>NC_134277.1:167153065-167775152 GCF_949628215.1 Phalacrocorax aristotelis
AGGGGCCATGTGGAGCTGTCAAACCATCTGCTACCTTGAAGGAGCACTTTGGCCACCCGATACTTGCACCCATCTCCAGTGTAGGCTTACTTCTCAGGGCTCCAGCCCCCTACAGAAAGCTGCTTTTCCTCCAAGGAAGGAGAAATTCCTCTTCCCGTGCAGCACACGGTATCCTGGGGGCAATTAAGCGGCATGATTAGCAAGGGCTTATTGCTCCCTCACCTCTGAGAACAGAAGCCTACCCACAGTAAGGGATGGAGAGAGGGGTGTCTACTCGGAAGAAGAGGGTCTGCAACGGAGAGAGCGCTGCTTCCATCGCAGGCAGGAGAAATCAGAGCTGTAAGACCTGGAAGAAACCTCCTGGCTGCAGGGAGGGCTCGGCCTCGAAGTACCACGCAGCTTTGCAACACACGCAGCTGCTTTTCTACCCTGGCATGTTCCTTTGCCTTCAAAACCAGAGCATCTGAGCACCTTACAGCATGTTACTGGTGCTATCTTCAGCAGCTTTAAGGTGACAGCCCCACTTATCAGATGGGGAAACTGAGGCAGCAACTGACTAGGGCAACTTGCCGCAAGGCATGGTGGAAAATTAGCAGATGACATCACTGACGCCCTCATCTTCAGGACTCCCCTTTGCTTCCATTTAACATCTATTCCCTCCCTCCACACATCGGTCAGAAGCAGAGGAGAGAGGATTAAAGCGGGATGTAAACAAAGGGACTGCAGTTTTCACTCCCCACCAGGGCTGCCGGGGCTGGAAACAGCAGCGTTGTGTTTTCAAGCTCACAGCAACTCACCGAAGTAATTCTGTCCATCTGCAGGGTGACATGTGGGAAAGCGGCCGGCGTCGGGTTTCGGTACAGCCGTGTAAATTCACAAACTGTACAGCTATTAATACTGCGAGGCATCCTCGCCGGCTGGCAGGGGGTTAAACGCTAGGACATTAACATGGCATGCCAGTTGTGCCTCCGGATTTGTAGCAACTGTGTGCAGGAAGCCTGGACTAACGATTGTGCTGCCCTTTTATTAATACCAGTACCGGCCCCAGCCCAAGTCCCAGGCTCTACGGACCACTCTGCCCTATGCCACCCCAGATTTACCCATAAAACATGGTTAATCTGGATCCTTACTCAGGGGTTGGGTTTAATTCTGCTGCAAATCCACGCAGAAAAACCTCTAGCTGAGGTTTAAAGGTGCCTCAGCCCCTGCCACAGCCCAGGTCTCAGGCTCTAAGGACCGCTCTGCCCTCCGCAGCTCAAGCTTTGCCCCTTAAAACGTGGTTAATCTGGTTCCTTCCTCAGCGTTTGGGTTTAATTCTGCTGCAAACCCACATAGAGAAACCTCTAGTTGAGGTTTAAGGGTGCTTTATCCTCTGCCAAGCCAAGATGTCAATTAAAAGGCAGCGCCAATTTAACATGGGACCGAAAACCATGTATCAAATTAATCCCACATCGACAATCCTCCAACACTTCCCAAAAGCAAATTAATTTTGCAGAAGCGCTACCCAAAAAATTAAGAAAGGTTCCTCCAGCACAAAAATCACAGGATCTATCTTAGTGTACAAAGACAAAGTCACGGGCAGCATTTCTGCCCGGCAGCAAAACCCACGCAGACCCAGCCAGTGATTACCTGGAGCACCCGTCTCAGTGCCGGCAGCTGCCTGTTTGCCCGCAGGAACTACCAGACGGGCAAGGCAATGCCTCGGTGGTACCTAACAGCCATCGATATATTACGTGCCTTTAAATCCATTCATGGTCAATAAGCCTTTCGTCTCAAAAAGCCACGTGTGCTTGGGTAGTGCCTGCACTACCTGCTTAAAAGTGATGTTTGAACTTAAGGGCCAACTTTTTTCTTCTTTTTTTTTTTTTTCCCCTTAATTATTTCTCGTGTTTTCAGCAATCTTTCCCCACCTGCACGTTATTTTCAAAGCCTTTACCATCCCAAGGCACCTTCTCTCGCTGTATCTTTCAGGGATGAGAGCAACGGAGAATACTTTGTCCTTCCCTTAGGAAACCTCAGAGGAATTTCTTAACATCATTCTTCAACCTCCCAGAAGTGGTTTCCCCCCCAACTCATGAGACAGGGAAAGATGAACAGACTCTTCCTAAAGGGATCAACAGCAGAAGCAAGGATAAAACTAAAAAAAAAACCACCCCGAACTAACCTTTTTCTTCCTTCTAAAGCTGCTTTGACATTTATTCGACTGTCCTAAGTGGAGCAGCGTGCTGGTTGCTTTTAAATCATCCCCCCCAGTCTCACCAGCACGGCGGATTAACGCATTAGCTGTTCACCCTGCAGGCCGGCCCGGTACCGGGAGCACAGTTGAGCCATCACTTTTGCAGTCACCAACCTTCCTGCCTTCAGATTAAATGCATATTTTTAAATCAATGGCTGGAAAAATGCCCTGCAAAGGGCTGCAGCAAGAGCAGAGTGAAAAAGAGACGTCAAACTGCGTGTGTCGTCGCAAGGAACACATCTCTGCAGACGAGGAGCTGGTTGGGTTTGGGTTTAGGGAGGTATCTTGAACATAATGTTTCATCCCATCCTTTCAACCTGTTGCCAGCAGATCTTCAGGGCTGCGTGAAATGTTTTTGGAAAGGCAGAGAACGACCGTGTTACCCTCACAGCTACCTCAAAAGGAGCAAGGAGAACAGCAGAAAGTTGGAGATGATATCTCCTTACTCATTCTCCGCTCTGGCCCCACACTTTGATACAAAATAAATCAGTAGTAAAACAATTATATAAAATATCAGGCAGTCCGCATATATGCAGATTCATCCAAGCACCTGAGCACATTTAGACTCATGTGGGTCACTGAATTAACATGCTCAGAGACGTGGGGTCCCACGAAAAAGCTCTGTGCCTTGAACCTGCCCCAAACTCCTCCCCAGCGGAGCAGAGCTGGAAAATGCCTTTGCATCTCGCCTGGACTCTTTCTCCACGGGGTGAAGGAGAGAGGGGAGGGAGCGGCCGGCCCAAAACCGCAACGTGGAAGCTCTTTTCAAACTCTCCTAACAAATTTCCTGGCTCTTAGGGAGTAGGAGAGGATGACAGATCACCGAACCTTTAGATTAATCGCTCGCCAAAGTGAGATGGTCGTGTTTGGTACCCGACGTCAGCACATCCCATCAATCTCCGCAACCAAGTGCTGCTGTCGGGAGCTAATCCCCCCCCCCTCTCCTCGCCAGGCAGGGAGTTCATTTCCACTTCATTACTTCGCAATGTAGTGAGCCGACGAGTGTCTTACTTACCGGCTACGCCGCCCGCGCCGCATTACCGACGCCGCAGCTGGCTGTGCCGCACTTTGCCGAGCCCGGGTCAGGCGCTGGGGAGGTGGGAGCGGAGCCTCAACACCCCAGAGCAGTGTTTGCCCGGCTGATGTCCTTTATAAAGGGGCAGAGGGCAGGAGGGAGGAAGAGATTAGTCACATGCAATACTCTTTCTTTCACCTCCATCCCTTTTGGGTGCTAAAATCATGAAAGAAAAGTGTCCTGCAGAGTCCTGCGCTGGCAGGACAACACATCCCAAAGGGTCTGCCCCACTCCTGCAGGAATTTCCTGGAGAACCTGCTCTCCCACATCAAATAGCCAGCTCCTGAAGCCATGGGAGCACCCAGTTTCGCCCAGCGGAAACATGCATTGCTTTGCAGCTTATCACCAAAACCACTTTAAAATCCCTGACACAGCAGTCTTAAATCACCACTACAGCCTTTTCCCCAAGAAACCCTTGTGCTGTTAAACAGAGTCACAGGAAAGAGCCTGGAGAGCTTTTCCCACCCCTTTCCATAACTCCATGCCCTCCTCAGACAAGGCAAGAAGTGCCGAAAACTGACTTTCAGTGCTTTGTGATGGATAAAGGCGCCGTTGCTTTCAGCTTACAGGTAATTTCCTGGTCAGCATCACTTTATCCCACCATCTGCTAAAACAATTACTAGCTGGAAAAAAACTGAAGCAGCAGAAAAAGTCGGGAAGGATGCGTTGGGGAGGAGGCAGATGCAGCAGTGTCGGGCTCGAGTGGAGTTACAGCACGGTGCTTGTGCCTCGCTGTGCTCCTCTCCAGAACAAAATCCTCATGGAAAAGTATGAAAGAGAAAGAAAGGAATAAAAACCATCCCAGCAAACGGCTGCTTCATGGAAAAGTGAAGTTTTGGTGGAGTTTTGGGGGCTGCTTTTATTTTGTAGTTGAAGGAATTTTATGCTAGAAAAATTGAATGTTTGCATTTACTAAAATTACACTAAGATGGTTTATTCTGTTTTTTTAAATCCCACATTGTCGCCCTTGTAAAGAGGGGGCCACGTATCCTCCCCTCCTGCTGTTGTCCTTTACGTGCATCTCATCACTCCCGCAGCCACCCTTCAGCAAAAGGTTCATGGGGATAACAAAGACCCGGGCTGTTTCCAGCAGCATCGTTATCCGCTGTGTAATTACAGCCCCAGAAAGCAAAACGTCCAGGCACCCAGGTTTATCTACACCTCTATATGTGCCACTGATTCACCTGAGGGAATTACACCATGCACAACTATATTTGTTGAGCTATCGCAGGCGGCTTTAGACAAGCAGGAACAATTGCCAGCCCTCTGCTAGCCCGTTGACTTGGTCAGAGTCACTAAATACCTCTGGCACGAAGGCAGCTGTTTGCCCTCTTAATCCTAGGCAATCCAGGTCGGCAGGGACCGATTGGCAAAGATGCATTTAATTAAACAGCGGAGCTTTCCTCTCCGCTGTTTTGCTCTTGTGTCAAGTACCCAGCCTGTACGGACCGGACCGGAGCCTCACCGCAGGGTCCAGAGGTGATGCCACGCCATCTCCTCTCTGCCTGGTAGAGCAATGAATGCAGCGAACAATTAATCACGGTCTAGCAGAGAAAACAGAGCGATGAGTTTAAGCGACGCTCCCAAACGCATGGGAAGGCAGGGTAGCGGCTTTATTGAAATCGTACGACCAAATAAAAATGACCGGTCAACTCACGTGAGTATTAGGAATCAATTAACAGGGGAGAAGTCAGCACCGTATAGGAAATATCACGGAGGCAGCACAAAAGCCACGCAAGCTCTATCTCTAACGCAGTAATCAGACACGGCGAGGCAAGAGGTAATTACAGGAGCGCTGGAAAACAGGATTTACTCAGGAAGGTTTTTACTGTGCATAGACTCATTTTCTCTGCGTATTAATGCTACTAGCTCTCCCACCTAGAAGCTCAATAATACAGGCTAAGGAATAGTTAAAAGATAAAACAGCACGCTGTTTAAATTTCATTCTTGCACCTCGACACAGACCCCGAGTTATCCTGGATGCACGGTGATAGTCACGGGTGTTTAACCACAGAGGAGGTCACAAGCATCGTCTGGTTTAGCACTCGCTCTGTTGGGGCTAGAAGGGTCGAATTAGGCTTGTCTTAAAAAGAAAGATGCAAAGTCCCAACAAGTCAGCTCAGAAATCACAGCTGTCTTAAAAAAACAGGATAACCAGAGCTTTTCAAGGTCCCCCAGGCAAGCGATGCCGCTGCCTGTCCCCTCTCACGGGGCCATGAGCGCTTTTGCACAACCACATCCTTTATTCAGCAGCATTTAGCTTTTTAAAAGTTGCCCTTCATACTTCTGCTGTCTTAAAACAAACATCCTTCAAAATCCACCTAGTTTCTGGGTGATCTTTAAACCTCTAGGACTGATTAAAACTGAATGCAAGAGCCTTTGCAAACCCTGTGACTTAAATCACTGCAAAAATTAAAGCAGAACATCACTAATGGGTAAAAGCCCACCAGCTCTGGCCAGGCTGCTTTTAGTGCTGAACACACGGATATTTTGCTGCTTCTTGTAACTCTCAGTTCATTTCCCTACCGTCGTTTCCTACAGAAAAAAAAAACAGAAAGAAAGAAAAACCCTTCTCTGCAAAACCGGCACAGGTCTCGCCGGCGGCGCACGGTGCGAACGCGGGTGCATCGTGCCCCCTAGAGGGTACGGCCGCGGGTCCCGGCGGCGTGAGGGTCCGTGTGTGCTGGGGCTTCGAATCTGCTTTTCGAAATCCAAAGAAGGAAAAGAGGGGAGAGAAAAAAAAAAAGGCCATTTCCTTCCATAGATCGCATGCCTCTGCCTGACTACGCTTTACAAAATACATGATATGTAAAGAATTTGAAAAGAGGGGGGGAGAAAGGCGTATGTGAATATAAAACTTTGCAGAACAGGCTATGTATTACTCAGAATTTTCCTTTCCAGTTAAGAGATTTATAATTAAACCCCGGCTTGATCCCAAACTAAGGAACCCACTGAAAGGACCCCTTCCTGCTTTCACTGGAGTGAGACAAACGTGGCGTTAAGCTCACTACCTCGGAGTGGTCGGGGAAGCCGGTGGTGCTAGGCTGAGCCCAGGTGCTTCTAAACATCATTCAAAAACTGATGCCTTTAGGATGGGCTCTTGCTGTCCCCTGGGCTGAACCCCCCTCGGGGTTATTCATTGACCACCCTTCGCCTCTGCAAACCCCTTTCCTCGCTGCTCCGTGTTTCAGCGGTGGAAACATGCTGAGTTAAACAACGCGGCTACAATTAAAACAAAAACTGAAAGGGAAGAAGAGGCAAAAGCCAGAAGGAATAGGTACATTTGCAGCCGGCAACTGAAAACAGATGGGGAGTCAATGAGGCAGAGAAATAAAACGCAGAGAGGCTGCTCCTGCCTGAAGGAGCTGCCAAGGTGAAGGCTCCCGTCCCGGGGAGGGGACGGGGCGCACGGCAGCAGCACAGAGAGGCTTTACAGCAAGCAGGGACGGTAACCGAATATCCCGGCACAAAAGCGAGCCAGAGGGGCATTTGAGGATGGGGAGGGGGATGCTTGCTTCTCTTTAGCTGCACCGGCTGGCACGGTGCAGAGTGTTTGCCTGGTGCCATTTGAGGAGCCAAAAATCACTGTATTTGCACACACGGCCACCCTGGTTTATCCCAAATCACAAACCGGGGAGGGGGGCGGCCAACACTGTCACACCTTTCACAGCGGGCACAGAAATGTCCTGCTCCACTGCCAGCACCAACTTGTGCTTTGTCACTTCCCCAGCCTCTCGTGATACCTTTCCCCGCTGCTTATTCCTAAAGAAACATCAAATTGGAGAGATTGGGGACGTGGCAATCCCGAAGGGTCAGGCAGCCAAGATCCACCGTGCCTGTGAGGGACAAGCTGAGCCTTTCCTCTGGGCTCCCTTCTGCTGAGACGGCGCTGAGTCCATCAGGCTCACTCCAGAATACCGGACTCTTAACTAAGCGTGGCTAATCAGACACCTGGATTTCTCCAGCCCTGTTGCATTCCCTGGGGCAAAAGGGGAGGAGGGGAGAAAATAAAAAAGAAACCCAAAAAACCCCATACTACTACTTTGCCTCCTGCAAGCTGCAGCTCATCACAAGCTGCCGGGCTTAGCATGCAGACAGCTGCAGACGCTGAGTGAGAGCTTCTCATTTGTTTCAGAGCTTTGGATCAGGCTCCAATAAAATGTGGAGATTTGCAGGTATAGGTGGTGTCAGGAGAGCTGCCTCTTGGGGCTTGGTAACGTGCATTTGGGAGGGGGGACCTGGGTAGCCCTTGTTACTACAGGGAGCAAGGGGGACCAGCTTTAAGCAGACAATACCCAAATCAGACTGGCACGTTCAGCCTCCGAAGGGTCACTGACAGACACGTTGAGGGTGAAAAAAGGGAAAAGGAGTTTCTCCAGAGCATCTTTTCCAATGGTGAGGACTCAAGGGAGTGGCAGGGAGATGGGCCAGGGGAGGGTTAGGTTGGGTATTAGGAAAAGGTTCTTCCCCCAGAGGGTGGTGGAGCCCTGGAACAGGCTCCCCAGGGAGGCATCACGGCACCAAGGCTGGCGATATTCAAGAAGCACTTGGACAAGGCCCTCAGAGACACGGTGTGAATTTGGGGTGTCCTGTGCAGGGGCAGGAGCTGGACTCAACGATCCTTGTGGGTCCCTTCCAGCTCAGGACATTCTATGAATCTCATGGGGGACCATGTCCATAGGATGGGACCAAGAGCTGAGATGCCTGGACATGCTGCCCAACTCTGCCCCCAACTCTCAGTCCGCAGGCATCCCAAAGCAATGAGAGCCTTGCAAAATGGTCAGTGAGAGAAGGCACCGCAGGATGGCACCAGCCTGTTCCTAACTCAAAGGAAGGATTTAGAAGCTGATCTTTGGGGGTTACTTGAGAGACAGGCAGAAGCAGCCACCGGGGAAGGGAGCAAAGACCCTTAGGCTGCTCCTTGAAACATCCACCACAGAGCAGATAAAGGTCCAAACCCAAGGAGTAACTCCTCAGCCTTAGAGAGGGTGAAAGCCCCTCCAGGTGTGGAGCAGACTCACTCACATACGAGCTCAGCAGGCCAAGAGGAGCTCGGAGCACCGCGGGGACATGCCTGTACCCAAACCAGCCCTGGTGGCATGACCTCATGAGATTTTTCCCTACCACTAGCTCTGATTTTTGAGGGAGACCCGCAGAAAGGCAAGCGCCACTAACCCAACAGCAAGCAGGGATTTCATCCAGGGCAAGGGAGAAGGGAGCACAGCCGTAGCAATAACACCCTGCCCTCCATCAGCTCCTGCAACTAATTACCCTTCACAGCCCATGCAGATTGACAGACAAGGAGGGGGGGTCAAGACACAAGGACTCAGATGAGCCAAGTGGCAAATCAACAAGAGGATTGGGGTGAGATCATCACAGCAAAAATTACCAAGGGAGGTGTCAGGCATCGAATCCCTTTTTAATACCACACGATTCCCCGTTGGCCTCAAGAGCCCCGATCTCCAGGCCCCCGACACCAACAGCTCCCCGTGCCGGCCCTGGATGCTTTTTTAATTTACAGTAATTGCATCTGACTATAGCTTTCAATTACAAATTCCATCAATTCTACACATTCGAACCAAATCTTAAAATTGGAAAGGCACCTGTGAAGGGAGCGAGAAGCTTCCTGAAGCTGTGGCAAGGAGGCCAAGCCAGGGCCGGCATGCCTGTCATGAGTCGGATGCCAAGCTAGATGTTTCTGTAGGGACTTTACAAATGGAAGTATCATCTTGAGCCAGGATGGGTAAAGATAGCTCTTGCGCAGCAGAATAAACCTTCAGTTGAAGTTTCTGTTCTTCCCAATCTCCCTTCTTACTCGTGTGCCATCTCCCCGTTCTCCCCCACAAGTGATACACCCACCTGGGTCGGGTATGTCCTCCGGGGTGTCAGGAGGCAAGTTGGGAAGGGGATAGGGTTACTTGGGAGCTGGGGGAGGGAGAAGTGGCTTGCTCACAGCTGGCCTTCCCTCGCTTTCTCACAGGCAGTTAATTGGTAATTTTCATCACTCTTGCTGGAAGCATTTGCTGTTATATATGGACACAAGAGATGGAAAAGGGAAGAGGCGGAAAAGATGATGGCTGGAGCAGGTGCTTTCACTATGGATTTCAGCCAAAACACTTCCACAGCCCACAGAAACCACCTTTCAGGAGTCAAACCCAAGACACAGCCCTGCGAAGGAACAGTTCAGGACATCCCTTGTTCATTAGGACGAGAGGAAAAGGCCTCAAGCTGCGTCAGGGGAGGTTTAGATTGGATATTAGGGAAAACATCTTTCCTGAAAGAGTGGTCAGGCATTGGCACAGGCTGCCCAGAGAGGTGGGGGAGTCACCATCCCTGGGGGTGTTCAAAACACATGTAGACATGGCACTTGAGGGCATAGTTTAGGAGGCCTGGGGGTGTTGGGCTGACGATCCTAGAGGTCTTTTCCAACTTTAATAATTCCATGATTCTATGATTTTCCACAGGCTATTTCAACAAGAGAGTTGCATGGTCGGAGATGAGCAGACCCCTGCAGAGCGGAGGCACTGACAGCTGCTCTCCCAGGCCAGGGCTGAAGGTGTACAAACACCACCTCAAAAGAGTGAGAATCATAGATGTCACCTCAAAACCACCCATGTGTGATGCTCTTGAAATGTTCTTTACTGTTTGTGGCATATAAGCTACAGGAAACATCATCCGTTTACGTGGGACAACTTCATAGGAAAAAAATACGTAGAACAAATTGCACAGGGGAAAAGTAAGTCTTAATGAGCGCGAGTTGTAACTACTTTAAGCGCTGCCAGAACAAAGAGAAAGGCCTGTCCGCTCCTACGAGGAGTTACAACACCCTCCTGTACCTGCCACATCCACCTGCACTCTGCTGTTTCACAGCTCAAACCTGGGCCAAGGATGCTCTGGGTTGTGCATCTGCAACACCGACGCTGCTTCGGTGATATAAATAACAATGATGCAATAATTACCTTGAGTCGCAACGCCCCCTTACGCTTTCCCAGCTCCCTTCCTCCATGGATGCTCAAGCATCCCTGAAGAGCTTGGGCATTTTTTTTCCCCTCTTTTTCCTTCATCCCTGCTTAGTGCTACAGCATTATTCAGGAAAATTTGACAGAAGGAGACCCTGATATACTTCCAGAGCATCACAGCCACGAACTGCAGCCCTTCACCACCCCGCTTTTTGTTCTGGAGCAAGCAAAGAGGAGGCAGCAGCCCTGGGAGGACCAAGGACCTGCAAGGACCATGAGACGTGGGTCACAATCACAGCTTTGGGAAGGGACCAGCGTGAGCACTGAGAGGCAATGCAAATATCAGGGGTCTCCCTGCAGCAATTTAATGCCGGAGCAAGTAACAGCCTACGTTCACAGTGCTTTCAAGGGCCCTTGCAGTCATCCTGAGCTAAAGCAAGCCTCGGTTCAATTCATTATGCACTAAAAATTCCCAATAAAAATCTAATACGCTACCCAGTTGCACATTACCAGGTAGAAAAGGCTCTTTACTCCAGGGTGGAGGATATTTTTCGTTGGTTTACTACAAGCTTTACCTAAGCTGAAAGACCAAGAACCACCCTGCCTACAAACTGCCTGAACCACGCAGAGGAAAAGCCGCTGCAGATTGCATCCAGGTCTTGCCTGTACCATTCAAACTGCTGCAAAACTTGTAATTCATGTGTCTAAAGCACCTAAACTCAACCCCGAACAAAGGGCGAATCCGGAGCCAGGGAGAGGGGAGCTGTATGACCAGAGACCAAGAGGCAGGAATTGCCCGTTCTAGTTGTGGCTCCATCCCTGGTCCATGCATGACATAAGCTCCCTGCCCGCACCCTCCAGCCGTGCCGAGGATGAATACGTGTACCTCTTTCAGCAAGCAAACCTTTGGATTAAAAGCATGATCAGTCAGCAGCTCTTGGAAGAAATGCAGGTTTTGGATTGTTTCAGGTGCCGAGGTACAGCCTTTAAACACATCCCTCCAGGGCAGCCCTCAGCTGCCACCTCCTGCAACCTACTTGTCTCAGCTCACTGAACACATTTTAGGACACTGCCTTAATTAAGTAATTATCTAAATCTTTATTGCTGCATCCTTTGATAGGCTAAAGCAGACCTCTGAAGTTCTCTAGTTTCACTTATAGATACCAACATACCCTCAAAATACAGGAGCAAGTGTCTTGTCCAAGATCACATCAGAGTTTCAGGGGAGCTGAGGCCTGAGCTGACCCTCCAACATGCGCTAGCTTGTGCCTCCTCTCTACCTGTCCTTTGCGTAAGCAAGGGCTTTAGTTTCCTGGCTTGCCAAGCTGGCACTTGGAAATAAGGAATAAGTAAATCACGATAATTATTTACATGACATTTTGTTCACAGGACCAGATATAGATATTTAGGCAAGTGTGGAATATTACAGACATCAAAGCTCAGCTCCAAAGGAGTCACAGCGAGCATCTGCAGTCAGGGACGATGCTTCTTCCACTGACCTGCACCTCTGCTCTCCCTCTGCACAAAAATCCCCTGAAATCCCAACAGAAACAAGACCCAAAAAAGCAGCACTTATTGTTTTCTATAGGTGCAAATAACACCGAGCTTTCCAAGCGAGCGGCTGTTTCCCTACGATTCTCCACCAGTTAGCGAACGACGTACGGTTTCATTTGTTCGTGGGGCAGAGTGCTCCCCAGGAGGCGTCGGGGAGGGAAGGGAGCAGTGACCTGGAGCAGAAAGCATCACGGAGCAAATAAAGATAACAAACTGCATTTAACAGGGGTGAAGCTCCTGCCACTGCACGCGCAGCCCTGGCCCATCACATCCCTCAGCACCAAAACCGGGCTTGGAAAGCTGCAGGGACTGCTCAGAGCCCAGCATAAGCTGAAACATGTTTATAGGAAGGAAAGTAAGAGAGAGGTAAGAGATTAAAAGGGAGATGCTCTGTTAATATTGCTCCGTAAAATGCGATAGTCATAATTCAGGCAGCCTGTTCAGAGGGGTGACAACACGACATTGCTTTGCCACCAGCACAGCAGGAGCTGGGGGTGCTCTAGGGAGCAACAGAAAAACTTCCCAGCACAGTCTTCAGAGCTGCAATTGGATCAGAGCACAGATCTATGTATCTTCCAACTCTAAAGGAGGCAGAAAAACTTCACATAAGGCTTCACAGGTTACAAACTAATCCTTCCAAGAAATGCAGGAAGGGAAAGGGGAGAGGTGATGAATAGGAGGCAGCATCCTCTAGATGGTTCTGTCTCCCTGCATGTATCACCCTGGTTTGAAAAGGCCCTGCTACACACTAAAAACTGAACATGCACACAAAAAAAAAAAAAAGTCACGCAAGGTTTCTAGATCTACTTTACGGCGGAATTATTTCGATGGGATCAGCCAGGCTGCTGCAGGCTGCTCAGCAGTCCTGTCTGCCTTCCTTTACCGCTGCTTTCTGCCTGCAACGGCAGCACGCAGAGGAATTGCGGTCATTGTCCAGGATCCCATCACAGTAGGTGCCAAACAAACACAAAACAAAGAGCTTTTAATGAGTTTATTTCTCCTAACAATGTAACAATTGCTAGGACAACTAATTAATGCACGCTGGAGCCTACCGCAGAGCTCTATCTGCACTAATTATGTATTTTTTAATCCATTCCCCCTCCTTTTGCCCACGGAGGCAGCCCTCCGACAGACAGCAAGGGAAGGAGTATTAGCAGAGGTGCTGCTGCTTTCCATCTCCCATTGTCTGTGCTGGCTCCAAGCGATGCTCCACTACCAGGGTACAACTCAGGGCAGCACTCCACAGGCAGCAATCCCGGGCAGGCAGCATGCTGCAGGTGGAGATCTCATTTTGCTCTTCTCCTCAACCTTCGTTTTAAGCTCTTTACTTCCTACGAGCATTTGCTGCTCTCTGGGCACAGACCCGGGACCCACTGGCTAAGAGGTTTAGCAATAGACTTCACAACAACCAGCTAAATCTTGTCCCTCTTCTCTGGTGGGAGGGAACAACTAAAAAAACCTTCAGGAACTGGGTGATGAAGGACTGAGTACACAGATCCTCAGGGTTTAAATGTGTATTTGCTTTCAAGAGAGTGAAATTCAGAGGAAATCCCATCTCTGGAAAGAGACTTGCTGGCAGCAGGGACTGGTGAGAAAAGCAGCCTTTTGACTATGTAAACCCAACTGTTCCCTAATTCCAAGTTAAAAAGGAAAATGCCAGTGTTGATCCCTGCAGACCTCCTCCCTTCCCGATGCCACACCACACCGTTTGCTTCTGACCCAGCAGCTCTCCCTAGGAAGTGTTGAGATCCTCCGCTACCATCTCTGATTAAACTAATTAAAATTTTTAGCCTGATTTTTCAAAGGGGAAGCTTGACAGACAGGGGTGATGCTCACCTATGGGAGCACAGAGGAGAACAGGCAAGCACGGTCCCTCAGACCCACACCCTAACAGACACGCAGGGGGTTGTAGGACAGCCTGGAGACCGGCACCAAAATGTGTTGAACCCTACCCATCGACGCAGAACATGCCGCACATGGTCCCGGACCTTCTTCTTCATAAATGTTTTTAAACACTTGCGACCCAGTTGTAATTCTAGCTGGGGTCATCTCAAGCTCCTTTTCCTTCTCATTCACAGTTACCCCAATTCTCTCTTTCCCAAGAGAGTCAAGACGAGCCTTTTCGGACAGCTGATGGGATGCAGGTAATGTCACGCTCCAGGACAGGGTTCTCCTGTTGCACTTCGGTCTCAAGTTTGAGCTGACGTTAAGGGCATATTCATAATGAATTCTGGAGGTCAACGCTATAATTCAGACAAACAGGGGAAGCCATGCCGAGGTGTTGAATGATTTAAAACATAATTCACCCCCCACCCATTCCCTGGTGAAGGGTGCCACCTGTTAGTGTTTGGAGCATGAGAAAATACCCAGGAATGAGCAGAATCCCAAGACGCGCAGCTCCGCTCCACCAACTGCAGTAAGGAAGAAGCTGCTAATGGCTCCTCACTTGCTCCAGGGATTATGTCATAGCTCAAATTGTATTCCCAAGGAATGGGGTTACCGCATTCCCGCATTCCCCAGGAACGTGCTGGATGCACGCAGCAAGCTTCCCAGCACCGAAAACAACCCGGGCAGCGCAACAGCACGGGGCCACATGGCACAGGCAAGAAAAGCTCCAGGGGACTCAAAAGAAGGAGGTCTGCTCCAAGGATCCCCATCGGCCAGGCCCCCAGCTTTCGGCACCCCTTCGATCAGGAGAAGGGACTCGCACTCGCCAGAGATGGGTGCAGCCCGAGCCGTGCTCCTCACCGGTGTCAGCTGCGCAGCAGCGCTTCCTCCTCGCCCCCATCGCCCCCAGCACATCATCACTCTCAGTCAACTCCATCTTGCTGAGACTGCAATGCCCAGCACCTATAAAAACAAGTTTTGAGCACCTCTTGACACGGGGTTCACCTGCTCTAAGCCCCACGAACACTGCAACTGTGGGACCTGCGTAAAACACAACTCTGTGTTAGAGCAATTAATAGGGTTATGGAGCCAGGTTCTCAGAAAATTGGGAATCTTTGGTCTCCGGGGCAATAAAAACTCCACCTGCCAGTGGAAAAAAGAAATAAATGGGAGAACTATGGTCTCTTTCAACACTCCCTTCTAAGATGCTTCAATGTTTTCAGGTGCAGGCTTGCTTAGCCATTTGTTTTACAGTGTTGAGCCACGTGCGCAGTTCAGCACCTCCGGGGTCCCAGTTGCCCTCTGGTACCGCTCAGCTGTTTGCAAGGGCTGGCCCACGTACCAAACACATGCCAGCCCCAAAAAATGCATCTCCTCCTCGTACCGGGACAAAAAGATCCCGCCTATCATCAGATCCTACTTAACAGATTAAAATAATGTTTCCCTAAAATCTAAGAGAAGATTTTTAGCCCTCGCAAAGGGTTTGGATATGTTATGGTGATGAATGTTGCCCAAGAGTCTGAAGCAAATCAAACTCATCTTTCATCTTCACCACCTAGGGAGGACATCTCCCCGCTCCTGCAAATGCATGTGAGGTACCAGGAACTCACTGACACCACAACTGACAAATAAGCTGGAAAATATTTTTAACGGATTTTTTATGGCTATCAAAACACCGTGCACTGTGTTTCAGACGAACTAGCCTTAACAAGAAAACTTGCACAGATCAAAAAAATATTAAACAGTTCACATGAAACATTTCCACAAAATCCAAAAGAAAACAGAAGAGCTAGACAAGATTTAGGCCGATACACAAATCTTTTTATTTTTAAGTCAGCACTTCTAAAATACACCCATGATTGCACCGTGGAGACTTTTAGCTGCTCGGGAATGTCACCTGTCAACGCCTGCTCCCCAGGCGCACTTAGAGGGAGAGCTGATCATCACTGATGTTCCCATCCAGTAAATATTTCAAACAAAAACCAATTAACACCACTACAGACTGGAAGAACGCCGCTCCCCTGTTCTGCCTCAAAAACAAACTTTCTAAACTCAGAGAAAGCTAGAGGGGAGAAAATAAACCCCACACTTTGATGCTTTCCCTTTCTGTTTGGGTCCCCCCATCGCACAGCTCCCTCCTGCATCCCTTGGAGAAGAGTATCACCTCCAAGTTTCTCCTCAAGCCTTAAAAAAAAATGCTCATACGATATCCCCAGCCTCTTCTTCCTCACTGATAGAGCCCTAACCAAGCTCATCCCAGCACTAGCCCCAAGTCCCTGCTCATTCTCCTCCTCCAGCCCCAAAGAGCTGCTTTGCAGGGCCCCACCCCACCACCGCCCAAGCAGGCTGCAGGACATCCCATCAATGCACCACCAAACCACCCTTCAAAACACATCTAGGAGCTCGTGCACGCTTCACCCCTTTCTTTCCCACCCAAGCACAAGATGCTTCTGAGGAAGCCCTTCCTTCCCACACGGGTTGGCAAGGAGCCAATGGGTCAGCTTGGTCTCCAAGTTAATTTGACTCCACAAATACACTCGCCGCTCTCTCTCTGCCTCAAGCTCCCCACTTCTTTGGCCCTTGTTCACTCCCCTTCGCCATCCCCAAAACCCTTTGGTTTCCTCTCCATTTTCTTACGCTTCATCTCCCCAACGCCCCTCTGATCCTCCAGGAATAGTGACGTATAAGAACAGCAGCCACAAGTGGGTTGACCGAGAAGGAGCAAGAGCACAAGGGAGTTACAGAATCATAGAATAGAATCATAGAATCATTAAGGTTGGAAACGACCTCTAGGATCAGCAAGTCCAACTGTCAACCCAACACCCCAGGCCACCTAAATCATGTCGCCCAGTATACACGGTTTTTGAACCCCCCCAGGGATGGTGACTCCCCCACCTCTCCGGGCAGCCTGTTTCAGTGCTTGACCACTCTTCCAGTAAAGACATTTTCCCTAATATCCAATTTAAACCTCCCCTGATGCAGCTTCAGGCCTTTTCCTCTCATCCTATCACTAGTGACTTGGGAGAAGAGATCAACCCCCACCTCACTACAACATCCTTTCAGGTAGTTGAGTTTCTGAGCCTGATGAACGTCAGGCATTTAGTAACCTCAATAGATGCGACCCTTCCAAGGGTCGCATTGGGTCCCTCTCAAACCCATACACCCCACCCCAATGCCCCACGCCAGGCACGCTGGCTGGACACGGGGAAGACCCAAAGCTGCACGTACATGGACCAGGCAGCCCACGGAGAAGGGCAACAGCTCTTTGCTTTTCCACAGGACTAATCAGTCCCATCCAGCTACTTATCCGCGCCCAAGAGATTTCCATGAAACCTCCAGAAATGTACCGTCTCCGCCACCTCTGTCCATCTGTTGATATTGTCTGAGATCAGCCAAGTACAAAAACCAGCAGGGAACATTAAGCTGTTTAGCAGACAGAGCTGGAGCCTGGACACACACCTGCAGCTTTGTGTTCATTCCAGGCTAACGCATATGCTACTGGAGCAGCCGACACCAGGCAAAGCAACCCCGAGCTCTGCCCGGCAGTAGCATCTTCAGGAGAGGGACAGGAACAGCCTCGGCTCACGAGGCTTGGTGTCTTTTTTGGACCTCGCTTTGCCACCTGCAAGAAGCTACGGCTTTCAGTCTGCTCCTGGCTATCCACCAGCATCATCCCTCCCGCACCAGAAATTACCTTCCTCTTCACGTGAGTGCCCCTTAATCGGCATCAGTCAATATAAGCCGCGTTAACCGAGACGGTTTAAATACCGTGTCTTTGCTAAGCCAGCTCATTTTGACTGAAGCAGGTCAGCGAGCGCTCGCAGGCCCAATTCCTGCAAGCGCTGGTGCTTTCAGAGCCGGCGTGCACCTAGATTTCACGCAGGTACAGTTATAATCTGTTTATCCTCACGCTAAGGCTTTGGACCTCCCGTATAGACCCGATCCGGGTTTAAACGTGACTGGCGCGCAGGTTTTATGCTGTTATAGCTATTTCAGGTTGCAGTTTGATTATTTGGGGTTTAAAACAAAAGATTACTCACCCCCATCCTTTCCTGCCATCAAGGCAGGCAATGAAATACCATGGCCAATGAGTTACTGCGCATGAGCTGAGCCGTGGTACCTGGCTGCGGCATATCACAGCCACTCGAAAACATGGGGGTAGGGAAACAAATTAGTTGAACATTTCTCACATTTCTGCAAATAGTTTCCCTTGAAACTCTTTCTGTGAGTTAATAACACAGTAGCGTTTAGGGTAGACGGGGAAAAAAATTCCCTGCAATGGCCTGAGTCCTCTTAACAAGACAAAACAAAGCTCCTTTCCAGGAACACAAGTGTGACCCCCAACCAGTCCTAGAGGGGACTGAAGTATTTAGGACCTGTGGACTGGCTTTGGACCTCCCAGCACCCTACTTGGGGCACACTCGGTGCTTCCAGCCTTCAGAAAAGGAAGACACAGGCAAGTCGTCTCCCACAGCAGTAGCTGGTTTTATTCAGATGCTGCAGGGTCAGGGACTAAACCTGAGGTTGCATGAGTCTCAGCTTGGCTCAGCACCTCCTTTCAGCTTCAGCGTTCCCCAGGCAGTCCTGCAAACCCACCATTGCCTTCCTCCAGGTCTGACAGTAAGACCAATGTCCCAGGCTTAACCCTCTCCTCCACCATGTAGCCACACAGTCTTAAGAAAAGGAACGGCTCTATTTGCTGAGAACATCACCATAGCCTTAACCCATCCATCAGCTATTACCCAGCCTGGAAAAACAGAGGGCAGAGGCAAAACTTGAGGCTCTCTCATCCAGATCTGCCCGCTAACCTGGACCGCAGCACAGCTGATGGGCAACGAGCCGTGCTGGATTGGGTCTTGAAGGCCAAACCTCACACTTTTGCAGCAATCAGACCTGGCGTCACACTCACATCAGGGAATAAAACCTCAAAAACCCTCTGAGCTAGCAAGATGGCAAACCCTCTTTGGCCAGCTGAGATGCAAACAGCAAAAACCTCTAGCGTCAAACACCAGAAAAAGTTGTTTCGTAGGTGATTTTTTTCTTTTTTTTTGCCCAGATCTCACAGCGCTGGGGTCTGCTCTTCCCATCACACGGGCAACAAAACCGAGGTACACCATTAAAAGCATTTACCCCAAGGTCACAGAGGGAATCAGCAGCAGAAATGCATATTTATAACAAAGTCTCCTGGCTCCGTGCCTGCTCTCTCAGGCCCCTTTCCCCACACAAGTGTTTCCCACTCCCTCCAATTATTCAGGTAATTGAAATGCCTGCTTCTGTCCTTGAAAATTAGGTTGAAAGTGGCTTGAAAATTAGTTGCAACAACAGCAGCCAGGAACTGTTAGCCTCCACTGATGCAGCCTGCAGGGTTGTCTATAAAACTCCGTTCAGCAGCAGCGAAGGCTGTTTGGTTTTAATCAACTCTAAATGTATCTGAAGGACACTCCCTGGGCCTTACAGGGATGTTTGGTATTTAAATTTAAGAGTATTACCAAATGGCAGAGACCTTTTCAGGCCATCAGAAATTACAGAACTAGGAAAAGAAATCCCACCGCCCTTCTAGTACCTTGTCTGAATCCCCACGTGACCCCAGTTGATTTTAACATAAAAGTTATGTTGCTGGTTTGAGGCGGGAGCGAGGGGGTGTTTTCGTTTTGATTTCCTTCGCAGTTTGTTGTTTGTTGCTTTGGGTTTAAAAAGACTCAAAATAAAATAAAATAAAAAACTCAAAACCAAAAAACACTTCATGCATCTGCACGCACTGAAAATAAAAATCGCATCCAGCATTTCTCACTCAGCTGCCACGTCAAATTATGCTCTCCAGGCCATGTGTCAGGAGCGATCTCCTAAATCTACTGGCTATTTTAATAGCAGGAGAGTCAGACTTCCAGCTCTCATCCTACCAGTGACCTGAATGCAGTGGGAGTAGACTGGTTGGCAGAGCTGTAAGAAACAAAAACATTCCCTGAAAAATTTCTGACATTCCTTCAGCATGTTGTTTTACTCTTAACTAACCCAAGCGATAGTCTAGAGCACCTCAAAGCAAGCTGCAAATACTGAATAGAGCCCCAATTCTACTGTAAAGGTATTATTAATACCTTCCCAAAGAGGGGGGAAAAAAAAATGAAGCATCAAGATTACGTGACTCGCCCTAAGTTAGAGAGCCACAAGCAAACTCCCGTCCTCCCTGAGACGGCCATGTCCAACAAGAGGAGATGATTTTTCTTCAGTATCCTTTTTTTCTAGGCTCATTAGCTCCCTGCAGTGGTTCACCTTTATCCTTTCTGAGAAGCAGCAGTTGATGATTTTAAAGAATATAACGGATTTGGTCATTTAGTCACCAAGAGGAATATGCCCAGCACGCTCAGAAGAAGGAAAAGTCAGAGAGAGACATTTCCTCACCCTCAGAGCGATCTCTCGTGATGGGAAATGGCAGAGCAAGAGGCTGATACGTCTTCCCAGAGCAGGTCCGATCGCTCCAGCTGAGAGCCGGTTTCCTCCTCATATTACCTGACCAGCACGCGTAAGAGAAATCCTTTCCCGGAGCTGAAAAATCAATTTGGTCTTTGACATCCCAGGTACGACCAGTCGCACGCACACTAATCGGTACTGGCACCACAGCAATTCCGTAGCCCAGAGGTACAGGAGATGGCCTCCAGCAAACCAGTGGATGAAACCCAGGCTCAAATCAGGGTAAAGCAAGTAAACTGGAGAATAAGACACCAAACACCTATTCGCATTAACCCCTATTAGTGCCTTTAACTTCACCTCTCCCCATCCTTTCTCCAATTCTTTGGAAGCTGAGGATCTAAAACGTGGTACCTCCTTAATCCTTGCACCACAACCACAGGACACCAGCGCAGAGCCATTCCCATAAGCTTTCCCTTGCCACAAGAGCTGCGTAGGAAGTGCTAACGAACAACAAAGCAAGTGAAAATCCTCTGTCACTATGTCGTTCAGCATTCGCTCATCCTCTGACAAGGTCATGCAGTTGCACAAAGGCAAAATTTCAGAGTGGGATGCATAAACAGGAAAGCCGGTTGTAATCCTTCCCCTCCGCTCGGCTCGAGAAGCATCAGTGACAGCCAAAGAGGAAATGGAGTAAGTTCCCCAGAGAGGACGTGGAGCTTCCACCGCTACAGGTCTTTAAAACAGGGTTAGATGTCCACCAGGCAGGAACGATGCGGATGGGTGGCTGTGCCTTGAGCAGGGGAGAAGCTAGACAGCGTCCTAGGTCCAAGCCCAGGTTTTTTTACTATTCTACCCCATAATGTTCCTATTCTCACTCACCAGACAAAACCAGGAGAGTGAAATCCTTCATTTGTACAACAAGGTATGGGTGACTGGGAGTAAAGCCAATAAAACAAGCTAGAGAGAGGAACTCTTGTGAGCCCTGGAGCTGCAGAAGAAAGGACAGCATTCAACTCCTTCGATCCACTGACAGTGGGAAAAGATGAAGGGTTTTACCCTTAAAGAAGGAGAAAGGTGCAGAAGACCCTCAGCTTCCTGAAAGGGATGCAGAGGACTATAAATCTGAATGGAAATGAGAGCTGGATGTGACTGCTTGTGCTACCAGAGCGCTTAAAAGCCCCAAACAATACTGCACCTAATTTGTACTGCGCAGACATCACCGGAATGACAACCTGTCAGCACGGACATCATCGCAAGACCCCAAACAGAGAAAAGATGGGAGAAAGCCAAAGGCAAAGTCCTCTCCCGATAAGGATGAGTTACTTTTCTCCAGGGAATTTACACTACACACGACAGCCCAGAGCTCATTCCCCTCTTCAATCAAGGGTTCATTAAACCACACCACTGCAGATATTCATAACACCCATTTAACTCTACTTTCTTTTCCTCTGAATTGCTTTCTTACTACCTTGAGTACTTTCTTGTCCGTGGTCTACAGGTAAAGGAACCCACCAAAAACCCCTCAGGCATGTCAGCAATCCTCTGGAGAGCAGAATCACAGAATGGTGGGGACTGGAAGGGACCTCTGGAGATCATCTTGTCCATCCCCCCTGCTTGACCAGGCACACCTACAGCAGCAAGCAAGGACCTCGTCCAGGCAGGGTTTGAATGTCTCCAGGGAAGGAGACTCCACAGCCTCTCTGGGAAGCCTGTTCCACTGCTCTGCCACCCTCACAGGAACAAAGTTTTATCTCGTGTTTAAATGGAACTTCCTGCCTTCCAACTTGTGCCCACTGCAACCTTGGCCTGTCCTTGGGCACCCACCACTGAAAACAGCCCGGCCCCATCCTCTTGACACTCACCCTTCAGATATTTGTAAGTATTGATGAGTTCCCCCCTCAGTCTTCTCTTCTCCAGGCTGAACAAACGCACGTCTCTCAGCCTTTCCTCATAAGAGGGGTGCTCCAGTCCCCCCATCATCTTGGTACCTCTCCGATGGACTTGCTCAAGCAGTTCCCTGGCCTTCTTCCTCTGGGGGGCCAAGAACGGGACACAACACTCCAGATGAGGCCTCACTAGGGCAGAGTACAGGGGGAGGATAACCTCCCTCGCCCTGCTGGCCATACTCCTTTTCATGCAGCCCACGATACCCTTGGCCTTCTTGGCCACAAGGGCACAGTGCTGGCTCAGGGTCACCCTGCTCTCCACCAGCACTGCCAGGGCCTACTCAGCAGAGCCACTTTCCAGCAGGTCAGCCCCCAAGCTGTGCTGGTGCATGGAGTCCTTCC
Organism: Phalacrocorax aristotelis; assembly: GCF_949628215.1. NCBI lineage: Eukaryota > Metazoa > Chordata > Aves > Suliformes > Phalacrocoracidae > Phalacrocorax > Phalacrocorax aristotelis. The sequence goes on from NC_134277.1 coordinate 167,175,473, forward strand.
TCCCCGTGTGCAGGACCCTACACTTGCTCTTGTTGAACTTCATCAGGTTCCCCTTGACCCAGCTCTCCAGCCTGTCCAGGTCTCGTTGGATGGCAGCACAGCCTTCTGCCATATCACCCACTCCTCCCAGTTTGGTATCGTCAGCGGACTTGCAGAAAAATCTCGTCTATTGGAGGATTGGTAGCTTCCTCTCCTTTGCAGAGGCCGTCCGTCTCCCAACACAGCACATCATGGCCACGTTTGTAAGTGCCAACCGTTCTTACACCAGAATTCATTTAAACTTTAAAAGAGGGGAAATATGTCAATCTGACAGGCTATCAGCCAGATTAGTGAAAAGTTTTTAAAAGCTATTGACAACAAGTCCGCTTGTGCTTTGGATTTGAAGGACCACGCTGCTCCATTAAGTAACCCAGACACTCTGCTCGCATGAATATTTAAAAGAGAAAAAGCAAAGCATTAGGCAGCCAAGCAGCCCGGGATGTGCACTAATATCTTCAAGGAGAGAGGACAGGACAAAGGAAGCGTCAGCACACACAAAGTGGCCAGTGTGATGTCCAGGTTTTGGAGTTTAGGGAGGTTTTTTATTATTAGAGGATGGAATGGAAAAGGCAAGGTTCTCTCCCACACCACTTAGCATGAAACCAGCCTTTAAGCAACGCGTTCGGCACACACAGCTACTGACACGCAACAGAAAGCGGATCCATACTGAATATCCATTAAGGGCAACTTAATGAAGAGAAAAATGTCCCTTCAGTTTAAAGGTAAAACTGTCTGGGAATCACAAAAACACAGCATGTATTAAAGAAAAACTCTTTGAACCGATGTTTCCTACCACATACTACCAGAAAGCCTGAAAAATCTGGGACCACAGTAAAGAAATAAAACAAATTATTAATAATAAGTCTCAACTCCTCTGAAAGAGAAATCAAGTTGCGTGTCCACATTTCCCAAGCATTGCTGCTTAGCACAAGCCTCGAGACAGTGCGAGCAAGGTGTCCCATAGAGTAAAGCAGATCTAACACCCTTTGCTGCTCTGAAAAGAAACTTGCAGCTTAGCTCGCGTGCAGCAACAAGGAAAGCTCCTGTGCACCAAAGCCTTTAAAACACAGCCTTTAGATCAACTCTTCAGAAAGCCAGAAGTCCCTAGATTGAAAAATCATTGAAGTAGGAGACCAAAGTTGCAAGGTAGAGCGTGGAAGAAAGGGAACAGAAAAAGTCCTGCTCACCCAGCACTGAGCGCTGCTCCGTTTAAGGGCCCATGAGACAAGAACACATAAAACAAGCTGCCTGCTTTAATATATATTAAAAAGGAAAGGGAAACACCAGGCTGCAGATTTACTGCCTGTCACCAGCAGAGGTTTAACATCTTGATTTCACGCTGGTATTTTCATTACGTTTTATTACTGGGCTTTATGTCGCCACCACAGTGTTCAGGTGGGAATTAAGAGGGTTTCATTCAGGAATGTCAAGTCGAGAGACTAAACAACCCCGCAGCGGGGCAGTGCTTCCCCACCGCCGGCTCATCTCCGGGAACATAAGCAATGCCGAGAGCAACCGGGTGAGGTGCTGTGGCTTCGCCAAGCTGTGCAAGCGCTTGGCCAGTGCTGGGATCCTCACAGGGCATGGAGAAAGGAAAGAAAGCAAAATAATAAAGTCACAGGATGGTATTTTTTAAGTTACCGATAAGTCTAAATGGCTGGGCTGTCTTACACATGCCTAGAAACAACCTATTCTGCAGCATGAATAGAGAGGAATTTTCACTGTCTTATAATAGCCTTGGAGCTGTCAGTCAGAGCGCTCTTTCTTGCCATATATGAGATCATCTCAGCACAGCAAGGAGGTTTTATCCTTATTAGAAGGCCAGCAGGCTGCCTCCCCCAGTTCAGACAGGCCTGACAGCTTGCCTGGGCGAGTCTAACTGTTCCAAAATAAATATCCCACAAGCTCTCGAGCATAGCAGCAGCACAAGGACCAGGACCAGCATCCCCAAGCCAACTCCAGGTCCTGGGTCTGTTTCCAGAGTCACGGGCCATTTGCCATAGGGATGCTCCAGCCCTGAAGGGAAGCAGGAATAACTCCCCATGTAGACACAACTTGCTCTTAGCGTTATTCAGGCAGCGAAGTGGCTGTTGGGAATTGCACACGCTGGCACCTGTTTATCTAGAGGGGCCAGGCAGAGACTGTGAAGAGATAAACAAGGGTATCAAGTTTAGAAGGCTTTTCAACAAAGCTGCTTTCCCCACGCAATGTCCAGGCAAAGGCATGTCGCCCACGCCCTGCCCGGCCCCAGAAGGAAAGCGGTGACAGTGGGAGAGTCGCTGGGGCTGGGCATCCCCCTGGTATGGGGGGAGGAATTGCCTGGGAGCAGAGATTGCTTTACTGGCATTGTATGTCCTGGCTTTTCTAACCCCCTTCCAGCTCAACAAATGTTTGTTCACATACCGCTCTGCCCTGTCCTCACCTGTCCTTTGCAGCACACATCCTCCCCAGCCCTGAAATTCACTGGGGAGGGAATGGATGTGCTAGGGAGAGAAATTAAAATGCCATAAATCAGATGTTTCCTAAGCTCTGGAAAGACACTGCAAAGCCCAATCGCCCACGCGGAGCCACGTTTTTAATCGACAATCTCAGCCACATCCACAGGCAGCAGCAAGGGGCAGGATCCCCACCGGCTCGTGATGTACCAGGGTTCAGCGAGAACCAGCCCTCATCCCAGAGAGGCACTGACAGCATCTCGGAAGTCAAAACTCCTTCCAAACAACAGGCAACAGCACAGAAGGACACTCGGAAAGCAGCAGATGGGGATGGACGTGCCACAAGTCATGAGCTGGGGAAAGGAGAGCAGAGAACCACCTATTAAGGGGTATTTCCACATCCTTGCTGAGGCTCTGCAGTCATCGTCAGTCTGCTCTGGCACCAGAAGACAGGTTACACACAGTCTTGCAAAACCCAGAAAAAGTAGGGCAGCTTTTTGGTGCCCCCACATGGACCCAGGAGCAAGAAAAATAAGTTTCCAAGACACAGAAAGCATTTATTTAACATGCTCTCAATTACATTTCCCTTCCTCCCCTTTCCCACATAAACTCTGCACAAAACTGTGGGGAATAACGCAGAATCCATCGCCCTCTCCTGATTTTCCCAGGAGGGTAAACGGAAAGACTCCGAGCGGTCAGTGGTGGGTGATTTCTCTCCACATTTAAAGGCTGTCCTGCAGGATGGGGGGGGGCTACATCTGCATTACCAACCCATTGCAGAGCGGCTCCTGGTAGCGAAACCACGCGAAAAAGCATTCAGCCCTAATGCAATTTTGAATATTTGCATCCTCCGCTTGGGTAAGTACTTTTTATAAATGAAGGTAAAGGCAAGTTTGCACCAAGCTGGGCAATCCACACACAGGTACACTTTCAACTGATTTGCAAGCTATTTGATGGATCACTGGCTCAAAGCTTGGAGACATGCTGCTTGTTACAAGAACGTTTGCTGCCCTTATTTTCTTTATAAGATCTTTTCGCTTAAGTACAATCTTTAGAAGCGTGTCGCAGCAAACCCTACCTGTTCACAAGCTGACCTAGTTGCTCGTTAACCAGCATTTCTTCTGCATCATTCTTTTCCTAGACTCTTTCCATCACCAGCTCTTCAGGACGCCGGTTATATTAATTGGTTGGCACATTCTCCTGACTGTAAAGGGTAATTTACAGCCTTGGCGCTGCATAATAATGTCATAGAACAACAGCACACAAAAAATAAAGCAAGCCCTAGCCACAGCGGGGCTACTGCGAGGCAATCGCGCTAAGTGGAACGCTCAGTTTGGTGAATATAAGATTAATTTGAGTCCATTTAAAACAAAAAAAGACCTTCATTTGCCGTGGTCTGGGAGCGCTGGGTTAACTTAGACCTACCGGCTAGACTAAAGTCATTGGATTTCCTCCTGCTTTGGTCCTTACCTTCACACCTAAGAACTTGGCATCACCATCACTTGCAAAAGCAATTTCCTATTTTTTTTTTCTTTTAATGACAGTGCTCCAGAATCAACTCCTAATGTTGAGAATCTTACAACTACTTTCATTCTTTTCAGGAAAGACTAATAAAAGGGCTTTGGCACAACATCTCTGGCACTTTTGTAGTTTCCAAAGTCCTTGCGGACGTGATTGCGAAGTGAGCACGCTGGCCGTTCTGCATCAGTCTTGTCAATGACAACCTCTTCCCAGCTAGACAGGAATTGGATGGTTTTATCACCTCGGTTTGACACGTCAGCCACAGATGCTGCAAAAACTAATAAGCTTCGTAGGGATTTTGGTGCTTAAAATGAAAACTTCAGCACTGTAGCAGATAATGTAAATTACGTCCTTAGAATCACAGAAATGTTGGTGGGATCTCTGGAGGTCTCCAGCTCAACCCTCTGCTTAAAGCACGAGCATCACTAACACCAAATCAGGGTAGCCACAGCTTCATCTACCCAGATCTGAAATAACGCCATGGGCAGACACTCCACAGGCTCTTGAGATAAGCCCAGCGCACTCAACCTCTTACTTTAGGTCGCATGCCCAAGGTCATCCCAAGACGCTGTGCCACTGGACTGTCTCTTCGCATCCTTCTTCAACTGGGGTGCCCCAAACCAGACACTGTACACCAGTACAGCCCCACCAGTGCCATGGAAAGGGTTAATACCATCCCTGAATCTGCTGGACATACTCCTTTAATAGAATCACAGAATCCTTAAGGTTGGAAAAGACTTCTAGGATCATCAAGTCCAACCCAACACCCCCAGGCCTCCTAAACCATGTCCCCAAGTGCCACATCTACACAAGTTTTGAACACCCCCAGGAATGATGACTCCCCCACCTCTCTGGGCAGCCTCTTCCAATGCCTGACCACTCTTTCAGGAAAGACATTTTTCCAAATATCCAAACTAAAGCTCCCCTGACGCAGCTTGAGGCCGTTCCCGCTCATCCTATCGCTAGTAACTTGGGAGAAGAGACCAACCCCCACCTCGCTACAACCTCCTTTAGCCCAATTCAATTTGCTCTATTTGTAATGAGAAGACACTTGGGGCGCTTCCAGCTTAGGGTCCAACACAGCCCCACGCCGTTTTTAGCAAAGCCACTACTGAACCAGTTGCCTCCCAGGGCACTGGGTCAGGCACACGCTATCCAAGGACACTGGGACTTCAGTGTTTATAGGTTTCATAAACTTAGTGCCCTGAAATGTAGCTTATCAGGATCCAAAGTCCTTTCCAAACAATGAATCCAAACTCTCTAGAAAGAGATGAACATGTCAATATGCAGCTCTCTGCAATTCCACCATCCCAAGGAAGGTAATCTCTTTCTATCAAAGAGAATATTCAAAACCAAAAATAACATTGATCATAACTTGCCAAGTCCAGAAACTAGGGCCAGGCCAAGCCACAGGCTCAACTGCTCCCTCCAATGCAATGCAGAGCCAAGTACTTTTTCAACATACCTTCCCAAACCAAGTGTCCCAACTTAACTACTACGTGGCAAACAGCAGACATGATTTAAATACTAAATATTTAATTACATTTCAACTATAATGGTCCTGATCATCCTCTCTAATCTGCACTTTTCTTTCCAGGCATCTCTCAGCTGCCTCCGTCCTCTTTCTGATAAGAGGATGAGGCAGGGAAGTGCTCCAAGACACTCAGCACCATCCTTACTGAACGAAGCATGCCCTGCCAAAGCACCGAGATTTTATTTTAAGCACATGAAGAAAGCATGCTAAAAGGGCAAAACGGTTTTTTACGAGCTGGCAGAGACCCCTTCTTGTCTTGTGATTTTCTACTTACCCTTTACAAAGCATGACATTAAGGAAACAATCCAACTGTCAAGAAATTATTTACACGACAACAAGTCCCGCTGTTCCGCTTCTGAAAGGTTTATCCTTCAATCTGCCGTAAGTGGAATTTGTCTTTAGTTTGATCCCTAACTCAGGAATTGAATAAATGTTGTGAATTCTGTCCGATTAACAGAATGTTAACATAGCAATGTTAATATAACACAGTTTACCAAATTCCGCTGCTTACTTCCCTATGTGTACCTATACATATCTATATCTATCTATACATAAACCTGTGACATGTCGTTACTCTAGCCCCAGTATATGAGCCAGAGCAAACGTCAGGGTTTAAAATGTATATCCCATGAAGCATAAGGGTAAAAATTCAAGCCCAGACAATTTCAACGGGGCCAGAATCTCACCATCTATTTTTAAAAATATGAACTTACTCGTTCCAGTTGCACAGATCTTCTCAGTGCGTTGACCATTCCGTCTCAATTTGTAGACCATTTTATAGCCTCTTAAATAATTCCTCTCCTTTAGAGCACCTCATCTTTCAAATACTCATGGTGGAGACTCAACTTTCCCCGGACGTCAGGGAACGCCTCGCTCCAAAGCCAACGCTGCGAGTTAGACCCGCTGACAATTTATGGAGTAATATTTCCCTGTTTGGTTATCGTTTTGACTGTACATATTTAGGAAAGCTAGTGCGTTAACCCCGTGGTTGGGGGGGTAAAATTAAAGTGCTGCCATATCGGGGTGCGGAGGGAAATACAGCTGCCATATTGGAAGTAAATACTATAGTCCATTAAGACAGAAAAGGACCCAACTTTGGTTCTTCTAAACATCGATTATTCTGGAATAATTAATTAGCAGAGCTCTAACAATACATAAAATTGCTAGCCTCTGACTCTTCTGATAATTTATGCAAGATTAAAGTATCGCTGTGGTTGCCTTTTCCATTGCCTAATTCAGCATTTTCTTTTTCCTTATGAAAGCAAGACTCCAGATTTAACTGCTCTAATGCCCTTTTACAGTGTTTGGTGTAGTAAAATCTAACAGCCACTACAGCACGCTAGCAGGGAAATGATGGATCGCGGAAGCTCACAGAAGGGGAGCACTGTAAAATGCCCCAGTTAATGTTGAGACAGTAGAGTAAATCTTATTTTAAAAACACATACGCACATATATATACACACACAGAGTGGTATCTCTGATGAACTTGTTTCACCCTATCAAATCCCCTTTTGATTTTTCTCGTTGATAAGGGATACTTCCACACAGAGCACCTCGCTTTCCTAATAATCAAGCAAACAACCGCCTTGCAAGGAAACCATTTCAAAGTCATCATCGGTAAATTAAGCTCACCAATCAACCCAATCACCATGACCCAGGCAAGGAAAAATTTGGGCGAGCAGTTGGTCTCTTCTTCAAACAGCTTCTTCAAAAGAAGAGAGTTCATCTCTTTTTTTTTTTTTCTGTGGTGGTTTGTTTTTTTTTTTTCAAAAAGCAGTATTTGAAGCTGTTCTGTCTGGGCACTTTGTCTCAAGCGTGTCCTTCTCACCCCAAAAGCTCAGAGGCTACCCGGAGATGCACCAGACCATCCTGTGGCACACATAGCTCTACAGCCCCTCCAGTGAAGGCATGCTGCCCCGAGACAGCCAGCACCACGTTGGACCTTCTCAACACCGTTCCTGAGCTCGACCTTCCCTTACTTTTCCATAAAACGTGGCTGCTTCTCTCTCCTACAAGCAGAAGCCATTCATTACGCAGCAACGTTGCACTTTTCGATAAGCTCAGCAGTTACTCATTTTTCTTCTCAGGAGAGTTCTTTGACTTTTACCCAGGCTACAAATAGGGTGCAAATACACACTAGCTTGTACGTTTTACCACAAGGGCCTCACAAGACCTGTTTTGGGAAGGTTCTTCGAGGAAAACCAAAGTCAAATGGCACATGCCATGCACAGGCAGATGCTTCCCAGTCACCCTCTGTCCCACCCAAGGACAAGACGTCTCAGGATGTTTGCCAATGCAGTGAGCAAAAGCACACACTTTGCCATCGCGACCGACGCAGGAGTTAATAGCCCACGCTAAGGCTCCAAGTATGCCTGTGCCCTTTTCTACCAGAGAGCCCCCAAGGCAGGCTTAAGGGCTAATAACACATAGGATCAGTTCTGAGAACAGATCTGGACCCACAGTTCACCGGCCGTGTCAGTACACCCACACAACACCCTTCCTTGATACTATTCAAAACAACCCCAAGCACAATCCAAAATAGAAGTCTACCAAAAACCCGCACGCATCCGGATTAGAGAGAGGCACAAGGGAGGATGAAACGTTCCTCCAACTCAAATTTCCCAGGGGCAAAAGCAAAATGCCCATTGACAACTAAAGCAAATGAATTTCCCCATCCCTTAAACTACAGAAGGAACCTGAAACCGCAAATCTGCTGCAACAGCACAGTTTTGTAGGACTCGTGAGATGTTGTCAGGTCCACCAAGCACTTACCCCAGGTGCTCTTATGCATCTGTTAACATATTCTGAGGGGTATTACTCATTTATATCCCTTTGTAGAGCACACAAAGTGAGCAGGCAAGTCCTCGAATGAACGGCTTCTAACTTAGCTCAGCAGCAAAAGAGAGAAATTGCCGTACGAAGCGCGTGAATTGTTACTAGGAAATTAAATGGGAGGTGTTTGCAAAAGAAAAATTTAAAAAAAACCCAACAAACTTGTAAATGGGGATTCGGAGAAGAATAGGAAGCAGAAAGCGGAAAAGAGACACCTACCCAGGTTTTACAGGGAGTCGAGTCTTTGCTGGGGTGGAATCTTGGGAGTCCTGACAGTGTGGCGGAGGATACTGCGATCATCTGCACATGCATCAGTTCACAGCATGGGATTGTTTTATGTGTATTTTATCAGTATTACCTTAAATGCCCACTTTTATTTTCCTTATTTTTACTTTAAGAGCCCAAGGAAAGACAACCAAGGTTTTAAGAGGCAGCAGCACTGAAAATCAGCACAATTCAGAGCAGCGCGGAGAACCAGACAGGTTGAAAACTTTTTTAAAAGCTTCGGTACGCAGCATCCACATGAAGACAAGCCCATTCACGTGAGCGCTCACTAGGGACAAGCGAGGAACTAAACCCAGCTCAGAATTACAAGGAAGGTTTGCAGCTTTCAACCACTCCGAACTAAAAAAGAAATACCCCAAAGAGCCCAGAAATCACACACTACGTGTCTGTAAAGTCACCACAAGAGCGTCCAGCCTCTATTCCTTAGTAGCATAAGCTATAAACATAGTCTCTTATCAACTCCGTGCCCTTCCAGCAGGGAATACTAGCTCCACCGTAAAAATAACAGCAAGGAGAGACATCCAGCATTCAACAACAAAGCACCAATGACCGAAATTACGCTGTGCCACCCCGATCTGAGGATGTGCTATTTGCGGTAGCAAGTTACAGGCACTCGTCAAGAAGCGGCACAACGCAAGCCCCAGGAGGACGAGTGAGAAGCACATATCGCTGCGCTAAGACCTACTGCTCTGTTTTCTATTTTTTCTTTTTCCTTCCCCCCGCCCCTCTATTTTTGTTCCACACCATCCCCAAAAGGTTTGAATTCTTAGAAAAGCCCCCCATGGACTCAAAAATATCAAGGGTCACAGCCAATGAAAGGATGTCATGCATCCCCAAAGCCAAATAATTTTTTCTATTGGTGTATAAATACACTATTTCCCCAAATAGCTGTTTGCTACTAACAGAATTTCACAATCAAATGGTAGCTGGCACCGCACACGGGCACGGGAGGGTCTCTGAAATAGGGCAGACAGGTACTGAGAGGTGATTTTCAACGTTAAATTGAGCACGCGGTTTGAATTCTGCAGGAAACGGGAGAAAGAGCAGACGTAGAAACTAAGAATAAATTAAAGCAACTCTATGCGAAGAGCAGAGTGGTTGGATATACCATCACCTGCTGCTCCCCAGACCCTCATCACTTGGTCCACACCTGGCAGAGGTTTATCCACAGGTCTCACGCCCATGCAAGGAGCATCTTGTGCTCATCTTTATCCAGAGGCCGACTATCACCTTCAGCTCACATCTCTGACGCGTTTTCAGTCTGGATGTTCCCCTTATTGCAGTCACTATTTAACCTGACCCCAAATCCAAATGCTGGAGCGCTCAAGCTGAGCGCTGGAGAGAAGGCTGTCTACATGGTGACACCTCCTCATTTAGCAAAGCTGACTTCCCTCGCTCAAAGCAGCCTGTTATTTTTAAAAGAGGGCTCTGAAAACAGAATCCCTGCTGCTGGCTGCCTGCAGCTCCTCTTGCAGCTTGGGACAAGTCACCTGTAAATGCCAAGTAAAGCCAGAAATCCAAAACCGTTACTTACGAACACTGACGTAACTGGTGCCGGCAAAAAGCCAAGTACGTGAACTTTTCCCAATTACTGCAAAGAAGCGAGCAGCCGCTTCGCCAGCCACACTCCACCCCTGGCTCCCAAGGACAAGGCAGCGAAAGCGAGATGAGAGACCTGACAACGTAATGATTTATGGCTAAGGTCAAACCTACGTATGACGGCGTAATGACATTAGCCTTGCTGGCCTCGAGCAGCGAACCTGCGGAGGGTTCGGGTAAGCTAGGAAGGACCTGCTCAGAAAGAAGAAACTAATGATGGAGCGGAGAAGAAAATACATGATAAACTCCAAGGGGTCCTGAACAGTGATGCGCGTGATACAAGGGCTTCCTCCGAGGGCAGGGATTGCCACCTCTGACTCCTAATAGGACGTAACAGAGACGTCACACCAGCTTAACTCGTACATAAGGCAATCTGAGATGTCACCTCACAAACAGCAGCAACGCCTTGTGCAATTCACTGAAAAGGAGGGGGGAAAAAAAAAAAATATGAAGCAAGGAATACAGCTTAAAAAAAAACCCGAAGTCAAAACACAGTACCCCAGCAGGAATCTCCCCGGTAGAAATATTTACTGATTGGCCTTGACTGCCTAAATAAAAAAAAATAGAAGGGGGTATAAAATCCATTGCTGAGATTTTCAAAGCCGCCAGAGGGTTACAAACACGCAGTGTCAATAAAATTAACAGCAGCTGAGCATTCAGATGCCAGCCATAACTTACTCCTCACCATTTACGCCCCGTTTACTTTCTGCACTCGCCCCGGCATGAGTAATGCAAACCAACTCCTTCCACTTCTGCCGCCGGCCTTTTTCCGAGCAAGTGCCCCTCGGCCTGTCCCAACACCCTCACGCTGCACAGCTCGCGTTATTGGGTGAGCAGAAAAAGAAATTAGGGTTTAGGGAATTTTTTGGAAGGTGACCATGGCTCTGACTGAAATTAAAGAGTTAGAGAAACTCTTCTGCAGATGGCAGGGCAAAGCGGGTCTTACAAATCCTGATGGAATTTCTCTCTGGAAAGAAGCAAATACAAACAGGATTTCCTTCTATTCAGCACGTTCACAGAAGGCAGCTTCAACGCTGGTGGTGGCAACAGAGGACAAGCAGGAAACTGGTAACAGGAACTGTTATCTTATCTCAATCTGGACCAGGAGAAAGGCAAAAGATAAGAAGGAAAGGAGTGTTTTAAAGCGGGGAAACACAAAAGCTAGTCTCCTAGCTGCGCGGTAGCGGATGCGACAAAGTTTACTCTTGCTCTGGGTTTGCGCGGCCACAGACCGCTCGTTGCAGCGGTTCCTCATCTATTTGGCTTCCCTTGCCAAGGCAGGCATACGATAGAGATGGCAACGTGGCCCCTCCTGTGCCACCTTACCAAACCACTGTTTCATTAGTTAATGTTTGCAAATCACTCTGAGCAGGCAAAGTGCTGAGTAACCGTATTATTCCCACCCCCGGCACAAGTCCGCTCCGCTCTCCAAACCCAAAGAACAAAAAGAAATCAAAGGATGAACCCCCGCGGCACAGCTGGAGAGACATCCCTCGCAGCGCAGCTCCACGCGCGGCGATCATGCTGACCTGCAGCAGCTAAAGCGCCTCTCCCACCGCCCACCTTACCCAGGCTTAATCCAAAAGCTCTTACTTAAAACCTAGTTTAATATGGAGGCCAGGAGATCGCTACGAGCAGAAGGAAGCAGCTAGGCTTTTAACTCAGGATGTTTAGCTGGGACGCAGCGAAATTAAGTTCATCTGAAGCAGAAGACGACCTGACCGGTTTGTACGCTGCAACGCTTAACGTGACAATATTGAGCTGAACCATCAAACCCAGCAAAGAGCAAATTATTTAAGAAACAAATATACATAGCGATACAACAAGCGAGGGTCCCTAGAGAAATCTGCCTCTCACTTTCTCCATCTTCTGCTTTCAGCCAGCTGTGACTGCGCCTAAGCAATCCCGGGCACACGGCTGAGAAGTCCTGCCTGGAAGGGGACATTACAGAGGGGAAAAAGACACTGAGAAGCCTCTTGCCGGCATCTTTGTAATATTCCGTAATCCCCCCGGGCGAGGCGGGCAGCCCGCGCTGCTGCTGAACAATGCAGTTTTGAATTCAATTAAAGTGATTATCTGTTGTGCCAAATAAATTGTGTACAGCATATATCCTGCAGCATTTTACACCTTCAGGCTCATTATTTTCTAACTGTTTCCTCCTGTTTATGCGCTTTCAAATTAAATTGCTGATAATATGCGCCAAAATAAAAAATGAGCGCACCTTGTCCGAAGAAAATTGATTCTCCTTTTTCCTGAACCGGGCGATTGCCAGGTTTTATATACTCTGTTCCTGGCGATCATTAGTAATTCAATTTTCTTTTTATTAGCCCCCTTATCTGCTGAGCAATATAGTGGCAGAGCTGACCTCTTTCGCACGGGTAAATGTTTAAAATCTTTTCCCTGATTAATTTTGCCAGTTAAGGAAAAGAGGAGAAATGGCCCGGCTCTTAGCCATCACAATGAATAAAGCTTAATGTTGATTGTGATGGAATTTCTAATGCCAAGGAAATTGATTGAACGCAGCAATTACACTGCAATAGTAACTCAAGGGAAATGGGATAGTTTTCTCCTGGCCATAGCCTTTTGGTTATTTAAAACAATCCAATTTGCAAGGATAATTATATATTAGTGTTTTATCTGCCACTTGAAATGAACATGGGAGTTTTGATACTGGCCCAGCATTAGCAGGTTATTGCTGCAAATTACTTGATATCTGCTTTCTTTCACATAAAGACGAAATTAGGCCATCAATAACCAGAAAAAGGTGGACCGGGGAGATTCGAGGGGCACGAGTGCCCTCTGCAGGGCTGCGGGGAAGGAAGGGCGGCACAAGAGACTCCCCAAAATCCCCAATTCTCCTGCTTGTTGGAGCGCACCGGACAGCCGCCGCTCCCGTGCCGGACACGAGGCAAACGGGCACGGTGCTGCTCCCCATCTATAGAGCAGGCACGGTTTTGACATTAAAAGAAATTTAAAACAGAAAAAAAATAAATCATAATTTTAAGCGCTTGCTTCTAGTTTCTCCTAGAGAAAAAGCCAGGGGAACAAGAAACAACAGCGCTGTCGTGCCAAATGCCCGAGCAGGGTGAACACTCAGCAGCGCAGCGGCGTCGCACTAGAGCTGCGGCAGCCAAGGAGGGCAAGAGCATTGATTTATTTTGCAGGGGTGATTAAAGGTTCACGACTGCAAGTATTCACTTGTTTTTCATCAAAAAAAAAAAAAAAAAAAAGTGTTGAGAGAGGGTCTTATCCTGCAAAGCTTCAAATATGCCACCAGCTACAGCTGGGAGTAAAATGCTGTTGGGAGAGAAGGGGGATTCCCACATCCGCACTGCTGGCACAGAACTTGCAGTTCAGGAGGAGCGGGCGCTTCCCTCTGCCATCGCACCTGGATCAGTCAACCCTCACTTAGAAGTTGGTATTTTCCTTTAAAACTGGTGACAAAAAGATCACACCCCTGCATTTTTAAGGAATAAGCTCATCTCCAGTTTGGAGAAAGCGGATAAAGGCTGCCCAAGCTAAATCAGAGAGCACACAGGCAAAAAGCAGTGCTGTCCCAACATGCGCACTACGATTTGATGATATTGGCCGCTTGCTGTAACAAATAAGCAACAGAAAAGCCAATTCGGGATAGACATTTGCCATTTAGACAACATAATTACAACATACCGTTATTGGCAGGAAAGTTACTCTGCAAATGACAGAGCAGGAGCCCGGTAGTTATTCTCCAAATCAAATCCTTTGGTTCAGATGCCAAAAAAAAAAAGATGGTTGGGGGAAACTGTCATCCGTGGAAACTTAATTACCAGCTTCCCCTTGCTTCTTGCATCAGGAAAGAGATTGCAGTATGAGCCCAGCAACCTCCCCAGCGCGACTCCCACGCAGTTAACAGGGGAGTTAAAAGTTCAGGCTGTAAGAGCACTTGCAATTACAGTAAGTCATTTGAAAAAAGTAAATGTATATACGTTTGAAGAAAAAATAGAAATCATATAGTTCACTTCAGCTTGCATTTAAACAGGCTATATTATTTCTGAGCAACACAGTAGCACCAGTGGCCTGAGGACCATATCCAGCAGCCTGATGATCCTTGTTGTTCCTCCAGTTTTTCCCTGGATGAGGAGAGAAGCAAATGCTGCCTTTTATCCTTCTTGTACCAGATCCTTGACTCAGATCCAAACTCTCTTGCCTACACCAGAGGCAAGCGGTAGACAGCCTCTATCTGCCGCTTCTACACACAAATGTATATATGAAGCCTGATGCCAAGACAGAAGGCTGACGCACACAGGTGCCGGCGCCGAACGAAGCAGACCCCACGCAGAAGTTGTGACACCAGTTCAAAAAGGGGAAGGCCAGCAGCTTCGACAGGCTCGTGACCGTGCCCAAAGCAGGGACGTGTTACCTAAGCGGAGTCACAACTCAAGGCAAAGCAATTATCTCCAAACAATCCTTCCCTCAAAAAAGAGCCTAAGAAGTTAAATGGGAAGAAAAATAAAAAAGGAATTCTTTAATATTTATGGCCCATTAATATTAAGGGCTAAGTGGTCAAGAAGTCCAACATCTAAAGGCCATTTTATCAACATTAATTTGACTCCACTGAGCAACAGAACACTTTCAATTCCTCTTTGCTTTGGTCAAGCACTTGAGCTCCTCCTATGCATTCTGCCCCAGCAGAAGCCCTGAGTTAAAGCACCTGGATGAACAGACCATTAATTGTACTAGAAATGCTTTGCCACTCTACCGTCCCTTCAGAGCTACTTCTATTTGGGACATACCTCAATTTCTGAGTGGTTATTAAATGTTCCACTTAATCAGATGAGTATTTTGGAGGTAATTGGTAACAGCTGTGGGTATAACACTCATCATAGAATCATTAAGGGTGGAAAAGACCTCTAGGATCATCAGGTCCAACCGTCAACCCAACACCACCAACTCTCCTAAACCATGACCTGAAGTGCTGCATCTACACATGTGTTGAACCCCCCCAGGGATGGTGACTCCCCCACCTCTCTGGGCAGCCTGTTCCAGTGCCTGACCACTCTTTCAGTAATACATTTTCCCTAATATCCAATCTAAACCTCCCCTGACGCAGCTTGAAGCCATTTCCTCTCGTCCTGTCACTAGTAACCTGGGAGAAGGCCTGAGCGCAGCCCAAATATTCCTGAGAGAACTACACCAGTCTCCTGCTTTCCATTTCTTTCCCTTTCCATTTTTTTATGTTTTCCACTTTTTTCCCCTCTAGTATAATCCCTGGTCCTTAAATGAAAACACAGTGATTCCCACAGAGGCAAGTGCCTCTCAATATAGACCATTGGGAAACACCAATATGACACCAAGTCTCAGGTCCGTTTGGGTCCGAAAAGGGAACTGGAGAGTCAGGAGATGGACAGGTCTTTGCATTACACACTTGGGAAAGGCAGGACCGACGCCGCTGTTCACACCTTCAGTATGTACCGCAGAGCTCCTGCCACGTATCCCAAAAGCCTGTTAAACAGGGCAAACAAGAAAACAGCAAAGCTGCGTCACAGCATCAGTGGGGAAGGAAAGGGCTGACCCAGATTTCTGCATCCACGCCGCAATACATGAAGTAGGGCTCACTCCTTCCCGGCCGTCCTTCCATTCTCAACTCTGACACACGTGTTGTCTGTGTCCGACGTGGGATCCTCACAGCTCCCTGGGAACGTAGCCATGCTGGATGCTACAGGCATGAGTGCCCATCTGGTCGAGGCTCCAGCACGACAATATCTACCCAGTGGAATCATGAGCCTGGCATGAACCATCCCATTGATCAATGGGCCAAGGCAAACTATATGAGGTTTAACAAGGCCAAGTGCCAGGTCCTGCCCTTGGGTCACGCCAACCCCAGGCAACGCTCCAGGCCTGGGGCAGAGGGGCTGGAAAGTGCCCGGCGGAGAAGGCCCTGGGGGTGCTGGCTGACAGCCGGCTGGGCGTGAGCCAGCAGTGCCCGGGTGGCCAAGGAGGCCACCAGCCCCCGGGCTTGTGTCAGCACTGGGGTGGCCAGCAGGAGCCGGGCAGGGATGGGGCCCCTGTGCTCGGCACTGGGGAGGCCCCACCTCGAATGCTGGGCTCAGGTTTGGGCCCCTCGGGACAAGAAGGCCCTGAAGGGGCTGGAGCGTGTCCAGAGAAGGGCAGCGGGGCTGGGGCAGGGTCTGGAGCACAAGTGTGCTGGGGGGCGGCTGAGGGGGCTGGGGGGGTTTAGCCTGGAGAAGAGGGGGCTGAGGGGAGCCCTTCTCGCTCTCTGCAGCTGCCTGAGAGGGGCTGGAGTGAGGGGGGGGGTTGGTCTCTTCTCCCAAGTCACTAGTGATAGGACAAGAAGAAATGGCCTAAAGCTGCATCAGGGGACGTTTAGATTGGATTTCAGGAAAAATTTCTTTCCTGAAAGAGCAGTCAGGCATTGGAAGAGGCTGCCCAGAGAGGTGGGGGAGTCACCATCCCTGGAGGGGTTCAAAAAACGTGCAGACGTGGCACTTGGGGACCTGGTTTACAAAGCCTGGGGGTGTTGGGTTGACAGTTGGACTTGACGATCCTAGAGGTCTTTTCCAACCTTAAGGATTCTGTGATCCAGCTCTCCAATCAGTTTGTTAGCCAGGCTGTGCATGCCCAGACTCAAGATGACAAACTAATCAGAGGTAAGCCACTTGGCTGGCCCAGGACTGTCACTGGTCTGCTCCCAGCAAGAGGTACAATGAGCATTGCTTCAGCATCAAGCCAGACACTTAACATCAGTCTCGCTGCTCCTTTGTGCCCCACTCTGGTCCCAGAGGCTCCCAGTAGCACCTCTGACCCCACCAACTTCCCTCGCACTTGTCTTGCAAGAAATGGCAAGGCTTCAAACTCCGTCATCTGATTAACACCCTCACTTTGCACAAAGCGAAATAAAAATGACCCTACCAAAACCTCTCAGATAACCAGGAATTGAACCCACAAGCCTACATGTCCTCCTAGCTCGCTGTAGGACTGCTGTGAAAGCAGACGACACCTACCACTATATATAAAATTATACTTTTAGGGGCACCAAATGTAAGTGATGTCTGAGCTGCTACAAGCCCTGTCAGTGGCTAGGCTCTCTCATCAGACTTTGGGATGCTGCCTTGAAAACATCCCTGCCCCATCCAGCATCTAACAATCTTTGTACGAGACTGTACGTGTCTCCCTGGGCAAAAAAAACCCAGTCCTGGTAGATGTAGGAACAGTCCAGCAATAATTCAACAGCTGTAGAAACCCAGAACATGAGAACAGCACAACACGTTAAGCTGCAAATACACTGCCCAGGCTCTCAAAAAAAGAAAAGCCTTAAGGTATAAGGATTCAAACCTATAAACTCATTCCAGTTGAAGGAACAAAATCCACAGGCTAATTATGATGGCGAGCATGAAGGGGTCACAGAGTCACAGAATGGTGGGGGCAGGGAAGGGACCTCTGGAGATCATCTTGTCCCACCTCCTGCTTGAGCAGGCACACCCAGAGCAGGGGGCGCAGGACCGCGTCCAGGTGGGGTGTGAGTGTCTCCAGGGAAGGGACCCCACAGCCTCCCTGGGCAGCCTGTGCCCCTGCTCTGGCACCCGCACAGGGAAGAAGGTTTTTCTCATGTTTAAGTGGAACTTCCTGTGTTCCAACTTGTGCCCGTTGACCCTTGTCCTGTCGTTGGGCGCCACTGAAAAGAGTCCAGCCCCATCGTCCTGACACCCACCCTTCAGATATTTATAGGTGTTGATGAGATCCCCCCTCGGTCTTATCTTCTCCAGGCTGAACAGGCCCACGTCTCTCAGCCTTTCCTCATAAGGGAGACGCTCCAGCCCCTTCATCATCTTGGTACCTCTCCGATGGACTTGCTCAAGCAGTTCTGTGTCCTTCTTGAACTGGGGGGCCCAGAACTGGACACAACACTCCAGATGTGGCCTCACTGGGGCAGAGTAGAGGGGGAGGATAACCTCCCTCGCCCTGCTGGCCATACTCCTTTTAATGCAGCCCAGTCAAGGGGTCAAGGATCTGCTGGATTTATTTGCTCAACCTCCATGCTACAGGCAAGGCTGGGCTGCCAAGGGGAAGATTTAAGCAGGAACATGTGGGCCAGGCACCTTGCTAGTCTTCAGCCTTAACCAGACGCCAAGCAAGCAGCACCAGCCAAAATTCATTTTGCAATTTCCAAGCCATCAAGACTCTTGCTGAATTTCTCTGCTAACTGAAGAAGCAAAGCAGCCATGCGTCACTCAGCAGCTGCCTCAAGGAGCTGCCAATTGCACGGGAACAAATCAAGTCCTTTGGGATCCCCTGAGATGGTGGTACAACAGAGGTTAGATTACCAGTGACCATCTACCTGTATGATATCAGCATTTAGCACCTGATGTCCCAGCAGTGAGGGGAAAGCCTGTAAGTGCCATAGAGAAAAGGTGACAATAACTGTCAAACTTACATCATTGCGTCACATCTTGGAAAACCCCTCCAGGAAAAGGACTCACAGCTAAGCTCTCACAGTCACCATGTCAACAGAAAATACACCCAGCCAGAGATCTCAGCTGCACAAAGTCCTCCTAGCCAGAAAGATGTATTTCATTTAGCTCTGCGGAGAGGCTGGACAAAGCAGTAGCAAAAAGCAGAAACAAGGCTCGTACCCTCCTCCCTGGGGAGGAGAAAGGCAGTCTAAGGAGCCCTTCCAGAGCTTCAAGTGAATGGATCCCAGTGCCACTTGCCAGTCCAGTTTCCAGCCCAAACAATGGCTTATCTACCGGAGTATAATTCCTCTCCACTGCAGAAAGCAAGAATAAAATTTAGAAGCCATTTCATAATTATGGTGGGGAAGCATTTTTAATTCACTGTCTAAGGCATCAGTGTCCACACTCCCACTAGCACAGCAAGGCATGGGGAAAAGGAGGATTTGTGGCATTTATGAAGTGAGAAAGAGTAGTCTCACATGTGCGCGCACACACACACACACAGAGGAAAAGGCAGGCAGGACATTTCCTTTTGCTTTTAGTAATTTTAAGAATGAAATCGAGACCCATTTTTACAGCAGGTACTACAGTTTGCAAAGAAAAAGAGCCCCAAGTCATGGTCACCAAGTTTTATTAAAGCAGACGCTCGTTTCCACATCTCTGAGCTCAGACTGCAAAGAGCACAGATCCAAGCTGGAAAATAAGTCACTTCAACACAGACAACTCGCAACTTTTATAAACTAGGTTTTTGTCTGTGCTAGGTTTGGCTAGCATCTATCAGGAATGGTTTGATAATTTGATCCACTTTTGGACAGGGGAATGAACTACATGCTCTCCCAAAGTCATTTCCAGACATATTTTCCATTTTTTTCCCCCTACTTTCTCTGAACTTTTTTATTTGCCAACTTCTACTTAGATCAAAGCCAGAGGTACAACCAAATTTCTGCTCTACCTACTTATTTTCAGCCCTACACATTTTAAGATCAAAAATCTGTTCAGTACAGGAATGTTACCTTCAATCAAGGAACTAGAACTCAGAATACATTCCCAAAAGACACTGGCTTTTGGCAGCTGCCAGTCAGGCTCCCAGGGGGCAGAAGATTTTGATCCATTTTGTATATTCTTAACCTCTGTGAAGCTTCACTTTGGCAGGGCACACGTTTTTACTGACAGCTTCTAAAGCGAAGAGGCGTTTGCCAAGTCAAGCGAGCTTCGATGGGTGCTACGAGCCTTCCCAAGGCAGCAGCTTCGTGCTGCGACCTCCTCTGCAACGCACGCAGCTAAGCAAACTACAGCGAGGCCTCGGCTCTGCTCTATCCCAGGTATAAACACAGAGCTACATGGAGAACAAGGATCTGGCATAGCCCCAGGTCTGCTCCTGGATCACCCAAACAGCTTATATCCCTGTAACTCCATCTCAGTTTCCTCCTATGTAAGATGCTGTCACAACCCCAAATTGTTCTGTGTCTCCAGACCCACAGCAGAGCTACTCATATCAGGCTTTCAGTAGCACATTAAGTTATTTAAAAAGGAGCTTTACAGCACAAAGATTTATTTAACAACTTGTACTGGACAAGCCACACTGAAGCAAGGTCCCAGCAAGAAGTTTGTGAGATATAAGTTCTAAACTCACCCCAGAACAGGCTGCGGGCATCTCTTGGGAGGCTGAAGGGCTATATTTCCCATCTCTCACATCACCACCAGTCAAAAAAGAAAAGCCTTGTTGTCCCTACATCACCATCACAGCTGGATCTGGCCACATGCTATATCCACCACCTCTGGTTTCAGAGATCACAGAAGAGCGACCGCGGTGCAAGTACGACCGAGACCTCCAACTCCAAATGCACGCTGCCTTCAAGCACTGCATAAAAACTTCCAACACAGA
The DNA here is from genome assembly GCF_949628215.1 of Phalacrocorax aristotelis. Classification (NCBI taxonomy): domain Eukaryota; kingdom Metazoa; phylum Chordata; class Aves; order Suliformes; family Phalacrocoracidae; genus Phalacrocorax; species Phalacrocorax aristotelis. The sequence continues at coordinate 167,196,053 of NC_134277.1, forward strand.
GTGTTTGGAGGCGCAGCCTTCATGCCTCTCCAGACATGAAAAGGTTACTGACATCCTTGAACGGAGCAAGACTCAGCCCCAAAGTCAGGCAACTGCTTGAATTCTGGACCATTGATGCAACCGCACAAATGCACATCTTATTCTCCCTGCCTCTCCCATGAGTCACTGCCTGCCACTGAAAGCACCAGATCCAAAATTCTCCTCCCAGCAGCCCCCCCATCCCTCCAAAGCCCTCTTCAAACACACACATGAAGAGAAAATAAATCTTTTTCGTCTCCCACAAAAAGCTTTTCCCCTTCCTGAACTGCAAGCCCCCATTCTCATTTTTTCATCCCTCAAAACACAGCAACATCTCAACGCAGAGCTGAACACAAAATAACTATAATCACACACATACTCTCGGTAGTTGAAGCGCAGAACAGGAACCACAGAAGCTCAACAGGTTTACTTTTGGTGACAGATCAGCTACGCTGTGGCCCCAACAGCCCTCCCCACCGAAGCATCGCCGGCCACCCTGCCGCACGTGAACGAGTGCAGCGCAGGCACGTAAGAAAAACGTGCTTTGTGTATGTCTGAGAAAACTAAGTCTCAGAGGGACGAAGCCACTTGTCCGTGGTAACGTCGCCAGTGAACAGCAGAACCAGACTTCGAGCCAGAAACATCACAAAAACTTTTCACGCGTGCGTAGGTGCAGCTCTCCAAGCCCCAAGCAGCCGATTTCTGCTCCAACCCAAGTTAGCAGGACACGGACACAAACTACCCATTCACAAACACAATGGACCCAATATCCCTCTAACAATTGCAATTTTAAGCAAATTAAATACAAAACTAGACACCCGCAGACACCGCACTGGGATTAGGTAGGTCTGTAGGGGCTAGAGGTTTATCTCATGATGTTCCCAAGCTTTTGCCCAGCACAAAAAGACAGATCAGTCTTACAGATATATTACTGCTTCTGCCATCCTCTTCCTTCCCTGAGCACCTTCCTATCTGATGCCTGTTAAGTCCAGCAAAACCACATTAAAAGCAAGAAGCAGCTTTAAAATGACCTCGTCTGAAGATGGCAAAGCACAAGACAGCTCTGGGGTAAGGCAGAAGTCTTACTCCAGCCAAACTTCTGCTCCTCAATGCTTGCTCAGGACCAACAACAGCAGATTCACCTCCTGGAGGACCTGGTAACCCATTTCCAAATCCAAGAGCCTCCCTTGGAACCGCTTCACCAGCACACAGTCAGCGAACACCGTCAGTCACCCCTTAGGACGGCGGTTCCTACCTTCCTTGGTGGAGACCTGCATCCTGGTGGCCGGCAGCCTGCAGAGCCTGTGCTTGGTGATCTGCACCAAGCCCTTGGGCGAGGAGCGTTTCAGCGTCACAGAAGGTTTCCCCCGCGAGGAGTTTTTCTTCCTGAGCTGGAAGTGGCTTTTCAGAGGTGCGGTGGGCAAGGAGCTGTTCTTCTTATCTGTTGGGGAACTGTGAAGGCACAACACCACATGGTTAGAAGAGGGTAGAGGTGACCGAAACGCACTTGGTCCCTTTGCCCAGAGCTAAGAAGAGAAGCTGGATCACCAAGCTCCACGTTGCTCCCCTACCCAAGGGTGAGAAGAAGCACTAAACAGAAAATTGCAAGTAAACAGGCAAGTGTGACAAATTTCTGGAAAATTACAGATGGAGAATGAGGTATTTGAAGGCCTAACTCATTCCCTTCTGCTCAGCAGATGCAGCAGAAGGATGCTGTGCTGTAACGAGATGACAAGAGTCTCATCTCCCTGACTGCCAAAAATCCAATACAATCCCAGCTTCTCCAAGCACCTTGGCTCCAGAGTGATCTTCCCAGCACAACCCACCCACAGACACATCCCCCAGCAAACCAAGAGGGCACAGCAAGGACAGAAGCCTGCAGTGAAGTGCTGAGCGGAGGATCTGGGAAACAGCGGCAGGAATCACGGTACCAGATCCTCAATTGGTGCTGTGTTACCAGCTCATTGCATCACTTAGAATACTCATTTAGGCCACAGTCCTCAATTTTTCAACAGCTCAGGCTTGGAGTTACTGCAGTGACAGAGGAGCCAAATCACAAATGTGGTCGCCCTAGTGCCGCCACATCTGCAGTGCTGTGTCCAGTTCTGGGCCCCCAGATGAAGGAGGACAGGGAACTGCTTGAGCAAGTCCATCGGAGAGCTACCAAGGTGATCAGGGGACTGGGGCATCTCCCTTATGAGGAAAGGCTGAGAGACGTGGGCCTGTTCAGCCTGGAGAAGATAAGACTGAGGGGGGATCTCATCAACACCTATAAATATCTGAAGGGTGGGTGTCAGGACGATGGGACTAGGCTCTTTTCAGTGGTGCCCAACGACAGGACAAGGGTCAACGGGCACAAGTCGGAACACGGGAAGTTCCACCTGGATATGAGGAAAAACTTCTTTCCTGTGCAGGTGCCAGAGCAGTGGCACAGGCTGCCCAGAGAGGCTGTGGGGTCCCTTCCCTGGAGACATTCACACCCCGCCTGGATGCGGTCCTGCGCCCCCTGCTCTGGGTGTGCCTGCTCAAGCAGGGGGGCTGGAAGAGATGATCTCCAGAGGTCCCTCCCAACCCCCTACCATTCTGTGACAGAGGAGCCAAACCACACATCCACTGCACTGAGGGTATCTCTGAGTTTAGTGGAAGAATACAGGTCACACAGCTGTGCCACCAACCCTCACCCCATCCTGCTTGTCCCTTCCCTGCAGCACAGCCTGGGCTTGCATCCAGCCCTGCCGAGAAAAACAGCACAAAACAACTTTCCCACCAGGAACACTGCGTAACCAAGCCCTCGCAACGCTTCCATGACATGCCGGCTTTCAGGGAAAGTTTGGTTCCAATCTCGTATCTATTTTCCCTCAACTCCCACCCCGGTGCAAATTCGTTTTGCAGATAACTCGGCCCACACGCCTTTTCCTTCCACCAAGCTTCATTTATAACCTTCCCATTGTGCTCTGTCCCTATCAGATGCGGCCAGCGGCGAAGAATTCACTCCACGAGACCCCAGGAGTATCTGCTGTTCTGCCAGAGCATGCTCTCCCAAGGTAGCTATGACAGCCTCAGATCTGTTACTGACTCAACAAGGAGAAGGAGGAGCAAGAGTGTGCAGGGAGGATGCTTTGGGTTACCGGCAGATAGCACAAAAGGATGGCACCCAAGGGAGGAAGGTATCAGCAGAGCATCACTGACAGCACTTCTTCCCGGCACGCACAGCTCACCTCCCATCCCTGCTCCACCCCAGGGCCTGCAAAATGCTTTACAGGGACGGACCGTACATGATAGGGCGATTCAAGCCATTTCTCCTTTCCCCAGCCCCCAGTGCAACAAGGTTACGGGTGTTTGAAAATAAATCAATAAAGACAGACAGCTATTTCCTTCCCTTTGAATATTAGCCTGTTATTCAGGTCAGGGAGGAGTCTCCTAAGTGCTGCAGCAAAGTCTTGGGAGAATAGGGATGGGAGATGAGAAGAAAACCCAGCTCTGTTTGAAAAATTAAAATCAGAGTTACACAGACTGCTAAAACAATTAAAACCTGAGGCCTTCCAACCCTGGAAATCAGGATGCCTTCACCCAGAACAGAGTCACTGCATTTGGAAAGAGAAAGGCAAGTACACCTTCCAGTATACAAACACCCTCGTTGGAATTTCACTCGTACACACAGCCACAACTTATGTGAAGCCAACAGACATGAAATATGATGAGTGGAACAACACCGCTCCAAAGACAATCAGCAACTTACCCCGAGTTTCCTTTTCTCTTGATGATTTTTGTCCGACTCTTCACTTTATAACTGGATAGCGCGGCATCGCCGAAGGACTTCGCCCCGCCAAGACCAACAGATGCAGCGCTTGGAGGCGGTGCAGCGGCACCGGATCGAGGGAGGTTGGGGGCTGGAGGCTTTTTCTGATCCTCAGATCGCCACCTGAATGCCGACTTGGAGGTGGAGGGTGAGGGCTGGAGGCTGGAGGCTTTCCACTTGTACTTGCTGGGAGAAACACCCAGTTTGGACTGCAGTCCTGACTTCTTCAGCTTTGCTCCCAGCTCTGCTTTTGGTGTTAGTTTAGCACCTTTGTCCGCTCCACCAGCAACCTTCTTGGCACTCTCAGAAGCTCTAGGGCTGACCCATCTCTTCACGGTACGAGAGCATTTACCAGGGTTTGCGACCCATGTGTAATTAGTTTTCCTGAACTTTGGAGCTTTGCTGGAGACAGATGTTGAGACAGCTCTTTGGAGACCAGCAGTTTTGGGGACTGTGGAAAACCTGCTCTTCATTGGAGTCATCCCAACCATCAAAGTCGCAGCCTGAGCAGGTCTAGAGCATGTCTCGCCATTTCCAAGGAGCTTCGGCTCTCTGCAAACATCCCTGACTTGCTCACGACTAGACTGCCCTGGAGCCGGTGGTTCTGCCTTTCTCCGTACCAAGTGCCGAGCCAGCTCACGATCTGGCAACACCGAAGGCTGCTGCGGCTCCGATTTCAGTGTCACAGCGTTTTCACTAGTGCTTCTGCAGGAGGCAGGGGAGCTCCCGGCCACATCGCTGGCCAAACGTACTGTTCTAGGCTTATCCAACACACTCACATATTCTGAGCTCACGAATCGGTGAGATGAACTAAATGAAATGGAGAGAGAGGGTCTTCTCTCTTCATTTTGGCCCGTGTACAGAGATTTGTGCACGTTTTTACTGTCGCCTGAAGCAGCAACCACCTTTTTCAGCCCAGAAAACTCACAGTAAGAACCCATATCAGCAAAACCTTTCATATCTATGAACGGGCCAGCCCTCTGCGGCAGCTGGATCCCCACAACTATGTTACCATCCATGGTTAAGTCCACATGTCTCTCTGGGGATGATTCTGGTGGCTCGGGTGCCTGGCTGTCCCCATGGCTTCCAAAATCCCGAGATGTGCTGGCACTTCCAAACTCACACGCCGATCCCGGCGGCCGGTTGACAAGGGAGTATTTCTTCCTCCAGGACTGACCCTGGCGCAGCTGGAAATCCCTGGGAGCCTGCTGGGGGTACCTGGCTGAAAATGCCCCCCTCCTGCTGAAGCCAGGCTGGCAGGGGTTGTTCCATCTCGGCGGCATGGATGGCAGCGGTCGCGGCATGTCCCCATGAATGTTTTTATGGTCATTTATGAGACCTAAGGAGCAGAAGACAGCGTCCGTTAATCCCAGTCACACAGGAGTTTGACAGCTTCACAGCCCTAGTTTTCCCCGCACTGCGACGAGGATGATAGCTCCACGCAGGCTCGCGCAGGCCACATTTCAGGTAACGGGTGCTGGAAGGGAAAACTTCAAACAAAAATCTCCCTCAATCCTCATGAAAGCAAGTTACAAAAGCAATTTTGCAGGAGACCTCAATGTAGGTCTGAACCACAGCCTCACCAACAGACCCTTAACACACCACACTAGTGCTGTCAACCGCCTTTTGCCCCTTTACGCTCTTTTTAATGTGCAAAAAACAGATGCTTGAATTATTGGGTTGGAGCCTACTTCTAAAGAAATCCTAATTTTATTCCCAGGTATCTTTTCAGAACAGTCTGTGAGGGTCTGCTGCTCACGCACGTAGCCCAGCACCAAACCCAAACCCAAAGCATAGAAACAGGATCATGTAGGTTGGAAAAGAGCTTTCACATCATCCTTAACATTCATCCTCCCCCTCTACTCTGCCGTAGTGAGGCCTCATCTGGAGTGTTGTGTCCAGTTCTGGGCCCCCCAGGTCAAGAAGGCCAGGGAACTGCTTGAGCAAGTCCATCGGAGAGCTACCAAGATGATCAGAGGACTGGAGTATCTCCCTTATCAGGAAAGGCTGAGAGACGTGGGCCTGTTCAGCCTGGAGAGGAGAAGACTGAGGGGGGATCTCATCAACACCTATAAATATCTGAAGGGTGAGTGTCAGGACGATGGGGCTGGACTCTTTTCAGTGGTGCCCAACGACAGGACAAGGGTCTATGGGCACAAGCTGGAACATGGGAAGTTCCACTTAAACATGAAGAAAACCTTCTCTCCTGTGAGGGTAGCAGAGCAGTGGCACAGGCTGCCCAGAGAGGCTGTGGAGTCCCTTCCCTGGAGACATTCACACCCCGCCTGGATGCGGTCCTGTGCCCTTGCTCTGGGTGTGCCTGCTCCAGCAGGGGTGGGACGAGATGATCTCCAGAGGTCTCTCCCAACCCTCACCATTGTGTGATTCTGTGATAACTGAGTCAAGTCATTAACTCAAAACTACCGAGTCCAGGACTAAACCACAACCCTAAGGCCCACAACTGCACATCTTTTAAATACCTCTCAGGACGGTGACTCAACCCCTTCCCTGGGCAGCCTGTTCTGGTGCTTGATAACCCTTTTGGTAAAGAAATTTTTCTTAACATCCAATCCACACCTCCCCTGATGCAATTTGAGGCCATTTCTTCTTGTTCTATCACTTGTCACTAGAGATAAGAGACCAACCCCCACCTTCCTACAACCTCCTTTCAGGCAGTTGCAGAGAGTGAGAAGGTCTCCCCTCAGCCTCCTCCTCTCCAGGCTAAACCCCCCCAGCTCCTTCAGCTGCTCCTCATCAGACTCGTGCTCCAGACCCTTCCCCAGCTTCATGGGTCATCTTCTTCAAATCAACAACGAGGAGGTTTTGAGGCAGCCCCAGCTTCACTGTTGAGTCACTGCACATCCCTCTACCAAGCTACCACACCTCCCCGGTGCTTTGGCCTACTAACAAAGTCGTTTGGATAATAGATATGTGTCAGTGAGGGTGGGTCTGTGCCTGTTAAGCCTCAGTGTTTAGAAAACCCTTCCAATAAAAGGGGTTATCAAGGATTTTTGAGCCTTTTGTTTAATGCACATGTCAGTGTGGAAGTCTTTCTTTTTTGTGAAGTTTTTCCTACACGAGGGGTCACAGAGCTGCCAGAAGAGCAGCAGCAGCAGATCCCTCCCGGAGGAGGCAAGGATCATGTTTTCCTCCCTCTCATCCTACCTTCCCCCATGTAGGAGCTCCTGGAGAGAGGGAGATGCCCCCACAAGGCCTGAGCGGAGTTTGTGGCCTTACTAATGAGGAAAAATTACCTTGGAGTCTAAAAATAGAGCAAGTTAGTGCTAAGAATAAGATCTGATGCTCACCAGATCTAGGAAAGGGCACACAAATATATCCCCGCCGTGCTGAGGGGACATCCCACCCCTGTGCCGCCAGTCCCAGAGGCTTTGGGGCAGGGAAAATCCTCTCCCCCCCTGCCAGGAGGGTCACAAGGACCAGCGGTGTGGGGATCCCCCTGCTGGGGGAACCCCCAAACCCCCCGGCACTCTCTGGTCTCTGTTACTTCCCTGCCTTGGCTCCCCTGGGACCTCTCCCCTTCTCCTGGGTACCCTCCACCGCCCCCACCCCTTGGGCCCTCCCCAGGCCTTAGCCCTCCCCCTCTCCCTCCCCTCCCCAGCACTCTGGGGACCTCTGTACTCCCCTCCCCCCCTCCCCAAACTCCCGGGTCCCCCCTCAAAACCCACCCCTCCACCCCCCAGACTCCAGGGTCCCCCTCACAGCTCGCCCTTTCCCCCAGGACACCCAGGTCTCCCTCCCTGCTCTCCCCTCCCCCTCTGGGGTGCCCTCACAACCCAACCCTCCCCCCCGGATTTTGGGGTCCCCTCACAACCCGCCCCTCCCCCCCCCCGGACTCCGGGTTCCCCTCACAACCCGCCCCTGCCCCCCTCCGGACTCTGGCGTCCACTCACAAACCGCCCCTCCCCGGACTCTGGGGTCCCCCTACAACCCGCCCCTCCCCGGACTCCGGGGTCTTCTCACAATCCGCCCCTCCCCCCCACAGACTTTAGTCTCCCCTCACAGCCCTGCCCCCCCGGGGTGCCCTCACAACCCGCCCCTCCCCCCCCCGGACTCCGGGGTCCCCCCACAGCCAGCCCCGCCCCACCCCCGGACTCCCGCGTCCCCCCCGGCCCGGCCGTACCCTGCAGCAGCCGGATCTGCCGCCACAGCCGCTCCCTCTCCTCCATCCCCGCAGCGCTCCCGCACCGCCCCGCACCGTCGCGTCATCGCCCAGCGCCGGCCGTTGGCCGCTCACGTGACACCTGGCGTCACGTGGCGTTCGCAACGGCGCCGGCCGTTGCTTAGCAACAGAGGCGGCCGAGGCCTGCGCGTCCCGGCGGGGCCTGGGCCCGGGCCCGGGGTCTGAGCCGGAGCCGGGCGCGGGGTCTGTGCTGAGCCTCGATCTGAGCCTGGGTCTGAGCCTGAGCCAGGCCTGGGTCTGAGCCTGAGCCGGGCCCAGGGTCTGTACTGAGCCTTGGTTTGAGCCTGAGCTTGAACCTTGGTCTGAGCCTGAGCCAGGCCTGGGCCGTGTCTGGTCCTATGCTGAGCCTGGGCCTGAGCCGGGCCCAGACAGCTCTGGCTCCCTCTATCCCACCCCGAGCCTGGGCTAGCCCAGCTGTCCCAATCCCCTGTCCCCAGCCCAGCCTGGCCCAGCTGTCCCCATCCCCTGTCCCCAGCCTGGGCTATCCCAGATGTCCTTTGTTCTCAGCCCAGCCTGGTCTTCCGGCTGTCCCCAACCGCAGTCCACAGCCTGGGCTATCCTGACTGTCCCTTGTCCTCCACCCAGCCTGGTCTGGCTATCCCCAGCCTCTATCCCCTGCCTGGGATATCCCAGCTGTCCCGTGTCCCCAGCCCAGCCTGGTCTGTCTGTCCCCATCTCCCATCTCCATCTCAGCCTGATCCACCTGGGCTATCCCAGGTGTCCCCTGTCCCCTGCCCAGCCTGGCCCAGCTGTCTCCATCCTCTGTCCCCTGCCCAGCCTCATGCAGCCACCCCCTGTCTCCAGCCCAGCCTGGTCCACATGTCCCCATCTTCTGTACCCAACCTGGGCTATCCCAGGTGTCCCGTGTCCCCTGCCCAGCCTTATCCAGGCATCCCCTGTCCCCTGCCTAGCCAGGCCCCCCTGCCTGTCACTGCCCTCTCCCATCACCAGGGTCTGCCCATAAGCCTGTGCTTGCAGGCACGAGTAGAAGGACTTTCTGGTGACACCAAAGGACCATCTCCAGCAAAAAAACATTAATTTCACACATCAGCCGTGCGAGTCCTTATTTCTCATACTTCAGCTGTAATTGTTTAAAATGTTTTGCAGGAGAACTCGTCCCAAAGCTGAGCTGCAAAGGTTACTTGTGCAATCGGAGAAAACTGTAGATGTTTTCAGCTTCCTGCAAGAACAGGCAAGTTTGGTTCCTAATTTAAAGCCTTTGTTGTGTGTTAGATGTGCCAGTAAGGCTTCAGCAGCAGCAGAGCAAAATAGCTGCTGCAGTTTGGGTAATTTTGAGACATTGTCTGAGCATTGGAATTTGCACCTTCTAATTAAGCAAGAAAAGGGGGTAAGTGGCTCTGCAAGTTGCATTTTGTAACACATTTCATTGACAGCTGTCAGGACAGTTCATGTTCCTCCCAGTTTCCTAATTCCTCACGGAAAACAGGGGCAAATCTGGGAGCAGAAGGTAGTTTTCCTAGGTGTGGTCCCAGTCCTTATCCCCTAAAAAATTCTATTTGACCTGAACAGTACTCCCAGACCTCATGTCCCATCCTGAACGTCAGATGGTCCCACGTTATCAGTATAAATCAGGAGTATCCACAAAGTGTATCCATCCAATTGAGAGCACAATCAGAGAACGTCATTTATAAGAATGTTACCCTTAAGGAGTTTGTTTTCTGAATAATTTCATTCTTCTCTAAAAGAATAAAACCCTTAGCTTTAAACAAAGACGTAACAGAACCTCAAAGGAGGTAAAAATCCAGACTAAAATTATTTTTTAAACAATTTGGGGAAAAAAAGCTGAGCCAAGTAGCTGTACCAGCGCAACGCTATTTCCTTCTAAACACTCCCATGGTGGGAACTTTATAAAAGCAACCGATCATCAACCTCAAATCGTTTTAAAACAGAAGCTGTCCCTTGGGACATCTTGCTTCCCGTCACAGTTAGGGAGCTCTGCCTGTCCCAGCTGTGATCAAATAATGTCCCCGGGGCAAACCCATGATTTGCCTGCTAGGAAAGGTAAATTTAGTAAATTATTTACGGTGTGTTTAGTGGCCTTTTAAAGCAATTCAGCAGTGGAATATGGGGAAGAGCCAGCCCATAGGAATAAGCCACTTTGTGCGGATGGTAGCAAAGGCTTTAAAATACAAAGCAGCTGGGGAACCTGGCCCTTATTAGCCTCCCCTGAGGCCTTAAGACTGCAAAAAAATCCCCTGCAGCTTCTCTTGTTGCAGGGAACAGGCTGGGGACCAGGCGGGCAGAGATGGCAGATCTCCTCCCTTTTGGTGGCCTCAGACCAGCTTCAATCGATCACAAAGCCCCACCCAGACTTTTGTAACCGCTTTAAACTGGCAGAAATTGGCCCTTCTGCCAAAAGAAGCCTCCTCCGCTCCCAGCTGCTCGTTCCCTCCCTTGTGCTGGCACAAGGATTCGAGTGGCTTGCATAAATGAGCTAGAACGGGCTGCTCTGAATTAAAATTAATTCAGCACACGCAGAGGGAAAGCTAATTTTTAACATAGGGAAGCCATGTATCCACCACTCCCACAAAACCCAACCTTGGGAAAGAGTCAGCTACAAGCAGTGGGCCCTGTTTTGCCAATCTGCACCAAAATATGTAACCAGAAAAAGAAAAGTATGGCACAAGGCAGTGCTGGAGGCTCTCGGGCCACTTGGGATCCTCCTGATGCTCCCTGGGGTCTCCTTGGGTGCCCCCCACAAGGAGAGCTTTGGTGGAGTGGGGGCATCCAGAGAAGCAGGGATGCCATTTTAAGCATGAACTGGATCTTCTCCAGGGAACAGAGAAGCATCCTGCCTTGGGGCACACTGTACTTGCACGTATCTCCCCTGAGATGCACGCAGAGGGCAAAGGAGGGACAAGGATGTGCATCACTAAAATAAATGCTTTTTTTCTTTTCAGCCCACCATGAGGAAGCACTACCCATTCAGCCACTTCACCAGTCGATGACCCATTACAAGCTGCAGGAATTCACGGCACTTGTTCTTTGTTCATAGCACTACGCTTGTATGACGCTTGTTTGTAAGTCTGATTTAATTAAAAAACAGTAAAAAGCAAGTGCAGGTTTTTGACGCTGTGCTGGCAGGGTGTTTGCGTGTGAGAAAACACCCCAGGGAGGGTAGCACATTTAGGAGAAATTAAATTGTCTCATTCAGCCCAGAATAAACATGGTGCTAATCCCTCTAATGGCCTTAAACATCACCCAAACTGCAGATCCAGTGACAAGTGGGCAATAGGACCCAATTAAGCCGCTCACACGTTTGAAATCATGGCCTCATCAGCTTTGGTTTAGTCTGGAGTCTCTCGACGGCTTTCCATAAACTTGCTGAGACAAGCTAAAACACCAAACTTCATTAAGCGCCGCACCAGCAGATTGCAGAGACCTGATGACAGGGTGAGTGGGAGGCACTGGTGTTTCTGCCGCCTGCTCCCACGAGCGGGTTTCCAAAGGCACAGGGATCTCCTAGGATCCTCCTGCTTTGCCTAAAACACCCAGCACTGCCTGAGACCCATTTGCAGGAGCATCATGTATAGGCCAACAGGGTGATTATTCTCTCTGGGGGCACCTGTGTGTCTCAGCTGGAGCATTGCATCAGGTTTTTGGGGAGACACGTTAATAAAAATGTAGAAAAATTGGTGAGAATCCAGAAGGAAGGGAAAAATCAAAAGAGAAAAGGTTTAAAAAACATCACCTATAAAGAAAAACTTAAATATTTTCAAGTTTTTATAAAAAAAATATAGAAGGGAAATAATATTAGAAATAGATGTCTAATCAAGCGTGTTTGATGTTCACTGGTGGTAGTAAAGGAGGTATTAGTTTCATTTGCAGCAAAGGAGATTCAAGTTGCAGCTCAGGAAAAATTTTCCAACTATCCAGAGAAGACATTACCTGGGGAAGGTGGGAGCTTCAAGGTAAGTGTGTTCCTGGTGTGTTTGATATGTGCAGAACCCTGCTGGGGGCTCTGATGTAGGTGTCCTCCTCAGCTTCTTTTCAACCTCTGTTTTTACAGTTGTGTCAGCTCCGCAGCATCTTGCGTGTGCCATCCCAACGTCAGTGGTTGTGTCCTGCATCCTTTTGCTGAAGCGTTGTGAAGAAAAGGGTCGTGAGTTGAGTTCCCAGTTCCCTCTTGCGCCAGCACCAGTGCTTGTACAGCCATGGTGTGGACTCATGGGATGTGATCTGGCTGCAGAACAACTTCTCCTCCTTCTTCCTTCTTCCTTCTCCTTCTTCCTTCTCCTTCTTCCTTCTCCCTTCTCCTTCTTCCTTCTCCATCTCGTTTAGTTTACAGCTTGATCTGGTCTCTAATGAGATTCACCATGCAGTCTCAGGAGTGCAAACAATGGGACAGAGGTCCATGGGAGGAGAACAGCACAGCGCTCCTTTCTAGGCAGTACCATGGACCTGTATTCCTCTAACCTGAGAACAAACCCATGCTGTTTCAGAACGCCTGTGGGTCTGCGTCCAGCTGATCACAAGACAAAAGCCCCTGATTTAGAAAGAAGACCTAAATCCAAGCTCCAGCTGCTGAGAAATCTCCACCTCCCACTGGGACCAGTCTCATGGCTGTCCAGATGCCTGTTTCTGCGAAACGCGTTGCTCGGGTGGCAGGGGCTTACCTGGCTGGGGGAGCCAGTGGGAGCTGTGCAGGCACTTAAAAGGAAAATGAGGCATCTGAATTTGCTGTGGAAGGAGACCAGGAGCCACTGCAAAGCATCGGGAGGAGGCGTGACATGGGCCAGGCAGCAGGCAGAGAAGATAATTTTAGTAGCAGCAGCAGCTTGCTGGCTAGACTCAAGCAATAGAAATATTTTTAAAAAAAAAAAAAAACAACAACAACAAAAAAAGATTGACCGTGGAGAGGATTGTAGGACAGTTTTCCATCAGAGACAAGGAACAAGTAACACTGTTGTACAAGATAGTGGTGAGAACCTAATATGCAATCCTGTGCCCGATGCCATGGCTGGGTTAAATAAATTCAACATGGAAGAGATGTAGGGGTGGTTGCTGAGATGCTTTGGGGAACAGAAAGCCTCTCGCTAGAGGTGCCCAAAACAGCTGAGTTTTCTTAGCGTTGCACACCAAGAGATGATACGGCTGCTCTCTGCAAATGTCTCAGAGAAAGAAGGCGATATTGCAGGAAGAGGAAGACCTGTTCAAGCATGAATCAATGAATCATCGAATGGTTTGGGTTGGAAGGAACATTTAAAGATCATCCAGTCCAATTCCCCTGCCATGAGCAGGGACATCTTCCACTACATCAGGTTGCTCAGGGTCCTGTCTAACATGAACCTGAATGTTGTCAGGGATGGGGCATCGACCACCTCTCAGGGCAACCTGGGCCAGTGTCTCACCACCCTCAGCATAAAACATTTCTTCCCTATCTCCAATCTAAACCTACTCTCTTTCAGTCTAAAACTGTTGCCCCTTGTCCTGTCACTACAGGCTCTGGTAAAAACTTCCTCATCATCTCTTTTATAAGCCCCTCTCCTATATTGAAAGGCTGCAATAAGGTCTCCCCGCAGCCTTCTCTTCTCCAGCTGAGCAACCCCAACTCTCGCAGCCTCTCTCCACACCAGAGGGGTTCCAGCCCTCGCACCATTTCCGTGTCCCTCCTCCGGACCCGCTCCAACAGGTCCGTGTCTGTGCTGTGCTGGGGACCCCAGAGCTGGATGCAGGGCTCCGGAGGGGTCTCCCTAGAGCGGAGCAGAGGGGGAGAATCCCCTCCCTTGCCCTGCTGGCCCCACTGCTGGGGATGCAGCCCAGGATACTGTTGGCTTTCTGGGCTGTGAGCACACATTGGCAGCCCATGTCCAGTTTTTCCCCCACCAGTCCCCCAAGTCCTTCTCCTCAGAGCTGGTCTCCATCCCTCCATCCCCCAGTTTGTTTTGATCCTGGGGATTGCCCTGACTGCAGGAACTTGCAACACAAGAAGATAGTATTGGATTATTACATTTAGACTTGAAACTAGACACCTATAATCATCCTAAGAACCAGAGCCTGAACCAAGTGGGCTTATATGGAAGATGTGAGCAGAGGGCTGAGCTCAGGCTCCAAGAAGATTTCACCTTGTATCCTGCAGCCCTGCAGCCCTGCTGTGCAGCGGATACCTGACACAGATGCACATGCATGCAAATAAACTTCCCTGCCCATGGTCAAGTAGTTGGGCAGTGTTTCTTCCCAGTCTCACCATCCAGGAACCTGTTATTTTGTCTTTTTTGTGTCCCACTTTGCTTTTTAACCCATCTGGAGCATCAGCTTATTGGTTTCAGCCCTTCCAGAAGTCATCTTGGGCTCTGTGTGTTGCTGCAATTCAGAACACAAGCACTGCTCGTTCAGCAACCCACGGACATGCTCAGCCTCCATTGCAAGAGGAGCTCAGCAGGTATTTACCACTGAAGAAAGTTACTTCTTCTCCAAAAAGTTTTTGCTATTTTAACCTGAGGGGGGAAAAAAGTACTTCCCAAGGGCAAACAAACTCTAGAATTTCATTTTTGCTGATTATAGCAAGACTCAGGAGTGCGGGCCCAAGGGAAGGAGATGTCTCTTGGGTTAGATGGAAAGCAGAGAGGAAAATGTCAGTAACAGGAAAAGAAAGTGCTGCACTATCCTAAAGGAAAAGCCATTGGCATTTACCAAGTGGGCACTAGTTTTCTGCTGTGAAGTATATTTTCGGGCCCTTTTTCTTGCCTGCAGTCTCACCGCTGGTGCATGAGCCACACGCAGACCTAAATACATGTATTTGGGGAAGGGGAGAAATCAGAGCGACGATCTGTGTGCTTCCACATCGCTGTCATTCCCAGTCAGGGCAATTATTTTCAAAGATATATAAAGCGGGGACAGAGAGCAAAGCCTCCTTTTTTTTTTTTCCTTCATGTTCACCTGCTGTAATTGGGATGATTTGAGATTACATGGAGGCAGCAAGGACTGACCACAAACCATAAACCTTTCTAAGCAGCAAAAGCAGCTACACCTCAATTAATCCAATGATGTCCAAAGTCCTCTGCCTGTGGGGCAGGGGATCCTGTGGGCTAATGACACCCCAGAGCAAAACGCATTCTCCTTTACTGAGCGAGGAGGTGTCTGTGACCACGGTGACTCACGGGACCCCACCAGCTCCCGTTTCTGTGGCTGTTTCCCTTGCAGTGAATGCCTCATTTCCAGCAGGTGCGACCAACTCAGTATAAGACCATGGCAGCATCTCCATAAATATTTGTTCACATGAAAAAAACTCATATTGGTCCAGCTTCAGTTATGAAGGGGGGAGAACTTTGCTCCCCAAGCGCTTGGGGTTGGACTTTTCCCTGCTTGGAAAGGTTATGAAAGAAATCCATACAATGAAAATTGGAAATGTTTGCATTAGAAATATGATTTGCCTGTTCAGCCTGTGCTGCTGACTGGCATTGCTTGGTGGAGCTTGAATGGAGGGCACTCCCAGCCAGGGATCTGTGCTCCTCCTCGGCCAGCGGCATTGCAACACCGGCTGCCGTTGCAACATTCCCACATTGCACGACCTGCTGCTCAGGGGTTCATTGCTAAAAAACATTTGCAAAGCCTTTCGGCACAACAAGGCTTCAGGACTTTCACAACACCACCAAAAGGAGGGGAAGCAAACTGTCCTCAATAAACGCTGAGTTGTGAGTTAGTGACTAAGCAGTGGCATTCACTGGACCTTACAGCAGCTATTGACAGAAAAGTGGCATCGGCTATTTCTTTGCAAGCTCTGGCAGAGAGGAAAGGACGCTCAGGAAGAATGTGGTGAACTTTTGAGACCTTTCTGAGTTTGTTTTGACCTTGTTGCTCTCCTGACAGGGGCTTGGGAGCTTTGCAGGCAGCACCGACCCACTGGGACATCGGTGAGCCACAAGCAAAGCAGAGGCTGATGTTCACATCCAACAGTAATTATCAACCATGGAAAGCTGCAGAGGAAATACAACTTGCTTGATTCCTCCTGGGACCATTTTTTTCTGCCAGACACATAAATTGCACCCACTGAAGCTCCTCTGTGTTTTGGTGGGGACTTATTTATTCCTCTTGATGGAGCTTTGCTCTTGCAAAATGAAGGTCCTTTGGTGAATTCATGGCTCCTCCTTGAGCGCAACTCTGCCATCCCAGCCTCAGCACCAGCAGCTCCATGATGTCCCAATGTCTCCTCTGACCTGCACGGATGAGTCACATTGGGGTTTTTAAGAGGGAGGCATGGATTTTGTGTGCTCAACATCTCCAGTTTGGGTGGCCCCACCAAGTACCCATGGGGGCCATGTGTGGGCAAGCAGAGAGGCTCCAGTTCCTCTGCCCCTTCCAGCCTCTGTAGGGTGCTTTGCTTTGGTAACAGCTTGCTTACAGCTTTGCTCCGGAGAAGCTAAAATTAAAACAGTGACTCCATTGCAGACTGAAAACAGAGCA
Source organism: Phalacrocorax aristotelis (assembly GCF_949628215.1). NCBI lineage: Eukaryota > Metazoa > Chordata > Aves > Suliformes > Phalacrocoracidae > Phalacrocorax > Phalacrocorax aristotelis. Next base: position 167,212,495 of record NC_134277.1, read on the forward strand.
TTCCTTCTCCGCCCACGTGCTTTGGATGGACATCAGAAGCCAAACCCAGGCTGTTAAATCCCCTGTGTAAAAACAGTCTTCTATTCTGATCCTCAGTCCACCACGGCTTGCTGCGGTCGGGATGTTCAGTTCCCAGACCAGCGTTCAGGGGGTTCCAAAATGGGATTTGCCTGGAAATGGAAAACATAAACACAAGAAGCCAGTATCTCTGCAGCTTGTTGCCTTAAACAAAAGCTTATTCTGCTTCAGAGAAGGGGGAAAACAGAAGTTAATTCATGAATAAAGAAAGAAAAGGAAAACCCTTCAGGATTTCATTTTCACCCCATCTGTCCCCTAATTCTTTGGGAAAGGGGAGTTTTCCAGTCAGCCAGTGCAAAGATGGAGACCTCTTCCTGCTCCCCAATCAGCCAAGGCCCTTAGTGTGGGACCAGCCCTTAAGGGGGTAAATGCCTAAATGCCCCAGTCCTCTCTGATCCACTGCCAGGTGGCACAAAACTGCTTCCCAGAAGTCACAGAATCACAGAATGGTTTGGGTTGGAAGGGACCTTTCAAGCTCATCCAGTCCAATTCCCCTGCCATGAGCAGGGACATCTTCCACTACATCAGGTTGCTCAGGGTCCCGTCTAACATGAACCTGAATGTTGCCAGGGATGGGGCATCGACCACCTCTCAGGGCAACCTGGGCCAGTGTCTCACCACCCTCAGCATAAAACATTTCTTCCCTATCTCCAATCTAAACCTACTCTCTTTCAGTCTAAAACTGTTGCCCCTTGTCCTGTCACTACAGGCTCTGGTAAAAACTTCCTCATCATCTCTTTTATAAGCCCCTCTCCTATATTGAAAGGCTGCAATAAGGTCTCCCCGCAGCCTTCTCTTCTCCAGCTGAGCAACCCCAACTCTCGCAGCCTCTCTCCACACCAGAGGGGTTCCAGCCCTCGCACCATTTCCGTGTCCCTCCTCCGGACCCGCTCCAACAGGTCCGTGTCTGTGCTGTGCTGGGGACCCCAGAGCTGGACGCAGGGCTCCGGAGGGGTCTCCCTAGAGCGGAGCAGAGGGGGAGAATCCCCTCCCTTGCCCTGCTGGCCCCACTGCTGGGGATGCAGCCCAGGATACTGTTGGCTTTCTGGGCTGTGAGCACACATTGGCAGCCCGTGTCCCATTTTTCCCCCACCAGTCCCCCGAAGTCCATCTCCTCAGGGCTGCTCTCAATCTCTTAAACCCCCAGTTTGTATTGATCCTGGGGATTTTCCTGACCCACGTGCAGGACCTCACATTTGGCCTTGTTGAACTTCATGAGATTTGCACAGGCACGTCCTGCCTGGGTTGCCAAAATCTTCAACCCTGCAACATCAATTGGAGACAGCACCAGCAGAACCTGGCGAGACAGTGCTTTGCTCCAAAATACCAGTCCCACCTCTGTACTTTTGGAGGAGTGAAGGTACAAACTGTTTTAATTTGCAGGCCCCCATCCATGTGAGCATCAAGACGCGTCAGCACACTCCATGCCGTGGCACTGGGGACCCCAGTGGTTTCCAGTGGGTCTGTACACGCCACTACCAGAAGGGCCATCACTGCTTCTCAGCTCTTGTTGCTGCAATTCAGATGGGTACGCACATGGATGCGACATTTCTCCTGACCTTAAACCCTCCTCAATGCTTGGACATTTTCCTTGACTGGTGTCCAACACTGAGGTGCTCCTGCTTTACTGAGGGGCTATGGGCTCCTCTGGGATAGAAAGATCAGATATGGCTGGGGGAAAGGCAGTGCTTCCAGCAAGACAAGAGTTAGAATGAAGGTAACACTTCTCCATGGAGGAGAGAAATTAGTGGCTCCCATAAGCAGGGAGAGAACCTGCAAGCCAGGAGGATCTTGGCAGCCTCTAGGGAAGGGATAAGGATTTTGGAGGGCTTAGGCCAACTCTAAACGTGTTTAGAGTTTAATGAGTAAAATGTTTATTCAGGGATTTTAGGCCTGAAATGGTCTGCACAGCTCCTTGTTCTTTACAGATCCTATGTCATCTCTCCCAGGGCTGGTGGCGAGCCCTGGCTGTGCTGAGCCTCCATCACCAGGACTCCAGTTACCTGAGCCTCCATCACCAAGACCCCAATACATTCCAGGAGTCCCAGCACCGTAAGATCACCACCTGGTCCAAATTCTCAAAGCGTGTGGCTGAGAAAGAAGCCCTTGCCCACCCCTTGCGCCCCTGGTCCCACCTCACACCCCTCTTCACCTAGATCCCTGCACAAAGCATCTGCCTCCATAGCACCAGCATGCCATTGCCCATCTAGCACCCATCAAAGGGACAAACAGGGGCTGCGATGCCAAGCCCTGTCCCTCTCTGCCTTCCCCCCTCTCCTGCTGTGATTCATTCCCCCGCTGCGGTCCCCAGCCCCTTCCCATATATTTGAGGCAGGACAAAACTCATAACAGCAGTGACTTCGGTACTGGCGACTCATGGGGCTTCGGTCCCAGCTCATCATTACGGCAGGGACAGCCAGAAGCTAAAGCCACAGCAGCTGCTTTCCTTATCTTTAACCTTTTTCTGCCAAACAACCACATTCCCACCCAGGCGACCCCATCCCCGTCCCGGCATGCCCCCAGCCGGCAGCAGGGCCTGAGGCACCCCCACAAAGCCAATCCCCATCTTGAGTTCCTCTAGATGTCACCCTCAGCCGTCTTTTCCTCTGCTCGGATTTTCCTTTCTCCAAGATCCTGCTTTTTTTTTTTTTTTTTTTAAATTCCTTTCTGATCTCTTTCCGGCCATGTGTGATTGCAGTTTCCTCTGGGCGTCCATTTCATCAGCCCAAAATTAAGGAGCGGAGGAGAGGGGTGGCGGGCAGCTGGTGGGAGCCCCCCCCCCTTTACTCCCCACCCACCACCACCACGCCGACCCTGCATCCTGCATCCCACCCTGCCGTGACCCTGCTGCTCCCCAGCCTGGCCGAGCACCCCTCGGAACCCCCTCGCCGCACCCTTCTCCCATCCCCGGCCCCACTTGGCCTGGAGGCCGGGGGGGGATCTGCCGCCTCAACGCAAGCACCATCGGTTTTGGGGTGACTTTGCTTTTTTTTTGGCTGGGTTTTCTCCCCACGCCACCCTCTTCACCCGCAAAGGTGCCCCCGCCATCCTGCGGTGGCCGGATGGTTTTTCTCCCCCCTGGCTGTGAACCGCAAGGCCATCGCCGCCTGTGCTGCACATCATCTACCGCCGCTGGATGCCAACGCCGGGGCCAGATTCAGCCTCGGCAAGAAGGTCACAGTACCTCCAGCCCATCCTTTTCCTCCCCACCACTGCTGAGTCCAGCTCTGTACCGTGGCTGTGGTGCGGCAAAGGGGACGTCGGCCGTAGAGGAAACCCGTGCCCGGGGCAAGAGAAGAAAATCCCTGGGGAGGCTTCGGCTATTTGGTTCGTCCTCTTCTGCATGAGACAACCCCGGCTCTGCGGCTCTGCCGGGCGATGGCCACGCAGTGAAGATGTCTGTGGCCAGGCTCAACAGCGTCAATGGCTTTCTGGAGGACAGCAGGATGGAGGCAGGGGACATGGGCAGGATCCTCCGCTGCCTGGAGATGGGCACTGTCCTCACCTTGTTCTACCAGAAGAAGTCACAGAGGCCAGAGCGAAGGACCTTCCAGGTGAAGTTGGAGACGCGGCAAATCATCTGGAGCCGGACACCCGAGAAGGTGGAAGGCGACAGTGAGTATCAGCGGCGCTGTGGGCTGGGGATGTGCCGGTGGGGTGCCTGGCCACGGTGGGGTGCCTGGCCATGGGGTGCTTGGCCATGGTGGGATGTCCTACAATAGTGGGGTGCCTGACTGTGGGGTGCCTAGCTGTTGTGGGGTGCCCTACTGCGGCGGGGTGACTGGACGTGGGGTGCCCAGCCACGATGGGGTGCCTGGCAGCACAGTGCCTGGCCATGGTGGGGTGTCCTACTGTGGTGAGATGCCTGGCTGCAGTGGTATGGTGGCCACAGTGGGGTGGCTGGCCGTGGTAGGGTGCCTGCTGCAGTGGGGTGCCTGGGCATAGTGGGGTGCCACGGTGGAGTGCCCAGCCACAGTGGGCTTCCCAGCCATGGTGGGGTGTCTGGTCATGGTAGGGTGCCTGGAAATAGTGGGGTGCCTGGCTACGGTGGGGTGGCGTGCCTGGCCATGGTGGGTAGCCTGGCCATCATGGGGTCCTGGCCATATTTGGATGCCCTACCACAGTGGGGTCTCTGGCCATGGTGGGGTGCCGGGGTGCAGTGGGGTGCCCTGCCATGGTAGGATGCCCTGCTGTGGTGGGATGCCCTGCTGTGGTGGGATGCTGGCCATCGTAGGATGCCCAGAGATATAAATGCAGAAGCCTCTGGGCTGAGCGACTCTCCTCTATCCCAGCTCATGTGGTCCATAAGTTGCCGTGGGGCTCAAGCTGCTGCCATTTCATCCCTGGCGATACCCTCCCTGGCAAGGAGGTAAAGGAGCTGGCCACCACCTTGCCTGTTCATGGTGCTTTTAAGGCCAAAAATGGGGTGCTCAGGCTTCCGGGGCCAGCAGCAGCATGGGATGGAGCATGGTGATGGCCCCATACAGCCCAGAGAGGACTTGTCCAGCTGGACTCTGCCCGATGTGAGTTAATGACATCAATGCAAAGTTTGGACTGGTAGCACTGACGTCCAGCACCAGACATACTCTTGCTGGAACATCCATAAAATTCACCCTTATTTGTGGATTTGCTGGTGGCTAGTAGGATGTTGGGGCACACTCCCACCGTTGGGCATTGGTGGGGCTCCATGCCTTGGTGTTCATTACCTGATTGCTCATTACCTCAAGGCTTGCACCTCCTTTTAAATTGAGCTAAAAAGAGCCAATAGATGAAAACATGGGGTTGGGGTGACATGGAGCTATACCATCACCTCATCCCACATCCCCATGTGGGGAGGAACCCAGTTTTGGGGTATTATCTTGTCTGCACAATGGCAAAGCCCACCTGGAGGTTTGGGAAATGACAGGTGCCCTTTCCCTGGTGGGACTCAGAGGGTGTCATCAAAAATCGCCAATCACCCACCCAAAAATCACCACCCATCACTAATTTTGCACAAAGTAGAACAAAATCCCCAGGAAAGTTCAATTCCTGCTCAGAGGGGCCAGCCCCAAGCTGGGGTACCAGCCATGGAGAGACTTTGAGCTGGGAAGAAGGGTGGCACCCGGAGATGAGCACTGGAACAAGCAGGATCTGCGCTTGTCCAGACCTACTGGGCACGGGAGGAAAACTCACCACCAGCCCTTGGGGGGAGCAGATTTGTGGGAGGAGGAGGAGAGATGAGCAGGGAGGAAGAGTACCCATTTTTCTGAGAAGTGGTTTTGGTCCTCACAGGGAAGATCTTGTTTTCTGCTTTCGGAAATAATGCATTTCCGGCTCCTTGTTTTTCTTTGGGAGCACCATGCACTGCCGGCTTCGGTTCTTGGGTCGCTCCCAATGCTCTGCCTGAGTTTCCCCACTGATGCCTTGGGATCTGACTTCTCCCATGTGACGGCCCAAAACCCCCCATGGGAATGAGTGGACATTCTCCAAGGTCATCCAGAATGGGGGGGAAAGAAAAGGAAAATCCCTCTGGAAATGGTACAGTCCTGCCATCCAACCCCACCACCCCCTTCCCTCAGCCCTGGGAGGGAACAATCCCAGTCTTGGTGCTGGACTGGAGCATCTTCACCCCCTGGTCCAGCCCTGCTCTGTGCTCGCATGTCCTTCCACTCACCACAATTTTATGGAAGCACCAGGATCTCCTATTCATCCCTGGGGTCTCGCTCCCACCCCATGCCCAACCTCACGCCTGCCCCAGCCATTTTAAATCCCCGCTTCAACCAGGCACCCCGCTTGCAGAGAGATTAACAGGGATGACCGACAGCGCTGATGTCTCTGTTACGGACTGGCAGGGCCATGACACCGATCCTGGCTCTCCCCAAGAGGCCCCACACCGTGCAGGCTAATTACACACTTCGTTAAGCAGCCGATGGACGCGTGTCGATGCCGATGGGGTCGCCTGTAGCATCGCCTCCAAAATTAACCTCATCCTGGAGGGTTTCCAGCTCATCGCCCTCGGCAGGCCCTGGTCCCCAGTGCAAGGATGAAATCTAGCAGAAAACAGCCCAAAAGGAATCTTTACAAGAAATTAAAAGAAATAGGGTTGAAGGCAGCGTGGCAAACCCAAGAATATTTTGGAGGTGTGGTTTGGCACAACGACAGCTAATTAGGATCACACCTACAGCCTCACTAACGCCAAATAATTAGAAATAGGACTTTTTGGGGAGGAGAAAATCTAGATAGGATTTAACACCTCTGACCAGGCAGAAATCTTTTATTTCAGGTTTTAAATCAGCTTCACGACACCATGGGGAACCCTGGGGGATGCAGTTGCCCAATCCCTCTTGCACAGGACAGTCTGATCTGCCACGTGTCCTGCAAGAAGGGGTGACCAAGGCGAACATGAGGGAACGTGGCTCATGCCACCGCAGCTCTGCCCAGGCCAGTGGGATTTCCCAGCACAACCATTCCCTCTGACCACTATGCTTTGCTTTTCTCCTAATGCATTAAGAAAACACCCAGGCTCCCGGCATCCCTAAAAGCCACTGGGCAGGCCCTGGTCCTACATCATCTTCCCACCATCCCTATATTTAAAATCTTCTTTGCACCATGCTGCTCACTTTGCATTAGGAGAGAAAAAGGATTTTCACAGCTGGAACTGACTTCCAGAGTGTTTTAATCGCCTGGGACCCCTGAGACAATGCAGGGAGGAGTTTGGAGACATAGTTCTGACATGATCGCTGCAAATCCGCTGCAGATGTGGTTTCCAGGAAGCCGCCGGCCGCGTTGCATTGTGAAGCCCTGCGCCGCTCCCTCTTCCCTCGGCTCTTTGTGGGGCTGGGCTATTTGCCCTGTAGAGAAGGACTTGGGGGGCTGGTGGGGGAAAAACTGGACATGGGCTGCCAATGTGCGCTCGCAGCCCAGAAAGCCAACCATCTCCTGGGCTGGATCCCCAGCAGCGGGGCCAGCAGGGTGAGGGAGGGGATTCTCCCCTTCTGCTCCACTCTGGTGAGACCCCCCCGGAGCCCTGCGTCCAGCTCTGGGGTCCCCAGCACAGCACAGACACGGACCTGTTGGAGCGGGTCCGGAGGAGGGACACGGAAATGGTGCGAGGGCTGGAACCCCTCTGGTGTGGAGAGAGGCTGCGAGAGTTGGGGTTGTTCAGCCTGGGGAAGAGAAGGCTGCAGGGAGACCTTCTTGTGACCTTTCAGTACCTAAAGGGTCTGATAAGAAAGATGTGGACAAACTCCAGTGATAGGACAAGGGTTAATGGTTTTAAATTGAAAGAGGGGAGATTCAGACAAGATCTAAGGAAGAAATGTTTTACGCTGGGTGTGGTGAAACCCTGGCCCAGGTTGCCCCGAGAGGTGGTCGATGCCCCATTCCTGGCAACATTCAAGTTCATGTTGGACGGGGCTCTGAGCAACCTGATCTAGTTGAAGATGTCCCTGCTTGTTGCAGGGGGGTTGGTTTAGAGGACCTCTAAAGGTCCCTTCCAACCCGAACCATTCTGTGATTCTGTGATTATTGGCAGTGCACAGAGGTTGGGTCCAAGACCAAATCCTGGCAACCCTAAATCAGGGGAATGGCTGCATTGTGACTTGTTGGCAGAACCCCAGTAGCCACTGGCTTTTCACCCCTCTCCAGTGCCTTGTGTATGGGCAGGTTTGGGGATGAGCAGCTTGTTTTTATCCTATAAACCTGTTTTTGTCCACAAATATCTGCCTGTTCATACCAAAGTGGGTTTGCTCTGAGCCATAGGCGCTGCACAGAGACAGCAAGGGGGTTTCGTTTCTTGACATCTAGTCTCAAAACAAAGCAAATGCAGGGGTGCAGACCTCCTGCGTATCACGTGTGCTAAAATCCCACCCCAGTCGTGAAATTTGGCTTGTGGTCATCCAGTGACGGAAGGCTGGATAAAGCCTCCAGTGTTTTCCAGGGCTTTTCTGCCAAGTAAAACTATTCTGCACCTCTTTTCTTGCTTAATCAGCCTGATTTCTCCCCCATCCCTTATTCCTCCCATGTTTGTGTTTTATTTATCCCCTTTGGATTAGGCTGAGGGTTTCTGTCGAGGCACCAGCACGCCTGCACCCTTCCCCACCACTGCATCGGAAACACAGCCAGGCTGGAAATTCCCCGGGAAATGACCCATTTCCTCGGCAGGACAATACCCTGGCGTGGTGGTCCGGCCGCCCTCCGCCACACAAAGCCCTTTCCGGTGCCGGCGCCTCAGCCCTGGAGGGCAAAGCTGTGCAGGGGTGATGCTCATGGTATCGAGAACAACTTTGGGTATTATTACTAATATCATCATATTATTTTTCTGCTCCCAGTGGGACACGTCTGCTTGGCAAAACCAGGGGTTGGAAATCTCACCCGGCAGCATAGCGGTGAGGAAGACCGCGGTCCGGAAACCCAGCCCTCCTGCCACCGGCGGGGTTTTATATAGCGAGATAATAAGAGAGTAGCACGGCAGGAAAGAAACGCCCTGTGGTCCGGGCTGCCCGGGCTCCAAATTGCCACCTTTGGGCAGATGTCTTCAATTAAAAGATGAGCTCAGCCTGCCCTGGAGCAGGGTCTGTCTTGGGGAGGAGAAGGCAGGGGAGGGGTGGCTGGACATGTGCTCATTGGGATGGGGCAGGCTGAGCCTGGAGGACATGTGGCACCCACAAAGCCAGGAAACTGGTGGGCAGCACTGTGGGGATGCAACATCCTGGGGACACGAGTCCCTGGAGGACTCACAGGAGTGAGGTGCCATCCCACATGTGGGGGCAGTGCTGCAGAGACACCCCATCCTGGGGGCACCACTCCCTGGAGGACACATGGTGATGGCCCCCATGGTTCTGTCATGTACCTTCAGTAGTGCTGCAGGGACACCCCATCCTGAGGACACGGTTCCCTTGAGGACACACGGCCATGGCACCCATGGTGCATTCACACACCTGGGATCAGTGCTGCAGGGACACCCAATTCCCTGGGGGACACTTAGCCATGGCACCTATGGTGCTCTCATGCAGCTGCTGCAGGGACATCTCATCGTGGGGACGTGGTTCGCTGGAGGACACATGGACCCAAAACCCATAAAGCCATCATACACCAATGGGCAGTGTCATGGGGACACCTCGTTCTGGGGACACAGCTCCCTGAAGGAAATGCAAAGCCATGGTGTCATTGAACTAGTGGACATGTCACTGCAGGGCTGTGGGGACATATCTCCCTGTAGGACAGATGGCCATGGCACCCCCAATGCCATTACAACCCATGAGCAGTGGGTCTGGAGAGCAGGTCTTATGAGGAAAGGTTGAGGGAACTGCATTTGTTTAGGCTGGAGAAGAGGAGGCTGAGGGGAGACCTTATCACTCTCTGCAACTGCCTGAAAGGGGGCTGTAGTGAGGTGGGTGTTGGTCTCTTCTCCCAAGTCCCAAGAGAAAATGGCCTCAAGCTGTGTCAGGGGAGGTTTAGATTGGATATTAGGAAAAATGTCTTTCCTGAAAGAGTGGTCAAGCATTGGAAGAGGCTGCCCAGAGAGGTGGTAGAGTCACCATCCCTGGAGGTGTTCAAAAACCATGTAGATGTGGCACTTCAGAGCATGGTTTATGAGGCATGGTGGTGTTGGGTTGTTGGTTGGACTTGATTATCTTAGAGGTCTTTTCCAATCTAAATGATTATATGATTCTATGATTCAGTGGGGACACCCCATCCTGGGGACAACAGTCCCCAGAGGGCATGTGGTCTCCTGGAAGTCCCACCTCCTGCAGCCTCCCCAAGCCCTGCAAATGGGTCTGCGGTGGCAGGGTGGCAGGGAACAGGCTTATGTCCCTCTCTCTCCATAGTCGACATTCGGGAAATCAAAGAGATCCGCCTGGGGAAGAACTCGCGGGACTTCGAGCGTTACCCCGAGGATGCTCGCAAGCTCGACTTCACCATGTGCTTCATCATCCTCTATGGGATGGACTTCAGGCTGAGGACTCTCAGCGTGGCTGGTGCGTGGGCTGCCTTCCCACTCCCCGCAGCCACCCTTGGGCTCTCACACCTTCTCCAGCATCCCATTTCCCTCATCCCAGCCTCACCACACTCCTCTTCCTCCTCCAGCTTTCTGCGAGGAGGACATCAACATGTGGATAACAGGTCTCAACTGGCTGGTGGTGGACACCCAGAAAGCCCAGACCCCACTGCAGATTGAGAGGTGAGGAATGACCATCTAGGGGCCTGGGCGATGAAACCCCCCTGGGTTTGGTCCCCCCTGGAGCTGAGCACCATCAGTCCATCCCTTCCTTCCCAGGTGGCTGCGGAAACAGTTTGATGGGATGGACCGGTCACGGGAAGGCAGGTGAGCACAAGCACAGCCCCACGCTGGGACGTGGCCAGTGGGTTTGGCTGGACAAGGCCATATCCCCCAGTTGCACCCCAAATCTGGAGGCTGAGCCAGGCTGGGAGCGGGGTTTCTGGGCCAAGGTAGTACCGGGTTATTTGTGGTTCTTGAAGGCACCAAAAATCAAAGACTTAAGCGTAGGTCTCCTCCTTGCTGCTGTAGGGTCTATGGGGACCCTGATGCCCCCACGCCCACTGCTGCATTTCCACCAGTGCCAAGAGGGGCTGGACCATTAATGCAGCCCTTAAACATCTCCCCAAGTCAGGAAAAAATCCAAATCAAGTGAATTTGGATTATGAGGATGGGCATCAACTCCAGATGGGATGATGGCTTAGAGTGCCCTACTAGTTCTTGGACATGCTCCCTCTCCTTGACCCTCTGCTCACACTCGTGCCAGACCCTGTGTAATTAGGGGTCCTGTGCCACTGTGGGGTTCCACAGCTGGGTAGAGTGGGACCCAGATGCCAGGGACCACACTGGCACCAGGATTTGGGGTGGGATCCTCGATGTTGGGAGCTGAGACCCATCTGGGTGTTATCCATCCTCTGTGGGGTCTGGCCAGTGCCCTGACACTGGCTCACCCTCCTGCAGCATCACAGTGAAGGACCTGAAGGCCATGCTGCCCCAGGTGAACTACCGTGTCCCCAACATGAGGTTCCTGCGGGACAAGCTCTTGGTAAGAAACCCCCAGGCACCCCAGCTATGCAGGGAGAGGGTCTTTGAGCCCCCATAGCTGGGCTGGAGCTAGCCCCAATGTCACTGGCACTGATTGGATGGCCCACTCTCATGCAACACCTTCTCTGGTAGGAGGTGGAAGCCAGGAATGAGATGACTTTCTCCCACTTCATCCAATTCTACAAAAACCTTATGTTTGATGCGCAGAAATCGGTAAGAGACACAGCTTGTCCTCACAAGCATCCCCCACCCGGTATGGTGTGCTCCCGGCCAGCTAAGCCCACTCCCCTCCTTTGCCTTGCAGGTCATCGAGCAGCTGGAGCTCTCCTTCCCCTTGCGGTGAGTACCCGGGAGCCCAGTGGCTCCGCCCCTGACCAAGCCACCAAGGGTCCAATCCATCGGGTGGGCAACGCAGCCAGGCTATGGGGCAGAGTCAGAGGAGAGCAGAGGGTCTGAGCAGTGTGCGCGGCCTCAGAGCATCTCCCACCTTCAGGGCAGGCCAAGAGGGTGGAAGGGATGGTGGGGATGGTGGCCCTGGGAGCAGGGATGTGAGTAGGGGTGGGTATGGGGATGGGAGTAGGGATAGGAGCAGGGATGCCAGCACTGTGCCTTTGTGGCCAAGAAGGCCAATGGTGTCCTGGGCTACATTAAAAGGAGTATGTCCAGCAGGGCGAGGGAGGTTATCCTCCCCCTGTACTCTGCCCTAGTGAGGCCTCATCTGGAGTGTTGTGTCCAGTTTTGGGCCCCACAATTCAAGAAGGCCAGGGAACTGCTTGAGCAAGTCCATCGGAGAGCTACCAAGATGATCAGGGGACTGGAGCATCTCCCTTATCAGGAAAGGCTGAGAGACTTGGTTTTGTTCAGCCTGGAGAAGAGAAGACTGAGGGGGGAATCTTATCAATACTTAGAAATATCTGAAGGGTGGGTGTCAGGAGGATGGGGCCGGACTCTTTTCAGCGGTGCCCAACAACAGGACAAGGGTCAATGGGCACAAGTTGGAACACAAGAAGTTCCACCTGAATATGAGGAAAACCTTCTTTCCTGTAAGGGTAGCAGAGAAGTGGCACGGGCTGCCCAGAGAGGCTGTGGAGTCCCTTCCCTGGAGACATTCAAACTCCGCCTGGATGCGGTCCTGTGCCCCCTCCTGTAGATGTACCTGCTCAAGCAGGGGGGTTGGACAAGATGACCTCCAGAGGTCCCTTCTAACCCCCACCATTCTGTAATTCTGTGATTCTGAGTGGGGATGGGAGCAGTGATGAGGGTAGGGATGGGTGCCAGGGATGTAGGGACATGCTACCCTGCCCTCCTCTCTGTATCCTCGGGCACTGCTGCATACTCTGGCTCTGTGCCCACCTCTTCTAAGTCGCAGGGTGACACTGGGAGTGTTTGCTCTAGCAGCATCCAACAGCTCGAGGTGCCCCTTGCACCCCCATGGCCTGTGCTTACCCCGAGCCCCTTGCCAGCTGCTGCAGCTGGCAGGAGTGGAGGCAGGAGTGGGGAGCACTGGGGATCTGAGCTGCAGGTGGATGCTGGCAACCTCAACTCCCTCATGGGGTCTACCCCAACTCCTGCTCCCGGTCCTCACTGATGGCTGCTCCATGTCCCAGGAACGTGGACCGCCCTGAGCTGTGCCAAATCTCCCTTTACGACTTCCAGAAGTTCCTGCTGCATGACCAGAAGGTGGGTGCCCTTAGGGACCCCTGTGGCATCCCTCTCTGTCCCAACCTCGGCGACCCCAATGGGATGCCCTAGCCCCATTCACCCCGTAACAGCAGCTGTGTTTGCACCCCAGGAACCCTGGGCCAGCGATGTGGGCATGGTGCGGGACTACATGTGCAGCTACCTCAAGGAGGGCTCCAATGAGGCATCGGACCCCTCCTTCCAGCTGGATGAGGTGGGTGGCCCCATGTGGCACCCACCCAGGGGTGTCTCCCCAGCCCTGGCAGGCTCTGACCTCTCTGTTTCCCCCCTAGTTCCTCACATACCTCTTCTCCAAGGAGAACATGGTGATGGATGCCAAGTATGAGCGCGTGGTGCCTGAGGAGATGAACCACCCCCTGTCCCAGTACTGGATCTCCTCTTCCCATAACACGTAAGGACAGGGTGGGCTCTCCTTGAGGACACCCATAAGCATCCCATCACCCCTGGCCAGGGCAGTCTTGACTGCTGATGGTCCCTTTTGCTCCTCTGCAGGTACCTGACAGGGGACCAGTTCTCCAGTGAGTCCTCCCTGGAGGCGTACGCCCGCTGCCTGCGCATGGGCTGCCGCTGCATCGAGCGTGAGTCCTCCCAGCACCCAGCTCAGTCCCTCCCAGCACCCCATGGTCCACCAGACAGGCCATCCCCTACACCCATCCCATGGCACTGTGTCGGAGGGTCTTCCATGTCCTTTGGGGGACCAAAACGATGGTCTCTGGTACGCAGTCGGTGACCAGCATGCATTAACTGAGGTGTCTCCCCACTCAGTGGACTGCTGGGATGGCCCAGACGATCTTCCCATCATCTACCATGGCCACACGCTCACCTCCAAGATCAAGTTCCTGGATGTGCTGCACACCATCAAGGAGCATGCATTCGTCACCTCTGAGTAAGCCCCAGCCCCACAGCGACACCCCAATTCTGGGACAGGCAGGCAACCCCTGTCCGAATTCCACTCTCCTTTGCCTTTGTCCCAAGCGCATTCTCACCTGCTTCCTCCAGGTTCCCCATCATCCTCTCCATCGAAGACCACTGCAGCATTGTCCAACAAAGAAACATGGCCTCTCACTTCAAGAAGGTCTTTGGGGACATGCTACTTACCAAGCCGGTGGACATCAATGCCGACGAGCTGCCCTCACCCACCCAGCTCAAGAAGAAGATCCTAATCAAGGTGTGTGAGGGTGCCACCCCAAAGCTCCTTTTTGTTGGAGGGACAAGGACCATGTTGGGCTGGGAAGGATGGTGATTATCCCCCATCTTGGGACTCAAGAGCAGTATCTCTCTGTACACACACAGCAAGACATCAGAGAGACATCCTACTGCAAGAGGTGGTCAAGGGGAACAGGGGGTGGTGGAGGGGGACCTGTAGGAGCCCAAGCGTGGCCCAAGGGGTGGGACCTCAGCATGATGGGGACACCATGCCCACCACTGAGCTCTCCTGCCCGGGCTGTCCCCAGCACAAGAAACTGGTCGAAGGGAACCTGTACGAGGAGGTCTCCACCGCCAGTTACTCAGAGAACGACATCAGCAACTCCATCAAGAATGGCATCCTCTACCTTGAAGACCCCATTGACCACGTAAGATTCTCCCTGCTGATGGCAGCCAGGGGCTGAGCAGGGTCTGTTAGCTGGGGATGAGCATCAGGGTTTGGGTTGGGCATGGGGTATGGTGTCTCCATGCAATGCTGTTGGGGATGGGAGGGGACAGAAACAGGGGTCTCAAAGCTCCATCCCTCCATGCCATCATCCTCCCTGCCCCAGTGATGCTCTTCCTCCCTCCCAGACCTGGAGCCCCCATTATTTCGTCCTGACGAGCAACAAGATCTACTACTCGGAGGAGACATCCCGCTACCAGTTCAACGAGGACGAGGAGGAGGTGGAGCAGAAGGAGGTACATGTGGAGCAGGATGCACCCGTGGGTTAGGGAGGACTCCATGAGAAGGGGGAGAGGGTGGCAGTGCTCTGGTTGAAAGGGGATGCTCACCCCCGGGTGTCTCTGCCGTTTTGGGGTGAACTTGCAGGAGTTCAACAACAACGAGCTGCACTTCACGGAGAAGTGGTTCCATGGGAAGCTGGGAGGTGGCCGCGATGGGCGGCAGATCGCCGAGAAGCTGCTGCACGAGTACTGCACTGAGACAGGTGGCAAGGACGGCACATTCCTGGTGCGCGAGAGCGAGACCTTTGTGGGCGACTACACCCTCTCCTTCTGGTAGGAGGCCCGTGGGGGAGGCAGGATCCCACCCTCCCTGAGCTGGTGATTGGCCCTCCAGCCAACCCCTGGTTTGGTTGCTGGAATGGTGTTTTTGGGGAGAATCACCGCCTTTTTGCATGGCATGTGGACCCCTAAGCGCAGGATGGTGGGGACATGGACCTGAATTGACTCACCCCTGACTTCCCTCCACCACCGCGGCAGGAGGTCCAGCCGGGTGCAGCACTGCCGGATCCACTCACGGCAGGAGGCCGGCGCCACCAAGTTCTACCTGACGGACAACCTGGTCTTCGACAGCCTCTACAGCCTCATTTGTCACTACCGCGAGGTGCCGCTCCGCTGCAACGAGTTTGAGATGCGCCTCACGGACCCAGTCCCCCAACCCAATGCCCATGAGAGCAAAGAGTGAGGACAGTCCCCATCCCCATTCCCGTGGTCCCCTGGGTCCAACAGCCTCCTCCATCCTTGGTGTCAGGTCTTGAGTGCCCCCCAGGATGTGGGGATGCCGGCACCAGCCCACCACCTCCCTTCTCTGCCCGGCCAGGTGGTACCATGCCAGCTTGACGCGCCTGCAGGCCGAGCACATGCTGATGCGGGTCCCACGGGACGGAGCCTTCCTGGTGCGCAAACGTAGTGAACCCAGCTCCTACGCCATCTCCTTCCGGTGAGTGTGGCCACCCCAGTGCCTCAAGGCCCGTCAGATTCTGCCGTGGTGCCCACATTGCTGGCCAAGCTGAGAACTGCCTGGCTCATGTCTGTTCTGACTCCACGTTGGGTGGCAGGGATTTGCTGTTGGTCAGGAGGGTGACACAGTGGGATGCATGATGCTGTCATGGTGGGGGGAACCCCCTAGCTGCAGTGATGGGAGAGCCAGGTCCTCAGGGCGGTCACCCCAGTGTCATCCCTACTGAGGTAGGGCATCGCCTCCTGCCCATCCTCATCATGAAGCCAGGGTCCAGCCACCCCTCACATATGCCCCCTGGCTCTCTTGGCCCCAGGGCAGAGGGGAAGATCAAGCACTGCCGCATCCAGCAGGAAGGTCGGCTCTTCATGCTGGGCAGCTCGGCTGAGTTTGAGAGCCTCGTGGACCTCGTCAGCTACTACGAGAAGCATCCACTCTACCGCAAGATGAAGCTGCGCTACCCTATCAACGAGGAGACCCTGGAGAAGATGGGCACCACCGTGAGTGCTCCCAGCAGTGGGGATGGTGGGGATGGGGGCTCTGTGCCATGGGCAACCAAGCCCCATCTCCAGCTCTACCATGGTGGGAAGGTCTCCTCTAGCCTCTTGGGTGAAGCCCAACCACAACTGTCCAAGCCCATTCTGCAGCCATTGCCCATGGTTATAGCTCCACCATAATTCCCTGCTGATGAGATGCAAAGGGATATTATGTCCCTCTCAATCTCCTCTCAGTCACATGTGGTGGCCCAGCTCCCACCATGTCCCCTTGTAGCTCCTGTCTGCATCCGAGTGACCCACTCAGGCGTCTCTCCTTGCAGGAGCTGGACTATGGAGCCCTGTACGAGGTGCGGACCCCCCACTTCTACGTAGAGGCCAACAAGATGCCAATGGCCAGGGTAAGGGGCTGAGCTTGTGTCCCTGGGAGGTGCAGGGTGGTGGGACACTGATTCTAGTGCTGGGGCTCCTGGGTGATCCCCCGCCAGACCCACCACACCTCCCACCGCTGACCTGAGAATTGGTGACATTTTGCTGCATTTTTCTGACCCTCAAGCGATGCTGGAGCTGGACCCTTCCCACATCACCATCACTTGGGGACAGTCCAAGCTCCAGCAACTGCGTGGTGGGGGGACAGGACTGGAGAGAGCCCAGCCTGGAGCAAGGACCTGGCGCAAGTTTGCCCCAACAGCAAGGAAACCCCCATGGATCCCTTTGCAGTGGGGAACCCTGAAAGAGCAGGTTTAGGGTCAGTTCCCAGGTGGTGCCATCTCCATCCTCAGAGGTTTTTAGAACTGACCTGGTCTTGAAGCTGACCCAGTCCTCATTTTTGGGGGTGTTTGGGACTGGCTGGTCTCAGGACTGATCCAAGCTCCATCCTCAAAGGTTTTTGGGAGCAGGCTGGTCTTAAGAGCTGACCCAGTCTCCATTCTCAGAGATTTTTGGGACTGGGCTTGTCTTGGAGCTGTCCCAGTCCCTATCCTCAGAGATTTTTGGGACCAGGATGGTTTTGGATGTCATCCCATCTCCACCCTTGGAGGTTTTGGGGGCTGGGCCGGTCTCAGATCTCACCTAACCTCCATCCTTAGAGGTTTTTGGGACTGGGCTGGTCTTGGAGCTGACCCTGGTGGAGGCTGGACTGGAGCACCAAGGTCCCATACCTGTGATCCTACCATCCCATGGTCCAGGCATGGACAGGCAGGCAAAGACCAGACTCAGGAAAGCTTAATCCAAAGAGTTTTTTTCCAGGGAGCATGGGAATATTAGGGGAATAACCCCTTTAGTGCACCAGGAGAAACCACTGGGGGACCCAGAAGAACTCACTTTGCGCTGAACGTGGTGGTCCCACGGGACCTCAGGCATCTTCAGCCCTCCTGTCCCCTCTAACATGTCTCACTGCTGGTGTAGGAGATTTGGGGATATCATTTGGGGTGTCAGACCCTCAGGAGCCCCCATGGTCCACTGTGGGGCCTCAAGAAGAAGGGCTGAGCAGACAGAACTGCCTGCCAGCCTCGCTGGCGCTGGGTGGTGACACGTGTCCCTCTTCCTGGTGGCCCAGTGCACGGTGAAGGCTCTCTACGACTACAAAGCGCAACGGGAGGACGAGTTGTCGTTCTGCAAGCAGGCCATCATCCACAATGTCGACAAGCAGGACGGCGGCTGGTGAGGGTGGTTGGGTGGCCCCTGGGTGGGCGTTGCCGTGGGTGGGGGATGAAGGGGACACCCTGGGTTATCCTGCAGGTCGTCCCATGGTGGGTTTTAACTGCCTCCTTTTCTGTCCCCCCACCCCTTCTCCGACCGCTCCCCAACACACTGCATGCAGCATGAACACCCCTATACCCCCCCGAATTGGTCCGCTTGCCTTGATCCTCTCACCCCTTGCAGGTGGCGGGGGGACTACGGGGGCAAGAAGCAACTGTGGTTCCCGGCCAACTACGTGGAGGAGATCGTCAGCACGCAGGCACAGGAGCAGGATGAGGCCGTGAGTGCCATGTCCCCTTGCACCTGGGACTGAGGCTGCCCGAGACGCTCCCAGCCTTGCACCAGCCTGGACCCTAATCTGGAGGCTGGGGGATGCTCCCTGCCCCACTCCAGCCTGGACCCAGAGGCTGAGGGATGCACATGATCCTGCTCCAGCTTGGACCCTTATCCGGAGGCTGAGTGATGCTTGACTGCAGAGCAGAACATGCCAAGAGGGTGGTTTTTCTCTGCTTTTGCTAGGACTTGGCCAATTTGACCCTGAGCCAGCATTGCTAGGACTTGGCCAATCTGACCCTGAGCCAGCACTGTGCCCTTGTGGCCAAGAAGGCCAACGGTGTCCTGGGCTGCATTAAAAGCAGTGTGGCCAGCAGGGCGAGGGAGGTTATCCTCCCCCTCTACTCTGCCCTAGTGAGGCCTCATCTGGAGTGTTGTGTCCAGTTTTGGGCCCCACAATTCAAGAAGGCCAGGGAACTGCTTGAGCAAGTCCATCGGAGAGCTACCAAGATGATCAGGGGACTGGAGCATCTCCCTTATGAGGAAAGGCTGAGAGACTTGGTTTTGTTCAGCCTGGAGAAGGGAAGACTGAGGGGGGAATCTTATCAATACTTAGAAATATCCGAAGGGTGGGTGTCAAGAGGAGGGGGCCGGACATTTTCAGTGGTGCCCAACGACAGGACGAGGGTCAATGGGCACAAGTTGGAACACAAGAAGTTTCACCTGAATATGAGGAAAACCTTCTTCCCTGTGCGGGTGGCAGAGCAGTGGCACAGGCTTCTCAGAGAGGCTGTGGGGTCCCTTCCCTGGAGACATTCAAACCCCGCCTTGGGTTTGAAACCACGTGGTCCTGTGCCCCCTGCTCTGGGTGTGCCTGCTCTAGCAGGGGTTGGACAAGATGATCTCCAGAGGTCTCTTCCAACCCCCACCATTGTGTGATTCTGTAATTCAGAGGGCTGGAGGGAGGCTGCCAAACTGATTGGGCACTGGGCTTGCCCCCGCACAGCTGCCCCCCATCACCCCCCTTTACTTCCTCTCTTGCAGTCGTCGGAAAACAGCCCCCTGGGGAACTTTTTGAAGGGCTTCATCGATGTGCCGTCCTGCCACGTTGGTGAGTGTCCCCACCACGGCTGCAGGAGCTTGCTGCGATGGCGTGCACCCCAAGTTGAAACTCAGTGCCATGAGCTGAGGCTCCCTGAACTCATTGTGCAACTGCCAGTTGGGCTCATGCTTGGCACAACGTGCCGGGGAGCAACATGGGTCTGGGCTTGGAGGGATTTGGCTGATTTTGGGGGGATTTGGAGGAATATAGAGGTCTGTGTGCTTTGGGGGATAGTTACCCCTGGCTTAAAGGAAAATGCATTTTGTTGTGAAAAGCTGAGACCATTCATTAGAAAAATGGGGCCCTCATAAGAGGAGGACACCAATGGCCGGTGGGGTGCCAGGGAGGGCTGGTGGGCACCCGGGAGTGGGACCGCTGAGGTTTTGTTTGCTCCACAGAGCCATCCATTGGGAATGTCTTCAAGTAAAGCCCCCCTCTGATGTCCTTATAGTTATCTCCAAAGACGGGAGGAGCTCCAAACCATTTGTCTTCACCATCCATTCCCAGCAGATGTCCCACGCAGCCCAGTCACTGGACGTGGCCGCAGACACACAGGAGGAACTCAGCGAGTGGGTGGCCAAGATCCGAGAGGCCACGCAGAACGCCGATGCCAGGGTGAGGGGCACCAGGGTACAGAGGATGGGGGTGGATGGTCCCATCCCTCAGTGGATGGTCCCCAATATCTCCAAAGGATGAAGCTGGGGGAAGACTTTCAGCTCCTGTTTTCCCTTGTGCAGATGCAAGAGGGGAAGATCATGGAGCGGAGGAAGAAGATTGCACTGGAGCTCTCTGAGCTGGTTGTGTATTGCCGCCCGGTGCCGTTCGATGAGGACAGTAAGAGCTGGAGAAGGGGGATGAGCATGAGAAGAGATGGGTGGGAGGAACCAAGTGGCCATGGCAGACCAACCTGTTGGCCACTGCAGAGCCCTATGTCCTCCGCTGATGGTCACCTTGGTGCTTTCAGAGATTGGCACAGACAAGGCATGCTACCGGGACATGTCCTCCTTCCCGGAGACCAAGGCGGAGAAGTATGCCAACCGCAGCAAGGGCAAGAAGTTCCTGCAGTACAACCGGCGCCAGCTCAGCCGCATCTACCCCAAAGGGCAACGTCTGGACTCCTCCAACTACGACCCTTTGCCCATGTGGATCTGTGGTAGCCAGCTTGTGGCCCTCAACTTCCAAACACCTGGTAAATCTGGCTCCTGGGGTGGCTGCTGGGCTCATCACTACAGGTCACCCCAAAATCCCATCCTTGCTGGTTCTGTCCTGGATCCTATTGCTGGAGGTGGTTTGGATGTTCTCTCCAACCTTTGTCCTCATCCTGATGGGGACATCTCCATGCAATTTCTGGGTGCTTCATGCAAAACCCAGCTGCATCCCTTCTCCAACTAGGGTTGGGGGTCTTAGCAGGGGAGTTGCCAGGGTAGGACCTGCTGCCCAGGGACCTCAGGGAGTCCCTGAGCCCCGCAGCTGAAAACTGCTCTGTCCCCATGGCCACAGACAAGCCAATGCAGCTGAACCAGGCGCTTTTCATGCTCGGCGGCCGCAGCGGCTACGTCCTGCAGCCTGACATCATGAGGGACGAGACATTCGACCCCTTTGACAAGAACAGCCTGAAGATCGTGGAGCCCATCACTGTGCAGCTGCAGGCAAGTGGCAAGGACAGCAAGTCCACCCTGAGGTGGTGCCCATCAAGATGGGGGCTTGCTTCTTCCTCTGTTTTGGGTCAACTGGGGGTGGTTTTTACATGTTACCACCCCATATTTGCTCCATGGGGATCATTTCCCCATGATCTCTTCGTTTTGTTGGTCTTTCTCGGCTTGCGGCATCATTTTTCCCAGGGGAGAACCCCAAAATTGCACAGAGCTGAGTCCAACCTGAGCAAGAGCGAGGTGGAGGGTGAAGCAGCTAAAACAAGCCCAGAAGCACCTTACCCAACCCTTGGGTAATTTCAGTGTTAGAGCTGGGACAGGTTGGTTTGTAGGCACCTGACTCTTGAGCACGGCATGAATCCAGCAAAGGTTTTTTTAAACAATTTGGCAGATACGGCTACAATCATGCTAAAGCCAGTTCAAGGTCATAAATACTGTGTTGTGTGGCTAATTATGGCCATAAAGCTTTTGGCAAGCCCAAAACGTGCCTTCTTTTTTACGCTGAGGGTGGTGAGACACTGGCCCAGGTCGCCCAGAGAGGTGGGAGGTGCCCCATCCCTGGAAACATTCCAGGTCAGGCTGGATGGGGCTCTGAGCAACCTGATCTAGTGGAATGGAAGATGTTCCTGCTAGTGGCAGGGGGGTTGGACTGGATGACCCGTGGAGGTCCCTTCTAACCCAAACCCTTTCTGTGATTCTAAAACAGCCAAGCTATGGGGTTGTCCCACAGACTCCTTCCTCATCTATACCATTCTATGATTCTATAATTTGATGTAGCCAGACCTCACCTTCCTCTTCCTCCTGCAGATCCTCGGTGCCCGGCACCTACCCAAGAATGGGAGGAGCATTGTCTGCCCCTTTGTGGAGGTGGAGGTGTGCGGCTCTGAGTACGACAACAGCAAGAACAAGACGGATGTCGTAGGTGAGGCTCCATGCAGGTGACATTCCCACCCAACCCCGGTGCCCTGGGGACAGGCGGGGACACCAGGACAACCCTAACTGTGCCCTTTGGGTTCCTCTTGGACATGTGGGCAATGGGGTTGGGTTTTGTGGAGGAGTGAAGAGGACAGGCATCTCCCACTAATGTGCTGGTGCCATGCCAGGGTTGTCCATGCATCTAGCCCCTCTCTGACCCTCCCCGCTCTCTCCTCGCCCCCCAGCCGACAATGGCTTCAACCCCGTCTGGCTCTTCAAGCAGTTTGTCTTCGACATCAACAACCCCGAGTTTGCCTTCCTCCGCTTTGTAGTGTACGAGGAGGACATGTTCAGCGACCCCAACTTCTTGGCACAAGCCACCTTTCCCGTCAAGGGCCTCAAAACAGGTATGGTCCTGCCATCCGCACCATCATCATCATCATAGAATCATAGAATGGTTTGGGTTGGAAGGGACCTTTAAAGGTCATCTAGTCCAGCCCCCCAGCAATCATCATCATCATCATCATCATCATCTTGGGAATCTGGCCATGGCGAGGGGCTTGGACCCTGCCATGGGGCTGAGCTCGTGTCATGGTGTTGTGTCCAGGCTACCGGTCAGTGCCGTTGAAGAACAGCTACACCGAGGACCTGGAACTTGCTGCCCTCCTCATCCACATCGAGATCATCAACGCCAAGGCAGGTGGACTGGGCAGCTCGGGGAACGCCATACTGTAGTTTCACCAGCTGGAGCAGGGAGGGAACAGCACGCTGGGGTGTCCTGTCCACCCCACCAGCCTCATACCCTTGTGTCAGCGCAGGAGGAAGATGAGGAGAACCTCTACTCATCCATCCAGCAGCTACGGGACCGCGCCAGCGAGCTCTCCAGCCAGGTCTCCAGCTATGAGCGCACCAACGGCTGTGACTCCCGCTACCAGCAGCGCCTCGACGAGTTACGGGCGGCCCAGGAGCGGCTCATGGAGCTCACTGAAGTCCGCAACCGCAAGTGAGTGTCCCTTCCCCTTGCCTTCAGGAGGTCCCTTTCAGAAGGGTCCCTAAGGGTCCCTAAGGCCACCACTTTGCTCCCCATCAGGTTGATGGAGAAGAAGAAGAGGGACCGGCAAATGGTCACCAAACGCAGCTGAGCTGGATGGATATGAGCCCGCCAGCCCGCTGCTGACCCCCCCATCCACCTCCTCTCCTGCTGCAAAGGGAGGTGGGGTGGCCAGATCAGGACACCCCTCCCCATGTGTGGGGCTGGGCGATAGCGGTGTGACAAATCTGGGGCCAAAAGGGGGCTTTGGGTAGCTCTGCCTGTGACGTTTCTCCATTGGGGTGAGGCAGGAGGTGGCATGCTCTGGCATAAATCTGGAGCACCTCCAGCTTCGTCCCATGTTCTCTGGAGCTGGTGGCCGCGTCCTTGTCCCCACAGGGTGGCCACCGTAGCTTCTCTTCACCCCATGTCCTCCGTGTCCCACCACCCCACGGTGGGGAGGGGCGATAAGCCCCACAACCAATGGGGAAACTGAGGCACAAGCGCCCAGCTGGCCCAGGATGGGGCAGGACTGGCCACCTCCATCCTGGGGACGGGACAGGACTGGCTGGCAGTGAAGCACCAGAATGGGGACACAGGGGACACTTTGGGGTGGGGCTAGGGGGGCATTTTGTCCCCCTGCTATAAATATCTGTATTTTCTTCTTTTATCCAGCGTGTACATACGGCGGGGGGGCGGGGGGTGTGTGTGCGGTCTGTACCAGCCGCAGTATTAGGGCACGGGGGGTACCCCAAAATGTCCAGAGATGCCCCTGGGACGGGCATGAGAAAGCAGGGGAGCAGGTCTGGAGGTGCCCAACAGGGCAGGGTGGCCAGTGACAGGGTGCCCCGAGTGGGCACTGCGCGGACACGTGGGCACCAAGGTGGCCACAGAGGGGACAGGGATATCCCCGAGGTGACACCAGTGTTGGCGCCAAACCCTGGGGACAGGGACAGATCCTGCCAGTAAAGCCAACAGAGGTGGTGCCCGGCAAGGTGGTGGCTGGGGACATCTGGGGGTGTCCCCCAGGATCGGGGCATCCCGGCGGGGGGAATCTGTGTATTCTTTGTATGAAAATAAATCTATTTAGCCAATATTTATACTCCATTGCTGTGGTCTGGTGTCCCCCCCCGCTCTGCCCACAGCACCAATGTCCCTGGGGGGTGTGATGTCCCCAGGGCAGTGGCTCAGTGGTCCTGGTCCCCTGACCTCAATGTGTCACCCATGTTCCCTTGATGTGTCCCAGCGGCAGTGGGGACACCCAGTGGTGCGTGGTTTTGGGGCTGGGATGTGTGTGCTGCGGTGGGCAGGGCCACCCAGGGAGGAGATATGGGACACGGGACACGGCACAGGGCCAGGGGACGCAGGGTATGAGGCAGAGGGCCAGGGGCACACAGGGCACAGGCGTGTGGGGTCACAGTGACAATGGACACAGCACCATGGGGGTGCAGGACACAGGGTTATAGGGACACAGGACCATTGGGACACAGCTATGGGGACACAGGAACATCGGGCCATTGGGACACACAGCTATGGGGATGCAGGAACACAGGGCCATGGGGACACGGGACATGGGGTCACGGGGACACAAAGCTAGGGGACACAAGGTCACAGGGACATGGAGACACAGGGCTCTGGGGACATACAGCCATGGGGACACAGAGCTATGGGGACATGGGGACACAGGGCCATTGGGACAGAGGGTTAGGGGGACACAGGACTATGGGGACATGGGACACAGGGTCGTGGGGACACACAGCTATGGCAATGGAGGGACACAGGGCCATGGGGACACAGGACTAGGGGACACGAGGCCACAGGACTCAGGACACAGGGCACAGGGCCATGGGGACAGGGGCCACAGGGCACAAGGCCACTGGACATGGGTCTAGGGGACAGAGCATGGGGCCATGGAGACGGGAGCACAGGGCCATAGGACATGGGACACAGAGGACACAGGGCCAGGGGGACAAGGGACACAGGGTGGTGGGGACATATAGCTATGGGGATGCAGGGTCACAGGGACATGGGCACATGGGGACATACAGCTATAGGGACACAGAGCTCTGGGAACACAGGGACATGGGGACAGAGAGCCATGGGGACATGGGACACAGGGTCATGGAGACACAGGACCACGGGGACACGGGGCCACAGGACTCGGGACACAGCGGACAGGGCCATGGGGACAGGGGACACAGAAGACAGGAGGCTCTGGGAACACAAGGACACAGGACACGGTACACAGAGGACACGGGGCCATGGGGACAGGGGACACAGGAGACCAGGCCATGGCAACACCCGAGACCGGCCGCAGGGGGCGGGGCCCGGCCCACCCCACTGGCGCCCGACAGGGGGCGGGGCGGTGCAGCCGCGAGTCCCGCCCTCTCCCCTTCATTGGCTACCTGCTTCGACGGCCGCCTCTTCCTATTGGCCGGCAAGCCGGCGGCGGGGCGTGCCGGAAGTGGTGGTGACTGTCGGTGCCGCTCTGCGCCGCGCTCCCCTCACCTCTGTTGCGGCGTCCCCTGAGGCGGAAGAGCGGGGCCGGGAGAGGGTGAGAGCGGGGGGTCAGGGGGGGCCGCCCCGGGATCACATCACACCCCCCATCACCCCCCCCCCCGGGATCACACCCCCCCCCCGGGATCACACCCCCCCCCCGGGATCACACCCCCCCTCCGGGATCACACCCCCCCCGGGATCACCCCACGGCCGAGCCTTCCCCTGCCGCTTCCTCCCCCCTCCCCGGTACCTCAGGGGCAGGGCCTGGAAGACCTCCCCCACCCGATATCAGCCGCCATTTACGGGTTAATTTCCGCTTTAATTCGAATTATCTGGCGCTTCCCAGGTTCCCCTCAGCGTAATCCGGCAGGTTTCAACCCCGTTCAAAACGCCACAAGCTCAAATATCGCACGTTGGCCTGAATGTGTTTTTATTTCTGTTAACCTGGGAGAGAATGGCGTGTGCTCTGTTTTTAGAGAGATGGGTTATTCTTGGCTTTGATGAGAAAAACGGTTTATTCTAGGGATTTTTCTGAGGAAAATGGTTTATTCTAAAGGCTTTTTCTGAGGAAAATGGTTTATTCTAAAGGCTTTTTGTGAGGAAAATGGTTTGTTCTAAAGGCTTTTTGTGAGGAAAACGGTTTATGACAGGGTTTTTTTTGTGAGGAAAGCGGTTTATGACAGGGTTTTTTTTGTGAGGAAAGCAGTTTATTCTAGGGGTTTTTGTGAGGAAAGCGTTTATTCTAGGGGTTTTTGTGAGGAAAGTGGTTTATTTTTGTTTTTTTTTAGTGAGGAAAACTGTTTATTCCAGGGTTTTTAATGATGAAAACTGTTTATTCCAGGGGTTTTAATTAGGAGAATGGTTTATTCTAGGTTTTCCTCTTTTGACAGCATTTAAAGCACAGTGAGGTTTACTGTATTCCTTGTGGAGAGAGAACTTAAAAAAAAAGTAAAATAGAACTGAAGTCCTGAAAATGGAATATTGAACTGGGGGGCTGGGACACAGAATGTTGTTCTTTAATTCTGTCCTTTAAAAATCCCACAGTTCCAAGCCTTTGCTCCGCTGGCAGAGTTATAAAAACGTCAGCAGCAAGTTGTGTGGATGGGAAATAAGGGAATGGCTGCGCGCCACGGGATTCCTTCCACTTCCACAGCCTGCCGACGCCTTCCGACTTGCTTACTGCCAAGCAGGGGGACTCACCCTGGCATGGTCGCTGCCGGGTGCCCCCATAGCGCCCCGTGACTTCGAGGTGGTCATCCTGGAGTGAATTGCGCCGGGTTCCCTGCAGGTTTGGTGTTCTGCCGGCAGGAATCCCTTGGCAGAAAGAAGGAAGAGCGTCAGCGCGGTTCGTACCACCGTGGTAGGCCTCTGCCTCTGTGCTGTTGTTCGGCTCTTGAATCTCTGGCAATACATGTGGAATTAGCCACATTGGCAGACCCAAGCAGATGCTACTTGAGGAGATCAGTGGTTTTTTTGGGGGTTATTCCATTTTGAGACCAGACCTTCAGCTGTAGCAAATGAGCGTTGTCCAAAAGCAGTAGAGCAGTGTTTGGGTCAGGTCTCTGAGCCATCTTCCCACCCGCTAAGGTTAAAAAAAATAAGAGTTAAAGGGAGATGGCTTCTGTAGGAAGCTGCCGTGATGAGCCCAAACACAAGGAAAGCTCCAGGATCCGATCATGCAAATTTTTCCAACACAAACAGTGATTATCTTTTCTTAATACTTTAAAAAACAAGCTCCCTTGATATTACTCTCCAGTGAAGTCCCCAGTAGTGTTGCCCTCCTCCTTGCTGAGCTCTGCACAGCCTTTTTGTTCAAGCTCTGCCTACGTTTTCCTCCCAACCCACCCATTTACTGTTCCAAACAGCTGCATTCATGCTTCCTGCCACAATGCCCTGACTCTGTTTCTACTTCCCTTAATTGCATCTGCTCAATTTCTCCTCTCTCCACTCCCAAGTTGTAAGAAACTTCTACTAGGTAGCCCACAGTGAAGACATCTTTTTTCTTTCTCCCTTAATTTCCTCCATGGCCTAGAAACAGGCACGTCTCTTATTTTCTCTGTATTGGTCAGGTTGGGCCAACCAGTCTTGTCCGCCTGCAGGAAGAATTTTCGATGTTAATCCCTTTTTTTTTTAATGTTGTAACAAAAAAGTCTGGGTCCTGGCTGTGCGTGGTATTGTCAAAAGTGAGATGCGGAGGGATAAATTGTGTGAATATTAGAATTTGGCTAGAATTTCACTGCAAAATGTATTTCTGATTCCAGATATTTGAATTTCTGTTAATATATTCGTTTTGAAAGATGGTGGTCTTCAGTGCCTCAGCAAAGTAACGTGGTAGGTGCTGTGCTTTGCGTGCGTTTTGAAAATCAATGTGCTTTAACACAACATTGAAGAGCTCTAGCCGCAGACTAGAACTCCCTTTTTAGAGATTTTTTAGAAGGCAGAATTTAGCCTTTGCCCTGCTCCTGCAAATAAGTATGAAAAGAAAGCAGGAGGTGGACTTTAATGAGGCTGCTCTGGCTGTAGGGTGTTGTAGAGAACAGGACAGACGAGATGCTGCTCTTTGCGTCTTCTTAGTGGGAGGGTTTAGTAGAGAAGACGGAGCCAAACTCATCCTGTGGATGCACAGTGAGGGGAACAAGAGGCAACGGGGACAAGCAGGAATGTGGGAAACCTCGGTTAGATGGGATATTTTTTCTTTTCCACCATGATGGTGATCAAACATGGGAACGAGGGAGCAGGGAGGCTGCGGGATCTCTGTCATTGGAGATGCTCAAAACTCAACTGGGTGAGGCTTTAAGCGCGGGGCTGGGCTCGAGACCTCTCCCAACCCAAATTCCTCTGAAATCCTGTGATATCGTGCGTTTATCTTCACTGGTGTGACACTCTCCTTTCTCACAACCCAAGGGAATGACGATGACCAGCCTCCTGCCTTCAGCAGGAGACGGAAACTGCTATTACATCCTGACAGAAGACTGTGCTTATGGCAGCAAGTACTTCCAAGCTGGGAACATGTGCTTCTGCAGTGAAAGAAGTTACCTGCGCAACTTCTCCGATGACAGGCCCCCAGCTTGCTTCCTGAAAGTCATCATGCTGGATGACAGCTCCACCGTCACGATAAATGTAGAAATCCTTCAGCCCGTGCGCGAGGAGGCGGCCGTCTTCCTCCTGGCCGTCAGCAGCCACAACGAACGTTTGAACTACTTCTTGGAGAGGCTGAGCCTTGAAGCAGCTCTGCGGGCCGTGCCGGGCCAAAGAGTGATGGTGGAGGTCGACCGGCAACATTTCCCTGGTATCATCCGCTACATCGGGAGCATTTACAAAAACACTTCGGCTGTGCTGTCTCCGTTCTTCTTTGGGGTGGAGTTACAGGTAAAGTGGCCAAGAAAATGAGTTGCTTGTTGTCCCTTTATGTTTGTGTACGTAACGTGCCTTTCTGGTGTGTGTTTTCAGGCCGAGGGTGAAAACAGAGGGCGCAGCGATGGATCTTATCACGGCACCGAATATTTCAAGTGTAAGCGGAACTGCGGGATCTTCCTGCCTTTTAGCAGAGTCCAGTTTACTCCCATGGCAGACGACGACTATGTGAAACAGAAGCCAAAACCGGACGTGGAGGAGGGGGTTCCTGTGAAAGTGGG
Organism: Phalacrocorax aristotelis; assembly: GCF_949628215.1. Taxonomy (NCBI): domain Eukaryota; kingdom Metazoa; phylum Chordata; class Aves; order Suliformes; family Phalacrocoracidae; genus Phalacrocorax; species Phalacrocorax aristotelis. The sequence continues at coordinate 167,241,485 of NC_134277.1, forward strand.
AGACGCTGTTAGCTTCTATGTGGATGAGGTCCTCACAAAAGGAATAGCGATGGCAGTTTACAGGGAGGGAACCCAATGGTTCGTTAAAGTTTGCCCGGTAAGAGCAGTCTTGCTGCCTTTTCTTTGTTTTGGGGTATTTTTTAATAAAAAGAATTTTTTTTCCTCCTTTTTTTTAGTTTTTTTTTTTTTAAAAAAAAAAAACAAACTATGTTATGTTGGGACACTAAAGGGAAGTGGAAGGAATGTTCAAAAGGGACATAAGGATACACGCAAACTTTCCAGGCCTGTTTGAAAAACTCGTTTGCATTCCATATATTGTCTGATAAAGCATTTAGCTGATGGATGATTTTTGTCTCCTTTCAGGAAGAAGAAGGAACAACTGACATTTTCAGAGAAATTCCTATGGACTCTGTCGTGAAGGAAAGCTTGCAAAGTATGTTATCGTCAGATGTGCCTGCCCTGTGTACATTCCTGGGGATTTAGCATTTATTTCTTCTCTGTAGGGTGCTGATGAGCTGAAAGCCCCAACAAAAGCTTCAGCTGGTCCCAACTAAGTCGTTCAGGAAGCAGAGAAGGTCCATAGAAAAGTCTTGAATCCCAGTTCTCTGCATTAAGCAACTAAAGCTGAGTCTCCCCATTTATCAGGAAGATGAGTGAGTGAGTGCAGTGGAGAAGTATTCCCTAGGGGAGAAGGCACCACTGCTTAAAGAGTCTTTAATTTAGCTGTAGAAGGTAGAGCAGGAGCCTTATCCTGGTGCCAGGCAAACTCAGAAAGGCGCAGGTACCAGCAGTGGTGGTGTGAGTCATTGGACAAGACAAGAAATTAGTGGACTCTCTCTGTCGCCATCAAAAGACACCGTGCAGCTGTCAGGGCCGGCCCAAGGGGAGCCGTCATTAGACTCTTCACTGAGTTGATTCATTTCACTAAAGGCAGAAAAGTAATTTGGGAATAACCCCTCTGCTGCCTTTTCAGTAGCCTGAAATGGCTCTGCGAAGGGCTGGATGAGCTCCAGGGCTGGAGCGTGCAGCCTTGAGCAGGGAAACAAGGAGCAGCATCTTCCCCTTTCAGCCTGTTAGACCAGCTTGGCCATATCACTGGGAATTACCCCTTGTGTCTCTGGTGCTCAGCTTCATGCTTGTCTGCATGGTCTGTAATTTCAAAATACCCCTGGTATTAGGTAAGATCCAGAGGTGTCTGTCATTACGTGTTGACTTCCTACCTCACCCAACACTTTGTATTGCTCGCTAGGTTTATTTTCACCATTCGAGTCTGACATGGGCTTGGGACACCCAAACCAAATGAAACGAGAAATAAGCGAGAACAGCGAGGAGTGCGAAAGTGGGAATTCACCCCTGGAAGTGAACTCCATGGTCCAGATCACCTTGGACAAGGGAAATCAGGTTTCAGGAATCATCCGCTGGTTGGGCTACCTGCCCCAGATTAAGCACAAAATGGCAGGAGTTGAACTGGTAAGGAACAAAATACTTCCTGCTGTGAGACTGTATATCGGAATGGGCAGGTTTTGGTTGCCCTTCTCTTCTCTTTGATGACATTCAGCTTGTGGCTGCGTATCTCGCAGCTTGACCCAAGCCTCTGACGTGTCAAGGTGTGAACCGTGAGGGCAAGCACACAATTGAGCTCTCCCTTAGGCTGGGGAGGAGAGCCCACGGCATGATTGCGTGGGTTGGTTTGCTCTCTTCTAGAGCAATGTTATTGGAGTGCGGACAGAACAATCACGAGTCTTACGAGTGACATCACTAGGTTCAAAACATAACCAGAATAAATGAAAACAGTCAACAAAATGGGACCAAACTTGTATGCAGAATTTAAGATATTAAACAGCTGTATGGAGGAAAGCCTGCTCTCACGTTATTCCTGAATGCTTTTTTTCCCAGGATGAAGACAAGGGGGTCACTGCTGGCGAATGGCTGGGCAAATACTACTTCCACTGCGCTCCAAAGCGCGGCCTCTTCGTGAAGCTGCAGTCCTGCCAGCCTGACGTTCGCTTCCAGTGTTTGCGCAACAGTGACCTCAGCCTCGTGGATTATAGTAAGTTATCTGAGGAGAGGGGAGACAGTGCTGTGCTGGGACAAGGCACGCTATGGAGAAGCCTCACATGCAATGTCTTAATCAGTAGTTTAATATTCTTCACTTTCTTTGAGTATTCCAAAAGATGTTGAGGTTTAGCAAGGTTAAAGATGTTTAAAAAGGCCAAGTGCCGGGTCCTGCCCTTGGGTCACACCAACCCCAGGCAACGCTCCAGGCCTGGGGCAGAGGGGCTGGAAAGTGCCCGGCGGAGAAGGCCCTGGGGGTGCTGGCTGACAGCCGGCTGGGCATGAGCCAGCAGTGCCCAGGTGGCCAAGGAGGCCACCAGCCCCCGGGCTTGTGTCAGCACTGGTGTGGCCAGCAGGAGCCGGGCAGGGATGGGGCCCCTGTGCTCGGCACTGGGGAGGCCCCACCTTGAATGCTGGGCTCAGGTTTGGGCCCCTCGGGACAAGAAGGGCCTGGAGGGGCTGGAGCGTGTCCAGAGAAGGGCAGCGGGGCTGGGGCAGGGTCTGGAGCACAAGTGTGCTGGGGGGCGGCTGGGGGGGCTGGGGGGGTTTAGCCTGGAGAAGAGAGGGCTGAGGGGAGACCTTCTCACTCTCTGCAGCTGCCTGAAAGGAGCGTGTAGTCAGGTGAGGCTTGGTCTCTTCTCCCAAATTACTAGTGACAGGACAAGGGAAATGGCCTGAAGCTGCATCAGGGGAGGTTTAGATTGAGTATTAGGAAAAATATCTTTACTGGAGGAGTGGTCAGGCATTGGAAGAGGCTTCCCAGAGAGGTAGTGGAGTCGCCATCCCTGGAGGTTTTCAAACCACGTGTAGATGTGGCACCTCAGGGCGTGGCTTAGGAGGCCTTGGGGGTGATGGGTTGACGGCTGGACTTGATGATCCTAGAGGTCTTTTCCAACCTTAATGATTCTATGTTTTATGTCAATTTTAAGGATGCCGAGGTTGCCATGGTGGTATTTTTAGGGAATGTCCCACAAGAAGTGGTAATTCAATACAGCGATAACATAGACTGGGGCATTGACTGTAGGGCAGCATATTGAGTGACCTTGTAAATGAGACCACAGTGGCATCGATGTGCTGGAGAAGGGGAAGCTGGCAGGAAATGTTGTGGGGTAACAGAGGACAGATTTCCAGAGCAACAGTCTTTGTAAAGCATTGTGAATGCTGCAAGCAAGGCAGGGCTCTTTTTGCCTGTGGTTTTCAGGGCAGAAAAAAAAGGTGTGTTTTTCACCAAATTTTGACCGAATTACACCAAAAAAGGTGTAATTGAGATTTGAATGTGGACAAGTGTTTTAGCTATAAGGCCTGGCCTATAGCATATCTTAAATGTTACGCAAACATAGGCCAAGCGCATGGCTATGGAGAACTGGAGGGGGTAACTCAGGCCCACAGCCAGGATGTCACAGAATCACAGACATTTTAAGACATTGTTACAAATTGTTTAATCACAGACTAACAGACTGGTGGGGTTTGGAAGTGACCTCTGGAGATCATCTTGTCCCACCCGCTGCTTGAGCAGGCACACCCAGAGCAGGGGGCACAGGACCGCATCCAGGCGGGGTGTGAATGTCTCCAGGGAAGGGACTCCACAGCCTCTCTGGGCAGCCTGTTCAGGTGATAACCCCTGGGGACTGAAAAATAAGAGGGAGCTTGGAAAGGGACAGAGGATTAAATCAGTGTTCATGTAGAACTTGCTATGATGATAAGACATTCACAAGAAGATACGGGGAAGAACAGGTCAGTATTTTCATTTAAACAGGAAGAAACTCCTCCAGAGCAGAGAAGACAGCGTGCATCAGCCATTTAGAAACTGTAAATGGGATTGCTGTAAACGAGGAGACAGGATTCCTGTAGGGTCTGCCCAAAAACTGGGAGCAGGGACAAGGAAGGATATCTTAAGGACATGCTGAAGAGAGTGGATTGAATTACAAGGGGTGAATGTTGAAGAAACCAGAAAAGACCAGATTGCAAAATCCACCTTTGAAGCTTTAGAGGCGACAGGCCAGTGGGATGAGGCTGTTGAAGCACAGTTGCCTGTTTGTCCCCTTGCTGCTGGGGTCGCAGGTCTTTCAACAGAGAGGTCCCAAGCTTGCATATAACACAGCACCAGCTTCTTTGGAGCTCTTTTTGCCTTTGTAACTTGGTGTAACGATGGCAGAGGCGGTATGGACTGCTAGGGCATGTCTCTGGTGAATAAGAAACGGTTTGGCTTTGTCTCTATTTCCAGTAGATGAAATGCTAAAGAGTCAAGTCTTCATCCCAGCATAGTTTAGTCCCAGCAGGAGCAGCGCAGAAGAGCGTGGCGCTGTCTTCTGAGCAGAGCGACCTCTGTGGCATCGGGGAAGGGCAGAGCTGAGCCAGACAAGGTGGGAAGTTAAAGGGAGTTGCTTCTGTTGCTTCTCTTGCAGGAGAGCAAGAAGTTCTTCCACAGACTCCAGACAGCTTTCCTCCCCTCAGGAATGAGGCAGCAGTATGTGTCCTGCGAGGGCGGATGAAGGGAATCCAAGGCCATTGTAATTCCTGCTATATGGACGCAGCTCTCTTCAGGTAAGGACCTGCTTGGGTGGTGTTGATCCATTAAATGGGTGCTTTTTAAGTTGGGCAGAGCCCTAAACTGCAGCGCTTCCCTGGACTTCCAAGGTGGCCGGATATTTACCTGGTATAGAGCAGAATATAACTGTGTGGAGATGCAGCCTCGATGCTTGCTGCTTTTGGTTCTCCTTCCTAATCTGGTAGGTTCTCAGGCCCTGAAATAACCCTTGTGAGTACCTAAGGTAGCTGTGTGTGTGTCATGCAGCGCAGTGAGAGATCGTAGGTCTCTGGAACTGGACTGCGCTGAGTCTGTCACTGGAGGTAATGGCTGGAAACGTTTCAAAGAACCTGCACAGGAAGTCCCAGCTTCACTGTGCAGCGCTGTTTGGAGAGGAAAAGACTCAGTGGTGCCCCCCCATGAGCAGTTTTGGCTGCAAAGTAGGAGATTTCCTCCTCTGAGCTGTTTCCTTGCTTACCACCAGTGTTCATTAAACCAGACGTGGTTTATCTCACTGCAGAGATGAGCTGTCACTCACCTTTCTGTAATTGCATGCGTGGACTGTTCAAAATGAAAGCCGCTGACAGTCACCAGGCACAATGGTTTGGTTCTAACTGTTGCTGCAAACCCATCAGGTTTACACAGCACACTCTTTTTCACAGCCTCTTCTCCTGTACGTCTGTGCTGGACTCCATGCTCTTCAAGCCCTTCCCACTGTGTGACAGGAATGTCCAGAGCATTCTGCGGGATGAGATTGTTAATCCCCTTCGAAAGTGAGTATAGTATGTAGGAGTCCTGGAAGTCATCCATCTGCCTTCATACTTTCTCTGCTGCCCTGCCAGGGGGTACCTGTCACTGAGGGAAAGAATTACCTGGAGGGTTTCTCCTACCAGCCACATCCAAAGATCTTCATATCAGGTTTCTCTTCCAGTTGTTCCCTTCCCCAGTTGCAAGGCTGTCATGACTCCTACTGCATGAGTCTCTCCTTCTGAGCAGGAAGCCTTGTGAGCTGTAGTTCTCAGTGAAAGGAGGAAGGGATGATTCCTGGGGTTGAGACCACCTCTGTGGAGGAATCCTGGAGCTGATGAAGCCAGGGTATTGCTTTCATCAGCAGTTAGTCCCAAAGGCAGTATGCAGTGCTAGGATGGATGGGGGTAGACCGTGGTATGAGGGCTACATTCTCTGCAATCTGTATCGAAGATAACAGGTTCTTTCCTCCTCCTCCCTCAGGAGGTGTGGAAGAGGCAGGGAGAGCTGATTGAACACAAGGCATTAGCATCTTCCTCGAGGACCAGTGTTCTGGCAGTGGCTGCAGAAATACAATCCTGGGTGTTCTGTGATGTTGAGATTTGACTGAGAGCAGCCCTGTGGAGAAGGACTTGGGGGTGAAAAGCTCGACGTGAGCCGGCAATGTGTGCTCGCAGCCCAGAGGGCCAATCTGAACTTGGGCTGGATCCAGAGCAGCAGGGCCAGCAGGGCGAGGGAGGGGATTCTCCCCCTCTGCTCCACTCTAGTGAGACCCCCCCGGAGCCCTGCGTCCAGCTCTGGGGTCCCCAGCACAGCACAGACACGGGCCTGTTGCAGCGGGTCCGGAAGAGGGACACGGAAATGGTGCGAGGGCTGGAACCCCTCTGGTGTGGAGAAAGGCTGGGAGAGTTGGGGTTGCTCAGCCTGGGGAAGAGAAGGCTGCGGGGAGACCTTATTGCAGCCTTTCAGCACCTAAAGGGGGCTGATAAGAAAGATGGGGACAGATTTCTTAGCAGGGCCTGTAGCGATAGGACAAGGGTTAACGGTTTTAAACCAGAAGAGGGGAGATTCAGACTAGATCTAAGGAAGAAATGTTTCATGCTGAGGGTTGTGAGACAGTGGCCTAGGTTGCCCAGAGAGGTGGTTGATGCCCCATCCCTGGAAACATTCAAGGCCAGGCTGGACAGGGCTCTGAGCAACCTGATCTGGTTGAGGATGTCCCTGCTTGTTGCAGAGGGGTTGGAGTAGAGGATCTTTAAAAGTCCCTTCCAACCCGAACTGTTCTGTGATTCTATGATTTAAATACACCAGTGAGATCATCTGCATCTGCTTCTTGTTTCTAGGACTGGCTTTGTCAGGGCTAGGAGCGTGATGCACCTTAGGGAGCAGCTGACTGAGAAGGGCCAATGTTCAAGCTTTACCAACGCTGAGAAAGGTAACGTGCTCCCCGGGGCCCTCCCCGGGCTGCTTCGCTGTGCACTGCCTCACCCAGGCACCAGGCTGACAACTTAATTGTACGCTTCTCCCAGGCACGTGCCTTAATATGCCTGCTGTGCTCTTTGTTTATGTAAAGCACATGCAAAATACTTTCAGCTTTCCAAACTCTGCAGGCTTTTTAACTGAAATTTGTCCTGAAGTCTGATGGAAAATTAGGAATCGCTGGGTCTCTACCTGGTGGTGGCTGTTGCCAGGCGGGGAGAGAAAGATCCCCGTGAACAGAATTTAAACAAGGGACATTTCCTTGACCTTTATACTTTGAGTTATACCCTGATAAGTCCATCCCTGCTAGAATCCAGCTTGATTTATCATTTTTGCCAAGATCAACTTCAACTGTTCAGTTTCTTGAATTTCCACAGCTGCCCCTGATTTCACTTTGAGTTTATGCTTTTGTTGTCAGCAGTAACTGTCCGTTAAGGTCTCTGAGAGTGTTGCTGTGATGGCCTGCCTTGTAAGAGTGCGGGAGCTGGTTTGCTTTTTTTCACGCTCGCCCTAGGATTTATGCATTAGCCAAGCGCTCTCAGCTTTTAGCCTAATTGTCCTCTTACCTTGAGTAAAAGAGGAGATTCCAGCTTAACGAAATGGTGGCTCGTGTTTATCTGTTCGCTTTTGCCTTCAGGATGCAGTGGGGCAAGGCAGCAGCCCTGGTGTGGTCTGACCCATGCTTTTCTCTGACCTTCCAGATCCTGAGGAGTTCCTCAATCTCATAATGCAACAGATCCTGGGAATAGAGCCACTCTTGAAACTCCAGTAAGTTTCCATATCTAGGTGATACAATTTATACAGGCCAGGCTCGTTAGTTATCCACCTCACGATTGCCAAGTGTTGCTTACACCTTTTCATCGGGGCTTTGGAGACACAGCTCAGTGAGTTCTGTGCAGCTCCTCTCCACTGTCCGTGGGATCTTGTGACCTTGTCCCAAGTGACTCATCCAGGAAGAACCACTTCTAATCTCCCCCTGGAGGGTGCCGCCTTCAGAAAACGATGATAAAAACCTTGTCTCATCCTTAGGAAGAGCCAGCAGTGGTTTGAGAAACATAGTGTCCAACTTCAACGCAGAGCCAGCGAGCGATATCTGACAGCCTTTGGATGCGTTTGGGATGTGTCCAGATTGTCAAGCTGGCTCAGGTCCTGCAGCCTCTCAAACAGGCAGTCCATGGATGCAGTCCCAGTTTTTCAGGACTCTACAAAGAGGATGAGAGGCTGAAGGAAGCCAAAAATAACTGTGTTGTTCAGGAGCATAGAAGGCGATTGTTAGCTTTCTGTGCTCCTTTGTTAAGACGTCAGTCAAGCCGTAGGTCGTGGAGTACTCGGAAAGGCTGAGCACAAAGATGACTCTATCCTGCAGCTCCCCTGCAGAGGGTCATCTGAAGGAAATCCTTTCTCTGCTGGCTCAGGGATGTAGGGGATGTGCAAGATCTTCTGCACACAACTCACCTTTTAAATGCACCGAGTTTTGCTCTCTGGCTTTTGTAGGTGCAGTTATAAATACATCTTTCATCTGAGGAGTTTATGATTGTGCAGTTATAAATAGATCTTTCATCTGAGGAGTTGTTTGCTGGTTATGCCGTAGCGCAGTTTATTTTAAAAATACTGAAATGTCTTTTAATATTTACGTTGACGAGGGGAAACCGAGTTTTGCTCATAGGAGCAGGATGTGATGCTATGGAGGGATAATGAGACTGAAGGTGGTACTTGTATCCTCCTCTTGTGACGTGTATTTAGTATTTCTGGGTGGAAAAAGTGTTTCGTGTCACTTTTGTACCAACCAGCCCTTGATGCCTTGGGCCCAGAAGCTCTTGCAGGATAAAACCGGTATGTCCTCTGGGTACTCAGATGTTTGTGGCACCATGTAAACAAGCCCCATGACCACTTCTTGCAGGTCAGGAGGCCAGAAGGAGCAGGACTGTTACTGTTACCAGATATTTATGGACAAACAGGAGAATCTGGTGGTTCCCGACGTGCAGCAGTTAGTGGAACACTCCTTCCTGTCCTCTGATCTGAAGTTAGTGGAGGTGAGCCCAGCTACCTTCCGCCTACGCTGCTCTCTGCTGCCTCTTTCTTCCTTCCAACGTACCCGACCAGTGAGTCTGCAGTGGGTCTAGTTTGTCTTACATCTAACTGCAAAGCAGCCGGATACAGCCACAAGAGAGAGGTCTTGGGGAATCTGAGCGTGATCTGGGAAGAGGCCTATGCTTTCCCTGTTGCCATTTTGTCTTGTGAACAAGCAGAGCAGAAAGTCTTTACTCCCAGCAGCAATACAGAGAGCAGAGTCTCTGGGGCTTGTCTCTTCTGGCAGGGTGACTTGTTTACCTTTCTTTTCCTAGATCCCGTCATGCTTCATTATCCAAATGCCACGTTTTGGGAAGGAATATAAAATGTTCAGCAAAATCATTCCTTCCTTGAAGCTGGATATAACAGATCTGCTGCTTGACAGTAAGTGGTTGGGCAATGGTGAAGCTGCTGGCTCGGACTGTGAGCAACCAGGTGACAGGTCTCGCCTCTTTGGGTTGTGAGCAGATGTAAGGTGGGATCACAGTGTGATTCTTCTTCCCTGAACACCAGTTTTGGCAGGACAAGCTGAATTTCAGGTGACACCTGGAGAAGACGCATCGTCTCACGCCTGTTGCCCCTGCAGGTCCCAGGGAGTGCTGTGTGTGCGGCGACGTCGCCACCCTGGAGTGTTCAGAGTGTTTCAAAGACAAGGTATTTGCAGCTACGGGCCTGAAGCAGTTCTGCAGCTCCTGCTCCAGACAGGTATTCATTTTCTTTTGACTGCTCACAAAATCTGCCTTGGTGGCTGTCGTGGTTCAGGCCCAGTTGGCAACTAAAGACCCCACAGCCGCTCGCTCCCTCCCTCCACCCCTGTGGGATGGGGGAGAGAATCAGAAGAGCAAAAGGAAAAAAACAAAACTTGTGGGTTGAGATAAGAATAGTTTAATAATTAAAATAAAATAATAATGATAATATAAAAGGGAAAAAACCAGAAACACAAACGATACAACCGCTCACCACCTGCTGACCACCACCGCCGGTCCCCGAGCCGCAATTGCTGCTTCCCTCCCCCGGCCAGCTCCTCCCAGTTAACATACTGGACATGATGTTACGTGATGTGGAATATCCTTTGGTCAGTTTGAATCTGCTCTCTTGGCTGTGCCCCCTCCCCTCCCGGCTTCTTGTGCACCTGGCAGAGCCTGGGGAGCTGGAAAAGTCCTTGACTAGTATAAACAACTGAAAACATCGGTGTGTTATCAACACTATTTTCATACTTAAGTCCAAAGCACAGCGCTATGCCAGCTACAGTGAAGAAAATTAACTCTATCCCAGCTAAAACCATGACAGTGGCTGACAGCAGATTGAACTGTCCCCAAAACACCAGCATTTCCCCTGCTGTCCCTGCAGGTGGTCCAGCTGGGCGTAGAGGGGCCCCTTTGGGAGCACCAGTCCCACCACCCACACCAGCTGCATGAGTGGGGTTTGCTGCTACGTGTTATTGAACCCTCTGCTTACCTAGAGGCTAAAGAAGCACTGATCCTGCACAGACTGGGTGCTGGGCCCTCCACGCTGTCTCCCCAGAAGCATTCCTACAGCTTTCTGGCCTCTCTTGGAGGGTGGCAGGCTCCCTTCTTTCCTTCAAGTGTAGGGTCCTGCACCTGGGGAGGAACAACCCCATGAACCGGTAGAGTTGACCTGCTGGAAAGCGGCTCTGTTGAGAAGTCCCTGGTAGTGCTGGTGGACAGCAAGTTGGTCATGAGCTGGCACCGTGCCCTTATGGCCAAGAAGGCCAACGGTGTCCTGGGGTGCGTGAAAAGGAGTATGGCCAGCAGGTCGAGGGAGGTTATCCTCCCCCTACTCTGCCCTAGTGAGGCCACAGCTGGAGTGTTGTGCCCAGTTTTGGGCCCCCCAGTTGAAGAAGGACAGGGAACCGCTTGAGCAAGTCCAGCGGAGAGGTGCCAAGATGATTAGTGGACTGGAGCATCTCCCTTATGAGGAAAGGCTGAGAGACGTGGGTTTGTTCAGCCTGGAGAAGACAGGGCTAGGGGTGGGGCAGGGGAATCTTATCAGTGCTTATCAGTACCACCTAAAGGGTGGGTGTCAAAAGGATGGGGCTGGACTTTTTTCAGCGGTGCCCAATGACAGGACAAGGGTCAGTGGGCACAAGTTGGGAACACAAGAAGTTCCACCTGAATATGAGGAAAAACTTCCCTGTGCGGGTGCCAGAGCAGTGGCACAGGCTTCTCAGAGAGGTTGTGGAGTCCCTTCCCTGGAGACATTCACACCCCTCCTGGACGCGGCCCTGTGCCCCTGCTCTGGGTGTGCCTGCTCAAGCAGGGGGTGGGACGGGATGATCTCCAGAGGGCCCTTCCAACATTGTGTGATTGTTGCTGCCAGCCTGTTGGCATGATGTTCGCATGCAGGGACCACAGGAGTCAGATCCATGGGGAATAAACTGAGGGTCTGACCTCTTTCTGGCAGGCTAGGTTCAGTTCTGCCTGCTCAGTGGTGCCACCCCATCTCTCCTCAGGTTCACTCCCACTACCGACGCAAAACGCACAAGCCAACTAGGCTGCGCGTCCCAGAAGAGTTTCACAGCCGGAGCCCCCGGGGCAGTCAGCAGGTCCCTCGTGAGAAGATGGAGCTTTTTGCAGTGCTCTGCATCGAGACCAGTCATTACGTCTCCTTTGTGAAATACGGCCCTGAGAACGAACACTGGATGTTCTTCGACAGCATGGCTGACAGGCACGGTGAGAACGTGGCTCGGAGCTTTGATCGCAGCTGGGCGCTGCATGGTGGGCGGCTGCGAGGGTCCGCAACGCTCATTGCATAGGCGCTGCTCAGTCAGCCTTTTCCTCTGAAGCGCCCCACGCAATTTAGGCTCTCTCTAGACTCTGCTTCCAACAGCGACCATTTAAATAGACCCCAGAGAAGAGTATGGCCAGGCCAAGCACGTGTGAGTTCCTCCTAGTGCTTTCATCCTCTGGCTGTGTTCAAACAAAGGACTTGTCAAGCCAGCTGGGACTGGCTGCCATGTAGGTGTTGCGTTAATAGATGAAGAAATATGGCAGAAAATAAACCTCCTTCCAATCCAGGTGGTCCTCAGATGTCAGAGAGGGTAGGGGTCGGCTGGGCTTAGATTCTGAGTGATACCTGATTTAGCACTGTCAGTCGCGAGGGATTCACTAGCAGGATGATCACTATTAGCCCAGTTGTGCCCAATAACTCCTCACGGCCAGATTCACCAATACTGTGGTTTACTGAAGCAACAGAAATACAGATTCTTATTGGATTGCCAGCAATAAATACACTGTCTGCAAAAAACGTACAAGCATAAAGTGCTAAAACACAAAATAACAAGCTTGTTCTCTAAACTTCCCGGGGTATCACTCAGCATAACCAAGCGTTCGAGTCTTACCCAACAGGTGTCCCTATGGGGGAGGAGAGAGGTTCAGCCCATCGACTGATCCCAGCGGTCTGTGATGGTATCTTCTCCAACTTCCCTCTCTCTTGGGGTCATTTTTATACTATTTTATGTTCAGGTGGAGCTTGAGTGTCTCTAGTCATACATACTTTTGTTATTGATTGGTGTAGAAATTCTTTGCTTTGATTTAAATGCATAGACTAAGAGAAATTCAGAGCACACGCTCAGTGAAGGGTGGTCATACCTTGGAGGTGGGTAACTTTGGGGTGGAGGTATGTTTTTAGTATTATAATGAGGTTATAATGAGCAAAGTTCACCATCAGGGCATGATGTCTGGACATGGTTCCATCCAGCCGGTAGGTCTGCAGTGATTTATGGGCAAGTTTGGCCATGAAGCTTTCGCTTCACTCCCCCCTCCAGTTACCTGATCAGGACACTGAGCTCCCCCAGTGTTCCTCACATCTAAGAGTGCAGGTGGTGCTGCTTAGGGGACAATCACTGGACCGATTTCCAGCACGCCAACCGCATTCCACTCTGGAAGTTCACTTTTATGAAATGTGGGTGTAACTTTAGCCTCGATAATTTCACCCCTAGTAATCATTCCACGGTGGGCTCGAACCATTCTGCTGTCCTTCCCCATTCTTGGCCTCCAGATCTCTCAGCTAAGGCGCTCCGTTACTGTCAAGTGTGGTGGTATCTGCTTGAGCTGTATGTACTCGTCCCCTGGGGCCTGGTTTGGACTTTTCTCCTCCTTTCTGTGTTAGGTGATGAAAACGGCTTCAACATTCCCACAGTAACGCTGTGCCCTGAAGTTGCCAAATACCTGGACTTGCCGCTGGCTGTGCTGGCCCTGGAGCAACCTCGGGACATGGACGGAGTGGCCAAGCGCCTCTTCTGCGATGCCTACATGTACATGTACCAGAGCAAGAAGATGGCGCTGTACAAATGACATTACCTTGAGCTGGTGCTGCAGAATGGTGTAATTGGAAATGGGAGCTTGGATCAACCCTGCAGCTCATAATTGGTGAAAGCAGCTGAGTCTGGGTGCACCGAGCTTGCACTTCTGCCTCTTCTGACCTCCTCCAGTGTCTGATATCAAGCTAACAGAGTCAGCCTGTCTGGGTTTGTTAAATCCTGTACCTGGCTTTATTGAGTGATAGTTTGTACTTCTGGCAGACCTGGATTCTGAAGTATTTATGCTCAAATTCATTCTCATTTCCTACCTTCCCTTTCCACCCTTCTTCCTCCCCAGGCACTCTGCAGCTCTGCCCTACCTCAGAGTCCTCCCCAACAGCCTTTTCTCCCTGCCAGCCCTTCCCTCCAAAGCCGAGGACCAGCATCTAATCAAAACACGAACAGTTATCCTCAGGTTAACCGTTACCTTCTTCTTGCAAAGAGCACAAGAAAACCACGGCCTCGCCCTGCGTAAGACATCACCATCCTCACGTGGACTTGCGGAGTGAGAAAACCAGGTTAAGAGATGGGTCAGGAACAAGGGTTTTTCGTCAGGTCTGGGATGTGACCCCACACCTAAAGCTGGCTCCCTGAATTGTCCGCACTTCCCTTATCCAGCACGAATACTCTGGCACTTGTCCCCACCATCCTTTATTTTCAACCATGAGATTAATTGGGTGTCTTGAGCTGCAAATGTGCTTTAAAAATACATACTTTTGTAAGAACAAAACTAGAAGAACAATGGAGCAGAGGAACGGCGTGTGAGCTTGTTATGCTTCCTCTTTTTCACAAGGTCTGCGCTGTTGTTACACAACCGAGTGCATTAACCTCACTTTTAGCACTTGCTGTCCCGTCTTCGCATCTACTTCTGAGATCCATGTCAGACCAATAACAACTCCAAGGGCAAAAATGGAAAATAAAAAAGGAGCACTCTTGGATTTTCTGCCATGACTGCAGTAAGGTTTACGGGTCTCTGGGTGGGAGCTGGTATTTCTTAAGTTAAATAACTTAGATTTGCAAACTGGCTGTTCTCTGCCATTAAACACGTGCTGTCGTGGCAGCGGGAAGCTGTTACGGGACTCCGTGCTATGAACTGGGCTGCCCACATTCCAGATTGCACTGACAGCGTGCCAAAACCTTGAGGGAGGCATCCAGGAGCCCCAGATGTGCAGCTGTAACCTCCCTCCTGCTTTTTTTTTCCCTCTTTAATGCAGGGTGCAGTAATTTTGTAGCTTTGTATCGGTCCTGTTGGCTCAGGCCATGCAATACACGTGGTTTAGGCTCTTTTTTGCTGACAGCAGGGTTGTGGTGCCAACCGGGACCTCGACAGCTTGATGGCTTTGTGGGCTTCCTGGCGTGTCCCTTATTTCTGTATGTGGGGGCTACAAAGGACCGATGGTGTGTAACGAACCCAGATTGGTAACACACAGTTAATGTTTTGAGAGCAACGCTGTCCAATTCAGCTTCCAAATGTCCTTGCTGAGCATTTGGGCCTCAACACCGAGTTGACCACGAAGCAGCAGTGTGGCCTCATGGTAGAGAAGGCAAACAATGTGCCACGCTGCGTTCGGAGAAGTTGCCAGCAGGTCAAGGGAGGGGATCCTTCCCCTCTGCTCAGCACTGCTAAGGTCACACCTGGAGCAATGGGTCCAGTTTTGGGCTTCCCAGTATGAGAGACAGAGTCCAACAAAGAGCCTGACAAAGGGCCACAAAGCTGGTGAGGGGACTGAAGCATCCTATGAGGAAAGGCTGGGAGAGCCGGGACTGTTCAGCTTGGAGATGAGAAGGCTGCAGGGCAGCTCATCAGGTCTATAACTACCTGGAGGAAGGGTGCAAAGACGACTGAGCCAGGATCTCTGTGGTGCCCAGTGCCAAGACCAGAGGCCATGGGCACAAACTGAAACATGGGACATTCCCTCTGAACATCAGGAAACTCTTCTGTCACTGTGAGGGTGCCAAGCCCTGGCACAGGTTGCCCAGAGAGGTGGCGGAGCCTCCATCCTTGGAGACACTCAGAATTGTCCTAGACAAGGCAAAGCACCAGTGGTAGAAGAGTCTGCCTAGGGGTAGGAGAAATGCTGGCAGATCCAGCGACGGATCGTCCTGAGGATGGGTTTACCCTGCTCCCGCTCATGAACAGACTTACTGACCTCCGGCTGATCCTCTGAGGCCATGGAGAGGGCTGAGGGGCTGGAGGGTGCTGCTGTCTCGCCATCTTTCTTTGTCTACTTAAAGCTGCTCTTCATTCCTTCTCTCCTAAGAACTCAGGACAATCTCTGCTCAGGTACGCTGGGGGTTGGGCTCTTATATCTGGTGCTTCTGCTCTAAAAATGTAAGTTTTAATAGCAACCTTGGTTTTCCTGGAGTTTTCTTCCTCTCTTAAAATGGCAAGTATGATACAGTGCCCACAGCTGGAGCATTGCAAGCAGGAGGTCCAGCCTCTTGGGGTATTTTTAGAAACAAGAGACCCTCAGGCCTTGTTTGTTAAACTCTTTTGACTCTCCCCATCAACATGTGCTGCAAAGAAAGATATAAAAAAAGATATAAACCATGGCTGTTCCTGGGAGTGTGGGCAATGCAGGCAGTGGGTTGGTGTCTGGGGATAGAATCACAGAATCATTAAGGTTGGAAAAGACCTCTAGGAACATCAAGTCCAACCAACAACCCAACACCACCAGGCCTCCTAAACCATGTCCCCAGGTGCCACATCCACACTTTTTTTTTTTTTAAAACCTCCAGGGATGGCGACTCCACTACCTCTCTGGGAAGCCTCTTCCAATGCCTGACCACTCCTCCAGTAAAGATATTTTTCCCAATATCCAATCTAAACCTCCCCTGATGCAGCTTGAATATGTTTTCTCTCGTCCTGTCACTAGTGACTTGGGAGAAGAGACCAAGCCTCACCTGACTACACGCTCCTTTCAGGCAGCTGCAGAGAGCGAGAAGGGCTCCCTTCAGCCCCCTCTTCTCCAGGCTAAACCCCCCCAGCTCCCTCAGCCGCCCCCCAGCACACTTGTGCTCCAGACCCTGCCCCAGCCCCGCTGCCCTTCTCTGGACACGCTCCAGCCCCTCAAGGGCCTTCTTGTCCTGAGGGGCCCAAACCTGAGCCCAGCATTCGAGGTGGGGCCTCCCCAGTGCCGAGCACAGGGGCCCCATCCCTGCCCGGCTCCTGCTGGCCACCCCAGTGCTGACACAAGCCCGGGGGCTGGTGGCCTCCTTGGCCACCTGGGCACTGCTGGCTCATGCCCAGCCGGCTGTCAGCCAGCACCCCCAGGGCCTTCTCCGCCGGGCACTTCCCAGCCCCTCTGCCCCAGGCCTGGAGCGTTGCCTGGGGTTGGTGTGACCCAAGGGCAGGACCTGGCACTTGGCCTTGTTAAACCTCACACAATTGGCCTCGGCCCATCGATCCAGCCTGTCCAGCTGTGCCGGTGCATCTCACTGGGGATTTTCCTCTTGCCATCTCACTGCACCTTTCCAATGGGTGGCTCAATGCTAGGCCTGTACATTTTACAAGCTCAGTAAAGCCTTTCTCCTCTCTCCCTGTTACAGGTTTGAGAGGGGTTAGAGAAATTTGCAGGTCTTGGAGAAGCCTGTCTGTGAGGTTGGTTTTTTTTTTTTTTTTTTTTACTGTTCCACACAGCAACTTTTCTTGACCTTGTTTTGATAAAGCCTTCAAACAGGCATCGCCAGGGCACAGGCCCTATCCCCAATGGAGCAACCAAGGGGTTTTGACTGGAATTAGGGTCATAGGGTACCACAAAATGGGGCTGTGAGGCACCTGCTGGGGTCAGCACTTTCTTTTTCATTTTAACTTTATTCAGTCATAAACCATGAAGTCATAGACCTTGCAATAGAGGTTCATGCTGAAAGCAACAAGTGTTCTAAAGGACCAGGGCAGCCACGCAGTGTGGCTGTAGCTGTAGTGGGTAAAAAGGCTTTTATTTCAGTTTATCTTTTTGCTTAGTTAGTTGTGGGGATTAGTGCCATGCTTCCTCTGCGAATGTCAGGATAGAGTGCAGGTGTCAACGTGGAGCTGGTGTCAACATGGAGCCGGCCTTCACACCCCCTCCCAGGGAATCCATGCAGAATGGAAAGAGATAATAGGTGGCCACAGAGCTGAAGTCTACAATAGGAAGCACAAAGTGCATCTGCTACAGGTATCCCACAGGACACGGGTTGGGGGATGGGCTGGCCCTTCCCGTGGTGAACCCCGTCTTGTGAACGCAAAACTTGGTCTCTAGTGCCACTGTGGAGATTCAGCATGGGCTGCCACGACGGAAGGCGCAGGGCTGGCAGGGCCACCAAGGCAGGCAGCGCTGCCATGGGAGAAGGTGCAGGGCTGGCAGGGCCACCAAGGCAGGCAGCGCTGCCATGGGAGAAGGTGCAGGGCTGGCAGGGCCACCAAGGCAGGCAGCGCTGCCATGGGAGAAGGTGCAGGGCTGGCAGGGCCACTGAGGAAGGCAGTGCTGCCATGGGAGAAGGTGCAGGGTTTGCAGGGCCACCAAGGAAGGCAGAAGATGCAGGGCTGGCAGGGCCACCGAGGAAGGCAGGGAGGACCGTTGCTTCCAGAGGACATGGGGGGAGCTGCCTCCCAGCTCTGCCTGCCCTAGCCCTCTGAGCCCAGCTTTGCTACTGGGACCCCAGGGAGCGCTTCCAGTTCCTGCAAGGTCCTCAGATCAGCACCACACAGCAGCATCAGCATCATTAGAACCATTAATTCCTAATTAGTCACCTTGTCTTCAAAAGAGCATGGAGGAAGGGCCGACCCCAGGCAGGGGCCGTGCTCAGCGTGAGCTCGCACAGGGTGGGGTGGCAGGTGGGGAAGCCGTCACTGGCTGGCCTGCCACAGCTCGGTGAGGAGGCAGTGCAGCCTCTCCGTCACAGCCACCTGGCACGGGAGGAAGAGGAGACAGTCAGCAGGTGCTCCCCAGGTGCCCTGCAGCACCATACCCATGCACTGCATGGCGAAGCCATGCTGGCTTTGCTCAGGCCACTGGAGCCGGGCAGGGTTTCTGGGCGTGTACCGATGGCATGTGGCACGTGGCGGACATACCGGGTAGGGCTCTGGCTCACGGAGCCGTCTGTGAGCTGGGCTGAGCAGGCTGAGGGATGCCTGCGCATGGCTCCTCACCTCCGGCAGGCTGGGCAGCGGCTCACATACCTGCGGGATGGAGATGCAGGACCGCGTTCATGTGGGGGGGGCTGGCCGCCAGCCTCAATCCCCCGTGAGCCAGCTCCAGGCTGGACTCTGATGTCCAGCCTGGCTTGGTCCTTCAGCCAACACTGGGGAGGACACCCAGCACCAGAAGGCAGAGCCACCCCTGACCTGGCCATCTCTGAAGTATGTGCGATGAAGGGGCTCCACGGCAGCAGGCACGACCTTGCTGGCCTCATTGAGCCGCCCCAGGACATGGACCACCACCTCCTGCCCTGCGCTGGGCAAGGGTTCCTCCTCCAGGGCCATGAGGTCCATGAAGGGGTGACCTGCAGGGATGGTGGGACACCGGGGACAGGGTTATTGCCATGGGTCAATGGGCAGCACCACAGCAAGGGCGTCTCAACTCACCAGCAGCGTCGTAGAGCCGATAGATGGTCTTAGTCCCTGGGATCGTCATCTTCTCCTCTTCTTCTGTGAGTTTGAGGCATGGGGAGCCATTGACCTCCACCAGCTGTAGGAGAAGGAGGTTATGAGGTTGGGCACCTTATTTTTGTCACATGCACCAGCTCGCACCGATGCTGAGCTCTGTCCCCTCTCTGTGTGTGTCCCCACACGGTGGAGGGAGGCCATTGATACAAACCAGCTGAGTAAACTATATAAAAAAAAAAACAACCCTCAAACCACCCCAAAGTTGGACATCCTGCCTCCAAGCATCTTGTTACAGTGCTCTCATGACCATTATTTCCAAGGATGAGAACGTAGATGGTGGGATTGGGTGCACCCTCAGCAAATCTGCAGGTGACACTGATTGGTGCAGTTGATTCCCTCGAGGGAAGAGATGGCATCCAGAGGGACTGTGGCGGGCTGGCGGAGTGGGCCCAGGCAAATTTCATGAAGTTCAACAAGGCCAAGTGCAAGGTGCTGCACCTGGGTCAGGGCAATCCCTGTATCGATACAAACTGGGGGATGAAGAGATTGAGAGCAGCCCTGTGGAGAAGAACTTGGGGACACGGGTGGGTGTCAAACAGGACATGAGCCGGCAATGTGTGCTCACAGCCCAGAGGGCCAATCTTGGCTTGGGCTGGACCCAGAGCAGCAGGGCCAGCAGGGTGAGGGAGGGGATTCTCCCCCTCTGCTCCGCTCTGGTGAGACCCCCCCAGAGCCCTGCGTCCAGCTCTGGGGTCCCCAGCACAGCACAGACACGGACCTGTTGGAGCGGGTCCGGAGGAGGGACACGGAAATGGTGCGAGGGCTGGAACCCCTCTGGTGTGGAGAGAGGCTGCGAGAGTTGGGGTTGCTCAGCCTGGGGAAGAGAAGGCTGTGGGGAGACTGTATTGTGGCCTTTCAGTGCTTAAAGGGGGCTGATAAGAGAGATGGGGACAGATTTCTTAGCTGGGCCTGGAGTGACAGGACAAGGGTTAATGGTTTTAAACCAGAAGAGGGGATATTCAGACTAGTTTTATGCTGAGGATGGTGAGACACTGTCCCAGGTTACCGAGAGGTGGTCGGTGCCCACCCCTGGCAGCATTCCACACCAGGTTGGACGGGGCTCTGAGCAACCTGATCTGGTTGAAGATGTCCCTGCTCACCGCAGGGGGGTTGGACTAGAGGATCTGTAAAAGTCCCTTCCAACCCAAACCATTCTGTGATCCGATGATGTTGGCCTCACAGCAGCGTCCCTTAGAGCTGGAGTCCCCTTTGCTGCTGTGCAAAGAAGCCGGGGAGCCCCCCTCACCCCGAGCAACGCAGGGCAGAGCTGCCAGCCCTACCTTGTAAACACAGCCCAGCGATGGCTGCAGGGGACACGTCACCAGGTTCATCCCGACGCCGATCACGTTGATCTCGCTCCCCTGGTGCCACAGAGAACACAGCGGCCATCAATAGCCCAGCCCTCCCGCTGTTCTTTTTTAAGCCAAAACCTGAGCCATGGCGCAAGTCAGAAGATGCTCTGCCTGAAGGTGCCCTGTGTCTGTCTGTCCATCTGTCCCACCCAAAAGTCTCTTTTTTTTTTTTTTCCCCAGCTTGAAACTATTCTCTGTTCTCACCCAAGAAGAAACTCCCAGGTGACTCCCATGTCTGTCCCCAAACCTCAGCGGCACCAGCATGTGACGCCAAGGTGACGTCCCGGCCCTGAGAGCAGCTTCCTCACCTCCCGCCTGAACTCCTCCAGGCTCTGCTCGCTGATGTCATTGCTGACAGCGATGGGGATGGTCTCAAACCAGGGCACCTGGAAGCTGGAAGGGGCCAGGGGAGTGAGTGAGGGTTTGGTTGCTGACCCCTTTCTCTGCTCAGAGCACCCCCCTGAGCAGGAAGGGCTCCCGCCCCAGCAGGACGAGGTGCCGAGTACCCAAAGCGGGGAAGCCAGGGACTTGTGGCAGCCACCCCAGGTTTGATGTAGGACTCACTGAGCAGCGCAAGCTCGGAGCACTTGGCGGATCTCCTTGGACTGCCGGGCCAGGTCTCCGCTGTCGAGGCGCAACCCAACAGCCTGATACCCCAGCTGGTGCAGCGCCAGTGCCACGGCACAGAAGTTTGGCAAACCGCTCCTGGTGTGGGCAAGGAGGTGGTTAGCGTCCCTTGCATGGTGGGACAGGGACGCGGTCCAAGCCCCGCATCATGCAACAGCAAAGCACGGGGATGCTGCCAGGTGGAAACATCCAAGGCCACCGAGCAAGGAAGGACGCATCCATCCCCTCTGGCACCTTGGCAAAGCCACCCCAGGGGCACCTGGTGTCCTCACCTCTTGACGCAGTACGTGTCCAGCAGCCCCTGGAAGTCCCGCGGGAAGGCGATGGCGTAGGACACGAAGGCAGCCAGCTCGCCCCGGTTTGCCTTCTCAGGGGGAGTCTGCAGCAGCTCGCACACCCGCCCCAGCCATGACTCGGCCAGGGACGGGAGATCCACTGGCTCTCCTCCTGCCAGTGGTGGCAGCTCCTGCCCAGGGGACACGGGCATTGCACACCCTGTGGTGTCCTCCACGGCGCCGGGAGTACAGCCATGGGCAGAGCATCCCGTCCCCGTCCCCTGCTCGCAGTGATGCTCACCCGGGGCTGCACCTCCTCCAGCGAGGTGAAAGACATGATGAAGGAGTGGGCGATGGTGCCGCACACCGGGACGCCATAGAGCTTCCCCGCCAGGATGTTACTGGTGTAGTCAAAGCCTGTGAAGAGGGATGGAGGGACACACAGGTGACGGCATGGCCACAGTGCTGTGGGGTGCCGTGGGGCAGCACTCACCCCCAACGTAGGAGTACTTGGAAGCTGAAAGGGCACCATCTGGCCCCTGAGCACGACGGAGCCCCATCTCCATCAGCTTCACATCCGGGCCGGCAAGGAGTCGGAAGCGAGCAGCGTTCGTAGCTACGAGGCTGGGGGAGGAAGGGACAGGTCGCATCAAGCCCGGCTGAGCACGCACCCAGCGCACAGCCAAGGGAACGGAGGGCTCTGGGACCTGCTCAACTGCAGCTGATACGCAGTGACCGCAGCATTACTCCGAGGTTTTGGCACAGCAGAGACAGACATTGTCCCCGGTGGCATGTCCCTACCTGGCATAGCTGACCAGGCACAGCAACGTGGTTTCCAGCAGCTGCACCACCAGCAGTGGCCCTTTCACCTGCAGGAAGGGGACCTGCGGGGACAGCCAGGTAGTGACGTCCCCGTCCTCCCCAGGGACACGGGAGCCGATGTCCCCAAAGCCCCTCCAAAGCAAGGGCGGGTACTGAGCGTGTCCTACCTTGGCGAAGATGACAGAGCCCTCCGGCACAGCGGAGATGGTCACCTCTGAGGCATCCAGGGTGGCCAGGTAATTGAAGAAGGCGTCCTCCGTGGTGCTGGGCAGGACAGAGCGCAGGTAGGCGACGTCTGCGAGGACAGAGCTGAGCGGGCACCAGGGCGGGTGGTCCCCCGAGCCGCGGTCACAGGGCACCAGTCAGGCCGGAGGGAGCGAACCCCTCCATGCCAGGGGCAGGTGACAGCTTGCAGGCAGGGGTGCCCCCGGGTCCCCTCTGAGGGACTGTCTATGGGGGCACAGTCCTGGAGGGTGTCGCAGTGTCCCCCAAGTTTCCCTGAGGGCTGTCCATGTCCATCCCCCTCCCTGTCCACTCCCTGAAGTGTCCCCCTGAGGGACGTCCCTGTCCCTCCCAAGTGCCCCTGTCCCTCTTTAGCCTTCCCTGTCCTTCCACGTTCCCCTGAAAAATGTCCCCGTCCCCACCAGCTCCCCCTGAGGGCTCTTCTGGTCCCTCTGAGGGATGTGCCTGTCCCCACCAGATCCCCCTGAGGGCTCTCCTGGTCCTTCTGAGGGATGTCCCTGTCCCCTTGAGGTATATCACTCTATTTTTCAGGGATGTCCCTGTCCGTCCCCGTCCCCGCCCCGGTCCTTAAGAGGGGTCTCCTTGTCCCTCAGGTCCCTCTGAGGGCCATCCCTGTCACTCTGAGAGATGTCCCGGTCCCCCCGTCCCTCAGGTCCCTCTGACGGATGTCACTGCCCTGCCCCAGGTCCCTCTGTGGACCATCCCTGTCACTCCGAGGGATGTCCCTGTCCCCACGAGGGCTCTCCTGGTCCCTTGGAGGATTGTCCCCGTCCCCTCCAAGTCCCCCTGTCCCTCACGGCTGTTCCCATCCCCTCCAAGTCCCCCGTCCCTCACGTCCCTCAGAGGGATGTCGCTGTCCTGCCCCAGGTCCCTCTCAGAGCCATCCCTGTCCCTCTGAGGGCTGTCCCCGTTCCCCCAAGCCCCACTGTGGGCTGTCCCTGTGCCCTCCAGCTCCCCCCACGAGGGGTTCCCCTCTCCCCCCGCAGGTCCCACGGCGCGGGGAGGGGTCCCCTGTCCCCCAAGTCCCCCCTCCAAGGCCGTCCAGGTCCCCCCTTCCCGCCCCACGCACCGGCGGCGGAGAAGCGGAAGGCGCGGAGGCAGCGCAGCGCCTCGGCCAGGCCGGCGCCCAGCGCGAAGGCGCCGCCGAAGGGCCCGCGGCGGAAGAAGAGCTCGGCGGCGGCGGGGGCGCGGTGCCGCCCGGCCCGCCAGTGCCCGTAGGCCATGGTGAGGTGGTAGAGATCGGTCAGCGGCGCCATGGCCCAGCCGCGCCGCCGCGGAGCAGCCTGGGAACGGCGGGAGCGGCGGGGGGGACGGGGCGGGAGGAGGCGGCACGGGAGCCCGCGGGCACGCGCGGGGGGAGGGGGACGGGACAAGGGGGACAGGGGTGGGCCCCGGAGGGAGGGGGTACAGCGAGGGGAGGGGGGGGCTGCTGGGCACCGGGAGTGGGTACGGAGTCGGGGGGGGGGGGGGGGGGCGGAACACGGGGCACACAGGGACGGCAGCGCTCGGGGGACGCGTGGCCACAGGGATGGCAGAACAGGGGTGACATGGGGCACACAGGGATGGCAGCATGCAGGTGACACAGGGCACAGGAGTAGCAGCATACAGGGGACATGGGGCACTGGGATTGTCACCACACAGGGGACACATGGCATGCTGCACCCCCAGTGCCAGGCACACATGGCCCCAGCTCTACCAGCACCCAGAACACCAGTGACTCTGGGGACAGCAGCCATTTGGGGCACTGGTGGCTTAAGGGACACATGGCCCAGGGGAGTGGCACACACCAGGACACAGGCCATAGCAGGGAGAGGGGCACATAGGACTCACTGGGCATAGGGATGGGTGGTACAAAGGACATTGGACACCAGGGATGGCAGCAGACAGGGGACACAGTGCTCTGGGGATGGCTTACAGGACAGTGCATGCCCAACCTTGCTTGCGCACCCCAGCACAGGACAGCCAGGCTCCGACTGTCCCCGCACCAGGCACCGCATGCTCAGGGCACCACACACAGCCAGGAAAGACAGCAGCGGAGTCATCATCGCTTGGCTGCTGCGGCTTTGCCCGGCGCTTGCAGCACAACCCCACGGCCCTTCCCCTGTTGACAGCTCTCAGCCTGACCTTGGACTCCAGCACTGCAATGCACCGCACATGCCTACAGTTAGAAATGCCGCTCCCCTTTCCACCAGCCACACACAGCACAGCCCTGGCTCTAACAAACCCACCAATCAGCTGCAGTGACCCGTGCAGGGTATATCAAGAGGAGCAAGGGGAAATGAGAGAGGAAATTCAGCCCCAAACCAGCAATGCTGCACGCTTCCTGGTGATTCATCCAGGGGGGGTTGTGGGTTTTTATAGACCCTGAGCAGGGCTTCTACCTTGGGAAAAAGGAGAGCGCAGACACCCTCAGCACAGGCTGCACAGACAAGATGCCGCTCAGACCTTCATTCCACCCCACAAGTGTAGGTCACCCCTGTCTCAAGACCTCTCCTTTAATGAAGGGAACAAGAGAGGGAAATATCCCAAAGTCTCACAACAAATCACTCTGGTGAAAGCTGCATTCAGCAGAGAAAAACATCACCCAATCTGCACTCCCAGTCTTGATCTTTATTAGTTACAGTTTCAGAAGAGATACAGTTTTGTTTCTATATCTTGTTAAAAGCAGCAATGTCAACGCTCTGCACCTGAAAGAGAACAAAAGCAGCAGCTAGAGATCACCGAGGCGTTTTCAGACATTTAAGATAGCAAAATCACTTACACCAGGGATTTATTCCCAGCACACACTAGAAACGCTCCAACAGATCAAGCACAGCCCAGGTGTCTCAGATCCCCGGCCGTGGTGAGACAACCTTTAAGGACTTATTTAATCTTCCTTACAACATCAGTCACAACAGGACACTGCACTGTGCTAGTTACTGCACAAATCTTTAGACAGTCCAGCCTATGAAGATCACATTAAGAGTTTCTAGCAACATTAAGATTAAAGTTCCTGATTTAGTCTAAATACAAGCAAAAGAGTAGGCAAAGGTGGTCAATAAAAACAGGTACCTGGCCTGCTGCTCTCCTGACAGCGAGGCTGGGAGCATTACTGAGTCAGCACACTCACAGAATCATTAAGGTTGGAAAAAACCTCTAGGAACATCAAGTCCAACCAACAACCCAACACCCCCAAGGCCTCATAAACCAGGTCCCCAAGTGCCACGTCCACACGTTTTTTGAATGCCTCCAGGGACAGTGACTCCCCCACCTCACCGGGCAGCCTCTTCCAGTGTCTTTCAGGAAAGACATTTTTCCTAATACCCAACCTAAACCTCCCCTGATGCAGCTTCAGGCTATTTCCCTCTTTCTATCACAAGTGACCTGGGAGAAGAGACCAACCCCCCCCTCACTCCAGCCCCTCTCAGGCAGCTGCAGAGAGCAAGAAGGGCTCCCCTCAGCCTCCTCCAGGCTAAACCCCCCCAGCTCCCTCAGCCGCCCCCCAGCACACTTGTGCTCCAGACCCTGCCCCAGCCCCGCTGCCCTTCTCTGGACACACTCCAGCCCCTCCAGGGCCTTCTTGTCCCGAGGGGCCCAAAACTGAACACAGGATTTGAGGTGTGGCCTTAAATTACCTGGCACAAGGCTGGGGCTCCTGCTACCACTTCCACAGAAGGATGGGGATGGGAGACATCTCCTCCAGTACCCAGCCACCAAAGCTTAACACTTGTGTGTGTCACTGAAAAACTTACATAGTCTTCAAATTTGGTGATCTCCTCCTCCAGGATGTCTGTCCCGACTTTGTCATCCTCTACCACACACTGGATTTGGAGCTTCTTAATGCCGTAGCCAACTGGGACCAGCTTGGAGGCTCCCCACACCAGCCCATCCATGTGGATGGACCGGACGCACTCCTCCATCTTCGCCATGTCAGTCTCATCATCCCACTGCAAGAGCATCACGTATGAACTTTAATATTTTCCTAGAGCTCACCATTAGCCCCAAGAGGCGTCCAGTGACTTAAAATTCAACATTGCACTGAAATTCACATTTCAGCTGATCCCAACTGCCCTTCTTGGCTACTGTTTTCAGAGTTAGCTGATGGGTTAAGCCAAGCTCAATCTGACTTTGCAGCATTGCTGCACAGCATGTTGTTTCAATTCTACCTAGAGGTGGTGCAGATGCAAGGGAGATTCCTCCTGCAGCAACTCAACCACTTTGGAGAGCTCACTTTGAAGTGATTTTTACCAAGGGCATCTCTCAGAGCGCTAGCCAGCCCAGAGTTTTTATTCTACCATGACAATTCAATAAAAGACAGGTTTTATTCCCATTTTTTAGGACATTTATTATATCTTTGAAGAAAGGAAAAGGGCTACTCCTGGTCAGGGGATCTTCAGATAATGGCCTGCGCTTGCCACGGTGCAAGGAACAGGGCAGCAGCGCAAAGGCTACAGATCCCAGCTGCAACATCCCACCTCGCTCTGAGCCCTTGCTTGGGAATCTGCAGGTCCTGCCTTCCCCAGTCCGCTCGGGTGAGCGAGACGATTTACAGCCTCCTGCAGCACAAGACATCGAGCCTCCCTCAGGAGCTACCCCCACTTCAGTTACTCACCGGCTTCACATCCAGAAGGATAGAAGACTTGGCAATAAGACCCGGTTTCTTGGCCTTCTTCTCTGCGTACTGACGCAGTCTCTCCTCCCGGACTTTGGCAGCCTCTTGGTCTTCCTCTTCATCATCACTACCAAAGAGGTCAATATCATCATCATCTTCCTCTGCAGCAGCTGGCTCAGTTTTCTTTGCCGGTGAAGCAGAAGGGAGCTCCACTTTCTTGGAGGGAACACTGAACGGCTCCACTTTCTTCATTGGAGTGACGTGCATTCAAGTGTGAATTAACGAAAAAGGGGAGAAGATTAAGTTGAATCAGAGCAGCGCTCAGGAGAAGCTCAGGAACAGAAGCCTACATTGCTCAAGACAGTGAACGCAGCCCACACGATGCGATTTGTGTGAAGAATCAGCTATCGGCCATTAAAGTAGGACATTTGACCAGATGGACCTTTGAACTGGACCAGTATGGCCATACTTATGTTCCTAGAACAAAAACCACCAGCACACAGAGCCAAGAGCTGATCCTTCTCCTAAGGGCTCAGGATAACTAGACCATATGAGTCTGAGCGGGGTGGTAGTTGGGAACGCAACCAAGTGTCTTCCCCTAGCACGAGGAGGGCGCCCTGCGCATTCTGTGAGCTTACTGCAGAGACCACCAGCACCACTGGTAGCATGTGTTCCACTGTACAACAAAAACTGAGCAAATCATGGAATCACAGAATGTCCTGAGCTGGAAGGGACCCACAAGGATCATCAAGTCCAACTCCTGTCCCTGCACAGGACAACCCCAAATTCACACCATATCTCGGAGGGCCTTGTCCAAGTGCTTCTTGAATATTGCCAGCCTCGGTGCCGTGACGCCCCCCTGGGGAGCCTGTTCCAGGGCTCCACCACCCTCTGGGGGAAGAACCTTTCCCTAATGCCCAGCCTAACCCTCCCCTGGCACATCTCCCTGCCATTCCCTTGGGTCCTGGCATTGGTCACCAGAGAGGAGAGATCAGTGCCTGCCCCTCCTCCTCCCCTTGGGAGGTCTTCCCTCATCAGCGGATGATGGTGAAATCGGTGCCACACATTCAGCTCCCACAGAGTTTTCTCTTAAATTAACTTAAATGCATTATTGTAGGGGACATTTGTTAAAGGAAGGTATTGCCAACTCCGCTTATCTGCTGTAATGAGGTGGCATTTTGCCTGGTCTGTGCTAAGAAACTCACAGCACCGTGGGCTAAGTGCTAGTCAAGTATATATTAACTCCAAACTTTCACAGATCTGCACCGACTCTCCCTCGCTGAAATCTCTAACGTAGCTTCTTTGCTGGTCTTAGGGCAGAACACTCCTCTACATATGTACTATTTGGGAAAAATGATGAGGCAGCTGCCAAAACTACTGGAAGAGCTGCAAACTCCTAACTATGAACATCTCTCCATCCTCAGCAGACAACCTGGAGACCTCAGAAATACCCTGACTGTGAAGCATTCAGGAACAGCACCTCGCCAAAGCTCACCTGGGTTGGAGGAACCGGTGAGGGTTGGTGGGAGGTAGATGACTTTTCCAGAGCATTCAGGCGGCTTTCCAACTTGAAGATGGCCGTTTGAAGGTCTGCAACAACTGCAAGAAGAGAAGGGGGGGGCAGGAATAAAAAAAAAGAACCTTATCTTGGAGGCTCTGCATCAGCTCTCAAGTCAGGACAAATTTGCTCCTGCTCCAAGTGGGCTTTAGAAACACCAGCTGCCCCAGTCAGAGGAAAATCTGCAAAGCTCTGATCAAGACACTGGCACATGCTCACCTGGTGACAAAGTCAGTAAGGGATACACCCCTCAGAAGCAGGACCCCATCCAATTTTGCTTTTGTGCCAGAAGATTCTCCTACTTACCACTGCGAAGGTTTTGATTTTCTACCTCCAGGTGAGAAATTCTGGAAAGGAGTTCATTTTGGTCACCGGCAGGCCCAGAAGAGGTTGTGCTTGCACTCTGCAACAAGGGAAACAGATGAAACTAATCTGTTCACCTACTCCCAAAGCTCAGTGGTTCAGTGAAGCAAAGCAGAGTCATGCCTTCAGGGAAGAAGAAAATTTGAGAGCTAGTCTAAGGACATTTTCTCTAGAGGCTTTATAAAAAGAATATACTAGCTCTATAGAATGAAGCATGGAACGTATCTCGAGAAATTTCAGCTGGCACTGATGAGCGAAGGATAAAGCCATTCTTTGCAGTCTCACATCGCAGTCCGCCACTAAACACACAAAAAGTTTTCAAAGTTCCATGCTAAACCCCTTAAATGGGGCAGCCGGTCTCCTCTTACAGACAAACTGAGGCGCAGAGCACAGAAGTGACCTGCCTAACGTCACACAGCAAGTCACTGAAAACTGGAAAGGGATCCCGGCACTTCTATACTCCCACCTTCCCCAGTCCGGCCTTTAATTCCTCTCAAAACAACTTAAAACTACTTTGACGCACCCTGCGGGAGCAATTATAGCGATCCAGCTTCAGAAGTATTTAACCGCAAAAAAGAGCTTTACTTTTTTTTAAGGAGGCCCTTATCTATAAATTCAAAACAACAAAGGGAAAGAAAATAACAGGCCTTCACTCTTTGCTTTAAATGTCATTTTGTAACTGAATACAACAATAGAGGAAATAATTTATACTGTTTGAAGCGCACCCTGCATATAATTATGATGTGGTTCTTGGTTGCAGTTGACAGGCTTCTGAGATCTCGGCACTCACTTAAGATCGAGGGAGGGAAATAAAGGGGTTAAGATGAGGAATCTGTGGCACATGAAAAGCAGGTCTGGAAGATGCCTGGCCCTGGGAGCCCCACAGAGCAGCGCAAGCTGCTCCTGGCAGGAAGGTCAGAGAGACCCTTCTCCACCCACCCAAAAAGGAGTAGAGGCCGGAGGCCAAAAGCACCATGAAATCAACCTCCGACGCAGGCTCAGGAAGGCGAGTGCAGATCTGCAGTCCCCAGGCAATGAGCTGGGAGACCTAAATGCCCTGCTATAAATCCTGTTAGATAGGGTGAGCTACGGCCATGTGCCAAAGGCCAAATGATTCTCATGGTAAGGAAGGAGAACTTGGTCCGTCTCTCCCAGGCAGGGCTGTCCTTGCCCTACAACGTCCTCTCAAATCACACAACCAGCTCCATCCGTGCGCAGGTGACTTACAGTTGAGCGGCCTGACTGCCTCTTGGGACGGGCAGAAGGAGCTTCTTTGCTACGAGGAACTGTCTTCTGCTGCAAAGGGGGAAAGGTTTGGGGGATGTTCGGTTCAACATGGCAGATAGAAAAGGATTTCACTCATGCTGGAAGAGGCAGTTCAAGTGCAGGAAGTAGATCCACATGCAGGACAAATCATGAAGCAACGAGATACAGCCTCACACCAGCTACACACCAAACAAAGCCTGCACAGAAACATTTATCCATGAACTCTGCCATCAACTTGTTAAACATCTCTGTGTCTGCAGAAAGATCACGCAGCTGGGTGGCAGAACTAGATGGGATGTCTAGGGCATGGTCTCAGTCAACTCCCAACCTGTAAAACCAGAGGGGAAGCAAGCGCACGCATTACTGCGGCTCGCACCGCAGTCTCCGCTAGCTCTCCTGTTGTTAGATAAAATCTAACACCCGACAGATGCAGAAACACATGCAAAGTTATCAAGAGTCTTAACAAGTCCCCGGTTACCACTAACGCATTTCATGGGGGGAGTTAAGCAGTGCAACACCAGCCTGCACTAACAGCTTGAAAGCTTCCATCCTCACATGCACCACCAGAAGAGAGGCTGCTAGCCACGGTGGGCTCACCACACCAGGCTAGACCTAGCTTTATACACCAAGGAGAGAAAATTAAACCTCAGATGAACTCGTTGCCTGACCCGTTCTTGTTCTAGTTGCACCATCAGGGCCAAGGTCTAAGTTAATTCAGAGAAAAGTGAATTCTGGCAATAGTCACATCCATCCCCACCCCTTGACAAAGCACTTGTTTTGAGTCATGATCAAACACAGGAGCTGTGTCACCTGCAAAAAGATACACAGCTGCTTCTTTTTTTCCCCAAAGCAGCCTGCTGATTCAGCCGAACAGCAAGAACCACAGACATTTGGCAGTTTGAAGCCCTAGTCACGTTTTCAAGCCAAACGCTGAAGCATTTCAGCAGGCTCTGCCTTTGCCCAAGTAACTGGCCATCCTACGCACAACTGTGGATATTCGAGACACTGCAACACAGCTACGCCTATTAGGTGCTGCAGAACAGCCCGCTTTTAAACCCTGGCTTAGTGGAAGCATTTTCCACAGAAGCCAGCTGTGCCTCTGTATTTCTCTTCCCTGTTAGTATTGTCTCAAAGATTAGAAACCTAAACCGAGGCAGCACCATCTACCTTGTCACTTGTCAGCTGCCATCCTGGAGCCTCACACAGAACAGGTCAGCTCTGCTCCTCCCTGTAGTCCCACAGGAGAAATACCTACAGCTTGGCAGGAGGCCTCCAGCTCAAGGACAAACCTGCCAGCCTTGTGTGGTTGTGTCATTTAGAGGGTTTGAGAAGATCACAGCCGTTTTCCCCAAAAATGCTGTAGCTATGGCTTGCAAGAGCAAGGCGAGAGGACTTGGAAACACTCTGTCCTGCACGAAGCTGTTCTCAACAAGGAAGAGCACGGGAAAAACAACATTTTGTTATTTCAACAGACCTTTTGAGTAACAAAATACTAGGATACAAACCTATCTGTATATTGCTGTCAGGTGCCATTTGGGAATTGCACAAAGCAGAGCTCTGTGATGCACAAATTCCTTCCCTTTCCACCCTTCCTTTGCCAGCTGACACTGAGCCTGCAAGGTGAGGTGACATTAAGGTTGCAAATACAGCTAAAGAAGCACAGAAAAGAGTCAGCATTCTCAGTGGGGCCTTTAAGTCTGCATCTGCTCATCAGTAGGCAGTAATACAGGTAGCACAGGCACTCGAGGAGCTGCAGCACAGATATCTGGGTGGCTCCCTGGGGAACCATCTCCCCTCCAGGATTTCTCAGCTGCAAGTTGCTACTGAGGTCTCTGCAGAAATGGCAAGATTGATTAACAACCTGGATGCACCTGCAAGGTTAAACACCCACAAAATCCATGTGAACAGTTCAGTGTCGTGCACCTGGACAAATGGATTCAGCATGTTATATATGCTAAGCTAATCTTAAACCGGGATTCACGTGCTCCTCCGTGCTGTGTTTTTCACGCCTGTTTAGAAGGGAGGTTTACAACACAAAGTGGGTTCACAGACATGGCACAGCACAGCATTTACATGTGGAATTCAGACATTACTTGTTAGTCCTGGCCTATCCCAGGGCAGGGTGAGCCTTAGCACAGCTGGCAAGAAGAGAGGGTTGCTGCCCCAGGATCAAGCAAACAGAGATTAAAGGTCTTCACAAACAGGGCCAGCTGTCCTTTGGGAACCTGTAACCTGGGTAAAGCACAGTCTAAGAGGCACAACACAGAACCAAATTCCCAATTCTGCGAGCTGTTCAAGCCACCCTTTCAGAAATTATGGAAAAATTGCCTTTATGAGACTGTGGGCTTTCCCAAGGTGAGGATTTTTCAACCTTTTAGAGATGCAGTCACTAGCCTAAGCTACTCACTACCTACAGTGTGGTTTTTCCTCTGCACAACCAAGCACCGTTTCTTCTTCTGACTCAACTGTGCCAAAAGGAAGCTCAACACAAGTGGTTGTGAACTTTATCAAGGACAGTAATTCAAAATCCCAAAGGTGAAAAGTTCCAGAGCATCCCTCCAGTCACTTCCTGCACATTGTCTCATGGTCAGAGCTCTTAAAACCTGGTTTTTTTCTAAGCTTAAGCCATAGTTTTTGTGCTGAACCCACAAGTGATACAGTGCTGCAACCTGTTCAAAATATTTTGCACAGCTGAAGCACTCAGCAAGCCCAGAACCACACCAAGGACTGCATATAAATTTAATCATCCAAGCAAATTAAAACCCTGGGACTTCTTGCTTATAAAGGGTAGAAAACAGAATCCTCAGCCTCAAAGGCCTTTCAACATCTGTCCCTCTCTAAAGTTTGACTAAAACCTACTCTAAAAATCAGAGACAAGAACACTGACTAATGAAGAAGAAAACGTTAGAAAAGGTTACCTTCTCTGTATCAACTTAAAGAAATCTGCCTGACGACTACAGGTAAAATCTCTTCCCCTGGTATGTCAGGCCCAAGGAACAGACACAGCTGGAAAGCTGGCACTTCCTGCACTACCAGAAGTATCTGGAGGCATCAAGCCCTTCCCCTTGACTTAACCAGTTACAAAGAACAGCACACAGGTTTTACAAGCACGGTTACAGACGCGATGTGTAGGTTTTCCAGTCCAGAGCTCACAAAACACAGCTTCATCCAAAAAATAAGCTTATTTTGTGCATGCAGAGATACAGACACCCTTCCTTCCCCTCAGGTCGGTCTACCTGAGCTCTGGAAACACAGAAAGTTTAGCCATGGTCAGATATACAAAACTGAACTGTGGGGAAATGTTGAAAACTAGAAGGTTTCCCCTCGCCTAAGACCAGCAGGATGGATCCTGGCTGGTGTCCTACAGAAGGTGTGACAGTTCCCCTGCACACAGATGTGATTCTGAATGCTGTCTCTAAACACTTTAGCAAGATCAGAGGTTTTCTGGGAGCTTTTCTTGTTTGAAACCCACACACAGGCAACACACAAATACAGAGGATTTGTAAGAGGGAGCTTGGGCAGAGAGGGGAAGAACAGAGCTTCAGACTCCCCCACCAGTCACCTACCCAGTGACATCCCTTTCGTTACAGGCCCTGGGGAGGGTGTAGGAAGCGAGAGTTCAGTTACCCACTCTGTTGGACTTCCTTACGATCTCAGGCAAGTCAATCTTTTCCATGCCTCAGGTCCCCAGCTGTAAGATTTCTCACCACCTGTGGTCTCAATGCCACCAGCTGCAGTACTGCACACGTTAACAACTTTATATCTAGAAAAGCATTAGTGATCAAGCAGATGTCAACTGGAGAGATTGTTTAAAGCAGAGATGACCATGCAAAGCAGGATGAAAGGTATGTGCAAACAAATGTTTCCAGCATCAGAGCTTTGTACCCTCCTTCGGGAGGTACAAACCACTGCCTCAACCCTTCTAATGCTCCTTCACACACATCAGAACAACATCACCCAGCTGAAGCAGACCTGAAACCAGCCCTGGCTGAATTTCTCAGCAAAACAAAGGCATTTATCTTCCATCTTCCCATCTTACAAGAACCAACCCTTCACTTGCTCCATCTTTAGACTCCTGACAATAACTCGGCACGTTCGGGTGGAAGGGAAGACTAAATCCTCACCATAAAACCATATTTTGCTGTTGTTCTGTGGATCAGACAGTATAAATTTGGCTTTCTGAAACATAAAAACAAAGTTTAAGCATGTTCTAAAGGCAAACCTGCCCTAAGGCACCGCTGTCCAAGATCAACAATGATCCTTCAGAAACACAAGCTACATAAGCTGATGAAGGCTTGTTTCTCAACAGCTCAGTCTTTCTAACTCACACATTAACACAGAAGATCCGACCGTGATTTACTGCTTCAGGTTCCAGTGCAGAGATGTGGCAATGCGTGGAAAAACTTAAAAGGTGAGCTCTCTGGGGTATCGTATAAGCCAGGGTAAGGCACGATCGGTTAAACAAGACTACAAACGGAGAGGAGGAGGAGGTCACTGTTGCCATGTGCTCTGCTTATCTAAGCAACTGCATATTTTGGGAGCAGAACAGCACCTATAGGTTAGATAAATCAAGGAGTGCTCCTGACAGCAACACAGATTAAGGTGCGCAGTGCTTTCTTTAGCTGTGCAGTACATAACGCTGTTCCTTCAAGCCTTCAATGGTGAGTCCCAATTCACTTCTGGCAACACCCCAGATTCCAGTTTTAAGGCCCTATGGCCCAGTCCTGACCTTAAATCCTCAAGCCCACCAAGCTTTCTTCACAAGAACAAAAAAAATCCCAGCAGATGAATTTTTTTTATATTCAGCACTAACCCCAACAAGTGCCATAGGGGTGCAAAGGACTCTATATTCTCAAATTTCTGTCCTGGCATCAGTCTGGTGCTTTGCCAGTTCTCCCAGTCTTCCCCATTACAGGACCTGGACGATCCGAACTGACATGCTTCTCACACAAAGAAGCTCTTTAGCAGGAGTCACAGGCCAGGGCAAGAAACTCTTCATCTTGGGCAAACCACAGACCATTCTGCAAGATGAGAATGTGCCTTCAGGGTAGACCAGCAGCATTGCCAGGTGATTTGTATTTAGGTTTCCTGCCCCTAACTCACCACATCCAGCCTCTGCTCCCGAAGGAGGCAGGCCTTGGAGGAAGCAGCTGATCCTAGACC
The DNA here is from genome assembly GCF_949628215.1 of Phalacrocorax aristotelis. Lineage (NCBI taxonomy): Eukaryota > Metazoa > Chordata > Aves > Suliformes > Phalacrocoracidae > Phalacrocorax > Phalacrocorax aristotelis. Next base: position 167,276,591 of record NC_134277.1, read on the forward strand.
TTGCCCAGTTTGCAAACATCTTTCCAAAGTCATTTAACATCCCTGTTTGGGATGGGGGGGCTCATTTCCCCACATTTGCCTTACTGAAGTCCAAACGAAGTCTTTGACAGGGCCTGATAGTCTCTACTGAAAGCCCAAATGTGTTATTTCAGATCTGAACTTAAATACGCCAGTTCAGGAAAAATCCTCCCTAAGCTGTTGGCTGAAATACTGATCCTGAAAGTAACAAGCTAGCACTAGAAAACTTTCAAGGATTCCCCTCCTCAACATGTTTTGGGTTGTTTTTAACACTACTAAGATGCCCCAACTTTCCACTGATTCCCATGCTGTATTCAGGACCACTGAATCTAACCAAAGCAAATTTAGTCCTCTCCCACCATCCTTCCATCAAATCTGCCCTGCTCTACCTGCATCCACTTCCAAGCTTCCAGTGCAGCACTGAGTATCCTGGGTGGCTCACGTGAGCGGTTGCAGAAGTTGCTTTTGTAGCGTTGAGTTCAACAAGTGAGACCACTGTGAGGAAAGCAATTAGCCTAATTCTGTCAGTTCACCCCAAATGTATGGCTACTTTCTGCTTGTGTTAAGGAGGAATATGCAATATTCCCCCTTGAGAAAGGCTCAATTCCCTGTTATTGTACTGATCTAGACAGAAACTAAGGGTGTTAAATATCCCAAGGAGGAGTTATGAGGCCAAATCAATATAATATGAAGGATGGATACCCTCAGACGGAAGTATGTACGTAGTAGTCCCACCGCAGAGGAAAGAAAACAAGGCACATGGGCTGTGTTCTGTGAATTTTCTTGACTCATGAAACCAGTCCACTTATTAGTTTAAGAGTTTGAGTCTTATGAGTTTAAGAACTCAGCTTCCTATTGAAAAATTAAACAGTTTTAACAACGCTGTCTGTACATATCAGCACAAAAACCTCCAGAAAGGATGTGACTGAATTTCTGCAGGATGGTCCAGACTTAAGAGCTAGTAGCCAAGCTGAATTCCCTAGATGCAGCAGATGGAAGATACCATTTTTTTGCACATACCCTAACTGAAAGCAGAGCAGGAAAGAGAAGGTGGCAGCTCAGTGTACCCCAAGAGAGACACACGTACTCCCGCTGGCAGCTCAGTGCTTTGCTACTCAGCAAGGTTATTTTAACAGTGACTTGTAACTTGTCAGGTAAGACTTGTGGGAACAAACTCTAGCATTCCACCAGAAGAAAAAGAAAAGCACAGTTGGAGATTTTTAACCCAAATCCAGTTAGTTTTAAAAAGCACTGCAGGCTAGCAAGCAGGTAAGCAGCATGCACTCTAGTAGCAAGGGTCCTCTTGGTTGGATGGAGCTACGCTGGCGATACACAGCGCTGCACACCTTAGTCTTCTCCTCTAACTTAAAAATAAGAAGCCACACAATCTATGAAGTGGTCACAGCGGAGTTCTGTGAGATGCACCACAGCTAAAAATGGTTGCAGGTAGCCAGCTGGTGAGAGAGCTTGGGTACTCACTCCGGCCAGCGATTTCTGGATATTCTCCCTGGCTCTGGCAATGTCGCGTAGGATCGTGCTGGCTCCGTTCTCCTGCAAACAGTGCAGAAAGAACCAAGATTTTTTTTAAAAAATATGAAACATGGGAAACTGGTCAGGGAAGTTTTTTTTAGAAAAAGAGGGTAAGAGTAGGGGAAAGTCCCTTCCAATGATTCAGCAAGTACTGAAAAATTAGCTGCAAGGAGGATTGGTTGTAAATCAAGCAGCACTGACTGCAATCCCCAGTAACATCAGGCCACATGTCCAGGAGATCATCCAGTCAAGAGCTTTTAAATTCTTTATTATCACCCTGAACAGTCTGGAGAGCTGCCAGCCAGGCAGAGGGTTGGAGTCACTTCAGTACTCCTTAAGATCTACAGTTAGGCAGCTCTTTGTATTACCTGTCACTGTATTCAGGCAAGAAGTGACAGCCTTAACCGAAGCCTTCTATCCAGAGAGGTACGACCTAGGGTACAGCAGCACAAGATTTTTTTTTCCCCCTCCATGCTCCTGGTTGCCTGGATTTGAAGATTCCCTTCCTAGGGCACAAATTCACTTTCCACGATCCATTCGCTTCTTGCCTCTCCCAGACTGCAACCCCGCAAGCAAGATCCGAGACGTGAAACTCCCCTCAAGCCAAGATTTTAAAGAGCATGGATCTTTTTTCTCTGCAGAGAAGCAGCTGATAAACTGCTGCAGAATCTCCCCCAGAGCCTTCACACCACCTCTCAAAGGCAGAACTTCTTCACTGGAAGCTCCTCACATGGCATGAAATAGCCTAACTGTTCTAAGAGCACTGCAGAGGTTTGCACTTTAACTTCTACTTCAAGCGCTTATCTCTAGCTTCTAATTTTTATTCACGTGTCCTAGGTGCTCTGTTACCACTACACTAGCATGGGCAGCAAAAATAGGCAGTGTGTGCCTAGAAGCTATTACTTAAGCAAAAAGCTTCCCCTTAAACACTTGCAAGACAGCCATTTAAAACTCTAAGCAGCTTTCTACATAACCAACCAAATGCGTAAGCAGTTAACAGCTCTTTACATGGCAGGAAGAGGTTACGATAGCTCTGCACCTTTAAATAGTAATAATTTTGGGCTAATATTTAAGCTTGAACTATTTCAGCTCAGGCGTGCTGCAGCAGCACCATGCTTCCCCCTCCACCTGCTCCCCCCCAACTCACCAGTACTGCGATGCACTCTTCTGCAGGAGCACACTGAATAATTGAAGGAGTAAAAAGAGAGGAACATAATTCCTGGTCTCTTTGGAGCCACGGTGCCTCTCTTCAAACATCAGGCAACTCAAATACCCAGTATATCCCTTATCCCTTGCCAAGGAAATCTTAGCTGCTCCAAAACAGCAGCAAAACAGCATCTTTCCCTGGCTGAATGGGGACAGGTCAATTCTTTGCCCAGCCCAGTCAACAGAACCGCAGGTCTTGGGCTTACAGCTCAAACCGTACCTCCGTTAGATCACATACAGCATCCGTGCTCTGTCATAGCAGCCTGAAAAGATTAGGAGCAACTGCTGCAACCTGTAACTGGTTCGCCTGTTGTTACAAGGGTGTCTGATCTCACAGTACACTGGTGGTACTCAAGAAATTCTTCACAGTCCACAGAAGATGGTCTTTCAAAAGGCAAAAGGGGTCATAACTGGAGGAAGGCTTAACGAGCTCCGGAGAAGACACTCATACTTGGAAAAAACAGCACCCAGAGTGGAAATAATACAGAAGTGCATGTCCAAGTGTTCTTTAGTCTGCTCTATACTAGCTCTTAAAGCTCCAGCATTCTGCTAAACCCCATCTGAAAACAAGCATTACCTGCTGTTGTGAAGAGCTGCTAACTGGCCCGTTCATCTGCTCATAGTATCTTCTCTCAGCATCATCGTACTTGTACTTCTCAAACCAGATCTTCTCATGCAAAAAGTAGTCGACTGCCATTTTTCTGCAGAAAGGAAAAAGAAAAAAACCCAAAGTGAGTTCCTAAAAGTACTTAAGGTTAGCAGCTTGCAATGAGCTTGTCAGAAGAATGTTTTCTTCCCCCATAGAGCTATGCCTGCAGCTCTCTGCTTGAAGGTTTCTACTCTGGTGGAAAGCTTTAAGTAAACAGGATCTTATTAAGAAAGCAGGGCAGTCTAATCACCCACCCGCCTTGCCTGACCTGCATTTAGTGACAGGACACCAAGTGGGGACAGAATAAAATCAGCTGATCTGTACCTTCTTCCACAAAAAAGCTTGCAGAGCAGGATTTTCTAGATCATGCTAGACACATGGGAATCTGCTGCTAATAAAGATGTCTTGCGTATGAGAATCAAAAATGGAATAATACTTTTAATTCTTACGACACCTGGCCATGGTGACACCAAAGGCTACAGCGTGCCAATGAGGGAGGACTCCGTACGTGACAGGCAAGTCCTGACACCACAGCTCACAAATTTAAACACCTTTCAGTCTTCCTTGAACACGACTTGGCTGCATTCGCGGCAACTGTTGGCTGTCTTAGGCTAGCACACACCTCTATACCTCGCCAGGCCATGCTTCACTAGGTGCACCACCAAATCTTCCTGTAAAGAGCAGCCCAACACACCGCTTAACACCAACCAGCCTCCAGGAATCCAGATACACACACGATTTACAACAGCACCACAGGTAATAGCACTCGTGCCCTTCTGGAAGCTACTGCAACTCTTTAGAATTAAAATTATCAGCAATGCAACACTTGCAAGGGACAGACACCTGTCACTACAAGTAGGAACAGCGTAAGACATCCTCACACTGTTGTGAAATGGTTTTTTACTTCAGTGCAGCAGCTTCCAAAGGTTGTTTAATTTCTTAACTTGAAGGCAAATGATGGAGCTCTTGCATCAGCCAGAGATCACAGAATCACAGGTTGGAAGGGACCTCAGGGACGTGCCCTTATTTCAAGCCAGAGGACAGCTACAGAGCCAACATCAGGTTGAGGAGGTGGTGAGAGCAGGGACAGAGCATCACAACAACAGCCCCATTACCAGGTTCCACCACACGACACAGAGCGCAACTCATAGCAACCTGTAAACCCTTTCCTTGTCAGCTCAAAACCCTGCAGCTCTCCATTAAAACATTTCCACAGAAGCCAACAGTGAGTCTTCTGTAAAACAAGCACCCTTCTTGCCTACCCACTCAGAAGAGACCAGAGGCCACCATAATACAGGGCCTCTGCACTGAAGCCATTTCCAGTACTCAGCTCCCCAAGACCCTGCTTGAGCTGCCAACCAGTATCATTAACTGAGAAACCCAGTTACAGGCCACATATTTTACAATGACTCACAGATTTTCCTGGGGAAGGGTGAAAGGCACAACCAACTGTCTAGTTCTGTCAAACTGAAGAGAGAATTATCCCCAACAGGACAGGGTGAAAGGCACACATGCTCTAAAGCTTGTCTGTAACCCCCTGTATCACTTGACGTAAAGATATTAAAACTCTCCAGCAAATCCTAAGAAACTCAAGGATCAAAATGTCAGAAATAAGGGCTGATGCTCCAAGAGCACACACCCCCCCACCCCCCCAAGAACACCAGTCACTGCAAAATAACATCCAAGCACTGGCCTTTGGACAGGCTCCCAGGTCATTACAGCCCTCTGTGCTTCAGGGTTCAGGCAGTCATATATAAAAGCACATTTTTAACACAGAAACCATAGTATCATACTGCACTTAAAAAGCAGCCTTTAAGTATTTGTCTGTAAACTGATTTATAAGTGGAAGTTACAACTATGAAGGTCACCTACAATTTGAGAACACACTCTTCCTGCCCAGCTCCACACACACCCATCAAACAAGCTGTAATCCAGTCAGCCCTGTCCTAAAATTAACAGCAGCTTCCAGACCAAACGGTCTGATGAATTAGAAAGGCAACCCTCTCCCGCAACGAAGCAAACACAGCACATGCTGACGCCAGACTGATGCCCTAAATTGTATTTCACCATCACCCCCAAGCCTTCTTCAAGCCAGATGCTGGTAGCAATGCTCAAATGTAGCCGTGTCTTGCACAGAGCTCAACGACCAGCCTACACACTCTGCAGGAGAACTGGGGATAACCACTTCTCTGAAGGACCCTGCAGCATCTTAACAGAAATACACAGCAAATAACCACCACTAATTTCCTCAAATTCAAAGATGAAACATTCCATCCGCTGCTGTCTCAGCAGGCCTGTTTAAAACACACGATTACTCCCTCCAGCTTCTCACTTTTACGGCTTTTTGTACATAATAGGAATACAAAAAGGAGCACAGCCCCAGGCTTCCCCCATGTAAGGAGGCGGGGGGTCAAACCTTAACTCACTTACCAGCCCTGGCTTAACCTCTGGCACCACACAAATACTACCTTTAGCCACCAGTATGCATCGAGAAGGGGGCTCCTTTAAGTTTCCCCAGCTACCCTGCCCACAAACAGGCTCCATGGCTCAGGAGCAGCATCTCCCTACAGCTGCATGCACGCTCGGGTCCTGCAGACACAAAGGACGCCTGTCTCCTACACATGCAAATTCTTTCAGCTCAATCCTGACCCAGCAGTTTTGCATGTGTGAGTGTTACCCCAGAATAAACTTCTCCTACTTCGTTTCTGGCGCAGGTACACCTGAAGCATAAGCAGCTGGTTGGGGGAGTTTTACTACTGTGGTTTCCTGCATCCCCATCCTCTCTCCTGCTCTTGACATCTTCAGAGCCTCAGCTGCATAGTATCGTGACTCAGCGCTGTCATATGTCGGCTTATTAAGCCACACAGTTTCGCTGTCCTCATGCAGAAAAAAGCAGGTGGGCGGAGGTTGCTCAGCATCACTGGGAAGCAGAGAGTCGGTGGCCATCTCCACGTGTTTGATGCCCGCTTCCTTTCCAACACTGTGGTTCTTCAGTGCTTCAGGGCAGCCACGTTGCTGCTGTCTGACTTTACCTGACGGATTACCATCAAACATGTTCTCATAGAAGCTCTTCTCAGCATCATCATAGAGAGGTTTCTCTAACCACACCTCTGACATGAGAGCCTGCAAGCTTGAAATCTGCGGCTTACCATTTACCGTCTGGTGTACAGAGCCGGGCAAACTGGTAACGAAGGAAGAAGCGGAATCGGCAACGGCATCTGGAGCTAAGCTTGGCGTAGCAGGAGTAGGCAGGGCTGTAACATAGCCTTCATCCGGCGTTCTCAGCCCAACACTGCCAGCGTTTGACCACACAGACGTGATGGTTAGGATATTGGGAGGAACAAAGAACTGTGATTTTTCAATAAACACCTCCTCGGCCTTATCAAAGTCAAACTTGTTGACCCAGACACCCTGAACAACATGGTGACACGCAGACAAACTACTGTGGGAGCAGGACTGGGCTGCCGAGAGCATCCTTGGCTTAGGAACATCTTGGACAGCTTTTGACCTGGCCACTAAAGGGGACTGCTCAGCAGTTAGCGCAGCCTCAGGTGCCTCCTCGTTCTGATAATCCACTATTTTTTTCCTGTACACATTCTCAGCATGATCATAGAAAGGCTTGTCGAACCACACACAGTCAGCTAACAAACCAGTCAAAACAGAGTCTAACTTGGAGGCCACGTTTTTGGGTTTTGGAGAACGCTTCCGTTTCCTTTGTTTCTTTCCATTCTTTGCTCTCTTCAGGTCTCCCTTGAACTCGCTTTCAACAGAGTCGTCATTGCAGACTCCGTTTACAGCCTCTACCTCCTGGCACTCCTCAGGGGCCGCAGCAGCTAGCATTGCTTCTCTTTCGTAATGCAGTCTCTCTGCTTCATCATATTTGTGCTTGTCTACCCACACTTTTTCTACCGGGCAGGGAGGCTTCCTTGTCCTCATCTTCCAAAGAGTGGCAGCATTAAAAGATAAGCACAATAATGTAGTTGCAGCAAAACTAAATAAAGCAAGGGCATGCATCAGACTTCAGCAATTTCTTAAGTAATACAAGAGTGTCAAAAGCTATCATGCCATTATTTTTTTATGGTAAAGAGCCTAAGCGCTTAGTTCCATTTTTCCTTTGCTATAAATTTTAATTCAAAGAAATTAAACTGCTTAAATGCATCTGGTTTCTGAAGTCAAAATAGCCTTCCTCCTAAAATACTTCTGCTGTTCACACAAGTATTCTGCACATTACTATTTAAAAATAAAGGCACTGGCTGAAAGCACTTCAAATTTTACTTTTGAAGACAACTGACAGGAAAAAAACAAGATGATTTTGTTCAAATCCCTGCTAATGTGTAAGATATACTTCCAAGTTAGTAGATTAGTCCTTAATTACTTGTTAGGTATTCTCAACCAGGCACCGTTTTGGAGAGACAGGCTAAAGAAAGATGCCCCAATTCTCAAGTATCTTTAGAGGTCATTGCTTACACTTAGTTGTGTTTTGCTATTAGAAAGCCAGCAGATGGAGCTCACTGAAAAACTATGACTCAAGTTTTGGTTTAAAATCCCAGTTACTGGCAAATTAAAATTGACCAAGAGCTGGAGATCTCATGATTAAATTAGCTTACAAAAGGAAAAATCTATTGAAATGAAAAATATTGCACCTGCTTTGTGTTTTCCTGCCCTAGTCATACTTTACTAGAGGGGTAAAAAGAATAATCAAGCAGCTCCTAGTGTGTGCAGATTACTGGAAATGGGATGGGAAATACCTTTCCAAGTACAGAATTTACTGTACTGCTCAAATATCTAGTGAGTAGGTAACTACCTCTCTGCCAAACGTGACTATGTGGCCAGATCCCTAGAGTTAAAAAAAGGTCCGTAATGAAGTAGCCATAAGCCAGCTCTCTCTTTAGCTACCAACAGCTGCAAGTTTTATAGCTACAAATTTATCTGTGACAGATTGCCAAATAAAATTCACACACAGCTGAAATGTCCTCCAGACTTCAGTTGATGACTTGCAGTTCCTGGAAGATTTTACAAGCCTCAAGTCCAGGGCTTGACAGAACAGTAAAAAACCAAACTATTATTACAAGTAAACGTGCTTTTGCCTGTTTAAACATTCAAATTTAAAATTATATAGTTTAAAATATTAAAGCAGTGTAATCTATATCTCAATTATAAAAATTACTAGGAAAAGCAAAAATAGATCTTTTTCTTACTGGAGTTGTGAAACTGCTCCTCCACCAGCTGCTGAAAACACTGATGCAGCTCAAAACATTTCAAAATATCTAAATTGAAATTCATTTTGAAGTCTTTATTTTACTTTACGCTCTTCTCTTGCATTTTACACCAGTTATGGGACAATAAAACACTTACTACAGACAACTTGAAACAAACCAGTGCTTTCAATAAAAGTTAACCTACGTGTTACCATCAACATCAAAAACAGCCCAGCTGGAAGCACAGGCTTTGCAAGGTAGGAGCAACACTACAAGCAAGTGACAACCGGGTGGCAGTGCCACTAAAGAGCCTGCACAAGTTATTCTGGGGTACAAGGACGTGTTCCTGCTGTAAAAAAAAAGCATTGAGGCAGCCTCATGCTCCTGATCATCTCAGCTGCCGGACAAATAATTTAAGATATTTTTGTAGTCTTACACAGCAAACATAATCGCCTTTAAAAAAATAATCTTTATAGGAGATGCCAATTTAAATGGGATTCTTGGAGGGTAGCGTCAAAGTCAAGGCAACACCTGCTAGGGTGATACCTGTATTTCAGTCATTTGGCAGACTGGAAGAGGATTAAATGATGCAAATTGAAAGCGTTGCGCACAAAGGCACTCCTTTGCAGCGCACGCGTTCTACAGTAACGGCCAACCGGATCTAGCGCAGCGACCTGCCGGCACAAAATCCCCAGGGAAAGCAAAGCACGCAACTGAAAATACATAGGTAGGGCATGCAAAAGGGTGAAGGCAATACATGGAAATTTTTATGTTACTTAGGTTGATAAAGACTGCTAAAAAGATCAGACTCCTGCGTTTGCCTGGCATGCTCTGTTTGCCTCTGCATTCACATTCATTTGAGCTCTCCCAAGGAAAAAACATAGTCTGTAAGTGAATAAAGCCTTCAAGGAGATCTTTTATTGAGAATACTTCATTAACCCAATGCAGGGGTTATCATATTCCAAGGGTACAACTGAAACTATTCCAGCAAGAATCTCTAGTGGGTGTAACAAGCCCCCCAGACATGACTCAATACAGCTGAAACCATCACACCTTTAAATATCTAATTTGCATCACAGCTATTAACATTTCACATCGAAGGAGCTTGACCATTTGACAAAAAACATGACTAAAATTTGGGGTTTAGTGTTTTTGTTTTTTTAATTATAGGTGATTTTGCTCAAGTCCTTAAGCAAAGAGCTTCAAGCACTGAAGTTGCAACTCCCACATTGCTCATCTCAAGGGTGAGGTGTGTTACTGAGGACCTCAACTATCAGGAGGTTCTCTCAAATCAAAGAACTGTCTTTAATCAAGGTGAGACGTGAATTTAAAAAACCTGTAAAGACACTTATTTCCAGTGAAAAATCAGAAAACTGTGCACTACTCTGTCTAATAAGAAGTATCAGATCAGTGCCTATATTCCCCGATTTTCCAGAAAGCGCAAAAACCACGTGACAACTTGGGAGTACTTACTTTTTTAGCTCCTACGATAGCATTAAGAAAAAAGATAAAGTTAGAGAAAGCTTCCAGTTCTAGAGACGCAACAACTAGTCAGAAAGGACATGGAACAACAACAGCCAAATGTATTACCAGATAGTTAACTCCCCCCATACATAAAACATTTAATTAAACTTAGAGCTGGTTAACTCTCCACAACTACATTATCTTCATCAACCAACACCACGTACACTCAGTTGCTTTTAATTTTAAATAACAAGCAATAAAAAAATATACATATCCAAAAGGATCTACTCATCACAACAGGGAAGCAGCCAGAGAGGCTTCCAACCTGCCGTACCGATACCGTCAGCTGGTGCGAAAGTGAAGCTCAGGTCCCCCAGTTTCAGGTAACTAAACACCAATAGCACATACTCGAATTCTGAAAATGTAATAATTTATGTAAAATTACTGATGTAAAATAATGGTGTAAAATAATGAAGTCACACAATTGTCATTAATTCTACCAGAAGTCAGCAATCTGTACAACGTTCTAGGGATGAGAGGAAATAAAACACTAGCGCTAACGTTCAGCCTACTAATTTTTCAGGAGAAGCATCAAGACGACACATGAACACCCCCAGGTAGAATTTAAGGCTTTAAGGGCCATATCTACAAGGCTACGCTTACGAAGCCTGGCGAGGTGCAGCTTCTCACGTCACCAATTCAACGTTACATGTAAAAAAAGCATATTTCTGCAAGGAAGCAAGCCAAAGCGACCACAAACATTCCCCATCAAATCTGCCCCACAGGAATTCAAGTGCTTTTTTTTTTTTTACAAAGATTATTACCAGGGAAAAACCTCCGTGAAGGGAATTTACCTCAACAAGCAGTAATACCATTTTCCAAAGACAAGGCCAAGATACTTGCGGCACCTTATTTGTTCCCATGAGGGGGCCAAGCCTTAGGTTCAGTTATGACAAAGACCAGATTTTCAATGAAGTAAGGTTTACAAACACAAGCCAAAATTGGGAAAAAAGTCAGTTCTACTCTGTGTTCACACATTTTCCCAGAGGAACATTGGAAAAGGCATATACAAGGATTTTAATTACACAAGCCATCACCTGTGGAGACAGTCCAATGAGACATGGGAGCTGCAGACCATTAACACCGGTTAGTTAAAGACTAGAGCACTACCAGTTCTCCCAGCATAAAAATTTACTCCAGACAAGACACAAGCTCACAATCCAGCTTCAGCCAAGTCTGCCAAAGTGCAGTACGAAGGGAGAATGGAGGACACATGATCTGACAAAGTCTGGAGGGGCAAATTCACCTCTTCAAAGGTTTAGGAAGCAATTTAACCTGTCTTGGGCTTCTAAGAGCCTGCACTGTATGCCATGCTGCTTTCAGGCTGGTCTGAGGCAGCTGAGATTTACCGCCGCACCAAACCACAGCCTGCGCAGTTGTTTCAACGCTTTCTGCCTGATATTCTCAACTACTCGCTTCATCGTCTCAAACAAAGTTTTAAAATTAAAAGAACATGCTGTAGTTTTATGAACACTCTCCACAGGCAAAAATCAGAGCACAGAAACTTGAGCTGAATTAGGAACCCATCAGTCTGCACACACTCAGAACCAAGCTGGAAGCCCAGAAGGTCTCTCCCTCTAACCACTCCTGAGACCACATTCATCCGCTGCCTAGCAACATTTTTTAGAAGTGAAGCATTTTTTGAGCACAAAGATAAATTAATACTTTGAGACAGAGGGAGCAAACTTTACAAAAAGTGTTTAAGAAACACAAATCTGTGAGTGGAGTAGAAAAATGGAAGGTGGGTTCTTACTCCACGCACCAGAGAGCAGCTCCTGCGTAGCCAGGGCAATTTTGCTTTTCCAGTGACAGTGCAGACAATCATCAGGTGTTTTACAAAGCACAAAGCCACTGGAAAGGCAAATGCTATTATTAATATTTATCAATGCCAAATAACTAAATATTCCCACATAACAAAAGAATCACAGGTCAACATTTAGGCCATTAAAAAAGGACTTAAAGAAACTGAAAGAAGGATTTTTAATCACAGCTACTGCTTCAGAGCTTTGGGCTTGGTCTCATCTTGTCACCCCTTCCTGAGTATTTCAAGCCAAAACAAATCTGCTGTACTTCAAGTGCTGCAGGGAAACACATGAAGTTAAAAACAGGCAATGAGAAGGTCTCTATTGTTGTTTTGTAAATCCAAAATAAGCTTTGGACTTCAGCTATTGGGCTGTATTATCCCCTTAAGTCTAGCTACTTTTTAAAGAGTCAGTAAAATAAAAGCATACAATACATTACCCTAAGGCTAGAGCCAAAAAAAGAAAGTTAAGTCAACTCCATTTATTGGTTTACTGAAAGCAACTCTTTCTCTTCTGTCCATGAGAAACTCATTTCTCCTGAATTGAGAAGCCTATAAAATAAATATGTGGGTTTTCTGGGGGGAGTCAGGTCATAAATAGTTTGTCAACAGCCTCCTAGAGAGCTAAATTCCACCAGGCCCTGCACAATTCTTGCACTGGAACTGAACTGTGGTTTTAATTTCATCTGTGTGACAGGCTGACCCAGCAGCTCCCAACAAGGCACAGCAAGTCAGGCAGCGCCATGATTGGAAAGCAGCTCTCCCAGAAATTATTTTAACAGCTTGATGTGGCTTAAAATATTTCTAAAAGTCTTGAAAAAGTATCTTTAGATGAGCAAGAGCAGCAAATCTCATCCATCACCAATTTCTGGAGGGACGTGACAGCAGCTTTCTGAAGTCATAAGCAAGAGGGCATGATTACAGTCACATTTCAACTCCCTTATTCATCAGAAATGGGCATCAGGTGGCACTGGGGGCCACAGGATGATAGAGACAGGGCAGCTTGCTGTGGTTTGACCCCAAAAACACTCCATGGATGCAGCCCCAAAAATTAGGCAGGCAAGTCCTGATTTCTGCAGGTGCAAGCAGCAACCAAGGCAACACCAGTCACTCTTCCCCCACCCCAGCCCTCCATCTGTATATTTGCTTATACGCCCTGGCACAGCTGATTTGGTCCAGGCCAACATGGTTATATATTTAGTGCTCCTGTCCTATCACATGTCACACCAGCCTCCCCACCAGAAGCTCCTGAACACTCATCCTAGCAGCAGCCTGAAAAATAAATCCCAGAAAACCCGAAAAGGGCCCATTTGATGTCAGAGACAGAGCAGAGAGGGGAGCGAGAAGGTCCACAGGCACCAGTCTGTTCCTTTCTACAGCCCCAGACCAACACCTAAGCTATGCCACACTCAAGACATCTGCACTGCCCACACCTTCCTAGTGAAATGCTTCCCCCTCTGCTTGAAACTGCTACAGCTGCAGCCCTTTTGGGGCAAAATTGCAATTTTGTGCCATTTCAGCAAGGCATCTGGGCACCAGTTAGACATGGGCACCAGTTAGACACAGCTGCCTCATACCTACCTGCTCTACAGTAAGGGCATCAACCCTGCCCCCGCCTCCCACTTTTTTTCTTTTTGGTGATTCAGAGTTAAAAGAACTGAGTGATTTCACACCAGAGGGTCTGATGGCCTCTTGCAGCTGAAGGGAGCAAATCCACCCCCCCCCATCACTGGCACTGAGTCAACACAGGCAGCTAAAGCAAAAGAAAATACTAACACTTGTAGTATTGCTTTTCTGCTGGTTTAACTCCCTAAACCGGCTCTCCCCCAACTCACAGTGCCTCGAAGCAGCAGTACACAGAGTCAGGAGAAGGTCCACCTTCATCACCTTTGCTATAACATGAAGCCCCACGTTAACCTTTAGCCAGGGAAACAACATCTCCCAACCCTGATCACCTAAAAACATATCTCTTCACTTCAAGCAACAATGCTGCTGATTGCTAATGAAGAGATAATCAAGGAGATGGGAAATCAGCAGTAGGGAAAGACAGGAAAGAAGTCACCTTCACAAGAAAAAGCAAAGTAGTTGAAAACAGCTTAGGTGAAGAGAAAAAAGGCATACCTGCAAGGTCAGGGAGAAAGAGGGCACACCTAAAAAAGGAGAGGAAAGAATTACAGCTATACAGCCAAGCAAAGTTATTTTGTCCTCTATATGGAACACGACAGGATGGTGAACATCAGATTGCAATCAATCCCAAAGCATCAATGATCTAAACGTGAAAGAACAAACGCATATTGATTTCGGTGAACACCGGCAGGGGAGGAGGGGAGGAATGACAGACTGCAGCAGCCTCAGCAACTTTAGCTACTGCTGTAATCCTTCACAACCCCCCAGAGAGCACATCAGCAGCCTCCACACAACCACTCCTCCCCAGCCCTGCCCATTCCCCAAATATAGTTTTGAAACAGATACCTCCCGAGTGAGCTGTCGTTGAAACAAAAAGGAAAAGCAGAAAAGAGCAGGACGGGCTGTCAGAGGCTCCACTAAGGTTCCAGAGGGGTTGGGAACACCAGGACATGGAGAGGTGAGATGAGCAGAGCCCAGGTGCACCTACAGAGCAAGGGCAGGACAACAGGGAGGCCTGACAGTACAGGGCTCCCAGTTCACACACCAAGTTTGGAGCTGCAGCTAAGGGTGCTGGGCCATGGGCTGGATCAAGCTGCTGCTTCAGTTACAGAGGGCTGCCAGCTGCTCTGTACCAGGACAGCAGCTTGAGTTTCCCTCTGCAGCAGGCGACTCAACCACAAACCCTTGCCAAGATGGAGAAATGGAGGAAAGAGCAGACCCCCCCAAAGCACTCAGAGGTGCTGGGAACAGGGGGTCCCCTAAAATCTCCTCCCTACCAGCGCAGGAATCACACCTGAGACTGAGGCTCCATGTAGGAGTACCCCCACAAGAAGCACCCCAAAAGAGAGGGATCCTGCCCACACCCCAAAAGCTGCACAGGTTTATGGAGATCTCCAGCACCGGCCAACCCAGCCCTTACACAGGTAACAGGGTGCTCTTGCAACCACCTACCTCGACCCTCTCTAGGGAAGAGACCCCAGAGAGGGAAGAACCCTACAACCCCCCTTTCCCTAAGCCTGAAAGGGGAAAAGGGGCTCACAGACAAAAAGGGTCCCCCTACAACGTCCTTTCCCGGGATGCGAGGGCGGAAGAGACCCCCAAAAGGAATGGGGGGCCTTCCCATAACCCTATTCCCACACTTACTAAGAATGGAGAGGTGTATCACCACACTATTTCCTGCGACTTAAGGGCGAGGAAAATTAATCCCAAAGTCCAGGAGTACCCTAAGCCTTCTCCCTCAGGATTCTGGGGACAGGGAGAAGTGCCCCACAGATAACTGGGGGGCAGAGGCTACTCATTCCCGGGGCAATAAAGAGGAAAGGACCACATAGACGACAGGGGAACCCCACAACCTCCCTTCTGAGGTTGTACCAAGGGAAGAGACTCCTGAGGGTCCCCCACAACTCCCCTGCTTCCCGCCATTGTGAGGGAAGAGGACCCCCCCCATAACGAGGTACCCCCAAAACCCCCTTCTCCCGGCCTCAGAGCACGAAAGGACCCTTCTTGGGGATTGTGAGACAAGAGAAGGACCCCACAGACTGTGAGGAACCCCCACAACCTCCCCCCCAGGAAGAGACCCCTCAGATCACATGGGGCTTCCACGCCTCCCACCCCACGGCTGTGAGAGGAGCGAGGGAACCCCTCAGAGACCTCCGAAGCTCCCATTACGGATGCCCACGGAGCGGGAACGAGAGACACACACACACAACCCACACCCACCCCCCGCAGGGCGCAGCACTCACCGGCAGCGCTGGGCCCGGGCAGGCGGCGGCCGCCTCCGCTCCGTTCGGCCTCCGGCGGGCAAAGGGAGGCGCCGGGCCGCGCGCGAGGGGTTGTGGGGGCGGCGCGGACCACGAGCGGCGGAGGGAAAGGGGGGGACCAACGACCGCGGGGAGGGACACAACGCGCTTCACTCACAGCGCTGCCCGCGTCCTCCCCCCTCTCCTTCCCAACGGTGGAACAGCCCGGGGAGGGGAGCGGAGAGGGGGGAAGAGGTGAGGCGCACCCCACTCTTCTCGCAGAATGGTACAACCCAGAGGCCGTGGCGGAGCGGAGTGGAAGAGTCCAATAGGGTAAAGGGGGGGGAAATCGGCGCAACCTAATCGCTATAGGGGTGCGCATGCGCGCTACGCACCTCACCGCCCTCCCGGCCGGCTCGGGGCCGGAGCGGAGACAAAGGCGCCGCGCCCCCCTCCCCCCCCGTCCCGCCCCGCCCCGGTTATAACGCGCCCCCCCTCCCGGTACCGCTCCGGCCCATGGCTACGGCGGCTGCTCCATGCCCGGGGGGGAGCCGGAGGCGGGTGGGGGGCCGGCCGGTATGGCGGGAGGGCGGCGGGGAGGTAGCAGCGCAACGGGTGGGGTGTCGGTGAAGATGGCGTTACGACGTGCCTACTCCATCAAGGACAAACTCCAAGCCATTGAACGGGTGAAGAAAGGCGAGCGTCAGGCGTCGGTGTGCCGGGCTTTCGGGGTGCCGGGGGGTACGCTGAGGGGCTGGCTGAAGGACGAGGCCAAGCTACGGTGGTTCCTGGAGCAGCTGGGGGGTGAGGTGGGCACCCAACGCAAGAAGATGCGCTTGGCCAACGAAGAAGAGATCGACCGTGCCGTCTACGCCTGGTTCCTCGCCCTCCGCCAGCACGGTGTGCCCCTCTCTGGGCCCCTCATCCAAGCTCAGGCCGAGGCATTCGCCCGGCAGATCTACGGACCTGAGTGTACCTTCAAGGCCAGCCACGGTTGGTTCTGGCGCTGGCAGAAGCGTCACGGCATCTCCAGCCAACGCATCTACGGCGAGGGTGGCCTCCCCGCCGAGCCCGAGCGGGCTCCTGCCACCTGCCCCGAGACCTTGCCGATGCCGGCTGCTGATGCCGGGGGCTATGGTGACGAGCAGATCTACAATGCCAACGTCACTGGGCTCTACTGGAAACTGCTGCCGGGACAGGCTGGTGGGATGACGGCAACAGCACGGCGGCGGCCAGCTCCCCGCGAGCGGGTTACCGTGCTGCTGGCTGCCAATTTGACAGGCTCCCACAAGCTCAAGCCGCTGGTGGTTGGGGGCCTTCGTGATCCCCCCAGCCTCCGCCATCACAACCAGGATAAATTCCCTGCTTGCTACCGCTACAGCCCCGAAGCCAGGCTGGGGCCGGCTCTTCTCCGCGCTTGGTTCTTTGAGGACTTTGTGCCAGGCGTCAAACGCTATCTGCGCCGGAGCTGCCTGCAGCAGAAGGCCGTGTTGCTGCTCAGTTCCCCGACACCCTCCTCTGGGATGGGCCCAGAGGAATCCCCTCCGCTGCAGACACCTGATGGCTCCATCCGTGCCCTCTTCCTCTCCAAGAGCCCTGCTGGGAGCGGCTCAGCCGGAGGAGGAGGCCGAATCCCGGCCCCGTTGGAGCAGGGGGTGGTGTCCGCCTTCAAGCAGCTCTACAAGCGGGAATTGCTGCGCCTGGCTGTCTCGTGCGCAGCCGGCAGCGGCAGCTCCAGTGGCCCCATGGACTTTGTACGGTCCTTTCTCCTCAAGGACATGTTGTACCTGGCCGGCCTCTCCTGGGACCTCATCCCGCCTGGCTCCATCGAGAAGTGCTGGTTGCTGGGGCTGCGCGCTGCCTTCGAGCCTCAGCCCGGGGAGGAAGAGCACGGAGACCCCCCGCATGGGGAGGAAGGTGGTGGGGACAGCAAAGTCTTTAGCGACCTGACCCACCTGGCTGCGCTAGCCTACAAGCGCTTAGCTCCCGAGGAGGTGGCCAACTGGTTGCACTTGGATGATGCAGCCCCGGGTATGGAGGAGGGCGATGGGGAAGAGGACGCTGAGGAGGAAGGCCCCCGGGGCTGCGGGCCAGAGGAGGAGGAGGAGGAGGCAGCTGTCCGAGATGGGGGTGGCAGAAGGGGTGAGGAGGGAGGGGATGCCTTGCTGCCCACGGCTCGGGAAGCCATCAAAGGTCTGGAGACAGCGCTGCGCTGGCTGGAGGGTCAGGACCCCCGGCAAGTGGGGCCGCTGAAGCTGGTGCAGCTCCGCTCCCTCATCAGCATGGCCCAGCGGCTGCACCGTGGCGGCAGCCCCCATTCCTAGGGCAGGGTGACCCGTGACCTCTTGGCTACCAACCACCCCGCTTGGGGTGGGAGGCACGGGGCTGGGGACACCCTGATTGTCCCAGGGGGCTGGTGGTGGAGGTGCCAGCTCCCCTCACCCCTCCGTCACAGGCAGTCCCTGGGGCTGCAGAGGCCCAAATGGCCTTGGGTTATCGTGCCTAAGGGAGCATTACAATTTAGGGCTAATGGGGGGTTTTTGTGCAACAACCCCTCCGTACGTTGCGTATTTGAGGGTTGTTCCTCACCCTAAGGATATTTAGGAGGTGCTATTATTTAAATCCCATGAGACTGAGGAGGGGTGGCCCTCTGGTCACTGGCACACCTAGAAGGGGGTGGATGCCCCCCATGCTGCCCAGTCCCCCCGACCCCGTGGGGAGAAGGGGTGAGTGAGGGATCTGTTTGGCATCACTGTGAGGAGCCGGGGTGATGGGGGAAGGTACACTAAGTAATTCCTGACATCTCGGAGTGGGGCTGCGGTCAGCACAGCCAGCTGGACAGGGACCACTCCTGGGGTGCTGTAAAGCAAACATTCTGCCCTGGAAGAGGCTGGTGATGCCCTTCCCACTGCCAAAAAGGAGTCCTGTTAAGCTGGGGAGGTTTGGGGTTGATTTAAGAAAACTTTCTTCATGCACTGGATTGGGACAGGGACACTTGCGTGGCATCCAAGAAGCTGTGGCTCTCTTGAGAGGGTCACCTCCTTCAGTCCCATGACAGCCCCACGCCCAGGAACACCCAGACCACGGAGACCTACTGAAACAGGTACCATCATCCAAGCATCCTTGCGAAGCCAAAGGCTCCGGGGATGGGGATTGAGGTGCCCCCCCGCCTTGGGGTTTGTGGGGTAGCTGGGGTTGGAGGACGTCTTGCGCTGTGGGGGGAGACGGCTGCCAGTGTGATGTGCATTGCGAGACGGGAGCGGGGAGGGCTCCCGCCACTGCCTTGAAATACTGGAGGCATCAGGCATGAATTTAGCAGCCCTTGACCTGATTTGGATTAAAATTTAGCCTGCTTAGCAAATTATTGAAAGGAGTTAAAAGAAAAGAATCTTCATCAGCGCTGCCATGCCCCGTGTCAGCAGCCAGGGTGGGTGTTTTTACTTGTTGGGTCTTTGTCTCATAACTTCAGAGTTTATGAAAATTAAACGGATTTTTATTCCCACTTTGGGGTTGTTGTCTGTAAATGGTCATGCAGAACCATCCCAGTGGGATGGTGGGGCAGCACCAGGGGGACCTCCGTGCAGTTGTGTCTACTTGGTGTGGTCTTCTCCATCATGTTCACCACCTCTCTCCAGCATGTTTAATCCCGCAGGGCCAGGCAGGCACCCGAGCCACTGCAGCTGCTCCTCAAATTGACTTTTTTGCTTTATTAGTAGGGTTAACTTGCCAATAAATGAGGCTGCCAGGGAATTTAAGGAGCAGCAAGAAAAAAAAAGAACACACAAAAAGTTAAATCCGGAGGTGAGGCTTGTCGTTTCCAATCCTGAAACTCCACTACAGAACCAATGTCAAGAAATGTTTCGGCTTAGGGGAGAAATACACTTTTTTTTTCCCTGAAAAGCCAGCCAACCTCAATTTCTGGTGTTCATCTTCTGCCACGTTCACAGCCAGAATGCTGCGTGGTGTCTCACACATTTCATGCTTCTCCCCTAGCTTTGGTTTCCTAATGGCACATGTTTGGGGCTTGAGGCTGCCTTGCTTGAACACAGACTTTCATCCACCAATAGGTTATAATAATGTAAAACCATATTTCTATCTACTTCTATAATCTTTTGCACCAAAAAAAACTCTACAAAAACATTTCAGAGCTTGGGATGTGGCTCACATCAAGCAGTAGTTTGTGAATTAAAGGAATTCTCAGTTGTTTGAGAAAAATGTTGCCAAACTCAGCAGAAGGTACCAGGCTGGAGGCCTTCACTTCTCGTGTAGGTTGGCCTGGGTGCACTCGTGGTACTGTTTGGCCTGGTTTGGGGAGGTGAGAATATCCAATCATTGAATGGTTTGAGTTGAAAGGAACCTTCAAAGCTCATCTAGTCCAACCCCCCCTGCCATGAGCAGGGACATCTTCAACCAGATCAGGTTGCTCAGAGCCCTGTCCAACCTGACCTTGAACACTTCCAGTGATAAGGCATCCACAAACTTTCTGGGCAACCTGGGCCAGTGTCTCACCACCCTCAGCATTAAAAAATATCTTCCTTATCTCCAGTCTAAACCTACCCTCTTACAGTTTAAAACATGCTCCATCTTTCATATGAGCCCCCTTTAAGTGCTGAAAGGCCACAAGAAGGTCTCCCCGCAGCCTTCTCTTCCCCAGGCTGAACAACCCCAACCCTCCCAGCCTCTCTCCCCACCAGAGGGGTTCCAGCCCTCGCACCATTTCCATGTCCCTCCTCCGGACCCCTCCAACAGGCCCGTGTCTGTGCTGTGCTGGGGACCCCAGAGCTAGACACAGGGCTCTGGGGGGGTGTCACCAGAGCGGAGCAGAGGGGGAGAATCCCCTCCCTCACCCTGCTGGCCACACTGCTCTGGATCAAGCCCAGGAGATGGTTGGCTTTCTGGGCTGCGAGCGCACATTGCCAGCTCATGTCCCATTTTTCATCCACCAATATCCCCACATCTTTCCCCACAGGGCTGCTCACAATCCCTTCAACCTCCAATTTGTATCAATACCAGAGGTTGTCCTGACCCATGCGTAGGACCTTGCACTTGGCCTTGTTGAACTTCATGAGGTTCACATGGGCCCACTCCTCCAGCCCTTCATGGTCCCTCTGGATGGCATCCCTTCCCTTGAGGGAATCAACTGCTTCCCTCAGCTTGGTGTCATCTGCAAACTTGCTGAGGGGGCACGGAGTCCCACCATCTATGTCAGTGATGAAGATATTTAATAGTATTGGTCCCAGTATGGACCCCTGAGACACACCATTTGTTACAGGTTTCCACTTGGACACTGAGCCATTAACCGTAACTCTTTGGACATGGCCATTCAGTCAATACCTGATCCATCTAATGGTCCACCCATCAAACCCATCTCTCTCCAGGAGGCAGGAATATTGTGCGGGACCATATCAAAGGCCTTACGGAAGTCTAGGTAGATGACATCCCTTGTCCACCAACGCAGTCCCTCCATTGTAGGCCACTACCTTTGTCAGACATGATTTCCCCTTGGTGAAGCCGGGTTGACTATCCTAATCACCTCCCTGCCTTCCATATCTTTCAACATGCCTTCCAGGAGGGTCTGTTCCATGATCTTACTGGGCAGGATGACATGCCTTTCTCAAAGGCAGGAGTGGCAGCAGTAAGGTAGTAACAATAATTTATCTGCAGGGAGTAGTGGATTTTTAAATAAAATTAATGGAATATAAGCAGTTTTTGTTAAAATCAGCGCTTAGCAAAATGGTGAAGATCATCAGCGTCCTGGCTTTGGGGTTGAACGTGCTGCTTTGCTGATGATACCAAACTGGGAGGAGTGGGTGATACGGCAGGAGGCTGTGCTGCCATCCAGCGAGACCTGGACAGGCTGGAGAGCTGGGTCAAGGGGAACCTGATGAAGTTCAACAAGAGCAAGTGTAGGGTCCTGCACATGGGGAGGAACAACGCCCCACACCAGCACAGGTTGGGGCTGACCTGCTGGAAAGTGCCTCTGCTGAGAAGGCCCTGGCAGTGCTGGTGGACCACAAGTTGGTCATGATCCAGCACTGTGCCCATGTGGCCAAGAAGGCCAACGGTGTCCTGGGATACATGAAAAGGAGTGTGGCCAGCAGGGCGAGGGAGGTTATCCTCCCCCTGTACTCTGCCCTTGTGTGGCCACATCCAGTGCTGTGTCCAGTTTTGGGCCCCCCAGTTCAAGAAGGACAGGGAACTGCTTGAGCAAGTCCAGCTGAGACCTACAAAGATGATCAGGGGCTGGAGCATCTCCCTCATGAGGAAAGGCTGAGAGAGCAGGGTCTGTTCAGCCTGGAGAAGAGAAGGCTGAGGGGGATCTCATCAATGCCTATAAATATCTGAAGGGCGGGTGTCAAGAGGATGGGGCCGGGCTCTTTTCAGTGGTGCCCAACGCCAGGCCAAGGGGCCACGGGCACAAGCTGGAACACGGGAAGTTCCCCCTGAACACGAGGACAAACCCCTTCCCTGTGCGGGTGCCAGAGCAGGGGCACAGGCTGCCCAGAGAGGCTGTGGAGTCTCCTTCCCTGGAGACATTCAAACCCTGCCTGGACGCGGCCCTGTGCCCCTGCTCTGGGTGTGCCTGCTCCAGCAGGGGGGATGGACGGGGTGAGCTCCAGGGGTCCCTCCCAACCCCCACCAGTCTGTGATTCTGTGACTCTCTGAAAGAAAACCTGAAAGCCCAAAGCTCAAAAGCATTTAGGACACATGGAGATGGGGAATGGGTGGAGGCTGGGGTCAGCCATGTCACAAGTGATGGGGCTGGATTTGGCCAAAGCTTTTTGGCCTGGTATGTTAAAAAGCGGTGTGGAGGACACAGAAGAGATGGAGACGCCCAAGAATGAAGTCAGAAGGCTGCGTATTTCTGCGATTGGCAGAATTACCTTGTGAGGAACCTGGGGACACGGCAGGGATAAAAGCAGGCAGAAGGACAAAGGAGCTACCAGGTGGCTTCGAAACCTGGAGAACCACTGCTTCCTTGCATCGTCTAGGTGCTATGAGCCGCTTTCCTGCCTACACAGCAAAGTGCAGAGATGGGCTGGAGAGATGGGCAGGCTCGAGCTCCATCTCCAGCTTTTGTGCAGCTTTGCTAATTAATTAGATGCCTCAAGAAAGTGCCCAGGGAGGTCATGCCTTGGCACGACCTGACAGCGCTATAGGGCTGTAGCGTCTCTCTTGGCTTTGTGCCACTGGCATCTGGAGTGACGGCATCCCTGGGGACCGGGTCAAAGCCATAGGAGCCGGAGGCTCAGCATCCAGCTGTTTCACCAGTGATGTTTTGGCCAGAAAAAGCCTTTCATCTTCAAAGCGGTTCGCAAATCATCACTAATTGCATCTGTGCAGGTGCCGAGAGGCAAACAAAGCTTAATTAGGGCATGCAAAAGGCTCAGATCCTCTCCAGATAGGCAAGCTTTCAGTTTCTGCTCCCTTGATGTGTAGCACCCCAGGGCTAAGAGCGGGTCTGGGCTTTATCCCGCTGCCTGGCTGCTGGAGCAAGACCCATCTGCAGGACTGTGGTGCGATGCTGGTGCCTGGCCACGGTGGGAGGTGGAGGATTTTTGGCTGGTCAACTGCTTGCCTGTGGTTCTGGGATGTGGAGAGCAGCT
The DNA here is from genome assembly GCF_949628215.1 of Phalacrocorax aristotelis. Classification (NCBI taxonomy): domain Eukaryota; kingdom Metazoa; phylum Chordata; class Aves; order Suliformes; family Phalacrocoracidae; genus Phalacrocorax; species Phalacrocorax aristotelis. The sequence continues at coordinate 167,299,990 of NC_134277.1, forward strand.
CTGTGTTTGTCCATGCATCTCCAGAGCTGAGTAGAGCAGGCATCATCGCCCACGTGTAACCCAAGCACCGAGCACCCCTGCTTGACATTGAGTTGGGAAATCAAAGCCTTTCTCTGTGCTCACCCCCAGAGCATCATCCTGCCAGCTCCCTGCTTCTCAAGGTCCCTTGGCATCATGGCACCTGTGACGGTCCTCGCCTTCTGCTCCAGGGATATGGCTGCTCTGCCCAGCCCCAGCAAGCTTAATTTGGGATCAGCCCATAAATCCTGGCACAGTGCTGGTGATTTTAGAACCAGTGCAGCATCAGCTCCATCCCTGCTGGCCATGGGGCTCATGGCTGTCACCTCCCCATGGAGGTGACCCCATGCTGGATGCAATAGCCCCCCAGGACTGAAGGGACCAGAAAGAGCCAAGCCTGCCATTGTGCTCCCCACATTTATTCAGTCCAAGCCCTGCAGAGGTAGCACATGGCATGAACATGGATCCACGCCATTTCCCACCCCCAGCCAGGGTCTCCTGGGGGTGTCAGGGTCCCCCTGCTCCCTGAAGGGGTTCGGTCTGGTTCCCATTGCCCCTCCTGCACCACGGGGGATGGGACAGAGGGGCTCATCCCCAGCCAGGCCGCTAGTCCTCAGCCATGTCGCATGCCCGGTTGGTGGCTGCCTCCACGGCATTCATGACAGTGGCCCGCAGTGCACCCTTCTCCAGCTGGTGCAGCGCATGGATGGTGGTGCCCCCGGGCGTGCAGACGTCTCCTCGCAGCTTTGCTGGGTGCTCCCCCGACTCCAGCATCATCTTCGCTGCACCCTATGGGAGACCAGGGAGGGTCAGAGAGAAAGTGACCTCCCAAACACCCCTCTCCTTGTCTGGGGATTCCACACCAGCATCCTCCCGTCATCCATACCCCGTGGTGGGGGACAAGGTGCTGAAGCGTCTGTCCCACCACCATGGCCTTCGCTGTCTCCTGGTGGCCTCATCTTTGGTTTCAAGAGGGGAAACTGAGGCAAGAGGCCATCCAGCGCCTCCTCCCTCACTCTGCCACCCTGCTGGGTGCTGCAGAGCCCAGGGCAGCGATGGTGCCAGGGTGCTCAAGTGAGGTGGGAGCTGCAGGGCAGGAGGGAGGGGAGCGATGCTGGGTGTCCCTGAGCAACGGCACCGACTCACCAGCAGCGTCTGAGCCGCGATCCTGCTGGCTAAAGCACCCGGCATGCCCATCTTCACCGCTCCCTCGGCCAAGGCTTCAGCAAACAGGTAGACCTGGGGGAGAAGAGCATTGGGGTTTGAGTGTGGTGCAAGGAGGGACCCCAAACCCCAGCCCCTGATGGGTGGGATTTCTGCTGGCATCCTGTGTCCCACTGGTGAGCCGGTGCCTGCTGAGTGCCAGCGCTTACGTAGGCCACCCCGCTGCCACTGAGGCCGGTGTGGATGTTGATGTAGGCTTCGGGGACCTCCTCGCAGAGCCCACAGGAGGACAGCAGGCTCTTCAGCAGGGCAGCTTCCTCATCACCAGCACCACTGCCTCGGGTGAAGACCATCGCCCCTGCCTGCACCACACACGGCAGGTTGGGCATGAGCCGCAGCACCTTGGTCCCAGCGGGGAGAAGCTGGGGAGAGAAGGGGATGGGAGAGAGATGCCAGCTCTGGGCAGCACCCAAGGATGCCCTGGGCACTGGTGGGTATCACCCACTGGGGCTGGCAGAGAAGCATGGTCAGTGAGGAAGGACCTGGGGGTGCAACCCAGGTGGGGACAGAGCCACAGCGGTGTGTCCTTCTCCACGAGCCCAAGTACAAATACAAGGAGGAGGAGGAGGAGGAGGAGGCGGCTCACCCACTGCAGTGTCTGGAGGGTGACGCCGGCCGCCAGTGAGACGACAACATGGTGGGGTCCCACAGCAGGACGGATCTCCTGCAGGACGCCCGGCAGAACGTGGGGTTTGGTGGCCAGGAAGATCAGCGTGCTCTCCTGCAGCACCTCCAGGTTGCAGTGCGTGGTCCGGCAGCCCGACTCCTGCCCGCGGCCAGGGAGAGGGGTCACAGCCTAGCACCCCCAACCCCAGCACCCCCATGGACAAGGCACATTCGCATGCAGGGACGTGGCTTGAGGACCTGCTCTGGCCACAAAGCCACCGAGGCTCTGCCTGGATTTCACCCAGACCTAGGAATGATGAGCCAGAGGCCTTTGTGGGGGGAAAGAAGGTCCTGAAATTGTGGCAAGGGGCACCCAAACATGCTTCCCACCTTGACAGCCACCAAGCGGGGTGGCTTGTCATCCCGTGTCCCCACTCACCCGCCAGGCATCCAGGTTTTTGTCCGAGGGAGCGCTGGCTATGATGCTGCTGGCTGGCACCTTTCCTTGGGGAACACGGGGACTGGGGTCAGCAGCCGGGGTGGCCCCAGGGTGGTGGGGACACCCCAGCACAGTCCAGACACCCCGATCTCAGCTGGGATGTGCTCCTTTTCTCCAACCCATCCTGATCAGCCTGGGGGTTTTGGAGCAAAGGGGGACAGGGCCAAATCCTACCGGTCCGGCATGAGCATCCCATGGGTCAGCACGAGCACCCCACAGAGACAGCTATGGGCACCCCATTGTGCCACGGTGCAGTGATAAAGAAGGTGACCCCAAAACTCAGGGACCATCTCCCAGCTTCTGAGTATGGGCAGGGCTGTCTCCACACTGGACTATGGGGCAGGGGCAACCAGGGACACCCGGGGTGGGAGGGACAGGGCTGTGCCCCCACTATCTGTGGGGCAGGGACCCTGAGGAGGGGGGCAGGACCGGGCTGTCCCCATGTCCCCACATTGATCTGTGGGACAGGAACCCCAGGGAGGGGCAGCGACCCTGGAGAGGGGGACAGGACCGGGCTGCCCCCATGGCCCCACACTGATCTGTGGGACAGGGACGCCGGGGATGGGGGCAGGACCGGGCTGCCCCCCTGTCCCCGCACCGCTCTGTGGGGCAGGGGCCCCAGGCACGGCAGGGACCCCCGGGCCGCCCCCCGCCCGTACCTGCCCGCAGCAGCCCCCGGGCCAGGCCTCCCGCCATCCGCCCGGCGCCCACGAACCCCACCCGCAGCTCCGCCGCCTCCATCGCGCCGGCCGCCCCACGGACACGCCCCCCGATCTCGCCCCCGACTCCCATTGGTCACGCTCTCCCCACCTCCGCTCGCCTATTGGAGGAACGTGGATAGAAGAGGCGGGGCTTGGGGGAAAGGCGGGTGTTTGCGCAGGTGCGGGGGCGCCACGTGGGTCCGGGGTGGAGCCGCTCGGGTTCACGCGTGGGGGGGGACTCCCTCCGACCCCCCCCAAACCCAGGACTAGCCCCGAGCCCTTCCTCCACCACTGGAGTGGGGTGCAGCCAACACCCCTGGGTGTACTGGGGCGGGGGGGTGTCCTCCAATGTGGTGGGTGCCCTCAATGGGAAGGGGTCCCCCAAACCTGGATTTGGGGGGTTCCACCCGGCCTCTGGGTGCTCCCCACCCTTTTTCTCCCCGCAGGACCGCCCCCTCCAGCCATATCATGCCGTCCCAGAGCTGCTGGGCTGTGCTGCTCCTCTGTGCTGCTGCTGGGGTTTTTGGGTGGCTGGGCCTTGGCACCTCCCTGGAGGTGGGGGTCCCCCTGTGTGTCCCCTCTGAGACGACTGCGGATGATGAGCAGTTCCGGGCTGAAGCCACACGCTGCGAGCTTTCACCCCCACGCTCCTGCCACCATCAGGTGTGGTAGTGGGGCTCTCCTGCCCCAAGCTGGGAGGTTGGGGTCCCTGGGACCCCCCCCCCCCACCCTGAGCAGCTACTTTGCCAGGGGTGGGTTGCCCAATGTCCATGCAGGATGGTTTTGGGGAGTGAAGGCTGAGTTTTGGGGTGGTATTATGCCTTTCTCCTTAATTTCCCCACCCAAAAAAGCTACTGCTCTGTACCTCCCACCCTGTCTCTGCTGGGAGCACCCATGGGTGCTCAGACCTGCTGACACCGGTGCTGCCTCCAGGTCATGGTGCGGCTCCGCTTGACCTGCACCGACCTGAGCGAGGACAAGGAGGAGGCTGCCAAGCTGGGGATGGACCTGTTCAACTGCCAAGCCAGCGCTGAGGGTCACCAGACATACGCCTGCACCCCAGACATGGTAAGGTGCCTGGGCAGGGCACCCCAAATCCTGTTTTTTTCAATTCCACTCCAAATCCTGTAGTAATCCAATGCAATTCCCCCCCAAAATCCCAAACTTTGTAGGCACAGAGCCCAAGCTCCACTTAGCCACCTTTGTTCAGCCTCTCATCCTCATTTTGGGGTAAACCCAGCCCTGTTTAGTTAATTTTCCCATGGCAGGTGGGGGTTTCCACTCCTGATCCCCTTCCACCCTGCAAGCCTTGCTTGCTTGCAAAGGCTTTTCTGAAATCTCCCCAGCACCATTGGGTGTAGTTTAAACACTGGGGGCTCATTTCGGGATGGGGAGAGCCAGTATCCACCTAGTATGTGGTGGTGGGCATTGCTGTGGGGTGATGGTTTGTGGGGGACTGTGGGGCCACCCCCCATCACCCACCCCACTCTTTCCCCCCCAATATTCACCCCAGGGGAGGCAGGAGGAGATGCAGGAGCAGCTGGCTGGTTGGCTGCGGCCGAGACTGGAGACCCCCATCCACCCCAGCCTGCAGCAGCTGGCACTGGATGAGACCCTCATCACCAGTGGGCAACACCGGGTGGCCCAGCTCATGGAGGACATTACCCAGTGGATGGGTAAGAGCCACCAGCTGGGATGCTCCTACATCCCCGTCTCCCACCTTGGGGACTGATCCAGCCTCTTGTGCCTCCATACAGGGAACACGAGCAGCTGTGGGGCTGCAGGGCTCCGGGAAGGGGAGCGGGTTGTCCTGTCCCACCTCCACCACGCACAGGAAAGAGCTCAGGACATATATTCCCAACTAGGTGGGAATGCAGCAAACCCCATCCCAGTTCTTTTTGCACCAGGGCACCCCTGGGTGCAACTCCCCCAGCTCATGGGATGCCATATCCATCTCCGCTGCATGCAGAGAGCAACCTGGCCCTTCTTCTGGCCCAGCAGCATCAGATGGAAGAAGTGATGGAGAAGCTGTGGCAGGTCAACCAGAGCCTGGGGCTGATGCTGGTGGCCATGGAGGGTGCACGGAGGCAGCTGGAGAGCAGTCTGCAGCACCTCCACACCATCCTCGGCCCAGCCGGTGAGCTGGGGATGGGTGCTGGAGGGCAGATGGGTGCTGGTGGGTGCCAACATTGGGTTCTTGTTCCCTGTCCTGCAGGTCAGAGCCAGAGTGCGACCTCCACCCGCATCTTACATGGCTCCTACTTTGTGCTGCTGGTCACACTACTATTGCCCATGCCACCCCGTGCCATCCTTCTCCTCCTCCTCTTCCTTGGCGAGCTCCTCGGCATCCCGGCACTCTCCACTCTCCTGGTCCTTGCTGTGGCAGGTGGGGACGGGTGTTGGGGGACCTGTCTGGGGACATGCCACCCTGGGGGTGCTGCGGGGGTGGGCTAGGATTGCTCTGCCCTCTCCCACCCTTCTGCTTCCCCACAGGGCAGTGGTTGGTGGTGGCCACGCACCGTGGTGCTGGGGGAGCCTGGCTGATGCTTCCCTGGGAGCAGCCCCACCACCGGCTCACCTCCACCCCGGACAGGTAGGAGATGGCTGGGGGGGGTGATGGGCATGGCACCCTTGGGAGCTGCTAGGAGCCAGCATGGGCACCCATCCTGGATATCCCATCCTGCTGCCATCTGGCAGAGGCCCACAGGGTGGGGCTGGACACACCTTGATGGCTTGCCTGCAGCTTTTGGGCACCTCATCCCAGCTCCCTGCCTGAAGGAGGGTATGGGGAGGCTGAAAAGGGGGCTGCCATCATGATGGTGCCCCTTGGCAGCCAAGAGGGCCAACCGTGCCCTGGGGGGCACCGAGCCCTGCATCGCAGCTGGGCGAGGGGTGGGATTGTCCCGCTCTGCTCTGTGCTGGGGCGGCCTCACCCCGAGTGCTGCAGGCAGTGTTGGGCACCACAGGACATTGAGGGTATAAAGCTACTGGAGAGTGTCCAGAGGAGGCCACGGAGTTAGGGAAGGGTTTAGAGAGGAAACTGTATGAGGAGCAGCTGAAGTCCCTGGGTTTGTTCAGCTGGAGCAGAGGAGGCCGAGGGCAGCCCTCATGGTGCTCTGCAGCTCCCTCCCAAGGGGAGGAGGAGGGGCAGGGCTGGTCTCTTCTCTCTGGTGACCAACGCCAGGGCCCGAGAGAATGGCAGGGAGATGGGCCAGGGGAGGGTTAGGCTGGGCATTAGGGAAAAGTTCTTCCCCCAGAGGGTGGTGGAGCCCTGGAACAGGCTCCCCAGGGAGGCATCACGGCACCAAGCTCGATGCTATTCAAGAAGCACTTGGACAAGGCCCTCCGAGACATGGTGTGAATTTGGGGTTGTCCTGTGCAGGGACAGGAGTTGGACTTGATGATCCTTGTGGGTCCCTTCCAGCTCAGGACATACTGTGATTCTGTGGTGACACAGAAGCCACCAAGGTGGCGGAGCTCTGGATTTCCTTCTTTCCATGTTAGGGAGCACAAAATGGAGCTGTTGCAGGAGGAGCTGAACAGAATGGAGATGAGCTGCCTGCAAGGTGAGAGCTGGCTGGGCAGGGGGATGTGGGACAGATGACCATGAGGTGGGAGGTGTGGTGGCCGTAGGACAGGGTTCTAAAGTCCCAGCATGTCCCCATCCCATGCTATGTGTTACCCAAGTGTCCCCAAGCTGTGCTGGGACATGTGTACCACCTCAGGGTGTCCCCATCCATCACCTGGGGGGACAGCAGCATTGGGAGTGTGTCACCACCAATACCATGTTCTTGCAGAGCCCTCGTGCCTGGAGCAGCCCCCAGCGATGGCAGGGGACCTCCCTGGCTTAGCAGGACGGGTGTCACCCATCCCTGGAGGCTGGAGGACAAAGCTGAGCTCACGTGGGGTAAGTCTGAGCTGGGGGGGTAGGTGCTGGGCGGGATGTCCCCAGGTTGGGCCAGACCCTGCTCCTGGGGCCAACAGGGTCTCTCCGAGGCTCAGGTCCTCTAAGGCTGGGGTGTCCTCATCATGACTGCGCCTCTGGGTGCTGGATGCCCTGTTGGGTGAGGGGCCAGGGCTGGCACTGCAGCGCTTGTGGGAACATGACACCCAGGGAGGACTTTTGGGTGGAGGGGGGGTGTCCTCCAAGGATGACCAAGGCACCCATCCTGTACGACCCACGTGTCCCCAGGGGACAAGGGACATCTCCTCCAGGACAGGAGGGTCACCAGGGATGGAGGATGCCCTGTCCAAACCCCTTCTTCCCCATCCAGGTGATGCCAGAGCTGGCCCTTGGCACTGGGAAACGTTGGGAGCCCAAACCCTCCAACCCAAGCCCATCTCCAGCCAGCAATATGTAAGTGCCAACTGCAGGGGACATCCCATCTCCAGGGACGTGTTGGGGCTGCTGTCACCTCGGGGTGCAGCCAGTAACCTGACAGTTGGGGGACAGCCTCCCTGGGGGCTTCTTGGGGTGCTGGTACTGATGGGTCTCCCTTCCATAGGTTCTTGCTGTCCCCATGCCAGGGGCTCACCAGGGCCAGGCAGTGGTGCCAGAAGAAAGCCATCCCTGGCCAGGACTTCTGCCATGTCCACACCACCGGTTGAGCCTCATGCAGCCACTTGGCCATGGAGTCATCTGCCCATCTCTGACCCTCTACCCCCTCCCAGAGGGGTTTTAAACCCTTTTTTTGGCTCTTCCAGAGCCTGGTGGAGAGCACATGGTGGTGCTCAGGACCCTAAGGGTACCACTCAATGTGCATACGGGACTGCTGTGGGGCAGATGCTCCTTGTCCCACCACTTTTATGTTATTTGCATATATTTTAATAAATGCTATATTTACAGCTGGAGCCTTCCCCATCCTAGTCCTTCCCCCTCCCCCCCACCCCATCCCGATGCTGGGGCAGGGGTGGCTTTGCTGGGGGCTTTGGGACCAACCTTATGTGCCAAAAGCAACAGGAAAGGCTGAGCTGCCATTCCTGCGCTGGGGAAAACCCTCATCACCCTCCCTTTATTACAGCCTGATTAGAGGTAATTAGCAGTGTAGCCCATTACAGCTCAGCAGCAGCTGCCAGCCTTCTGCATATGGGCAAGGTAGCAGTGGTGGCCCCAGTTGGTAGCTACCACCCTATCTGGGGTCCCAGCACCTCTGGGATGCCCCAAACCACCTTCCCCCCCTTGCCCTGGGCATCTCGCATTGCTTCCAGCAGCAGGCAGGAATGTGGGGGCTGCTCAATGGGCTCTGGCCCCCTTCTACTTCGGAAATGTCATTGTCACCCCCCCAGCCCCGTCCTCTGCCCCAGCAAAGGACAACCCTGAGATGAAGAGGATGGTGCCGGGTGACGCCGGTCCCAGTGCCACGTTGGCCTGTCACTTCCTGGCATTGGCATAGTTGGCGGTGAACCAGGCACAGGTCTCCTTCATGGCTAGGGAGGGAGAAGATGGGGTGGGTTGGGGGATTGGGAATGCAGTTTGTTCATAGAATCGTTGGAAGGGTCCTTCGAAGGTCATCCAGTCAAACCCCCTGCCAGGGGCAGGGACATCTTTAAATAGATGAGGCTGCTCAGAGCCCCCTCCAACCTGACCTTGAGTGTTCCAGGGATGGGGCATCGACCACCTCTCTGGGAAACCTGGGCCAGTGTCTCACCACCCTCAGCATAACATATTTCCTTAGATGTAGTCTAAATCTCCTCTCCTTTAGATTAAAACCATTATCCCTTGGTCCTACCACTACAGGCCCTACTAAAAAGTTTGTCCCCATCTTTCTTATAAGCCCCCTTTAGAAAGTGAAAGGATAGACCACTGTGATCCCACCAAGGCTAACTCCAGTGGATGGGGCCTTCCCCTTTTTCCTGGAGCCCCTCATCTCACCTTGCCTGAAGGGTGTGAACTGGAAGCCGGGTAGGTAGTGCCGTAGCTTGGCATTGCTGGCCGTCTTCTTGAACTGCCCATCTGCTTTAGTGGTGTCAAACTGGTATGGAAACGATTAAGGGAAACCAAGGCGGGGGGGAAAAAAGGTCTCTTGGGGTGCTGCTCTGGATTACAGCATCTCCCCTGGAGCCCTACAGCTGCTGGTGGAAAGTGGGGTGCCCCCCAAGCCGCAGCAGCCCCGCGGGGGCCAGCCTACAGTGAAGGATACAACAAGCTCTCCCCTGAAGTCCATGGCCTCCATGATCGCCTCCGCTGCCTCCTTGATGGAGACCTCATCTTCTTCTCCCACTGTAAAGAAGGGCATGATTGTGGCCGGTCCTCCATCTTCTTGGAAAGGGGCTGGAGTTGGGGGGTTATGGAGGGGCAGCTGGGCCTTACCTGACAAAATGATGGGCTCCACCTCATCGTATTCCCGCAGGACCCAAAGGAAGAGCCGGGCCAGGTCCTGCAGAGGGGAAGATGGCTCTTAGGGGGGGTGGCTGCTGTCCCCCAGCCCTCCCATCACAAGGGGACCCAACCCTTGAGGATGGCCAATGCTGCCCAGGACAACCTAGGTTGGCTCAGACCCAGCTGGGGTCCAGGCACCGGCCCCCCCCAGCCCTGTATGCTGCCCTCCCCAAGTTGAAGTAGGCCCCCAAGGCCACACGTACCAGGGAGTAGATAAATTGTCTCCTGGGCTTGCCCGTGCCCCAGACGGTCAGAGCTGATCCGGTCTCTGTGGAAGGAGAGCGTGTCCATGAGCATCAGAGCCACCTCCACTGACCCTGACTACCCTGCAGAGCTCATGGAGCAGGCAGGGGGAAAAAAAACCCCAATCCTCCCCCAAAAAAGCCATAAGAAGTCCTGCCGCACTCACGTTTGGCCAAGTAGACCTTATGGATGAGCCCTGGCAAGACGTGGCCATCCTCAATGTTAAAGTTGTCATGTGGCCCGAAGACATTGGTGGGGATGACGGCGGTGAAGCGGCAGCCGTGCTGCTCGAAGTAGCCCCTGGGTGAGAGTGTGGGGGGGTACAGGCAGGTTGTCCACCAGCTGCAGTCACCCCTCCTCCCATACACAGCTGTCCCCAGATGACCCTAGCCAGCAGCATCTCCATCTGCTGAGCCCAGCTATCTTCCCCAGCTTCATTTAATTCCCCTTGCCCTGATAACAGGAGGCTGCTCACAGCCTGCAAGGGCTCTCCACATCCCACCCCATCCCCCGCACCTATTCTGGATGTCGATCATCCTCTTGGCGTAGGAATAGCCGAAGTTAGAGCTGTGAGGTGGCCCATTGTGAATCTGGGGACAAGAGAGCAGAGTTAGCAGGGCAGGGACACCCACTGGGCTGCACATGGGGATGGAGATGCTCACCATGCTCTCGTCGATGGGGTACGTCGTCTTGTCTGGGAAGATGCAGGTGGAGAGGCAGGAGACCACCTTCTGCACCCCTGCCTCATACGCCGAGTGCAGGACGTTGTCGTTGATATAGATGTTTCTCCTCTGGAGATGGAGAGGTTTGTCAGATCTGGGGTCTGGTGATCCCCCTAAAACCCTGCACCCTATTGGGTAACACCTTATTAATAACTCATTAATAACGCCAGAAACCAGATGAGCTCTGGTTTGGCCCCAGAAGCAGAACAAGCCATGTCCCTGTGTCCCCACGTCAGGGAGGGCAGGGGGTTGCAGCATCCTCAGGGATCCCCAAATCCACCCATTTGCCATGTGCTCACCCAAAAATCCAGGTTGTAGCGGATGTTTTTGAAAAGGCCCCCGACCATGGCAGCCAGGTGGATGACATGGGTGGGTTTGTGCTTCTCAAACAGGGCTTTGGTCTCCACGGCATTCCTGGGATGGGAAATTTTGGGGTTCAGCAGTGCCGAGGTAGCAAAGCGGGGGGGTTCCAAGCAAAAACCCACATGGACAACTCACGTCAAGTCAGCGTCTCTGGAGGACACGAAGATCCACTCCTCATCTGGCTGCCCCCCTCCATCAGCCACCACCTTCTCAATGGCTCTCCCCACCAAACCAGTGCCACCCGTCACCAGGATGCGTTTGGGCACCAGCCCCACTGCCTCCGTCATGGCCAAAACCCTGCGGGTAGTGGGGGGCTAAGTTAGGGTTGCACCCCGTTATGGAGCACCGAGCTCACCCCCCACCCTGGCATGAGGCACCCATGAGCATCAACCACGTGCCAGGCCTACGGGATTATTTTGGGATGGGGAGGGGGGGTTTACCCACTTCTGCCAGCAAAAGCAGAAAGGAAAGTGGAAGCGATGTGTTTGGTGGTGACGTGGCCAGGCCGGGGCAGCACAAACTCATCAGCTATAGTTGCTAATTAATGAAACTGGTGGGTGGCCGGCGGGCTGCCTGCGTGCAGGCGGCACCTGGGCTGGAGCCAGGCCCTGCCACGCGGCACTGCACGGCGCTGCCCGGCCTCTGGAAACGGAGGCTCACCCTGCACCCTGCGCCTCCCTCGTGTCCCAGCTCTGCACTCGACACCTCCCTCTGCACCCCAAACCCCAGGTCTCCACCCCACACTTCCCCCCGCAACCCAAACCTCAGCTCTGCACTTCATGCCTCCTCTGCACCCCAAATCCTACATCTGCACCCCATGCTTCCTCCTGCACCCCAAATGCCAGGTCTGTACTCTATGCCTTCTCTGCACCTCGAGTCCCAGGTCTACACCCCACACTTCCCCCTACACCCCAAGTCTGAGATCTGCACCCCACACCTCCCCCTGCACCCCAAATCCCATGTCTGCACCCAGGTCTGCACCCCACACCTTCCCCTGCACCCCAAATCCCAGGTCTGCACCCAGGTCTGCACCCCACACCTTCCCCTGCACCCCAAATCCCAGGTCTGCACCCAGGTCTGCACCCCACACCTTCCCCTGCACCCCGGATCTCAGCTCTGCACCCAGCTCTGCACCCCAAATCCCAGGTCTGCACCCCACTCCTACCCGCACCCCAAACCCCAGGCCCAGCCCCATACGCACCACAGCCCCCCGCCCCGCCCTGGCGAGGCCCCCCTAGACCCCTCATATCCCCCTGGGGCTCTCCCCTGCGTACTGTCTCCCCCGGGGACCCCCCACGTCTACACGCTGCCCCGAGCACCCCCGCGGTGTGTGTGGGGGGGCTGCCCCGCAAACGCCCCGTGATGGGACGGGGCGGGGGTCCCGGCTCACCCCGGCACGGGGCTGGGCTCGGCTCGGCTGGGCTCGGCGGTGCTCGGCTGCGCTCGGCCCGGCCCTCGGCTGGGCTCGGTTTCGTTCGGCCCGGCCCTCGAGGGGCTCGACTGTGTTCGGCCAGGCTCGGCGGGACTCGGCCCGGTCCTCGGCGGGGCTCGGCTGGGTTCGGCGGGGCTCGGTTGGGTTCGGCGGGGCTCGGCTGGGTTCGGCGGGGCTCGGCAGTGTTCGGCTCAGCCCGGCTCGGCCCCGCTTCCTGCCGCCCCGCCGCCGTCACCGGGCGCCGCCGCTCGGCTCGTCGGGAAATGGAGTCCGCGCCCGGGGGTCACCGGCACCGAGACCTGCCACAGGGCCGGGGGACAGCGGTACCGGCCCCCGCCGCTTGCACGGGGGTGCTGGCACGAGCCCAGGCCCTTGCCGGCCCGCACCCGGCAGGCAGCGGTGCGGGGAGGGGCGTGCAGGGGAAGGGAAGGGGGTGCGCAGGTCCCCTCCCCTCCTCCATACTACAAAGTGCTCATCAAAAGGGATTTGGATGAGAAAAGGCTTAATCATCTTCAATGCACTTGAGTTGAGATTAAAAATGAGCAGAGCTTTCCGGTGGGCGGGGGATGGTTTCAAAGACACCCGCCCCAACACACCCCGCCCTGCTCCAGCTGTTTTTTCCTTTGGGATTTCTGTGAGGTAAAGGCAGGGCCTTGCACTGCTCTAAATTAAAATGCTGAAGAATGGGATTAAGGGAGATCCACTCAGGAATTCCCACTTTTCCCCAAAAAAGAATATGTCCCCTATGTCGAGGGGTGGTAGGATATTGTGTTTTTTCACTCCTCCCTCCTCCTTTCTCCTGGGTGAGACCTGGAAGAGGAGTGTGCCCTTTTCCTTTGGGAAAATCTCAGAAAAATCTGAATCCTAGGGGACCCCCTTCTTGGGGCTGTAATTGTTTCCCCTTGCACATGGAAAGACGTCTCCCTGTGCTCGTGCGACCAGCCATATCCCCTGGAACAATCCGGCCCTTCTTCCATCTGGGTGAGTCCCAGCATGTCCCCAGCCCTCCCAGAGCTTTCCCAACTCCAAAAATCCCACTCTCATGAGTGACTCCAGCCCTGGTGCTATTTTCCTCCCTCATGAGGCAGGATGATCTCACATGTGGAACCAGGAATGAGGCACTGAAGCTCCTTCTCTGTGCCAGCTAATCCCGTGTCTACTCTGCAAACAGCATCACCTCTTTCATCCTCTGCAAGACAAGGTTTGGCAAGAAGAAACCTCACGTTGATGTTTCCTGTGTGTCCCACTCCACCTGCACCGGCTCAAGGCAGGGGGGTGAATCGCAACCACCCCACATCCAGCTGCCTCCACGCTTCCAGCTTGCCACATGGTAAAAATTATAGAATAGAAGGGTTTGGATCAAAAGGCACCTTTAAAAATCATCTAGTCCAACCCCCAACCACGGGCAGGAATATCCTTCACTAGACCATGTTGCTCAAAATCCCGTCCAACCTGACCTTGAACATTTCTAATGATGGGGCATCCATTCAACGACCCAGGGAAATGCAAAAGGCCAAGGAAGATTTTCCATGTGCTGGTGGGAGCATAAGACCTTCCTGCTGCATCCTGCGAACTCCGGGGGTTAAATAGGGGTAAACCACTCTTTCAGCTGAGGAATCACGGGGAGGTGACGAAGCCAGAGCTGCTGTAACAGCAGTTGAATAACCATGGTGCTGGATTTAAATATGGTAATTCTGGAGCTAATTACCAAAGCAATGTTAGGGCATGAGGGAAGATCACAGGGGAGAGGTGTAAACTTGCGGTGGCCATATGGGATGGAGCAGGACTCTCTTGTTAATGAAATATCACCCAGGCTTTTGATATTATCTAGCAAGATCTTGTGAGTTAAGGATGAAAGCCTAGAGGAGACCCATGAGGTCAACTGGGCAGGTCTTCTGCGTGACACGAACCAGAGGACAGCCCAGGACCTTGCAGCAGGCACAATAAAGCTTGGGTGGCTTGGTCAGATCACATCACTGTCGGAGAACCACTGCTTCATCTGACATGTTGTTTCCGTACCGAAGCCTCTTTGTGGATGACCTCTTTCTCTCAAACTGGTCTGGTTTTGGCTCCGGCCCTGATCCCTGCTCTTCTCTCCCCATTCCTCCCAGGTAAGTGGGGCAGATGGGTGCAAGCTGCCTGGATGCAGCCCATCCCAGCATGAAAGCTGGCTTGTGATGATGCTGCATGGCTGCAGCCAAGCTCCAGGAGCCTAGGTGAGACACAAGCTCTAAGCATCCCTCTCCCACTTGGATTTCAGTCTGATGGCTCTTTATGCTTTTAGGTAGACAGCACACCAGCAGTGAGCCCCTTTCCAGGTCATGTCCTGCAGTACAGACTCCATGTGTGATTTCAGCTGGCTGAAGTCTATTTTGTCCCAAGCAGCCCAGCTCCCACCAGTTTCCATAGGGGCTTGGGGTTGCTCCCCACCCATGTGCAGCCCCTCGGCAATGGGAGAGTTGTCCAAAAGCACGGGACAGTCTTGCTGAGACACAGTGGGGGAAGGCTGGGATGGGAATGGGAGTGACGGCTACAGCTTTTCCTAGACCCCCTTGCTCTTGCTAATGATGAGAGGTTTCTCAGCATATGAAATATGAAGCAGGAACAATTCGAATGGAAAATTTCTGACGTGGGGTGGGACAAGAACGAAACAGACTCCTTGCAGACTCCTGGTTCATGGGATTGGGAGGAGCTGCTGTGCAGTAACACCCTTGCCGCCATCACTTTGCATTTGGCCTTACCGAGTCCAATCCTCTTGAAATAGGAGGAAGACAAGGGAAAAAGACCATGCGTGGCTACAAGCTGCGAATGCTTCGTGATGGGGTTCGGGGCTGCTCTGAGAGTGGGGTCCTGGCTGTGTGGCTGAGAGTCCCATTGGGAGTCAGACGCTGGGAGAAGTGCCACCCATTTCACCCACAGCCTGGGAGGGTGCCCTCCAGCACGTCCTTCCTGCTGCTCGCCTGCCTTGGGGTCTCCTAAGGATGAGGTGCAGAGCTGGGCAGGGGGCAGCCAAAGAGACCTGACTTCCCAGGGCAGATGGGAGAGAGGGTCGTGCTGGTCCATCTGTCCTTTGGGCAGAGGGCCATGTGGCTCTGAACCTCTTCCCAGTGCTCCCTTGAACCCGACTGAGCTGACTGTGTCCAAAATTAGCAGCTCTGGAGCAAGTTTGGGCTGAGACATGTTCTGAAGCATGAGGCAGACATCCCTCCAGGCCTGGCTGCTCAGGCACGTCGCAGGACTGTGGGGAGGCGAGATCCTGCACCCATTTTCATCCAAGGGTTGATGTCAAGCTGGCTGAACTCCAAGGTTAACAACTATCGCTCCTAAGAGCAGGTATTACTTGAGTTTCTTCTCTATTGATAAGACATAACTTTAAGATAAGCTGAGGTAAGACCCTCAAGGCCAACAAAGCACGTCTGCAGGGGAGATGTGCTATTTACACTAAATCATAGGATAAAAAGGCCAAACAGATCCAAACCCATTCCCCCTCTCCTTGCCCAGCTCCAAGGCAGGTGATGTTTGGTTTTGATTTTAGGGAAGGGCTTTGTTCCTAGGCAAAAGCTTCGCCTTTGAAATGAGGCCGACTCCAGCTGTGCGCAGAGCTCTGGCATTCTGGACTCCAGCTGCTCTGGAAACGTTCTCTTAATTTGCCTTTGATGAATATTTCAGTGCTGCCAATACCCCTGGAGACTGTGAGCTCCTGTCTCAGCCCAGAGTTCACTTCTTTTTCAGGAGCCATTTTTCACATACAGAGAGTGAAAAATAAAAACAGTTAAGGGGAAGAGAGAGTGAGCAATTTGGGGGACTAAAGATTTTTGGCACCCAAAGATCTGGGTTTGAGTGCCCAAGTTTGGAGGCACAGAGGTGGCAGGGTAGCATAAGGGAACGTGCCTACCCCACCAGCTCTTTGGCCATGCAGCCCTGCAGGAGCCCCATCTTTATATCAGAGTAGGGCCACCAGTTTATTCCTGCCCCTGGTGCTCAGTGCCCCATGCTGTGCCTCAGGGTCCCCACAGTGAGGAGGATGGTGAGCGCAGTGCAGAGGGGTGGTGACTTGGGGTCCCCTGTAGAGGTGGTGCATGGCCCCTGAGGCAGGGAGGATGGTGGTCTGGAGACCACATGCACTGTTGGACCCTGCAGCGAAGCGGGGATGGTGGTGTGGGGATCCCCTGCAAGGGATCATCTGGGGACCCCATAGCAAGGTGAGGTCATGGGCTAGGGGCTCCCACGTAGGCGGAATGGGGACCGTGCAGCCAGGTGGAGAGTGCAACCATAGTCCAGCCTTCGGTCAGTTGACGACCCCATAACAAGGAGGTGTGGTGACCTGGGCACTCTGCATGGGTTGTCCAGGGTCCTGGCACCAATAGAGGATGGGGACAGAAACACTGAGTGGGTGGTCCTGGCTCCACTTTGTGAGAGAAGATGGTGTCATGGGGTTTGGAAGCAGTTGGGCTGGGGACAACAACAAGGGGGAACCATGAGAGGGGACCCTGCCTGCGTATCCCTGGCACCCTGCAGCACGGGCAAGAAGGGCAGGGTGCCTTCTTGATGTACATATTGATGACAGATTTTTTTGTTATTTAATCAGCGCATTTTCCCTCCACCTGACCCCTCCAAGTGCCCCAACTGCTTTTGCCTGAGGCCTTTGGTTCGGTTGTCAGCAGCATTTCTAGTCATTCAGCCCCTCATTCAGCCCCTGCCCCTCCCAGCAGCGGTTCTGGGGGCCGTTTGGTGAAGATGTTTGATTTCTTGTGCCCGACGTGTTGATTTTGGGGTCCTGACAGGAGCCTTCTGGAAACTTCCAGGATCTGCTGCAGCAGCTGGCGCCTGTCAGCCGCCGCCCGATTGGCAGGCTGTTAGGCACCCCCGGTGGGCAGGTTGTTAGCTGCGTCCTGATTGGCTGATGGCTGAGGGTGCTGAGGGAGCAGCTGGCTGTGGTGAGGGAAGGCTGCAGCGCGGGCGCCTGGCTGGTGAGCTCTGGGAGAGCTGCAGTTTGTGTTGAGGGGCAGCACAAGGATCCATGGGAACAAGCGAACACATACGGAATTCCATGGGCAAAAAAGGCAAGTATTTTCAGTGTGAGGGTGGTCAAACTGTTGCAGAGGTACTAAAGTCTCCATCCTTAGGGATACTGAACACCCGGTTGACCATGTTCCCAAAAAAATGCTCCAGCTGGCTGTGCTTTGGAAGATGTGCTGAACGACAAGCTCGGCAAAGGTCCCTGCAGAACTAAATGATTATGTGATTGTATTTGCTTAGAGGGAAAGAGACTCATGCTGGGAAAGAGAGTAGTCAACTGTGTGCTGGCATGGGAGAAATTCTCACAAGCATGCACAGGGAACGTTCTTGTGTTGGAATTTCGTTTACGCAAGTGATGGGCTTGTGTGGCAGACTAGAAGCCCCCGCCAGGTGCCAGTCTGTGTTGATATTGGCTGTGGTGGCACAATCCCGCGGAGAGATCTAGTGACCCTTCTCCACCCACCCCGCTGGCTTCTTGAGCCCTTGCTTTGTGCTGGGTAGAGTTGGAGGAGGCTTGGGAGAAGAAGGGAAGAGGAGACCACACAGGCTGGGATAAGGAGAACTTTATTGATGGAAAAAAGAGAGCAAAAAAGCAGGATGACCAAGTAGAAGGGAATTGGTCTGAGGTGCAAGCCTAGCCCCCCAGAGGAAGAAGGCCAGGGAACTGCTTGAGCAAGTCCATCGGAGAGGTACCAAGATGATGGGGGGACTGGAGCACCCCTCTTATGAGGAAAGGCTGAGAGACGTGCGTTTGTTCAGCCTGGAGAAGAGAAGACTGAGGGGGGAACTCATCAATACTTACAAATATCTGAAGGGTGAGTGTCAAGAGGATGGGGCCGGGCTGTTTTCAGTGGTGGGTGCCCAAGGACAGGCCAAGGTTGCAGTGGGCACAAGTTGGAAGGCAGGAAGTTCCATTTAAACACGAGATAAAACTTTGTTCCTGTGAGGGTGGCAGAGCAGTGGAACAGGCTTCCCAGAGAGGCTGTGGAGTCTCCTTCCCTGGAGACATTCAAACCCTGCCTGGACGAGGTCCTTGCTTGCTGCTGTAGGTGTGCCTGGTCAAGCAGGGGGGATGGACAAGATGCTCTCCAGAGGTCCCTTCCAACCCGTAGCATTGTGTGATTCTGTGATTCTTGCAGTCCGCAGGGACATCACCTGACTGCCATGATTTTTCAAATATCCACCCCTCTACTCTGCTCTTGTGAGACCCCATCTGGAGAACTGCATCCAGCTCTGGAGCCGCCAATACAGAAAGGACATGGACCTGTTGGAACAGGTCCAGAGGCGGGCCCCAAAAATGATCTGAGGGCTGGAGCACCTCTCCTATGAGGACAGGCTGAGAGAGTTGTAGTTGTTGAGCCTGGAGACAGAAAGGCAGCGGGGAGACCTTCTTGCGGCCTTCCAGTACTTGAAGGGGGACCATAGGAGAGATGGGGGCTACCTCTTTAGCAAGGCCCGATGTGACAGGACAAGGGGTAATAGTTTTAAACTAAAGGACGGTAGATTTAGACTGGATATAAGGGAAAAAATGTTTTACTGTGAGCGTGGTGAAACACAGAATCCCAGAATCCCGGAATCCCAGGTTGGAAGGGAGCTCAGGGATCATCTAGTCCAAGCTTTCTAGGAAGAGCACAGCCTAGACAAGATGGCCCAGCAGGCTGTGCAGCCGAATCTTGAAAGCGTCCAATGTGGCGGAAGAGGTTGCCCAGAGAGGTGGTGGATGCTCCATCCCTAGAAACATTCAAGGTCAGGTTGGAGAGGGCTCTGAGCAAGCGGATCTAGTGGAAGATGTCCGTGCTCGCTGCAGGGGTTTTAGACTGGTTGCCCACTAATGTCCCTTCCAACCTAAACCGTTCTATGATTCTATGATTCCATGATTGTCATGAGAGTGTCTGGGCAACTACATGATCCAGTTCCCTTCAGGACTCTGGGATGCATCTCACCAGGTGCCATAGCCTTGTGTATGTTCAGGTTCCTCAGGTGGTCCGAAACCTGATCTTCCCTTACAGTGGGAGGGTCTTGACCCGCCTTGTGCCCATCTTGCGGTGCATGTCGTCGGGAGGGGTGAGGAGAGGGGTTACGAGTGAAGCCTGAAGCAAAAAAGGGCTTGAGTAGCTCATCCCTCTCCTGGTGTGTTGCTCCTAGGTCACCCTTCTTGTTCATCAGGGGAGGTACGCTCTCTTTAACCTTCCTTTTGTGGTTGACATAGCCATAGAAGAAGCCCTTCCTGTTATTCTTCTGCATGCCTTGTTGTGCCAAAGCCTTTGTTTGAGCCAGTGGTTGGCTGGTGTCACACTCTGGAAGCCCCCCCGCCAGGTGCCAGTCTGTGTTGATATTGGCTGTGGTGGCACAATCCCGCGGAGAGATCTAGTGACCCTTCTCCACCCACCCTGCTGGCCTCTTGAGCCCTGGCTTTGTGCTGGGTAGAGTTGGAGGAGGCTTGGGAGAAGAAGGGAAGAGGAGACCTCACAGGCTGGGATGCAGGAGAACTTTATTGATGGACAAAAGAGAGCAAAAAGGCAGGGTGACCAAGTGGAAGGGAAGTGGTCTGAGGTGCAAGTCTAGCGACCATCAGCCGAGGTGCCGTGTGCGAGAGAGGACCTTGCCAGAGCAGCAAGAACTTCCTGCCGCACAGTGGGAGCGTCACGCCGGAGGTCCCCGGTGGTCTATGGCTTGTGAGAAAGTGATTGGAGCGGGCAGTACTGGAGATAGCAGAAGGGGCGATGCAAGGAAGAGAGTGGGAGAAGAGGAGGAGGTGCGTGGGCCGTGTGACCAGGCAGGCTGGGTTGGCCCCTTCCCCGCTTCCTTGCTTGGTGCCTTGAGAGGAGGAGCCGTGGAGGGCAGATCCACGTGTCAGCAAGAGCCCGGAGGTGCGTCCTCAGTCGATGCCCTGGCTTGCAGGGTACGTGCTGTTGGTATCAGGGGTGGTGGTCAGGGCCGTTAGCAGGGGTAGCAGCCCCTTCCGCCGCCGTAGCAGCCCAGGCCTCCAAAGCCGTAGCCATAGCCAAATCCGCCAGAGGAGACGGGCACTCCCTGGGAGCCGAGGATGTTGCCCACGGCAGCTGAAGAGGAGGATCCAACAGCAGTGTTCTGTGGGAAGGAGCTGAGGATGGGTCCTGGCAGGGTGACCATCACGGCGGGAGGCTGGATGACGACGCGGGAGTCCTCGCACTGCCTGACACAGGGCTCGTTGCAGCTGTTAGCCAGCGGGGTGGGTCCGCAGGGGCGGCAGAGGTCGTAGCAGGCCATGTGTGTGGTGTGGAGGGTGCCTGGAAGAGAGGGTGTTGAGAGAGCGTAGGGGCGTGGGGGTGCGAGGGGTGTGGTGGTGCGAGGTGGGGGTGCAACAGCAGGAGGACAAGGGAGCGTGGAGGCGTGTTGTGTGGCTGTGGGGAGCGTGGGTGTGGGGAGGTGTCGGCTGCTGAGTTGGGGGCAGAGCGTGCTGGAAGAGCCAGGCCAGGTGGGGCAAGGGAAGAAGGGGAAGGAGGGGAAGGGGGTTCAGACTCACCTCGTTGACGTTGGAGGAGAAGGTGTGAGGAGCGTGTGTGAGGGAGAGAGGTGCTGGGCCAGCTTTTATGCTGGTCGGCGAGGGGCGGGGCAGCCTTTGCGCATGACGGTGTTTTGCAGCAAGCGGCTGTTGCATGCCACAGGCTGGCAAGTCATGAGGTGGGGTGTGTTTTTCTTCCTGCAGTTGTACACTTTCATGTGCTCTTCTTGAGGACGTGTCCCCTTGGCCCTGGCGGCAGCTTTTAAGTGAGAGTATTAGAAGCCAAAGTCTTGGTGTTGATGGTGAGTGTCAGGTCGGGCAGAAGACGAGACCAAATTGTAGGAGAAGTGGGGTGTCGTCAGTGAGGTCATGGCGTGGCACTCGTGTGGTTTATTTTGCGGGTGCATTGTGAAGCGGGGGCCCCCTCTCCTCGCAGCCGTGGAAGGCTGGTCTGTTCTTTGAGGTGTGCCGGGCATGAGGCGCTGCCCGTTGCATGGCCTTTGTTGCCTGCTGACCTTCTGCCAGGTGACTGAGGCTGTGTTTAGGCCTGGCCTAAAGCCACAGCTGGGTGTGCTCTGCACGCATCTTGTTGCCCCTCTTGCTTGTGAGGTTGTAGGTGGGAGAAAGGAGGCTGCCTGTTTGTGGTTTTGGCCCCTCGGTGCTGTCCGTGGGGGTGTGAGTGGGAGCAGGCAGAGGAGGGCGGCTTGCGGGAGCAGGATGTTGCCCTGGCAGCCCACGTCCAGAGCTGGCAAGCCCTGTGGTGTGGGGAGCCCTGCCACGCTCCCCAAAGGCTTGTGTTGGCCCCTCCGTAGCGCTTCCCATAGCTGGGGCTGGTCTGTTTGATGCAGCCTGGTCTCAGGCGTGACTCCGTGCTTGCTCTGGGGAACCTTGTAAGCGCAGGTGAATTTGTGGGGATCCCAGGAGTGTGTGGAGAGGCAGAGGGGGAGCGGCAGGCAGGGTAGCCTGGTGATGCAGGGCCTTTGGGGTCTGTCTTTGGGGTGAGGCCACTTCTCTGCACCGTGTTTGATGGGCAGAAAGAGGATTTGTAGCTTGCAGAGGGCACTGGAGGTGAGCATGCTGTACGTGGGTGCCATTCAAAGGCTGTGGTGGTGGTGGAGGATTGCCAGAGGGTTGAGGACTGGCGAGGCCTGCCCCGACTGAGCCAATGTGAGTGTTTAGGAGGCTGTTTAGGAGCACCTCTCCTATGAGGACAGGCTGAGAGAGTTGTAGTTGTTGAGCCTGGAGACAGAAAGGCAGCGGGGAGACCTTCTTGCGGCCTTCCAGTACTTGAAGGGGGACCATAGGAGAGATGGGGGCTACCTCTTTAGCAAGGCCCGATGTGACAGGACAAGGGGTAATAGTTTTAAACTAAAGGACGGTAGATTTAGACTGGATATAAGGGAAAAAATGTTTTACTGTGAGCGTGGTGAAACACAGAATCCCAGAATCCCGGAATCCCAGGTTGGAAGGGAGCTCAGGGATCATCTAGTCCAAGCTTTCTAGGAAGAGCACAGCCTAGACAAGATGGCCCAGCAGGCTGTGCAGCCGAATCTTGAAAGCGTCCAATGTGGCGGAAGAGGTTGCCCAGAGAGGTGGTGTATGCTCCATCCCTAGAAACATTCAAGGTCAGGTTGGAGAGGGCTCTGAGCAAGCGGATCTAGTGGAAGATGTCCATGCTCGCTGCAGGGGTTTTAGACTGGTTGCCCACTAATGTCCCTTCCAACCTAAACCGTTCTATGATTCTATGATTCCATGATTGTCATGAGAGTGTCTGGGCAACTACATGATCCAGTTCCCTTCAGGACTCTGGGATGCATCTCACCAGGTGCCATAGCCTTGTGTATGTTCAGGTTCCTCAGGTGGTCCGAAACCTGATCTTCCCTTACAGTGGGAGGGTCTTGACCCGCCTTGTGCCCATCTTGCGGTGCATGGCATCGGGAGGGGTGAGGAGAGGGGTTACGAGTGAAGCCTGAGGCAAAAAAGAGCTTGAGTAGCTCATCCCTCTCCTGGTGTGTTGCTCCTAGGTCACCCTTCTTGTTCATCAGGGGAGGTACGCTCTCTTTAACCTTCCTTTTGTGGTTGACATAGCCATAGAAGAAGCCCTTCCTGTTATTCTTCTGCATGCCTTGTTGTGCCAAAGCCTTTGTTTGAGCCAGTGGTTGGCTGGTGTCACACTCTGGAAGCCCCCCCGCCAGGTGCCAGTCTGTGTTGATATTGGCTGTGGTGGCACAATCCCGCGGAGAGATCTAGTGACCCTTCTCCACCCACCCCGCTGGCCTCTTGAGCCCTGGCTTTGTGCTGGGTAGAGTTGGAGGAGGCTTGGGAGAAGAAGGGAAGAGGAGACCTCACAGGCTGGGATGCAGGAGCCCTTTATTGATGGACAAAAGAGAGCAAAAAGGCAGGGTGACCAAGTGGAAGGGAAGTGGTCTGAGGTGCAAGTCTAGCGACCATCAGCCGAGGTGCCGTGTGCGAGAGAGGACCTTGCCAGAGCAGCAAGAACTTCCTGCCGCATAGTGGGAGCGTCACGCCGGAGGTCCCCGGTGGTCTATGGCTTGTGAGAAAGTGATTGGAGCGGGCAGTACTGGAGATAGCAGAAGGGGCGATGCAAGGAAGGAAGTGGGAGAAGAGGAGGAGGTGCGTGGGCCGTGTGTCCAGGCAGGCTGGGTTGGCCCCTTCCCCGCTTCCTTGCTTGGTGCCTTGAGAGGAGGAGCCGTGGAGGGCAGGTCCACGTGTCAGCAAGAGCCCGGAGGTGCGTCCTCAGTCGATGCCCTGGCTTGCAGGGTACGTGCTGTTGGTATCAGGGGTGGTGGTCAGGGCCGTTAGCAGGGGTAGCAGCCCCTTCCGCCGCCGTAGCAGCCCAGGCCTCCAAAGCCGTAGCCATAGCCAAATCCGCCGGAGGAGACGGGCACTCCCTGGGAGCCGAGGATGTTGCCCACGGCAGCTGAAGAGGAGGATCCAACAGCAGTGTTCTGTGGGAAGGAGCTGAGGATGGGTCCTGGCAGGGTGACCAGCACGGCGGGAGGCTGGATGACGACGCGGGACTCCTCGCACTGCCTGACACAGGGCTCGTTGCAGCTGTTAGCCAGCGGGGTGGGTCCGCAGGGGCGGCAGAGGTCGTAGCAGGCCATGTGTGTGGTGTGGAGGGTCCCTGGAAGAGAGGGTGTTGAGAAAGCGTAGGGGCGTGGGCGTGCGAGGGGTGTGGTGGTGCGAGGTGGGGGTGCAACAGCAGGAGGACAAGGGAGCGTGGAGGCGTGTTGTGTGGCTGTGGGGAGCGTGGGTGTGGGGAGGTGTCGGCTGCTGAGTTGGGGGCAGAGCGTGCTGGAAGAGCCAGGCCAGGTGGGGCAAGGGAAGAAGGGGAAGGAGGGGAAGGGGGTTCAGACTCACCTCGTTGACGTTGGAGGAGAAGGTGTGAGGAGCGTGTGTGAGGGAGAGAGGTGCTGGGCCAGCTTTTATGCTGGTCGGCGAGGGGCGGGGCAGCCTTTGCGCATGACGGTGTTTTGCAGCAAGCGGCTGTTGCATGCCACAGGCTGGCAAGTCATGAGGTGGGGTGTGTTTTTCTTCCTGCAGTTGTACACTTTCATGTGCTCTTCTTGAGGACGTGTCCCCTTGGCCCTGGCGGCAGCTTTTAAGTGAGAGTATTAGAAGCCAAAGTCTTGGTGTTGATGGTGAGTGTCAGGGCGGGCAGAAGACGAGACCAAATTGTAGAAGTGGGGTGTCGTCAGTGAGGTCATGGCACGGCACTCGTGTGGTTTATTTTGCGGGTGCATTGTGAAGCGGGGGCCCCCTTTCCTCGCAGCCGTGGAAGGCTGGTCTGTTCTTTGAGGTGTGCCAGGCATGAGGCGCTGCCCGTTGCATGGCCTTTGTTGCCTGCTGACCTTCTGCCAGGTGACTGAGGCTGTGTTTAGGCCTGTCCTAAAGCCACAGCTGGGTGTGCTCTGCACGTGTCTTGTTGCCCCTCTTGCTTGTGAGGTTGTAGGTGGGAGAAAGGAGGCTGCCTGTTTGTGGTTGTGGCCCCTCGGTGCTGTCCGTGGGGGTGTGAGTGGGAGCAGGCAGAGGAGGGCGGCTTGCGGGAGCAGGATGTTGCCCTGGCAGCCCACGTCCAGAGCTGGCAAGCCCTGTGGTGTGGGGAGCCCTGCCACGCTCCCCAAAGGCTTGTGTTGGCCCCTCCTTAGCGCTTCCCATAGCTGGGGCTGGTCTGTTTGATGCAGCCTGGTCTCAGGCGTGACTCCGTGCTTGCTCTGGGGAACCTTGTAAGCGCAGGTGAATTTGTGGGGATCCCAGGAGTGTGTGGAGAGGCAGAGGGGGAGCGGCAGGCAGGGTAGCCTGGTGATGCAGGGCCTTTGGGGTCTGTCTTTGGGGTGAGGCCACTTCTCTGCACAGTGTTTGACGGGCAGAAAGAGGATTTGTAGCTTGCAGAGGGCACTGGAGGTGAGCATGCTGTACGTGGGTGCCATTCAAAGGCTGTGGTGGTGGTGGAGGATTGCCAGAGGGTTGAGGACTGGCGAGGCCTGCCCCGACTGAGCCAATGTGAGTGTTTAGGAGGCTGTTTAGGAGCACCTCTCCTATGAGGACAGGCTGAGAGAGTTGTAGTTGTTGAGCCTGGAGACAGAAAGGCAGCGGGGAGACCTTCTTGCGGCCTTCCAGTACTTGAAGGGGGACCATAGGAGAGATGGGGGCTACCTCTTTAGCAAGGCCCGATGTGACAGGACAAGGGGTAATAGTTTTAAACTAAAGGACGGTAGATTTAGACTGGATATAAGGGAAAAAATGTTTTACTGTGAGCGTGGTGAAACACAGAATCCCAGAATCCCGGAATCCCAGGTTGGAAGGGAGCTCAGGGATCATCTAGTCCAAGCTTTCTAGGAAGAGCACAGCCTAGACAAGATGGCCCAGCAGGCTGTGCAGCCGAATCTTGAAAGCGTCCAATGTGGCGGAAGAGGTTGCCCAGAGAGGTGGTGGATGCTCCATCCCTAGAAACATTCAAGGTCAGGTTGGAGAGGGCTCTGAGCAAGCGGATCTAGTGGAAGATGTCCGTGCTCGCTGCAGGGGTTTTAGACTGGTTGCCCACTAATGTCCCTTCCAACCTAAACCGTTCTATGATTCTATGATTCCATGATTGTCATGAGAGTGTCTGGGCAACTACATGATCCAGTTCCCTTCAGGACTCTGGGATGCATCTCACCAGGTGCCATAGCCTTGTGTATGTTCAGGTTCCTCAGGTGGTCCGAAACCTGATCTTCCCTTACAGTGGGAGGGTCTTGACCCGCCTTGTGCCCATCTTGCGGTGCATGTTGTCGGGAGGGGTGAGGAGAGGGGTTACGAGTGAAGCCTGAGGCAAAAAAGGGCTTGAGTAGCTCATCTCTCTCCTGGTGTGTTGCTCCTAGGTCACCCTTCTTGTTCATCAGGGGAGGTACGCTCTCTTTAACCTTCCTTTTGTGGTTGACATAGCCGTAGAAGAAGCCCTTCCTGTTATTCTTCTGCATGCCTTGTTGTGCCAAAGCCTTTGTTTGAGCCAGTGGTTGGCTGGTGTCACACTCTGGAAGCCCCCCCGCCAGGTGCCAGTCTGTGTTGATATTGGCTGTGGTGGCACAATCCCGCGGAGAGATCTAGTGACCCTTCTCCACCCACCCTGCTGGCCTCTTGAGCCCTGGCTTTGTGCTGGGTAGAGTTGGAGGAGGCTTGGGAGAAGAAGGGAAGAGGAGACCTCACAGGCTGGGATGCAGGAGAACTTTATTGATGGACAAAAGAGAGCGAAAAGGCAGGGTGACCAAGTGGAAGGGAAGTGGTCTGAGGTGCAAGTCTAGCGACCATCAGCCGAGGTGCCGTGTGCGAGAAAGGACCTTGCCAGAGCAGCAAGAACTTCCTGCCGTACAGTGGGAGCAGCACGCCGGAGGTCCCCGGTGGTCTATGGCTTGTGAGAAAGTGATTGGAGCGGGCAGTACTGGAGATAGCAGAAGGGGCGATGCAAGGAAGGAAGTGGGAGAAGAGGAGGAGGTGCGTGGGCCGTGTGTCCAGGCAGGCTGGGTTGGCCTCTCTCCCGCTTCCTTGCTTGGTGCCTTGAGAGGAGGAGCCGTGGAGGGCAGGTCCACGTGTCAGCAAGAGCCCGGAGGTGCGTCCTCAGTCGATGCCCTGGCTTGCAGGGTGCGTGCTGTTGGTATCAGGGGAGGTGGTCAGGGCCCTTAGCAGGGGTAGCAGCCCCTTCCGCCGCCGTAGCAGCCCAGGCCTCCAAAGCCGTAGCCATAGCCAAATCCGCCAGAGGAGACGGGCACTCCCTGGGAGCCGAGGATGTTGCCCACGGCAGCCGAAGAGGAGGATCCGACGGCGGTGTTCTGTGGGAAGGAGCTGAGGATGGGTCCTGGCAGGGTGACCATCACGGTGGAGGGCTGGATGACGACGCGGGAGTCCTCGCACTGCCTGACACAGGGCTCGTTGCAGCTGTTAGCCAGCGGGGTGGGTCCACAGGGGCGGCAGAGGTCGTAGCAGGCCATGTGTGTGGTGTGGAGGGTCCCTGGAAGAGAGGGTGTTGAGAAAGCGTAGGGGCGTGGGGGTGCGAGGGGTGAGGGGGTGCAACAGCAGGAGGACAAGGGAGCGTGGGGTGTGTTATATGGCTGTAGGGAGCGTGGCGGTGAAAAGGCGTCAGGTCTGCTGAGTCTGTGGGCAGAGCGTGCTGGAAGAGCCAGGCCAGGTGGGGCAAGGGAAGAAGGGGAAGGAGGGGAAGGGGGTTCAGACTCACCTCGTTGACGTTGGAGGAGAAGGTGTGAGGAGCGTGTGTGAGGGAGAGAGGTGCTGGGCCAGCTTTTATGCTGGTCGGCGAGGGGCGGGGCAGCCTTTGCGCATGACGGTGTTTTGCAGCAAGCGGCTGTTGCATGCCACAGGCTGGCAAGTCATGAGGTGGGGTGTGTTTTTCTTCCTGCAGTTGTACACTTTCATGTGCTCTTCTTGAGGACGTGTCCCCTTGGCCCTGGCGGCAGCTTTTAAGTGAGAGTATTAGAAGCCAAAGTCTTGGTGTTGATGGTGAGTGTCAGGGCGGGCAGAAGACGAGACCAAATTGTAGGAGAAGTGGGGTGTCGTCAGTGAGGTCATGGCGTGGCACTCGTGTGGTTTATTTTGCGGGTGCATTGTGAAGCGGGGGCCCCCTCTCCTCGCAGCCGTGGAAGGCTGGTCTGTTCTTTGAGGTGTGCCGGGCATGAGGCGCTGCCCGTTGCATGGCCTTTGTTGCCTGCTGACCTTGCTGCCAGGTGACTGAGGCTGTGTTTAAGGCCTGGCCTAAAGCCACAGCTGGGTGTGCTCTGCACGTGTCTTGTTGCCCCTCTTGCTGTGAGGTTGTAGGTGGGAGAAAGGAGGCTGCCTGTTTGTGGTTGTGGCCCCTCGGTGCTGTCCGTGGGGGTGTGAGTGGGAGCAGGCAGAGGAGGGCGGCTTGCGGGAGCAGGATGTTGCCCTGGCAGCCCACGTCCAGAGCTGGCAAGCCCTGTGGTGTGGGGAGCCCTGCCACGCTCTCCAAAGGCTTGTGTTGGCCCCTCCGTAGCACTTCCCATAGCTGGGGCTGGTCTGTTTGATGCAGCCTGGGCTCAGGTGTGACTCCGTGCTTGCTCTGGGGAACCTTGTAAGCGCAGGTGAATTTGTGGGGATCCCAGGAGTGTGTGGAGAGGCAGAGGGGGAGCGGCAGGCAGGGTAGCCTGGTGATGCAGGGCCTTTGGGGTCTGTCTTTGGGGTGAGGCCACTTCTCTGCACAGTGTTTGATGGGCAGAAAGAGGATTTGTAGCTCGCAGAGGGCACTGGAGGCGAGCATGCTGTACGTGGGTGCCATTCAAAGGCTGTGGTGGTGGTGGAGGATTGCCAGAGGGTTGAGGACTGGCGAGGCCTGCCCCGACTGAGCCAATGTGAGTGTTTAGGAGGCTGTTTAGGAGCACCTCTCCTATGAGGACAGGCTGAGAGAGTTGTTGAGCCTGGAGACAGAAAGGCAGCGGGGAGACCTTCTTGCGGCCTTCCAGTACTTGAAGGGGGACCATAGGAGAGATGGGGGCTACCTCTTTAGCAAGGCCCGATGTGACAGGACAAGGGGTAATAGTTTTAAACTAAAGGACGGTAGATTTAGACTGGATATAAGGGAAAAAATGTTTTACTGTGAGCGTGGTGAAACACAGAATCCCAGAATCCCGGAATCCCAGGTTGGAAGGGAGCTCAGGGATCATCTAGTCCAAGCTTTCTAGGAAGAGCACAGCCTAGACAAGATGGCCCAGCAGGCTGTGCAGCCGAATCTTGAAAGCGTCCAATGTGGCGGAAGAGGTTGCCCAGAGAGGTGGTGGATGCTCCATCCCTAGAAACATTCAAGGTCAGGTTGGAGAGGGCTCTGAGCAAGCGGATCTAGTGGAAGATGTCCGTGCTCGCTGCAGGGGTTTTAGACTGGTTGCCCACTAATGTCCCTTCCAACCTAAACCGTTCTATGATTCTATGATTCCATGATTGTCATGAGAGTGTCTGGGCAACTACATGATCCAGTTCCCTTCAGGACTCTGGGATGCATCTCACCAGGTGCCATAGCCTTGTGTATGTTCAGGTTCCTCAGGTGGTCCGAAACCTGATCTTCCCTTACAGTGGGAGGGTCTTGACCCGCCTTGTGCCCATCTTGCGGTGCATGTCGTCGGGAGGGGTGAGGAGAGGGGTTACGAGTGAAGCCTGAGGCAAAAAAGGGCTTGAGTAGCTCATCCCTCTCCTGGTGTGTTGCTCCTAGGTCACCCTTCTTGTTCATCAGGGGAGGTACGCTCTCTTTAACCTTCCTTTTGTGGTTGACATAGCCGTAGAAGAAGCCCTTCCTGTTATTCTTCTGCATGCCTTGTTGTGCCAAAGCCTTTGTTTGAGCCAGTAGTTGGCTGGTGTCACACTCTGGAAGCCCCCCGCCAGGTGCCAGTCTGTGTTGATATTGGCTGTGGTGGCACAATCCTGCGGAGAGATCTAGTGACCCTTCTCCACCCACCCTGCTGGCCTCTTGAGCCCTGGCTTTGTGCTGGGTAGAGTTGGAGGAGGCTTGGGAGAAGAAGGGAAGAGGAGACCTCACAGGCTGGGATGCAGGAGAACTTTATTGATGGACAAAAGAGAGCAAAAAGGCAGGATGACCAAGTGGAAGGGAAGTGGTCTGAGGTGCAAGTCTAGCGACCATCAGCCGAGGTGCCGTGTGCGAGAGAGGACCTTGCCAGAGCAGCAAGAACTTCCTGCCGCACAGTGGGAGCGTCACGCCGGAGGTCCCCGGTGGTCTATGGCTTGTGAGAAAGTGATTGGAGCGGGCAGTACTGGAGATAGCAGAAGGGGCGATGCAAGGAAGGAAGTGGGAGAAGAGGAGGAGGTGCGTGGGCCGTGTGTCCAGGCAGGCTGGGTTGGCCCCTTCCCCACTTCCTTGCTTGGTGCCTTGAGAGGAGGAGCCGTGGAGGGCAGATCCACGTGTCAGCAAGAGCCCGGAGGTGCGTCCTCAGTCGATGCCCTGGCTTGCAGGGTACGTGCTGTTGGTATCAGGGGTGGTGGTCAGGGCCGTTAGCAGGGGTAGCAGCCCCTTCCGCCGCCGTAGCAGCCCAGGCCTCCAAAGCCGTAGCCATAGCCAAATCCGCCAGAGGAGACGGGCACTCCCTGGGAGCCGAGGATGTTGCCCACGGCAGCCGAAGAGGAGGATCCGACGGCGGTGTTCTGTGGGAAGGAGCTGAGGATGGGTCCTGGCAGGGTGACCATCACGGTGGAGGGCTGGATGACGACGCGGGAGTCCTCGCACTGCCTGACACAGGGCTCGTTGCAGCTGTTAGCCAGCGGGGTGGGTCCGCAGGGGCGGCAGAGGTCGTAGCAGGCCATGTGTGTGGTGTGGAGGGTCCCTGGAAGAGAGGGTGTTGAGAAAGCGTAGGGGCGTGGGGGTGCGAGGGGTGTGGTGGTGCGAGGTGGGGGTGCAACAGCAGGAGGACAAGGGAGCGTGGAGGCATGTTGTGTGGCTGTGGGGAGCGTGGGTGTGGGGAGGTGTCGGCTGCTGAGTTGGGGGCAGAGCGTGCTGGAAGAGCCAGGCCAGGTGGGGCAAGGGAAGAAGGGGAAGGAGGGGAAGGGGGTTCAGACTCACCTCGTTGACGTTGGAGGAGAAGGTGTGAGGAGCGTGTGTGAGGGAGAGAGGTGCTGGGCCAGCTTTTATGCTGGTCGGCGAGGGGCGGGGCAGCCTTTGCGCATGACGGTGTTTTGCAGCAAGCGGCTGTTGCATGCCACAGGCTGGCAAGTCATGAGGTGGGGTGTGTTTTTCTTCCTGCAGTTGTACACTTTCATGTGCTCTTCTTGAGGACGTGTCCCCTTGGCCCTGGCGGCAGCTTTTAAGTGAGAGTATTAGAAGCCAAAGTCTTGGTGTTGATGGTGAGTGTCAGGGCGGGCAGAAGACGAGACCAAATTGTAGAAGTGGGGTGTCGTCAGTGAGGTCATGGCGTGGCACTCGTGTGGTTTATTTTGCGGGTGCATTGTGAAGCGGGGGCCCCCTTTCCTCGCAGCCGTGGAAGGCTGGTCTGTTCTTTGAGGTGTGCCAGGCATGAGGCGCTGCCCGTTGCATGGCCTTTGTTGCCTGCTGACCTTGCTGCCAGGTGACTGAGGCTGTGTTTAGGCCTGTCCTAAAGCCACAGCTGGGTGTGCTCTGGCCGTGTCTTGTTGCCCCTCTTGCTTGTGAGGTTGTAGGTGGGAGAAAGGAGGCTGCCTGTTTGTGGTTGTGGCCCCTCGGTGCTGTCCGTGGGGGTGTGAGTGGGAGCAGGCAGAGGAGGGCGGCTTGCGGGAGCAGGATGTTGCCCTGGCAGCCCACGTCCAGAGCTGGCAAGCCCTGTGGTGTGGGAAGCCCTGCCACGCTCTCCAAAGGCTTGTGTTGGCCCCTCCGTAGTGCTTCCCATAGCTGGGGCTGGTCTGTTTGATGCAGCCTGGTCTCAGGCGTGACTCTGTGCTTGCTCTGGGGAACCTTGTAAGCGCAGGTGAATTTGTGGGGATCCCAGGAGTGTGTGGAGAGGCAGAGGGGGAGCGGCAGGCAGGGTAGCCTGGTGATGCAGGGCCTTTGGGGTCTGTCTTTGGGGTGAGGCCACTTCTCTGCATAGTGTTTGATGGGCAGAAAGAGGATTTGTAGCTTGCAGAGGGCACTGGAGGCGAGCATGCTGTACGTGGGTGCCATTCAAAGGCTGTGGTGGTGGTGGAGGATTGCCAGAGGGTTGAGGACTGGCGAGGCCTGACCTGACTGAGCCGATGTGAGTGTTTAGGAGGCTGTTTGTCAGGCGAGCAGTGCTTGTTGCTGAGGATGGCAAAAGGGTCTGATGGCAAAGGGGCTGGCTACTTGGGAGGAGTCTAGGGACGTTGTGAGGTCTTCATAGATGGAACGGGGAAGACCCCACCCACTTGGATGTCATTCTGGCAAGGTGTGTCAAGGATCCCAAGAGGGGCTTCTTCAAATACTTTGGCAGTAAAAGGAAGAGTGGGGAAAGTATGGGCCTGCTGCTGAACGAGGTGTGGGCCCTGATGACGCAGGATGCAGGGAAGGCAGAGTTATTGAATGCTGCCTTTGCTTCAGCCTTTATTGCTAAGGTTGGCCCTGAGGCATCCCAGTCCCCAGAGGTGATAGAGAAAATCTGGAGAAAGGAAAACTTCCCCTTTGGTTGAGGTGGATTGGGTTAGAGATCACCTAGGCAAACTGGGTCCTTGCAGATGCATGACCGCCGACAGAAAGCACCCACGAGTGCTGAAGCAGCTGGCGGATGTTCTAGCCAAGCCACTCTCCATCATCTTTGAAAGGTCATGTAGAACAGGAGAGGTGCCCAAGGACTGGAGGGCAGCCGATGTCATTCCAATCTTCAAAAAGGTCAAGATGGAGGACCCGGGAAACTATAGCGCAGTCAACCTGACCTCCGTCCTCAGAAAGGTGATGGAAGAGTTTGTTCTGGAGGTCATCGCCAAGCATGCAGTGGAAAAGAGGGTTATCAGAAGGAGGTAACATGGATTCACCAAGGGAAGATCATGCTTGACCAAGCTGATAGCCTTCTATGATGGCGTGGGAGAGCAGTGGCTGTTGTTTACCTTGTCTTCAGCCAAGTGCTCGACGCTGTCTCCCATAACATCCTCACGGACAGGCTAAGGCAGCGTGGATTAGATGAGAGGAGAGGGAGGCAGATTGAGAGCTGGCTGAACGGCGGAGCTCCGAGGGTGGTGGTCAATGGGGCAGAGTCTGGTTGGAGGCCGATAACTAGCATTGTTCCCCAGGGTCCAGTTCTATTCAATGACCTGGACAAAGGGATAGATTGTACCCTCAGCAAGTTTGCTGACGATACCAAACTGGGAGGAGTGGGTGATACGGCAGGAGGCTGTGCTGCCATCCAACGAGACCTGGACAGGCTGGAGAGCTGGGTCAAGGGGAACCTGATGAAGTTCAACAAGAGCAAGTGTAGGGTCCTGCACATGGGGAGGAAGGACTCCATGCACCAGCACAGCTTGGGGGCTGACCTGCTGGAAAGTGGCTCTGCTGAGAAGGCCCTGGCAGTGCTGGTGGAGAGCAGGGTGACCCTGAGCCAGCACGGTGCCCTTGTGGCCAAGAAGGCCAAGGGTATCGTGGGCTGCATGAAAAGGAGTATGGCCAGCAGGGCGAGGGAGGTTATCCTCCCCCTGTACTCTGCCCTAGTGAGGCCTCATCTGGAGCGTTGTGTCCCCTTCTTGGCCCCCCAGAGGAAGAAGGCCAGGGAACTGCTTGAGCAAGTCCATCGGAGAGGTACCAAGATGATGGGGGGACTGGAGCACCCCTCTTATGAGGAAAGGCTGAGAGACGTGCGTTTGTTCAGCCTGGAGAAGAGAAGACTGAGGGGGGAACTCATCAATACTTACAAATATCTGAAGGGTGAGTGTCAAGAGGATGGGGCCGGGCTGTTTTCAGTGGTGGGTGCCCAAGGACAGGCCAAGGTTGCAGTGGGCACAAGTTGGAAGGCAGGAAGTTCCATTTAAACACGAGATAAAACTTTGTTCCTGTGAGGGTGGCAGAGCAGTGGAACAGGCTTCCCAGAGAGGCTGTGGAGTCTCCTTCCCTGGAGACATTCAAACCCTGCCTGGACGAGGTCCTTGCTTGCTGCTGTAGGTGTGCCTGGTCAAGCAGGGGGGATGGACAAGATGCTCTCCAGAGGTCCCTTCCAACCCGTAGCATTGTGTGATTCTGTGATTCTTGCAGTCCGCAGGGACATCACCTGACTGCCATGATTTTTCAAATATCCACCCCTCTACTCTGCTCTTGTGAGACCCCATCTGGAGAACTGCATCCAGCTCTGGAGCTGCCAATACAGAAAGGACATGGACCTGTTGGAACAGGTCCAGAGGCGGGCCCCAAAAATGATCTGAGAGCTGGAGCACCTCTCCTATGAGGACAGGCTGAGAGAGTTGTTGAGCCTGGAGACAGAAAGGCAGTGGGGAGACCTTCTTGCGGCCTTCCAGTACTTGAAGGGGGACCATAGGAGAGATGGGGGCTACCTCTTTAGCAAGGCCCGATGTGACAGGACAAGGGGTAATAGTTTTAAACTAAAGGACGGTAGATTTAGACTGGATATAAGGGAAAAAATGTTTTACTGTGAGCGTGGTGAAACACAGAATCCCAGAATCCCAGAATCCCAGGTTGGAAGGGAGCTCAGGGATCATCTAGTCCAAGCTTTCTAGGAAGAGCACAGCCTAGACAAGATGGCCCAGCAGGCTGTGCAGCCGAATCTTGAAAGCGTCCAATGTGGCGGAAGAGGTTGCCCAGAGAGGTGGTGGATGCTCCATCCCTAGAAACATTCAAGGTCAGGTTGGAGAGGGCTCTGAGCAAGCGGATCTAGTGGAAGATGTCCGTGCTCGCTGCAGGGGTTTTAGACTGGTTGCCCACTAATGTCCCTTCCAACCTAAACCGTTCTATGATTCTATGATTCCATGATTGTCATGAGAGTGTCTGGGCAACTACATGATCCAGTTCCCTTCAGGACTCTGGGATGCATCTCACCAGGTGCCATAGCCTTGTGTATGTTCAGGTTCCTCAGGTGGTCCGAAACTTGATCTTCCCTTACAGTGGGAGGGTCTTGACCCGCCTTGTGCCCATCTTGCGGTGCATGTCGTCGGGAGGGGTGAGGAGAGGGGTTACGAGTGAAGCCTGAGGCAAAAAAGGGCTTGAGTAGCTCATCCCTCTCCTGGTGTGTTGCTCCTAGGTCACCCTTCTTGTTCATCAGGGGAGGTACGCTCTCTTTAACCTTCCTTTTCTGGTTGACATAGCCGTAGAAGAAGCCCTTCCTGTTATTCTTCTGCATGCCTTGTTGTGCCAAAGCCTTTGTTTGAGCCAGTGGTTGGCTGGTGTCACACTCTGGAAGCCCCCCCGCCAGGTGCCAGTCTGTGTTGATATTGGCTGTGGTGGCACAATCCCGCGGAGAGATCTAGTGACCCTTCTCCACCCACCCCGCTGGCCTCTTGAGCCCTGGCTTTGTGCTGGGTAGAGTTGGAGGAGGCTTGGGAGAAGAAGGGAAGAGGAGACCTCACAGGCTGGGATGCAGGAGCCCTTTATTGATGGACAAAAGAGAGCGAAAAGGCAGGGTGACCAAGTGGAAGGGAAGTGGTCTGAGGTGCAAGTCTAGCGACCATCAGCCGAGGTGCCGTGTGCGAGAGAGGACCTTGCCAGAGCAGCAAGAACTTCCTGCCGCACAGTGGGAGCGTCACGCCGGAGGTCCCCGGTGGTCTATGGCTTGTGAGAAAGTGATTGGAGCGGGCAGTACTGGAGATAGCAGAAGGGGCGATGCAAGGAAGGAAGTGGGAGAAGAGGAGGAGGTGCGTGGGCCGTGTGACCAGGCAGGCTGGGTTGGCCCCTCTCCCGCTTCCTTGCTTGGTGCCTTGAGAGGAGGAGCCGTGGAGGGCAGATCCACGTGGCAGCAGGAGCCCGGAGGTGCGTCCTCAGTCGATGCCCTGGCTTGCAGGGTACGTGCTGTTGGTATCAGGGGTGGTGGTCAGGGCCGTTAGCAGGGGTAGCAGCCCCTTCCGCCGCCGTAGCAGCCCAGGCCTCCAAAGCCGTAGGCATAGCCAAATCCGCCAGAGGAGACGGGCACTCCCTGGGAGCCGAGGATGTTGCCCACGGCAGCCGAAGAGGAGGATCCGACGGCGGTGTTCTGTGGGAAGGAGCTGAGGATGGGTCCTGGCAGGGTGACCATCACGGTGGAGGGCTGGATAACGACGCGGGAGTCCTCGCACTGCCTGACACAGGGCTCGTTGCAGCTGTTAGCCAGCGGGGTGGGTCCGCAGGGGCGGCAGAGGTCGTAGCAGGCCATGTGTGTGGTGTGGAGGGTCCCTGGAAGAGAGGGTGTTGAGAAAGTGTAGGGGCGTGGGGGTGCGAGGGGTGTGGTGGTGCGAGGTGGGGGTGCAACAGCAGGAGGACAAGGGAGCGTGGAGGCGTGTTGTGTGGCTGTGGGGAGCGTGGGTGTGGGGAGGTGTCGGCTGCTGAGTTGGGGGCAGAGCGTGCTGGAAGAGCCAGGCCAGGTGGGGCAAGGGAAGAAGGGGAAGGAGGGGAAGGGGGTTCAGACTCACCTCGTTGACGTTGGAGGAGAAGGTGTGAGGAGCGTGTGTGAGGGAGAGAGGTGCTGGGCCAGCTTTTATGCTGGTCGGCGAGGGGCGG
Organism: Phalacrocorax aristotelis; assembly: GCF_949628215.1. Taxonomy (NCBI): domain Eukaryota; kingdom Metazoa; phylum Chordata; class Aves; order Suliformes; family Phalacrocoracidae; genus Phalacrocorax; species Phalacrocorax aristotelis. The sequence continues at coordinate 167,336,320 of NC_134277.1, forward strand.
GGCAGCCTTTGCGCATGACGGTGTTTTGCAGCAAGCGGCTGTTGCATGCCACAGGCTGGCAAGTCATGAGGTGGGGTGTGTTTTTCTTCCTGCAGTTGTACACTTTCATGTGCTCTTCTTGAGGACGTGTCCCCTTGGCCCTGGCGGCAGCTTTTAAGTGAGAGTATTAGAAGCCAAAGTCTTGGTGTTGATGGTGAGTGTCAGGGCGGGCAGAAGACGAGACCAAATTGTAGAAGCGGGGTGTCGTCAGTGAGGTCATGGCGTGGCACTCGTGTGGTTTATTTTGCGGGTGCATTGTGAAGCGGGGGCCCCCTCTCCTCGCAGCCGTGGAAGGCTGGTCTGTTCTTTGAGGTGTGCCGGGCATGAGGCGCTGCCCATTGCATGGCCTTTGTTGCCTGCTGACCTTGCTGCCAGGTGACAGAGGCTGTGTTTAGGCCTGGCCTAAAGCCACAGCTGGGTGTGCTCTGCACGTGTCTTGGTGCCCCTCTTGCTTGTGAGGTTGTAGGTGGGAGAAAGGAGGCTGCCTGTTTGTGGTTGTGGCCCCTCGGTGCTGTCCGTGGGGGTGTGAGTGGGAGCAGGCAGAGGAGGGCGGCTTGCGGGAGCAGGATGTTGCCCTGGCAGCCCACGTCCAGAGCTGGCAAGCCCTGTGGTGTGGGAAGCCCTGCCACGCTCTCCAAAGGCTTGTGTTGGCCCCTCCGTAGCACTTCCCATAGCTGGGGCTGGTCTGTTTGATGCAGCCTGGTCTCTGGTGTGACTCTTGTGCTTGCTCTGGGGAACCTTGTAAGCGCAGGTGAATTTGTGGGGATCCCAGGAGTGTGTGGAGAGGCAGAGGGGGCGTGGCAGGCAGGGTAGCCTGGTGATGCAGGGCCTTTGGGGTCTGTCTTTGGGGTGAGGCCACTTCTCTGCACCGTGTTTGATGGGCAGAAAGAGGATTTGTAGCTCGCAGAGGGCACTGGAGGCGAGCATGCTGTACGTGGGTGCCATTCAAAGGCTGTGGTGGTGGTGGAGGATTGCCAGAGGGTTGAGGACTGGCGAGGCCTGCCCCGACTGAGCCAATGTGAGTGTTTAGGAGGCTGTTTAGGAGCACCTCTCCTATGAGGATAGGCTGAGAGAGTTGTAGTTGTTGAGCCTGGAGACAGAAAGGCAGCGGGGAGACCTTCTTGCGGCCTTCCAGTACTTGAAGGGGGACCATAGGAGAGATGGGGGCTACCTCTTTAGCAAGGCCCGATGTGACAGGACAAGGGGTAATAGTTTTAAACTAAAGGACGGTAGATTTAGACTGGATATAAGGGAAAAAATGTTTTACTGTGAGCGTGGTGAAACACAGAATCCCAGAATCCCGGAATCCCAGGTTGGAAGGGAGCTCAGGGATCATCTAGTCCAAGCTTTCTAGGAAGAGCACAGCCTAGACAAGATGGCCCAGCAGGCTGTGCAGCCGAATCTTGAAAGCGTCCAATGTGGCGGAAGAGGTTGCCCAGAGAGGTGGTGGATGCTCCATCCCTAGAAACATTCAAGGTCAGGTTGGAGAGGGCTCTGAGCAAGCGGATCTAGTGGAAGATGTCCGTGCTCGCTGCAGGGGTTTTAGACTGGTTGCCCACTAATGTCCCTTCCAACCTAAACCGTTCTATGATTCTATGATTCCATGATTGTCATGAGAGTGTCTGGGCAACTACATGATCCAGTTCCCTTCAGGACTCTGGGATGCATCTCACCAGGTGCCATAGCCTTGTGTATGTTCAGGTTCCTCAGGTGGTCCGAAACCTGATCTTCCCTTACAGTGGGAGGGTCTTGACCCGCCTTGTGCCCATCTTGCGGTGCATGTCGTCGGGAGGGGTGAGGAGAGGGGTTACGAGTGAAGCCTGAGGCAAAAAAGGGCTTGAGTAGCTCATCCCTCTCCTGGTGTGTTGCTCCTAGGTCACCCTTCTTGTTCATCAGGGGAGGTACGCTCTCTTTAACCTTCCTTTTGTGGTTGACATAGCCGTAGAAGAAGCCCTTCCTGTTATTCTTCTGCATGCCTTGTTGTGCCAAAGCCTTTGTTTGAGCCAGTGGTTGGCTGGTGTCACACTCTGGAAGCCCCCCCGCCAGGTGCCAGTCTGTGTTGATATTGGCTGTGGTGGCACAATCCCGCGGAGAGATCTAGTGACCCTTCTCCACCCACCCCGCTGGCCTCTTGAGCCCTGGCTTTGTGCTGGGTAGAGTTGGAGGAGGCTTGGGAGAAGAAGGGAAGAGGAGACCTCACAGGCTGGGATGCAGGAGCCCTTTATTGATGGACAAAAGAGAGCGAAAAGGCAGGGTGACCAAGTGGAAGGGAAGTGGTCTGAGGTGCAAGTCTAGCGACCATCAGCCGAGGTGCCGTGTGCGAGAGAGGACCTTGCCAGAGCAGCAAGAACTTCCTGCCGCACAGTGGGAGCGGCACGCCGGAGGTCCCCGGTGGTCTATGGCTTGTGAGAAAGTGATTGGAGCGGGCAGTACTGGAGATAGCAGAAGGGGCGATGCAAGGAAGGAAGTGGGAGAAGAGGAGGAGGTGCGTGGGCCGTGTGACCAGGCAGGCTGGGTTGGCCCCTCTCCCGCTTCCTTGCTTGGTGCCTTGAGAGGAGGAGCCGTGGAGGGCAGGTCCACGTGTCAGCAAGAGCCCGGAGGTGCGTCCTCAGTCGATGCCCTGGCTTGCAGGGTACGTGCTGTTAGTATCAGAGGTGGTGGTCAGGGCCGTTAGCAGGGGTAGCAGCCCCTTCCGCCGCCGTAGCAGCCCAGGCCTCCAAAGCCGTAGCCATAGCCAAATCCGCCAGAGGAGACGGGCACTCCCTGGGAGCCGAGGATGTTGCCCACGGCAGCCGAAGAGGAGGATCCGACAGCGGTGTTCTGTGGGAAGGAGCTGAGGATGGGTCCTGGCAGGGTGACCATCACGGTGGAGGGCTGGATAACGACGCGGGAGTCCTCGCACTGCCTGACACAGGGCTCGTTGCAGCTGTTAGCCAGCGGGGTGGGTCCGCAGGGGCGGCAGAGGTCGTAGCAGGCCATGTGTGTGGTGTGGAGGGTCCCTGGAAGAGAGGGTGTTGAGAAAGCGTAGGGGCGTGGGGGTGCGAGGGGTGTGGTGGTGCGAGGTGGGGGTGCAACAGCAGGAGGACAAGGGAGCGTGGAGGCGTGTTGTGTGGCTGTGGGGAGCGTGGGTGTGGGGAGGTGTCGGCTGCTGAGTTGGGGGCAGAGCGTGCTGGAAGAGCCAGGCCAGGTGGGGCAAGGGAAGAAGGGGAAGGAGGGGAAGGGGGTTCAGACTCACCTCGTTGACGTTGGAGGAGAAGGTGTGAGGAGCGTGTGTGAGGGAGAGAGGTGCTGGGCCAGCTTTTATGCTGGTCGGCGAGGGGCGGGGCAGCCTTTGCGCATGACGGTGTTTTGCAGCAAGCGGCTGTTGCATGCCACAGGCTGGCAAGTCATGAGGTGGGGTGTGTTTTTCTTCCTGCAGTTGTACACTTTCATGTGCTCTTCTTGAGGACGTGTCCCCTTGGCCCTGGCGGCAGCTTTTAAGTGAGAGTATTAGAAGCCAAAGTCTTAGTGTTGATGGTGAGTGTCAGGGCGGGCAGAAGACGAGACCAAATTGTAGGAGAAGTGGGGTGTCGTCAGTGAGGTCATGGCGTGGCACTCGTGTGGTTTATTTTGCGGGTGCATTGTGAAGCGGGGGCCCCCTCTCCTCGCAGCCGTGGAAGGCTGGTCTGTTCTTTGAGGTGTGCCAGGCATGAGGCGCTGCCCGTTGCATGGCCTTTGTTGCCTGCTGACCTTGCTGCCAGGTGACTGAGGCTGTGTTTAAGGCCTGGCCTAAAGCCACAGCTGGGTGTGCTCTGCACGTGTCTTGTTGCCCCTCTTGCTGTGAGGTTGTAGGTGGGAGAAAGGAGGCTGCCTGTTTGTGGTTGTGGCCCCTCGGTGCTGTCCGTGGGGGTGTGAGTGGGAGCAGGCAGAGGAGGGCGGCTTGCGGGAGCAGGATGTTGCCCTGGCAGCCCACGTCCAGAGCTGGCAAGCCCTGTGGTGTGGGGAGCCCTGCCACGCTCCCCAAAGGCTTGTGTTGGCCCCTCCGTAGCACTTCCCATAGCTGGGGCTGGTCTGTTTGATGCAGCCTGGTCTCTGGTGTGACTCCGTGCTTGCTCTGGGGAACCTTGTAAGCGCAGGTGAATTTGTGGGGATCCCAGGAGTGTGTGGAGAGGCAGAGGGGGAGCGGCAGGCAGGGTAGCCTGGTGATGCAGGGCCTTTGGGGTCTGTCTTTGGGGTGAGGCCACTTCTCTGCACAGTGTTTGATGGGCAGAAAGAGGATTTGTAGCTCGCAGAGGGCACTGGAGGCGAGCATGCTGTACGTGGGTGCCATTCAAAGGCTGTGGTGGTGGTGGAGGATTGCCAGAGGGTTGAGGACTGGCGAGGCCTGCCCCGACTGAGCCAATGTGAGTGTTTAGGAGGCTGTTTAGGAGCACCTCTCCTATGAGGACAGGCTGAGAGAGTTGTTGAGCCTGGAGACAGAAAGGCAGCGGGGAGACCTTCTTGCGGCCTTCCAGTACTTGAAGGGGGACCATAGGAGAGATGGGGGCTACCTCTTTAGCAAGGCCCGATGTGACAGGACAAGGGGTAATAGTTTTAAACTAAAGGACGGTAGATTTAGACTGGATATAAGGGAAAAAATGTTTTACTGTGAGCGTGGTGAAACACAGAATCCCAGAATCCCGGAATCCCAGGTTGGAAGGGAGCTCAGGGATCATCTAGTCCAAGCTTTCTAGGAAGAGCACAGCCTAGACAAGATGGCCCAGCAGGCTGTGCAGCCGAATCTTGAAAGCGTCCAATGTGGCGGAAGAGGTTGCCCAGAGAGGTGGTGGATGCTCCATCCCTAGAAACGTTCAAGGTCAGGTTGGAGAGGGCTCTGAGCAAGCGGATCTAGTGAAAGATGTCCGTGCTCACTGCAGGGGGTTTAGACTGGTTGCCCACTAATGTCCCTTCCAACCTAAACCGTTCTATGATTCTATGATTCCATGATTGTCATGAGAGTGTCTGGGCAACTACATGATCCAGTTCCCTTCAGGACTCTGGGATGCATCTCACCAGGTGCCATAGCCTTGTGTATGTTCAGGTTCCTCAGGTGGTCCGAAACCTGATCTTCCCTTACAGTGGGAGGGTCTTGACCTGCCTTGTGCCCATCTTGCGGTGCATGGCATCGGGAGGGTTGAGGAGAGGGGTTACGAGTGAAGCCTGAGGCAAAAAAGGGCTTGAGTAGCTCATCCCTCTCCTGGTGTGTTGCTCCTAGGTCACCCTTCTTGTTCATCAGGGGAGGTACGCTCTCTTTAACCTTCCTTTTCTGGTTGACATAGCCGTAGAAGAAGCCCTTCCTGTTATTCTTCTGCATGCCTTGTTGTGCCAAAGCCTTTGTTTGAGCCAGTGGTTGGCTGGTGTCACACTCTGGAAGCCCCCCCGCCAGGTGCCAGTCTGTGTTGATATTGGCTGTGGTGGCACAATCCCGCGGAGAGATCTAGTGACCCTTCTCCACCCACCCCGCTGGCCTCTTGAGCCCTGGCTTTGTGCTGGGTAGAGTTGGAGGAGGCTTGGGAGAAGAAGGGAAGAGGAGACCTCACAGGCTGGGATGCAGGAGCCCTTTATTGATGGACAAAAGAGAGCGAAAAGGCAGGGTGACCAAGTGGAAGGGAAGTGGTCTGAGGTGCAAGTCTAGCGACCATCAGCCGAGGTGCCGTGTGCGAGAGAGGACCTTGCCAGAGCAGCAAGAACTTCCTGCCGCACAGTGGGAGCGGCACGCTGGAGGTCCCCAGTGGTCTATGGCTTGTGAGAAAGTGATTGGAGCGGGCAGTACTGGAGATAGCAGAAGGGGCGATGCAAGGAAGGAAGTGGGAGAAGAGGAGGAGGTGCGTGGGCCGTGTGACCAGGCAGGCTGGGTTGGCCCCTCTCCCGCTTCCTTGCTTGGTGCCTTGAGAGGAGGAGCCGTGGAGGGCAGGTCCACGTGTCAGCAAGAGCCCGGAGGTGCGTCCTCAGTCGATGCCCTGGCTTGCAGGGTACGTGCTGTTAGTATCAGAGGTGGTGGTCAGGGCCGTTAGCAGGGGTAGCAGCCCCTTCCGCCGCCGTAGCAGCCCAGGCCTCCAAAGCCGTAGCCATAGCCAAATCCGCCAGAGGAGACGGGCACTCCCTGGGAGCCGAGGATGTTGCCCACGGCAGCCGAAGAGGAGGATCCGACAGCGGTGTTCTGTGGGAAGGAGCTGAGGATGGGTCCTGGCAGGGTGACCATCACGGTGGAGGGCTGGATAACGACGCGGGAGTCCTCGCACTGCCTGACACAGGGCTCGTTGCAGCTGTTAGCCAGCGGGGTGGGTCCGCAGGGGCGGCAGAGGTCGTAGCAGGCCATGTGTGTGGTGTGGAGGGTCCCTGGAAGAGAGGGTGTTGAGAAAGCGTAGGGGCGTGGGGGTGCGAGGGGTGTGGTGGTGCGAGGTGGGGGTGCAACAGCAGGAGGACAAGGGAGCGTGGAGGCGTGTTGTGTGGCTGTGGGGAGCGTGGGTGTGGGGAGGTGTCGGCTGCTGAGTTGGGGGCAGAGCGTGCTGGAAGAGCCAGGCCAGGTGGGGCAAGGGAAGAAGGGGAAGGAGGGGAAGGGGGTTCAGACTCACCTCGTTGACGTTGGAGGAGAAGGTGTGAGGAGCGTGTGTGAGGGAGAGAGGTGCTGGGCCAGCTTTTATGCTGGTCGGCGAGGGGCGGGGCAGCCTTTGCGCATGACGGTGTTTTGCAGCAAGCGGCTGTTGCATGCCACAGGCTGGCAAGTCATGAGGTGGGGTGTGTTTTTCTTCCTGCAGTTGTACACTTTCATGTGCTCTTCTTGAGGACGTGTCCCCTTGGCCCTGGCGGCAGCTTTTAAGTGAGAGTATTAGAAGCCAAAGTCTTGGTGTTGATGGTGAGTGTCAGGGCGGGCAGAAGACGAGACCAAATTGTAGAAGCGGGGTGTCGTCAGTGAGGTCATGGCACGGCACTCGTGTGGTTTATTTTGCGGGTGCATTGTGAAGCGGGGGCCTCCTTTCCTCGCAGCCGTGGAAGGCTGGTCTGTTCTTTGAGGTGTGCCGGGCATGAGGCGCTGCCCATTGCATGGCCTTTGTTGCCTGCTGACCTTGCTGCCAGGTGACAGAGGCTGTGTTTAGGCCTGGCCTAAAGCCACAGCTGGGTGTGCTCTGCACGTGTCTTGGTGCCCCTCTTGCTTGTGAGGTTGTAGGTGGGAGAAAGGAGGCTGCCTGTTTGTGGTTGTGGCCCCTCGGTGCTGTCCGTGGGGGTGTGAGTGGGAGCAGGCAGAGGAGGGCGGCTTGCGGGAGCAGGATGTTGCCCTGGCAGCCCACGTCCAGAGCTGGCAAGCCCTGTGGTGTGGGAAGCCCTGCCACGCTCCCCAAAGGCTTGTGTTGGCCCCTCCGTAGCACTTCCCATAGCTGGGGCTGGTCTGTTTGATGCAGCCTGGTCTCTGGTGTGACTCTTGTGCTTGCTCTGGGGAACCTTGTAAGCGCAGGTGAATTTGTGGGGATCCCAGGAGTGTGTGGAGAGGCAGAGGGGGCGTGGCAGGCAGGGTAGCCTGGTGATGCAGTGCCTTTGGGGTCTGTCTTTGGGGTGAGGCCACTTCTCTGCATAGTGTTTGATGGGCAGAAAGAGGATTTGTAGCTTGCAGAGGGCACTGGAGGCGAGCATGCTGTACGTGGGTGCCATTCAAAGGCTGTGGTGGTGGTGGAGGATTGCCAGAGGGTTGAGGACTGGCGAGGCCTGCCCCGACTGAGCCAATGTGAGTGTTTAGGAGGCTGTTTAGGAGCACCTCTCCTATGAGGATAGGCTGAGAGAGTTGTAGTTGTTGAGCCTGGAGACAGAAAGGCAGCGGGGAGACCTTCTTGCGGCCTTCCAGTACTTGAAGGGGGACCATAGGAGAGATGGGGGCTACCTCTTTAGCAAGGCCCGATGTGACAGGACAAGGGGTAATAGTTTTAAACTAAAGGACGGTAGATTTAGACTGGATATAAGGGAAAAAATGTTTTACTGTGAGCGTGGTGAAACACAGAATCCCAGAATCCCGGAATCCCAGGTTGGAAGGGAGCTCAGGGATCATCTAGTCCAAGCTTTCTAGGAAGAGCACAGCCTAGACAAGATGGCCCAGCAGGCTGTGCAGCCAAATCTTGAAAGCGTCCAATGTGGCGGAAGAGGTTGCCCAGAGAGGTGGTGGATGCTCCATCCCTAGAAACGTTCAAGGTCAGGTTGGAGAGGGCTCTGAGCAAGCGGATCTAGTGAAAGATGTCCGTGCTCACTGCAGGGGGTTTAGACTGGTTGCCCACTAATGTCCCTTCCAACCTAAACCGTTCTATGATTCTATGATTCCATGATTGTCATGAGAGTGTCTGGGCAACTACATGATCCAGTTCCCTTCAGGACTCTGGGATGCATCTCACCAGGTGCCATAGCCTTGTGTATGTTCAGGTTCCTCAGGTGGTCCGAAACCTGATCTTCCCTTACAGTGGGAGGGTCTTGACCTGCCTTGTGCCCATCTTGCGGTGCATGGCATCGGGAGGGTTGAGGAGAGGGGTTACGAGTGAAGCCTGAGGCAAAAAAGGGCTTGAGTAGCTCATCCCTCTCCTGGTGTGTTGCTCCTAGGTCACCCTTCTTGTTCATCAGGGGAGGTATGCTCTCTTTAACCTTCCTTTTCTGGTTGACATAGCCGTAGAAGAAGCCCTTCCTGTTATTCTTCTGCATGCCTTGTTGTGCCAAAGCCTTTGTCTGAGCCAGTGGTTGGCTGGTGTCACACTCTGGAAGCCCCCCCGCCAGGTGCCAGTCTGTGTTCATATATTGGCTGTGGTGGCACAATCCCGCGGAGAGATCTAGTGACCCTTCTCCACCCACCCTGCTGGCCTCTTGAGCCCTGGCTTTGTGCTGGGTAGAGTTGGAGGAGGCTTGGGAGAAGAAGGGAAGAGGAGACCTCACAGGCTGGGATGCAGGAGCCCTTTATTGATGGACAAAAGAGAGCGAAAAGGCAGGGTGACCAAGTGGAAGGGAAGTGGTCTGAGGTGCAAGTCTAGCGACCATCAGCCGAGGTGCCGTGTGCGAGAGAGGACCTTGCCAGAGCAGCAAGAACTTCCTGCCGCACAGTGGGAGCGGCACGCTGGAGGTCCCCAGTGGTCTATGGCTTGTGAGAAAGTGATTGGAGCGGGCAGTACTGGAGATAGCAGAAGGGGCGATGCAAGGAAGGAAGTGGGAGAAGAGGAGGAGGTGCGTGGGCCGTGTGACCAGGCAGGCTGGGTTGGCCCCTCTCCCGCTTCCTTGCTTGGTGCCTTGAGAGGAGGAGCCGTGGAGGGCAGGTCCACGTGTCAGCAAGAGCCCGGAGGTGCGTCCTCAGTCGATGCCCTGGCTTGCAGGGTGCATGCTGTTGGTATCAGGGGTGGTGGTCAGGGCCCTTAGCAGGGGTAGCAGCCCCTTCCGCCGCCGTAGCAGCCCAGGCCTCCAAAGCCGTAGCCATAGCCAAATCCGCCGGAGGAGACGGGCACTCCCTGGGAGCCAAGGATGTTGCCCACGGCAGCCGAAGAGGAGGATCCGACGGCAGTGTTCTGGGGGAAGGAGCTGAGGATGGGTCCTGGCAGGGTGACCATCACGGTGGAGGGCTGGATGACGACGCGGGAGTCCTCGCACTGCCTGACACAGGGCTCGTTGCAGCTGTTAGCCAGCGGGGTGGGTCCGCAGGGGCGGCAGAGGTCGTAGCAGGCCATGTGTGTGGGCTGGAGGGTCTCTGGAAGAGAGGGTGTTGAGAAAGCGTAGGGGCGTGGGGGTGCGAGGGGTGTGGTGGTGCGAGGTGGGGGTGCAACAGCAGGAGGACAAGGGAGCGTGGAGGCGTGTTGTGTGGCTGTGGGGAGCGTGGGTGTGGGGAGGTGTCGGCTGCTGAGTTGGGGGCAGAGCGTGCTGGAAGAGCCAGGCCAGGTGGGGCAAGGGAAGAAGGAGAAGGAGGGGAAGGGGGTTCAGACTCACCTCGTTGACGTTGGAGGAGAAGGTGTGAGGAGCGTGTGTGAGGGAGAGAGGTGCTGGGCCAGCTTTTATGCTGGTCGGCGAGGGGCGGGGCAGCCTTTGCGCATGACGGTGTTTTGCAGCAAGCGGCTGTTGCATGCCACAGGCTGGCAAGTCATGAGGTGGGGTGTGTTTTTCTTCCTGCAGTTGTACACTTTCATGTGCTCTTCTTGAGGACGTGTCCCCTTGGCCCTGGCGGCAGCTTTTAAGTGAGAGTATTAGAAGCCAAAGACTTGGTGTTGACAGTGAGTGTCAGGGCGGGCAGAAGACGAGACCAAATTGTAGAAGCGGGGTGTCGTCAGTGAGGTCATGGCATGGCACTCGTGTGGTTTATTTTGCGGGTGCATTGTGAAGCGGGGGCCCCCTCTCCTCGCAGCCGTGGAAGGCTGGTCTGTTCTTTGAGGTGTGCCGGGCATGAGGCGCTGCCCGTTGCATGGCCTTTGTTGCCTGCTGACCTTCTGCCAGGTGACAGAGGCTGTGTTTAGGCCTGTCCTAAAGCCACAGCTGGGTGTGCTCTGCACGTGTCTTGTTGCCCCTCTTGCTTGTGAGGTTGTAGGTGGGAGAAAGGAGGCTGCCTGTTTGTGGTTGTGACCCCTCGGTGCTGTCCGTGGGGGTGTGAGTGGGAGCAGGCAGAGGAGGGCGGCTTGCGGGAGCAGGATGTTGCCCTGGCAGCCCACGTCCGAGCTGGCAAGCCCTGTGGTGTGGGGAGCCCTGCCACGCTCCCCAAAGGCTTGTGTTGGCCCCCTCCGTAGCGCTTCCCATAGCTGGGGCTGGTCTGTTTGATGCAGCCTGGTCTCTGGCGTGACTCTGTGCTTGCTCTGGGGAACCTTGTAAGCGCAGGTGAATTTGTGGGGATCCCAGGAGTGTGTGGAGAGGCAGAGGGGGAGCGGCAGGCAGGGTAGCCTGGTGATGCAGGGCCTTTGGGGTCTGTCTTTGGGGTGAGGCCACTTCTCTGCATAGTGTTTGATGGGCAGAAAGAGGATTTGTAGCTTGCAGAGGGCACTGGAGGCGAGCATGCTGTACGTGGGTGCCATTCAAAGGCTGTGGTGGTGGTGGAGGATTGCCAGAGGGTTGAGGACTGGCGAGGCCTGACCTGACTGAGCCGATGTGAGTGTTTAGGAGGCTGTTTGTCAGGCGAGCAGTGCTTGTTGCTGAGGATGGCAAAAGGGTCTGATGGCAAAGGGGCTGGCTACTTGGGAGGAGTCTAGGGACGTTGTGAGGTCTTCATAGATGGAACGGGGAAGACCCCACCCACTTGGATGTCATTCTGGCAAGGTGTGTCAAGGATCCCAAGAGGGGCTTCTTCAAATACTTTGGCAGTAAAAGGAAGAGTGGGGAAAGTATGGGCCTGCTGCTGAACGAGGTGTGGGCCCTGATGACGCAGGATGCAGGGAAGGCAGAGTTATTGAATGCTGCCTTTGCTTCAGCCTTTATTGCTAAGGCTGGCCCTGAGGCATCCCAGTCCCCAGAGGTGATAGCGAAAATCTGGAGAAAGGAAAACTTCCCCTTTGGTTGAAGTGGATTGGGTTAGAGATCACCTAGGCAAACTGGGTCCTTGCAGATGCATGACCGCCGACAGAAAGCACCCACGAGTGCTGAAGCAGCTGGCGGATGTTCTAGCCAAGCCACTCTCCATCATCTTTGAAAGGTCATGTAGAACAGGAGAGGTGCCCAAGGACTGGAGGGCAGCCGATGTCATTCCAATCTTCAAAAAGGTCAAGATGGAGGACCCGGGAAACTATAGCGCAGTCAACCTGACCTCCGTCCTCAGAAAGGTGATGGAAGAGTTTGTTCTGGAGGTCATCGCCAAGCATGCAGTGGAAAAGAGGGTTATCAGAAGGAGGTAACATGGATTCACCAAGGGAAGATCATGCTTGACCAAGCTGATAGCCTTCTATGATGGCGTGGGAGAGCAGTGGCTGTTGTTTACCTTGTCTTCAGCCAAGTGCTCGACGCTGTCTCCCATAACATCCTCACGGACAGGCTAAGGCAGCGTGGATTAGATGAGAGGAGAGGGAGGCAGATTGAGAGCTGGCTGAACGGCGGAGCTCCGAGGGTGGTGGTCAATGGGGCAGAGTCTGGTTGGAGGCCGATAACTAGCATTGTTCCCCAGGGTCCAGTTCTATTCAATGACCTGGACAAAGGGATAGATTGTACCCTCAGCAAGTTTGCTGACGATACCAAACTGGGAGGAGTGGGTGATACGGCAGGAGGCTGTGCTGCCATCCAACGAGACCTGGACAGGCTGGAGAGCTGGGTCAAGGGGAACCTGATGAAGTTCAACAAGAGCAAGTGTAGGGTCCTGCACATGGGGAGGAAGGACTCCATGCACCAGCACAGCTTGGGGGCTGACCTGCTGGAAAGTGGCTCTGCTGAGAAGGCCCTGGCAGTGCTGGTGGAGAGCAGGGTGACCCTGAGCCAGCACGGTGCCCTTGTGGCCAAGAAGGCCAAGGGTATCGTGGGCTGCATGAAAAGGAGTATGGCCAGCAGGGCGAGGGAGGTTATCCTCCCCCTGTACTCTGCCCTAGTGAGGCCTCATCTGGAGCGTTGTGTCCCCTTCTTGGCCCCCCAGAGGAAGAAGGCCAGGGAACTGCTTGAGCAAGTCCATCGGAGAGGTACCAAGATGATGGGGGGACTGGAGCACCCCTCTTATGAGGAAAGGCTGAGAGACGTGCGTTTGTTCAGCCTGGAGAAGAGAAGACTGAGGGGGGAACTCATCAATACTTACAAATATCTGAAGGGTGAGTGTCAAGAGGATGGGGCCGGGCTGTTTTCAGTGGTGGGTGCCCAAGGACAGGCCAAGGTTGCAGTGGGCACAAGTTGGAAGGCAGGAAGTTCCATTTAAACACGAGATAAAACTTTGTTCCTGTGAGGGTGGCAGAGCAGTGGAACAGGCTTCCCAGAGAGGCTGTGGAGTCTCCTTCCCTGGAGACATTCAAACCCTGCCTGGACGAGGTCCTTGCTTGCTGCTGTAGGTGTGCCTGGTCAAGCAGGGGGGATGGACAAGATGCTCTCCAGAGGTCCCTTCCAACCCGTAGCATTGTGTGATTCTGTGATTCTTGCAGTCCGCAGGGACATCACCTGACTGCCATGATTTTTCAAATATCCACCCCTCTACTCTGCTCTTGTGAGACCCCATCTGGAGAACTGCATCCAGCTCTGGAGCTGCCAATACAGAAAGGACATGGACCTGTTGGAACAGGTCCAGAGGCGGGCCCCAAAAATGATCTGAGGGCTGGAGCACCTCTCCTATGAGGACAGGCTGAGAGAGTTGTTGAGCCTGGAGACAGAAAGGCAGCGGGGAGACCTTCTTGCGGCCTTCCAGTACTTGAAGGGGGACCATAGGAGAGATGGGGGCTACCTCTTTAGCAAGGCCCGATGTGACAGGACAAGGGGTAATAGTTTTAAACTAAAGGACGGTAGATTTAGACTGGATATAAGGGAAAAAATGTTTTACTGTGAGCGTGGTGAAACACAGAATCCCAGAATCCCAGAATCCCAGGTTGGAAGGGAGCTCAGGGATCATCTAGTCCAAGCTTTCTAGGAAGAGCACAGCCTAGACAAGATGGCCCAGCAGGCTGTGCAGCCGAATCTTGAAAGCGTCCAATGTGGCGGAAGAGGTTGCCCAGAGAGGTGGTGGATGCTCCATCCCTAGAAACATTCAAGGTCAGGTTGGAGAGGGCTCTGAGCAAGCGGATCTAGTGGAAGATGTCCGTGCTCGCTGCAGGGGTTTTAGACTGGTTGCCCACTAATGTCCCTTCCAACCTAAACCGTTCTATGATTCTATGATTCCATGATTGTCATGAGAGTGTCTGGGCAACTACATGATCCAGTTCCCTTCAGGACTCTGGGATGCATCTCACCAGGTGCCATAGCCTTGTGTATGTTCAGGTTCCTCAGGTGGTCCGAAACCTGATCTTCCCTTACAGTGGGAGGGTCTTGACCCGCCTTGTGCCCATCTTGCGGTGCATGTCGTCGGGAGGGGTGAGGAGAGGGGTTACGAGTGAAGCCTGAGGCAAAAAAGGGCTTGAGTAGCTCATCCCTCTCCTGGTGTGTTGCTCCTAGGTCACCCTTCTTGTTCATCAGGGGAGGTACGCTCTCTTTAACCTTCCTTTTCTGGTTGACATAGCCGTAGAAGAAGCCCTTCCTGTTATTCTTCTGCATGCCTTGTTGTGCCAAAGCCTTTGTTTGAGCCAGTGGTTGGCTGGTGTCACACTCTGGAAGCCCCCCCGCCAGGTGCCAGTCTGTGTTGATATTGGCTGTGGTGGCACAATCCCGCGGAGAGATCTAGTGACCCTTCTCCACCCACCCCGCTGGCCTCTTGAGCCCTGGCTTTGTGCTGGGTAGAGTTGGAGGAGGCTTGGGAGAAGAAGGGAAGAGGAGACCTCACAGGCTGGGATGCAGGAGCCCTTTATTGATGGACAAAAGAGAGCGAAAAGGCAGGGTGACCAAGTGGAAGGGAAGTGGTCTGAGGTGCAAGTCTAGCGACCATCAGCCGAGGTGCCGTGTGCGAGAGAGGACCTTGCCAGAGCAGCAAGAACTTCCTGCTGCACAGTGGGAGCGGCACGCCGGAGGTCCCCGGTGGTCTATGGCTTGTGAGAAAGTGATTGGAGCGGGCAGTACTGGAGATAGCAGAAGGGGCGATGCAAGGAAGGAAGTGGGAGAAGAGGAGGAGGTGCGTGGGCCGTGTGACCAGGCAGGCTGGGTTGGCCCCTCTCCCGCTTCCTTGCTTGGTGCCTTGAGAGGAGGAGCCGTGGAGGGCAGGTCCACGTGTCAGCAAGAGCCCGGAGGTGCGTCCTCAGTCGATGCCCTGGCTTGCAGGGTACGTGCTGTTAGTATCAGAGGTGGTGGTCAGGGCCGTTAGCAGGGGTAGCAGCCCCTTCCGCCGCCGTAGCAGCCCAGGCCTCCAAAGCCGTAGCCATAGCCAAATCCGCCAGAGGAGACGGGCACTCCCTGGGAGCCGAGGATGTTGCCCACGGCAGCCGAAGAGGAGGATCCGACAGCGGTGTTCTGTGGGAAGGAGCTGAGGATGGGTCCTGGCAGGGTGACCATCACGGTGGAGGGCTGGATAACGACGCGGGAGTCCTCGCACTGCCTGACACAGGGCTCGTTGCAGCTGTTAGCCAGCGGGGTGGGTCCGCAGGGGCGGCAGAGGTCGTAGCAGGCCATGTGTGTGGTGTGGAGGGTCCCTGGAAGAGAGGGTGTTGAGAAAGCGTAGGGGCGTGGGGGTGCGAGGGGTGTGGTGG
This sequence comes from Phalacrocorax aristotelis, assembly GCF_949628215.1. Taxonomy (NCBI): domain Eukaryota; kingdom Metazoa; phylum Chordata; class Aves; order Suliformes; family Phalacrocoracidae; genus Phalacrocorax; species Phalacrocorax aristotelis. The sequence goes on from NC_134277.1 coordinate 167,351,598, forward strand.
TGCGAGGTGGGGGTGCAACAGCAGGAGGACAAGGGAGCGTGGAGGCGTGTTGTGTGGCTGTGGGGAGCGTGGGTGTGGGGAGGTGTCGGCTGCTGAGTTGGGGGCAGAGCGTGCTGGAAGAGCCAGGCCAGGTGGGGCAAGGGAAGAAGGGGAAGGAGGGGAAGGGGGTTCAGACTCACCTCGTTGACGTTGGAGGAGAAGGTGTGAGGAGCGTGTGTGAGGGAGAGAGGTGCTGGGCCAGCTTTTATGCTGGTCGGCGAGGGGCGGGGCAGCCTTTGCGCATGACGGTGTTTTGCAGCAAGCGGCTGTTGCATGCCACAGGCTGGCAAGTCATGAGGTGGGGTGTGTTTTTCTTCCTGCAGTTGTACACTTTCATGTGCTCTTCTTGAGGACGTGTCCCCTTGGCCCTGGCGGCAGCTTTTAAGTGAGAGTATTAGAAGCCAAAGTCTTGGTGTTGATGGTGAGTGTCAGGGCGGGCAGAAGACGAGACCAAATTGTAGAAGCGGGGTGTCGTCAGTGAGGTCATGGCACGGCACTCGTGTGGTTTATTTTGCGGGTGCATTGTGAAGCGGGGGCCTCCTTTCCTCGCAGCCGTGGAAGGCTGGTCTGTTCTTTGAGGTGTGCCGGGCATGAGGCGCTGCCCATTGCATGGCCTTTGTTGCCTGCTGACCTTGCTGCCAGGTGACAGAGGCTGTGTTTAGGCCTGGCCTAAAGCCACAGCTGGGTGTGCTCTGCACGTGTCTTGGTGCCCCTCTTGCTTGTGAGGTTGTAGGTGGGAGAAAGGAGGCTGCCTGTTTGTGGTTGTGGCCCCTCGGTGCTGTCCGTGGGGGTGTGAGTGGGAGCAGGCAGAGGAGGGCGGCTTGCGGGAGCAGGATGTTGCCCTGGCAGCCCACGTCCAGAGCTGGCAAGCCCTGTGGTGTGGGAAGCCCTGCCACGCTCCCCAAAGGCTTGTGTTGGCCCCTCCGTAGCACTTCCCATAGCTGGGGCTGGTCTGTTTGATGCAGCCTGGTCTCTGGTGTGACTCTTGTGCTTGCTCTGGGGAACCTTGTAAGCGCAGGTGAATTTGTGGGGATCCCAGGAGTGTGTGGAGAGGCAGAGGGGGCGTGGCAGGCAGGGTAGCCTGGTGATGCAGTGCCTTTGGGGTCTGTCTTTGGGGTGAGGCCACTTCTCTGCATAGTGTTTGATGGGCAGAAAGAGGATTTGTAGCTTGCAGAGGGCACTGGAGGCGAGCATGCTGTACGTGGGTGCCATTCAAAGGCTGTGGTGGTGGTGGAGGATTGCCAGAGGGTTGAGGACTGGCGAGGCCTGCCCCGACTGAGCCAATGTGAGTGTTTAGGAGGCTGTTTAGGAGCACCTCTCCTATGAGGATAGGCTGAGAGAGTTGTAGTTGTTGAGCCTGGAGACAGAAAGGCAGCGGGGAGACCTTCTTGCGGCCTTCCAGTACTTGAAGGGGGACCATAGGAGAGATGGGGGCTACCTCTTTAGCAAGGCCCGATGTGACAGGACAAGGGGTAATAGTTTTAAACTAAAGGACGGTAGATTTAGACTGGATATAAGGGAAAAAATGTTTTACTGTGAGCGTGGTGAAACACAGAATCCCAGAATCCCGGAATCCCAGGTTGGAAGGGAGCTCAGGGATCATCTAGTCCAAGCTTTCTAGGAAGAGCACAGCCTAGACAAGATGGCCCAGCAGGCTGTGCAGCCGAATCTTGAAAGCGTCCAATGTGGCGGAAGAGGTTGCCCAGAGAGGTGGTGGATGCTCCATCCCTAGAAACGTTCAAGGTCAGGTTGGAGAGGGCTCTGAGCAAGCGGATCTAGTGAAAGATGTCCGTGCTCACTGCAGGGGGTTTAGACTGGTTGCCCACTAATGTCCCTTCCAACCTAAACCGTTCTATGATTCTATGATTCCATGATTGTCATGAGAGTGTCTGGGCAACTACATGATCCAGTTCCCTTCAGGACTCTGGGATGCATCTCACCAGGTGCCATAGCCTTGTGTATGTTCAGGTTCCTCAGGTGGTCCGAAACCTGATCTTCCCTTACAGTGGGAGGGTCTTGACCTGCCTTGTGCCCATCTTGCGGTGCATGGCATCGGGAGGGTTGAGGAGAGGGGTTACGAGTGAAGCCTGAGGCAAAAAAGGGCTTGAGTAGCTCATCCCTCTCCTGGTGTGTTGCTCCTAGGTCACCCTTCTTGTTCATCAGGGGAGGTATGCTCTCTTTAACCTTCCTTTTCTGGTTGACATAGCCGTAGAAGAAGCCCTTCCTGTTATTCTTCTGCATGCCTTGTTGTGCCAAAGCCTTTGTCTGAGCCAGTGGTTGGCTGGTGTCACACTCTGGAAGCCCCCCCGCCAGGTGCCAGTCTGTGTTCATATATTGGCTGTGGTGGCACAATCCCGCGGAGAGATCTAGTGACCCTTCTCCACCCACCCTGCTGGCCTCTTGAGCCCTGGCTTTGTGCTGGGTAGAGTTGGAGGAGGCTTGGGAGAAGAAGGGAAGAGGAGACCTCACAGGCTGGGATGCAGGAGCCCTTTATTGATGGACAAAAGAGAGCGAAAAGGCAGGGTGACCAAGTGGAAGGGAAGTGGTCTGAGGTGCAAGTCTAGCGACCATCAGCCGAGGTGCCGTGTGCGAGAGAGGACCTTGCCAGAGCAGCAAGAACTTCCTGCCGCACAGTGGGAGCGGCACGCTGGAGGTCCCCAGTGGTCTATGGCTTGTGAGAAAGTGATTGGAGCGGGCAGTACTGGAGATAGCAGAAGGGGCGATGCAAGGAAGGAAGTGGGAGAAGAGGAGGAGGTGCGTGGGCCGTGTGACCAGGCAGGCTGGGTTGGCCCCTCTCCCGCTTCCTTGCTTGGTGCCTTGAGAGGAGGAGCCGTGGAGGGCAGGTCCACGTGTCAGCAAGAGCCCGGAGGTGCGTCCTCAGTCGATGCCCTGGCTTGCAGGGTGCATGCTGTTGGTATCAGGGGTGGTGGTCAGGGCCCTTAGCAGGGGTAGCAGCCCCTTCCGCCGCCGTAGCAGCCCAGGCCTCCAAAGCCGTAGCCATAGCCAAATCCGCCGGAGGAGACGGGCACTCCCTGGGAGCCAAGGATGTTGCCCACGGCAGCCGAAGAGGAGGATCCGACGGCAGTGTTCTGGGGGAAGGAGCTGAGGATGGGTCCTGGCAGGGTGACCATCACGGTGGAGGGCTGGATGACGACGCGGGAGTCCTCGCACTGCCTGACACAGGGCTCGTTGCAGCTGTTAGCCAGCGGGGTGGGTCCGCAGGGGCGGCAGAGGTCGTAGCAGGCCATGTGTGTGGGCTGGAGGGTCTCTGGAAGAGAGGGTGTTGAGAAAGCGTAGGGGCGTGGGGGTGCGAGGGGTGTGGTGGTGCGAGGTGGGGGTGCAACAGCAGGAGGACAAGGGAGCGTGGAGGCGTGTTGTGTGGCTGTGGGGAGCGTGGGTGTGGGGAGGTGTCGGCTGCTGAGTTGGGGGCAGAGCGTGCTGGAAGAGCCAGGCCAGGTGGGGCAAGGGAAGAAGGAGAAGGAGGGGAAGGGGGTTCAGACTCACCTCGTTGACGTTGGAGGAGAAGGTGTGAGGAGCGTGTGTGAGGGAGAGAGGTGCTGGGCCAGCTTTTATGCTGGTCGGCGAGGGGCGGGGCAGCCTTTGCGCATGACGGTGTTTTGCAGCAAGCGGCTGTTGCATGCCACAGGCTGGCAAGTCATGAGGTGGGGTGTGTTTTTCTTCCTGCAGTTGTACACTTTCATGTGCTCTTCTTGAGGACGTGTCCCCTTGGCCCTGGCGGCAGCTTTTAAGTGAGAGTATTAGAAGCCAAAGACTTGGTGTTGACAGTGAGTGTCAGGGCGGGCAGAAGACGAGACCAAATTGTAGAAGCGGGGTGTCGTCAGTGAGGTCATGGCATGGCACTCGTGTGGTTTATTTTGCGGGTGCATTGTGAAGCGGGGGCCCCCTCTCCTCGCAGCCGTGGAAGGCTGGTCTGTTCTTTGAGGTGTGCCGGGCATGAGGCGCTGCCCGTTGCATGGCCTTTGTTGCCTGCTGACCTTCTGCCAGGTGACAGAGGCTGTGTTTAGGCCTGTCCTAAAGCCACAGCTGGGTGTGCTCTGCACGTGTCTTGTTGCCCCTCTTGCTTGTGAGGTTGTAGGTGGGAGAAAGGAGGCTGCCTGTTTGTGGTTGTGACCCCTCGGTGCTGTCCGTGGGGGTGTGAGTGGGAGCAGGCAGAGGAGGGCGGCTTGCGGGAGCAGGATGTTGCCCTGGCAGCCCACGTCCAGAGCTGGCAAGCCCTGTGGTGTGGGGAGCCCTGCCACGCTCCCCAAAGGCTTGTGTTGGCCCCTCCGTAGCGCTTCCCATAGCTGGGGCTGGTCTGTTTGATGCAGCCTGGTCTCTGGCGTGACTCTGTGCTTGCTCTGGGGAACCTTGTAAGCGCAGGTGAATTTGTGGGGATCCCAGGAGTGTGTGGAGAGGCAGAGGGGGAGCGGCAGGCAGGGTAGCCTGGTGATGCAGGGCCTTTGGGGTCTGTCTTTGGGGTGAGGCCACTTCTCTGCATAGTGTTTGATGGGCAGAAAGAGGATTTGTAGCTTGCAGAGGGCACTGGAGGCGAGCATGCTGTACGTGGGTGCCATTCAAAGGCTGTGGTGGTGGTGGAGGATTGCCAGAGGGTTGAGGACTGGCGAGGCCTGACCTGACTGAGCCGATGTGAGTGTTTAGGAGGCTGTTTGTCAGGCGAGCAGTGCTTGTTGCTGAGGATGGCAAAAGGGTCTGATGGCAAAGGGGCTGGCTACTTGGGAGGAGTCTAGGGACGTTGTGAGGTCTTCATAGATGGAACGGGGAAGACCCCACCCACTTGGATGTCATTCTGGCAAGGTGTGTCAAGGATCCCAAGAGGGGCTTCTTCAAATACTTTGGCAGTAAAAGGAAGAGTGGGGAAAGTATGGGCCTGCTGCTGAACGAGGTGTGGGCCCTGATGACGCAGGATGCAGGGAAGGCAGAGTTATTGAATGCTGCCTTTGCTTCAGCCTTTATTGCTAAGGCTGGCCCTGAGGCATCCCAGTCCCCAGAGGTGATAGAGAAAATCTGGAGAAAGGAAAACTTCCCCTTTGGTTGAGGTGGATTGGGTTAGAGATCACCTAGGCAAACTGGGTCCTTGCAGATGCATGACCGCCGACAGAAAGCACCCACGAGTGCTGAAGCAGCTGGCGGATGTTCTAGCCAAGCCACTCTCCATCATCTTTGAAAGGTCATGTAGAACAGGAGAGGTGCCCAAGGACTGGAGGGCAGCCGATGTCATTCCAATCTTCAAAAAGGTCAAGATGGAGGACCCGGGAAACTATAGCGCAGTCAACCTGACCTCCATCCTCAGAAAGGTGATGGAAGAGTTTGTTCTGGAGGTCATCGCCAAGCATGCAGTGGAAAAGAGGGTTATCAGAAGGAGGTAACATGGATTCACCAAGGGAAGATCATGCTTGACCAAGCTGATAGCCTTCTATGATGGCGTGGGAGAGCAGTGGCTGTTGTTTACCTTGTCTTCAGCCAAGTGCTCGACGCTGTCTCCCATAACATCCTCACGGACAGGCTAAGGCAGCGTGGATTAGATGAGAGGAGAGGGAGGCAGATTGAGAGCTGGCTGAACGGCGGAGCTCCGAGGGTGGTGGTCAATGGGGCAGAGTCTGGTTGGAGGCCGATAACTAGCATTGTTCCCCAGGGTCCAGTTCTATTCAATGACCTGGACAAAGGGATAGATTGTACCCTCAGCAAGTTTGCTGACGATACCAAACTGGGAGGAGTGGGTGATACGGCAGGAGGCTGTGCTGCCATCCAACGAGACCTGGACAGGCTGGAGAGCTGGGTCAAGGGGAACCTGATGAAGTTCAACAAGAGCAAGTGTAGGGTCCTGCACATGGGGAGGAAGGACTCCATGCACCAGCACAGCTTGGGGGCTGACCTGCTGGAAAGTGGCTCTGCTGAGAAGGCCCTGGCAGTGCTGGTGGAGAGCAGGGTGACCCTGAGCCAGCACGGTGCCCTTGTGGCCAAGAAGGCCAAGGGTATCGTGGGCTGCATGAAAAGGAGTATGGCCAGCAGGGCGAGGGAGGTTATCCTCCCCCTGTACTCTGCCCTAGTGAGGCCTCATCTGGAGCGTTGTGTCCCCTTCTTGGCCCCCCAGAGGAAGAAGGCCAGGGAACTGCTTGAGCAAGTCCATCGGAGAGGTACCAAGATGATGGGGGGACTGGAGCACCCCTCTTATGAGGAAAGGCTGAGAGACGTGCGTTTGTTCAGCCTGGAGAAGAGAAGACTGAGGGGGGAACTCATCAATACTTACAAATATCTGAAGGGTGAGTGTCAAGAGGATGGGGCCGGGCTGTTTTCAGTGGTGGGTGCCCAAGGACAGGCCAAGGTTGCAGTGGGCACAAGTTGGAAGGCAGGAAGTTCCATTTAAACACGAGATAAAACTTTGTTCCTGTGAGGGTGGCAGAGCAGTGGAACAGGCTTCCCAGAGAGGCTGTGGAGTCTCCTTCCCTGGAGACATTCAAACCCTGCCTGGACGAGGTCCTTGCTTGCTGCTGTAGGTGTGCCTGGTCAAGCAGGGGGGATGGACAAGATGCTCTCCAGAGGTCCCTTCCAACCCGTAGCATTGTGTGATTCTGTGATTCTTGCAGTCCGCAGGGACATCACCTGACTGCCATGATTTTTCAAATATCCACCCCTCTACTCTGCTCTTGTGAGACCCCATCTGGAGAACTGCATCCAGCTCTGGAGCTGCCAATACAGAAAGGACATGGACCTGTTGGAACAGGTCCAGAGGCGGGCCCCAAAAATGATCTGAGGGCTGGAGCACCTCTCCTATGAGGACAGGCTGAGAGAGTTGTTGAGCCTGGAGACAGAAAGGCAGCAGGGAGACCTTCTTGCGGCCTTCCAGTACTTGAAGGGGGACCATAGGAGAGATGGGGGCTACCTCTTTAGCAAGGCCCGATGTGACAGGACAAGGGGTAATAGTTTTAAACTAAAGGACGGTAGATTTAGACTGGATATAAGGGAAAAAATGTTTTACTGTGAGCGTGGTGAAACACAGAATCCCAGAATCCCAGAATCCCAGGTTGGAAGGGAGCTCAGGGATCATCTAGTCCAAGCTTTCTAGGAAGAGCACAGCCTAGACAAGATGGCCCAGCAGGCTGTGCAGCCGAATCTTGAAAGCGTCCAATGTGGCGGAAGAGGTTGCCCAGAGAGGTGGTGGATGCTCCATCCCTAGAAACGTTCAAGGTCAGGTTGGAGAGGGCTCTGAGCAAGCGGATCTAGTGGAAGATGTCCGTGCTCACTGCAGGGGGTTTAGACTGGTTGCCCACTAATGTCCCTTCCAACCTAAACCGTTCTATGATTCTATGATTCCATGATTGTCATGAGAGTGTCTGGGCAACTACATGATCCAGTTCCCTTCAGGACTCTGGGATGCATCTCACCAGGTGCCATAGCCTTGTGTATGTTCAGGTTCCTCAGGTGGTCCGAAACCTGATCTTCCCTTACAGTGGGAGGGTCTTGACCTGCCTTGTGCCCATCTTGCGGTGCATGGCATCGGGAGGGTTGAGGAGAGGGGTTACGAGTGAAGCCTGAGGCAAAAAAGGGCTTGAGTAGCTCATCCCTCTCCTGGTGTGTTGCTCCTAGGTCACCCTTCTTGTTCATCAGGGGAGGTACGCTCTCTTTAACCTTCCTTTTCTGGTTGACATAGCCGTAGAAGAAGCCCTTCCTGTTATTCTTCTGCATGCCTTGTTGTGCCAAAGCCTTTGTTTGAGCCAGTGGTTGGCTGGTGTCACACTCTGGAAGCCCCCCCGCCAGGTGCCAGTCTGTGTTGATATTGGCTGTGGTGGCACAATCCCGCGGAGAGATCTAGTGACCCTTCTCCACCCACCCCGCTGGCCTCTTGAGCCCTGGCTTTGTGCTGGGTAGAGTTGGAGGAGGCTTGGGAGAAGAAGGGAAGAGGAGACCTCACAGGCTGGGATGCAGGAGCCCTTTATTGATGGACAAAAGAGAGCGAAAAGGCAGGGTGACCAAGTGGAAGGGAAGTGGTCTGAGGTGCAAGTCTAGCGACCATCAGCCGAGGTGCCGTGTGCGAGAGAGGACCTTGCCAGAGCAGCAAGAACTTCCTGCCGCACAGTGGGAGCGGCACGCCGGAGGTCCCCGGTGGTCTATGGCTTGTGAGAAAGTGATTGCAGCGGGCAGTACTGGAGATAGCAGAAGGGGCGATGCAAGGAAGGAAGTGGGAGAAGAGGAGGAGGTGCGTGGGCCGTGTGACCAGGCAGGCTGGGTTGGCCCCTCTCCTGCTTCCTTGCTTGGTGCCTTGAGAGGAGGAGCCGTGGAGGGCAGGTCCACGTGTCAGCAAGAGCCCGGAGGTGCGTCCTCAGTCGATGCCCTGGCTTGCAGGGTGCGTGCTGTTGGTATCAGGGGAGGTGGTCAGGGCCCTTAGCAGGGGTAGCAGCCCCTTCCGCCGCCGTAGCAGCCCAGGCCTCCAAAGCCGTAGCCATAGCCAAATCCGCCGGAGGAGACGGGCACTCCCTGGGAGCCAAGGATGTTGCCCACGGCAGCCGAAGAGGAGGATCCGACGGCGGTGTTCTGTGGGAAGGAGCTGAGGATGGGTCCTGGCAGGGTGACCAGCACGGCGGGAGGCTGGATGACGACGCGGGAGTCCTCGCACTGCCTGACACAGGGCTCGTTGCAGCTGTTAGCCAGCGGGGTGGGTCCGCAGGGGCGGCAGAGGTCGTAGCAGGCCATGTGTGTGGTGTGGAGGGTCCCTGGAAGAGAGGGTGTTGAGAAAGCGTAGGGGCGTGGGGGTGCGAGGGGTGTGGTGGTGCGAGGTGGGGGTGCAACAGCAGGAGGACAAGGGAGCGTGGAGGCATGTTGTGTGGCTGTGGGGAGCGTGGGTGTGGGGAGGTGTCGGCTGCTGAGTTGGGGGCAGAGCGTGCTGGAAGAGCCAGGCCAGGTGGGGCAAGGGAAGAAGGGGAAGGAGGGGAAGGGGGTTCAGACTCACCTCGTTGACGTTGGAGGAGAAGGTGTGAGGAGCGTGTGTGAGGGAGAGAGGTGCTGGGCCAGCTTTTATGCTGGTCGGCGAGGGGCGGGGCAGCCTTTGCGCATGACGGTGTTTTGCAGCAAGCGGCTGTTGCATGCCACAGGCTGGCAAGTCATGAGGTGGGGTGTGTTTTTCTTCCTGCAGTTGTACACTTTCATGTGCTCTTCTTGAGGACGTGTCCCCTTGGCCCTGGCGGCAGCTTTTAAGTGAGAGTATTAGAAGCCAAAGTCTTGGTGTTGATGGTGAGTGTCAGGGCGGGCAGAAGATGAGACCAAATTGTAGGAGAAGTGGGGTGTCGTCAGTGAGGTCATGGCGTGGCACTCATGTGGTTTATTTTGCGGGTGCATTGTGAAGCGGGGGCCCCCTCTCCTCGCAGCCGTGGAAGGCTGGTCTGTTCTTTGAGGTGTGCCGGGCATGAGGCGCTGCCCGTTGCATGGCCTTTGTTGCCTGCTGACCTTCTGCCAGGTGACTGAGGCTGTGTTTAGGCCTGTCCTAAAGCCACAGCTGGGTGTGCTCTGCACGTGTCTTGGTGCCCCTCTTGCTTGTGAGGTTGTAGGTGGGAGAAAGGAGGCTGCCTGTTTGTGGTTGTGGCCCCTCGGTGCTGTCCGTGGGGGTGTGAGTGGGAGCAGGCAGAGGAGGGCGGCTTGCGGGAGCAGGATGTTGCCCTGGCAGCCCACGTCCAGAGCTGGCAAGCCCTGTGGTGTGGGAAGCCCTGCCACGCTCTCCAAAGGCTTGTGTTGGCCCCTCCGTAGCGCTTCCCATAGCTGGGGCTGGTCTGTTTGATGCAGCCTGGTCTCTGGTGTGACTCTTGTGCTTGCTCTGGGGAACCTTGTAAGCGCAGGTGAATTTGTGGGGATCCCAGGAGTGTGTGGAGAGGCAGAGGGGGAGCGGCAGGCAGGGTAGCCTGGTGATGCAGGGCCTTTGGGGTCTGTCTTTGGGGTGAGGCCACTTCTCTGCATAGTGTTTGATGGGCAGAAAGAGGATTTGTAGCTTGCAGAGGGCACTGGAGGCGAGCATGCTGTACGTGGGTGCCATTCAAAGGCTGTGGTGGTGGTGGAGGATTGCCAGAGGGTTGAGGACTGGCGAGGCCTGACCTGACTGAGCCGATGTGAGTGTTTAGGAGGCTGTTTGTCAGGCGAGCAGTGCTTGTTGCTGAGGATGGCAAAAGGGTCTGATGGCAAAGGGGCTGGCTACTTGGGAGGAGTCTAGGGACGTTGTGAGGTCTTCATAGATGGAACGGGGAAGACCCCACCCACTTGGATGTCATTCTGGCAAGGTGTGTCAAGGATCCCAAGAGGGGCTTCTTCAAATACTTTGGCAGTAAAAGGAAGAGTGGGGAAAGTATGGGCCTGCTGCTGAACGAGGTGTGGGCCCTGATGACGCAGGATGCAGGGAAGGCAGAGTTATTGAATGCTGCCTTTGCTTCAGCCTTTATTGCTAAGGCTGGCCCTGAGGCATCCCAGTCCCCAGAGGTGATAGAGAAAATCTGGAGAAAGGAAAACTTCCCCTTTGGTTGAGGTGGATTGGGTTAGAGATCACCTAGGCAAACTGGGTCCTTGCAGATGCATGACCGCCGACAGAAAGCACCCACGAGTGCTGAAGCAGCTGGCGGATGTTCTTGCCAAGCCACTCTCCATCATCTTTGAAAGGTCATGTAGAACAGGAGAGGTGCCCAAGGACTGGAGGGCAGCCAATGTCATTCCAATCTTCAAAAAGGTCAAGATGGAGGACCCGGGAAACTATAGCGCAGTCAACCTGACCTCCGTCCTCAGAAAGGTGATGGAAGAGTTTGTTCTGGAGGTCATCGCCAAGCATGCAGTGGAAAAGAGGGTTATCAGAAGGAGGTAACATGGATTCACCAAGGGAAGATCATGCTTGACCAAGCTGATAGCCTTCTATGATGGCGTGGGAGAGCAGTGGCTGTTGTTTACCTTGTCTTCAGCCAAGTGCTCGACGCTGTCTCCCATAACATCCTCACGGACAGGCTAAGGCAGCGTGGATTAGATGAGAGGAGAGGGAGGCAGATTGAGAGCTGGCTGAACGGCGGAGCTCCGAGGGTGGTGGTCAATGGGGCAGAGTCTGGTTGGAGGCCGATAACTAGCATTGTTCCCCAGGGTCCAGTTCTATTCAATGACCTGGACAAAGGGATAGATTGTACCCTCAGCAAGTTTGCTGACGATACCAAACTGGGAGGAGTGGGTGATACGGCAGGAGGCTGTGCTGCCATCCAACGAGACCTGGACAGGCTGGAGAGCTGGGTCAAGGGGAACCTGATGAAGTTCAACAAGAGCAAGTGTAGGGTCCTGCACATGGGGAGGAAGGACTCCATGCACCAGCACAGCTTGGGGGCTGACCTGCTGGAAAGTGGCTCTGCTGAGAAGGCCCTGGCAGTGCTGGTGGAGAGCAGGGTGACCCTGAGCCAGCACGGTGCCCTTGTGGCCAAGAAGGCCAAGGGTATCGTGGGCTGCATGAAAAGGAGTATGGCCAGCAGGGCGAGGGAGGTTATCCTCCCCCTGTACTCTGCCCTAGTGAGGCCTCATCTGGAGCGTTGTGTCCCCTTCTTGGCCCCCCAGAGGAAGAAGGCCAGGGAACTGCTTGAGCAAGTCCATCGGAGAGGTACCAAGATGATGGGGGGACTGGAGCACCCCTCTTATGAGGAAAGGCTGAGAGACGTGCGTTTGTTCAGCCTGGAGAAGAGAAGACTGAGGGGGGAACTCATCAATACTTACAAATATCTGAAGGGTGAGTGTCAAGAGGATGGGGCTGGGCTGTTTTCAGTGGTGGGTGCCCAAGGACAGGCCAAGGTTGCAGTGGGCACAAGTTGGAAGGCAGGAAGTTCCATTTAAACACGAGATAAAACTTTGTTCCTGTGAGGGTGGCAGAGCAGTGGAACAGGCTTCCCAGAGAGGCTGTGGAGTCTCCTTCCCTGGAGACATTCAAACCCTGCCTGGACGAGGTCCTTGCTTGCTGCTGTAGGTGTGCCTGGTCAAGCAGGGGGGATGGACAAGATGCTCTCCAGAGGTCCCTTCCAACCCGTAGCATTGTGTGATTCTGTGATTCTTGCAGTCCACAGGGACATCACCTGACTGCCATGATTTTTCAAATATCCACCCCTCTACTCTGCTCTTGTGAGACCCCATCTGGAGAACTGCATCCAGCTCTGGAGCTGCCAATACAGAAAGGACATGGACCTGTTGGAACAGGTCCAGAGGCGGGCCCCAAAAATGATCTGAGGGCTGGAGCACCTCTCCTATGAGGACAGGCTGAGAGAGATGTTGAGCCTGGAGACAGAAAGGCAGTGGGGAGACCTTCTTGCGGCCTTCCAGTACTTGAAGGGGGACCATAGGAGAGATGGGGGCTACCTCTTTAGCAAGGCCCGATGTGACAGGACAAGGGGTAATAGTTTTAAACTAAAGGACGGTAGATTTAGACTGGATATAAGGGAAAAAATGTTTTACTGTGAGCGTGGTGAAACACAGAATCCCAGAATCCCGGAATCCCAGGTTGGAAGGGAGCTCAGGGATCATCTAGTCCAAGCTTTCTAGGAAGAGCACAGCCTAGACAAGATGGCCCAGCAGGCTGTGCAGCCGAATCTTGAAAGCGTCCAATGTGGCGGAAGAGGTTGCCCAGAGAGGTGGTGTATGCTCCATCCCTAGAAACATTCAAGGTCAGGTTGGAGAGGGCTCTGAGCAAGCGGATCTAGTGGAAGATGTCCGTGCTCACTGCAGGGGTTTTAGACTGGTTGCCCACTAATGTCCCTTCCAACCTAAACCGTTCTATGATTCTATGATTCCATGATTGTCATGAGAGTGTCTGGGCAACTACATGATCCAGTTCCCTTCAGGACTCTGGGATGCATCTCACCAGGTGCCATAGCCTTGTGTATGTTCAGGTTCCTCAGGTGGTCCGAAACCTGATCTTCCCTTACAGTGGGAGGGTCTTGACCCGCCTTGTGCCCATATTGCAGTGCATGTCGTTGGGAGGGTTGAGGAGAGGGGTTACGAGTGAAGCCTGAGGCAAAAAAGGGCTTGAGTAGCTCATCCCTCTCCTGGTGTGTTGCTCCTAGGTCACCCTTCTTGTTCATCAGGGGAGGTATGCTCTCTTTAACCTTCCTTTTCTGGTTGACATAGCCGTAGAAGAAGCCCTTCCTGTTATTCTTCTGCATGCCTTGTTGTGCCAAAGCCTTTGTCTGAGCCAGTGGTTGGCTGGTGTCACACTCTGGAAGCCCCCCCGCCAGGTGCCAGTCTGTGTTCATATATTGGCTGTGGTGGCACAATCCCGCGGAGAGATCTAGTGACCCTTCTCCACCCACCCTGCTGGCCTCTTGAGCCCTGGCTTTGTGCTGGGTAGAGTTGGAGGAGGCTTGGGAGAAGAAGGGAAGAGGAGACCACACAGGCTGGGATGCAGGAGAACTTTACTGATGGACAAAAGAGAGCGAAAAGGCAGGGTGACCAAGTGGAAGGGAAGCGGTCTGTGGTGCAAGTCTAGCGACCATCAGCCGAGGTGCTTTGTGCAAGAGTGGTTCTTTCCAGAGCAGGAAGATATTCCTGCCGCACAGTGGGAGCGTCACGCCGGAGGTCCCCGGTGGTCTATGGCTTGTGAGAAAGTGATTGTAGCAGGTAGTACTGAAGACGGCAGAAGGGGCGATGCAGGGAAGGAAGTGGGAGGAGAGGAGGAGGTGCGTGGACCATGTGTTCAGGTATGTGTCCAGGCAGGCTGGGTTGGCCCTGCTACCCCTGCTTCCTTGCTTGGTGCCTTGAGAGGAGGAGCCGTGGAGGGCAGGTCCATGTGTCCACACACCTCCTCCTCTTCTCCCACTTCCTTCCTTGCATCGCCCCTTCTGCTATCTCCAGTACTGCCCGCTCCAATCACTTTCTCACAAACCATAAACCACCAGGGACCTCCGGCGTGCTGCTCCCACTGTGCGGCAGGAAGTTCTTGCTGCTCTGGCAAGGTCCTCTCTCGCACACGGCTCCTCGGCTGATGGTCGCTAGACTTGCACCTCAGACCACTTCCCTTCCACTTGGTCACCCTGCCTTTTTGCTCTCTTTTGTCCATCAATAAAGTTCTCCTGCATTCCAGCCTGTGTGGTCTCCTCTTCCCTTCTTCTCCCAAGCCTCCTCCAACTCTACCCAGTACAAAGCCAGGGCTCAAGAGGCCAGCGGGGTGGGTGGAAAAGGGCTACGAGACTTTGCTTAACAAGTGTGGCCCCAGCAACACCGCCACCTCAACAGAGCAGCACAGCGGGGGCTTCCACCCCACCATACAAGCCCTTCACTTGCCTAAACATAGCTTTGAACGTTCTAATGCATTCTACCCATGCCTCTGACAGCAGCTCCCCAGGGCAGCACGCACTTTGCCAACTCCCTTCCCCCGCAAGCCTCTCTGGCCATCACAGAAACCAGAAGCACAGCCAACAGAATCCCTGAGTGCGCAGGGAACCTCTGGACATCATGCAGCTCTCAACGTGAGCAGAGTCAGCTCGAGCATGCTGTCCACGACCGTGTGCAGTCAGGTTTTCAGGATCCCCAAGGACGGGGACTGCCACACCTCTCTGCGCAAGCGGCTCCACTGCTTCCCCACCCTCACACGGAAAAAGGCTTGCCTTCTCTTCCAAGGAAATGGCACGTCTTTTCCCCTTTCTCCATTTGCCCTTGCCCTGGCCGTGGGCACCCATGAGAAGAGGCTGAGTCCCCTGGCCTCGTTCCTGAGGAGGGGGAATGCAGTCCTCCCATCTGGGATTTAGACACATTGAGGACATATCCCCTGCACGGCCTTGCTTTCTGGCTGAAAAACCTCCCAGCTCTCTCAGCTTCTCCTCACAGGAAGGATGCTCCAGGCCCTTCAGCCTCTTGGTGGCCTTGCACTCGACTCGCTCCTCTAAGGCCATGTCTTTCTTCCGCTGGAAAGCCCTCCACTGGAGACACGACTCCCCACGGGGCCTCACCAGTGCTGAAGAGAGAGCAAGATCACTTTCACCGACCTGCTGGCAATGCTCTTCCCAACGCCACCCCGGGGGACTCCTGGCCTCTTGTGCCACAAGGCTGCATTGCTGCTTCGCAGTCAGCTTTTCCTCTGCCAGCACCACAAAGTCGTGCTCAGCAAAGCTGCTTTCCAGCTCCTCGGCCCCCAGCCTCTCCTCGTCCCCAGACGCAGGACTTGGCACTTCCCCCTCTTGACCTTCCGGAGATTCCTCTCTGCCCCGTTCTCCAGCCTCTCCAGCTCCCTGGCAATACTGTCAAACCATCCGGTGCCGCAGCCGCTCCTCCAGATTTTGCATCATTTGCCAACTTGCCGAGGGGGCGCTCCGTCCCTGGGCCCACCTCATCGGTGAGGCTCTTGGACAGGGTTGGCCTCACGCACCCGAGTCCTGGGCTACACCACCTGAGACTTGCTTCCGTCTGCACTTTGGGCCGCTCGCCACAAGCCTCTGGGACCAGCCCTTCAACCCCTTGCGCATCCTGTGGTCTCCCTCCACTTACACAAGCCGGCATTTCTCCGCTTGTCTAGGAGCGTGCAACGGGAGAAAGTGTCACAGGCTTCACTGAAAGGTCAAGGTAAACACCAGCCACGACTCTCTCGTCATCCACAAAGCTAGTCACTTCAACGGAGAAAACACGGAGGTCAGTCAAGCACGACTTCCCCTTCGTAAATCCACGCCGATGACTCTCCATCGCCTGCTTGTCCTTGCTGGGCTTGGCAGTGCTCTCCAGGACCATTTCCTCCATCCCCTTTCTTGAAAACTAGGTCAGCCTAGGCAACCTCTTCTTACCCAGATCGTCCCTCCGGGTCTTCTTCACGATAGAAGGGCTGGCAGCTCTCTTCCAGCCATCACAAAACGCCCCCAGGCACCATGACCTTCACAAGGTCATGGAGAGTGGCCTCCCGAGGACATGAGACAGCTCCCTCAGCAGTCGCAGCTACAAGGCCTCAGGTCCCACACACTTGCTTACCTCCAGACGCACGGCACTCCTTCATCATCCTCAGCAAGAGGCACTGCTCACCTGACAAAGAGCCTGCTAAACACTCACCTCGGCTCAATGGGGCAGGCCTTGCCAGACCTCAACTCTTCGGCGTGTAGCCACCACCTCCCGGGCCTTGACTCTGCAGCCCCGTACAGCATGCTTGCCTCCAGTGCCTGCTGCAGTCTCCAAATCCTCTTTCTGCCCATCAAACACTGTGCAGAGAAGTGGCCTCACCCCAAAGACAGACCCCAAAGGCCCTGCGTCACCAGGCTCACCTGCTGGCCGCTCCAGCTCACCCTCTGCCTCTCGCCACACTCCCGGGCTCTCCACAAACTCACTTGCCCTTGCGAGGCTCCCCAGAGCAAGCACAAGAGTCACGCCAGAGACCAGGCTGCATCAAACGGGCCGGCCCCAGCTAAGGGAAGCGCTACGGAGGGGCCAACACAAGCCTTTGGGGAGGGTGGCAGGGCTCCCCCCACCACAGGGCTTGCCAGCTCTGGACGTGGGCTGCCAGGGCAACATCCTGCTCCCGCAAGCCGCCCTCCTCTGCCTGCTCCCACTCACACCCCCACGGACGGCACCGAGGGGCCGCAACCACAAACAGGCAGCCTCCTTTCTCCCACCTACAACCTCACAAGCAAGAGGGGCACCAAGACACGTGCAGAGCACACCCAGCTGTGGCTTTAGGCCAGGCCTAAAGACAGCCTCAGTCACCTGGCAGCAAGGCCAGCAGGGACCAAGTGCCATGGAAGGGGCAGCGCCTCATGCCTGGCACGCCTCAAAGAAGAGACCAGCCTTCCACGGCTGCGAGGAAAGGGGGCCCCCGCTTCACAATGCACAGGCAAACCACACCACATGAGTGCCATGGCATGACCTCACTGACGACACCCCACCTCTCCAACGCTTTGGTCGCGTATGCTGCCTGCCCTGACACGCGCCATCAAACCAAGCCTTTGGCCTCTAATAGTCTCACTTAAAAGCTGCCGCCAGGGCCAAGGGCACACGTCCTCAAGAAGAGGACATGAAAGTGCACAATTGCAGAAGGAAAACACGCCCCCACGTCATGACCTGCATGACTGTGGCATGCAACAGCCGCTTGCTGCAAAATGCCGTCATGTGCCAAGGCTTTCTTACACCTCGGGCACTCGGCGACCAGTATAAAAGCCGGCCCAGCACGCCTCTCCCTCACACACTTCTCCTCGTGCCTTCTCCTCCAACGTCAACAAGGTGAGACTGAACCCCCTTCCCCTCCTTCCCCTCCTTCCCCTCCTTCCCCTTCTTCCCCTTCTTCCCCTGCCCCACCTGGCCCAGCTCTTCCAGCATGCTCTGCCCCCAACTCAGCAGCCCTGACGCCTCCTCACTGCCGCGCTCCCCACAGCCACACAACATACCTCCATGCTCACTCGCCCTCCTGCAACACCACCCCTCGCACCCCCACGCCCCTACGCTTTCTCAACACCCTCTCTTCCAGGGACCCTCCAGCCCACACACATGGCCTGCTACGACCTCTGCCGCCCCTGCGGACCCACCCCGCTGGCTAACAGCTGCAACGAGCCCTGTGTCAGGCAGTGCGAGGAGTCCCGCGTCGTCATCCAGCCTCCCGCCGTGCTGGTCACCCTGCCAGGACCCATCCTCAGCTCCTTCCCCCAGAACACCGCCGTCGGCTCCTCCTCATCGGCTGCCGTGGGCAACGTCCTCGGCTCCCAGGGAGTGCCCGTCTCTTCCGGCCGCTTCGGCTACGGCTATGGCTTTGGAGGCCTGGGCTGCTACGGCGGCATAAGGGGCTGCTACCCCTGCTAAGGGCCCTGCCCACCACCCCTGATACCAACAGCACGCACCCTGCAAGCCAGGGCATGGACTGAGGACGCACCTCCGGGCTCTTGCTGCCATGTGGACCTGCCCTCCACGGCTCCTCCTCTCAAGGCACCAAGCAAGGAAGCAGGGAAGGGGCCAACCCAGCCTGCCTGGACACACGGCCCACGCACCTCCTCCTCTTCTCCCACTTCCTTCTTTGCATCGCCCCTTCTACTGTCTCCAGTACTGCCCGCTGCAATCACTTTCTCACAAGCCATAGACCACCGGGGACCTCCAGCGTGCCGCTTCCACTGTGCGGCAGGAAGTTCTTGCTGCTCTGGCAAGGTCCTCTCTCGCACACGGCAACTCGGCTGATGGTCGCTAGACTTGCACCTCAGACCGCTTCCCTTCCACTTGGTGCTCCTGCCTTCTTGCTCTCTTTTGTCCATCAATAAAGTTCTCCTGCATCCCAGCCTGTGAGGTCTCCTCTTCCCTCCTTCTCCCAAGGTTCCTCCGACCTCACCCAGTACAAAGCCAGGGCTCAAGAGGCCAGCGGGGTGGGTGGAAAAGGGCTACGAGACTTTGCTTAACAAGTGTGGCCCCAGCAACACCGCCACCGCCACCACAACAGAGCAGCACAGCGGGGGCTTCCACCCCACCATACAAGCCCTTCACTTGCCTAAACATAGCTTTGAACGTTCCAATGCATTCTACCCATGCCTCTGACAGCAGCTCCCCAGGGCAGCATGCACTTTGCCAACTCCCTTCCCCCGCAAGCCTCTCTGGCCATCACAGCAACCAGAAGCACAGCCAACAGAATCCCTGAGTGCGCAAGGAACCTCTGGACATCATGCAGCTCTCAACGTGAGCAGAGTCAGCTCGAGCGTGCTGTCCACGACCGTGTGCAGTCAGGTTTTCAGGATCCCCAAGGACGGGGACTGCCACACCTCTCTGCGCAAGCGGCTCCACTGCTTCCCCACCCTCACACGGAAAAAGGCTTGCCTTCTCTTCCAAGGAAATGGCACGTCTTTTCCCCTTTCTCCATTTGCCCTTGCCCTGGCCGTGGGCACCCATGAGAAGAGGCTGAGTCCCCTGGCCTCGTTCCCGAGGAGGGGGAATGCAGTCCTCCCATCTGGGATTTAGACACATTGAGGACATCTCCCCTGCACGGCCTTGCTTTCTGGCTGAAAAACCTCCCAGCTCTCTCAGCTTCTCCTCACAGGAAGGATGCTCCAGGCCCTTCAGCCTCTTGGTGGCCTTGCACTCGACTCGCTCCTCTAAGGCCATGTCTTTCTTCCGCTGGAAAGCCCTCCACTGGAGACACGACTCCCCACGGGGCCTCACCAGTGCTGAAGAGAGAGCAAGATCACTTTCACCGACCTGCTGGCAATGCTCTTCCCAACGCCACCTCGGGGGACTCCTGGCCTCTTGTGCCACAAGGCTGCATTGCTGCTTCGCAGTCAGCTTTTCCTCTGCCAGCACCACAAAGTCGTGCTCAGCAAAGCTGCTTTCCAGCTCCTCGGCCCCCAGCCTCTCTTCGTCCCCAGACGCAGGACTTGGCACTTCCCCCTCTTGACCTTCCGGAGATTCCTCTCTGCCCCGTTCTCCAGCCTCTCCAGCTCCCTGGCAATACTGTCAAACCATCCGGTGCCGCAGCCGCTCCTCCAGATTTTGCATCATTTGCCAACTTGCCGAGGGGGCGCTCCGTCCCTGGGCCCACCTCATCGATGAGGCTCTTGGACAGGGTTGGCCTCACGCACCCGAGTCCTGGGCTACACCAACTGAGACTTGCCTCCGTCTGCACTTTGGGCCGCTCGCCACAAGCCTCTGGGACCAGCCCTTCAACCCCTTGCGCATCCTGTGGTCTCCCTCCACTTACACAAGCCGGCATTTCTCCGCTTGTCTAGGAGCGTGCAACAGGAGAAAGTGTCAAAGGCTTCACTGAAAGGTCAAGGTAAACACCAGCCATGACTCTCTCGTCATCCACAAAGCTAGTCACCTCAACGGAGAAAACACGGAGGTCAGTCAAGCACGACTTCCCCTTCGTAAATCCACGCCGATGACTCTCCATCGCCTGCTTGTCCTTGCTGGGCTTGGCAGTGCTCTCCAGGACCATTTCCTCCATCCCCTTTCTTGAAAACTAGGTCAGCCTAGGCAACCTCTTCTTACCCAGATCGTCCCTCCGGGTCTTCTTCACGATAGAAGGGCTGGCAGCTCTCTTCCAGCCATCACAAAACGCCCCCAGGCACCATGACCTTCACAAGGTCATGGAGAGTGGCCTCCCGAGGACATGAGACAGCTCCCTCAGCAGTCGCAGCTACAAGGCCTCAGGTCCCACATGCACGGCACTCCTTCATCATCCTCAGCAAGAGGCACTGCTCACCTGACAAAGAGCCTGCTAAACACTCACCTCGGCTCAATGGGGCAGGCCTTGCCAGACCTCAACTCTTCGGCGTGTAGCCACCACCTCCCGGGCCTTGACTCTGCACCCACATACAGCATGCTTGCCTCCAGTGCCTGCTGCAGTCTCCAAATCCTCTTTCTGCCCATCAAACACTGTGCAGAGAAGTGGCCTCACCCCAAAGGCAGATCCCAAAGGCCCTGCGTCACCAGGCTCACCTGCCGGCCGCTCCAGCTCACCCTCTGCCTCTCGCCACACTCCCGGGCTCTCCACAAACTCACTTGCCCTTGCGAGGCTACCCAGAGCAAGCACAGAGTCACGCCAGAGACCAGGCTGCATCAAACAGACCAGGCCCAGCTAAGGGAAGCGCTACGGAGGGGCCAACACAAGCCTTTGGGGAGGGTGGCAGGGCTCCCCCCACCACAGGGCTTGCCAACTCTGGACGTGGGCTGCCAGGGCAACATCCTGCTCCCGCAAGCCGCCCTCCTCTGCCTGCTCCCACTCACACCCCCACGGACGGCACCGAGGGGCCACAACCACAAACAGGCAGCCTCCTTTCTCCCACCTACAACCTCACAAGCAAGACGGGCACCAAGACACGTGCAGAGCACACCCAGCTGTGGCTTTAGGCCAGGCCTAAAGACAGCCTCAGTCACCTGGCAGCCAGGCCAGCAGGGACCAAGTGCCATGGAAGGGGCAGCGCCTCATGCCTGGCACGCCTCAAAGAAGAGACCAGCCTTCCTCGGCTGCGAGGAAAGGGGGCCCCCGCTTCACAATGCACAGGCAAACCACACCACATGAGTGCCATGGCATGACCTCACTGACGACACCCCACCTCTCCAACGCTTTGGTCGCGTATGCTGCCTGCCCTGACACGCGCCATCAAACCAAGCCTTTGGCCTCTAATAGTCTCACTTAAAAGCTGCCGCCAGGGCCAAGGGCATACATCCTCAAGAAGAGGACATGAAAGTGCACAATTGCAGAAGGAAAACACGCCCCACCTCATGACCTGCATGACTGTGGCATGCAACAGCCGCTTGCTGCATAACGCTGTCATGTGCAAAGGCTTTCTTACACCTCGGGCACTTGGCAACCAGTATAAAAGCCGGCCCAGCACCTCTCTCCCTCACACACTTCTCCTCGTGCCTTCTCCTCCAACATCAACAAGGTGAGACTGAACCCCCTTCCCCTCCTTCCCCTCCTTCCCCTTCTTCCCCTTCTTCCCCTGCCCCACCTGGCCCGGCTCTTCCAGCACGCTGTGCCCCCAACTCAGCAGCCCTGACGCCTCCTCACCACCACGCTCCCCACAGACACACAACATACCTCCATGCTCACTCGCCCTCCTGCAACACCACCCCTCGCACCCGCACGCCCCTACGCTTTCTCAACACCCTCTCTTCCAGGGACCCTCCAGCCCACACACATGGCCTGCTACGACCTCTGCCGCCCCTGCGGACCCACCCCGCTGGCTAACAGCTGCAACGAGCCCTGTGTCAGGCAGTGCGAGGAGTCCCGCGTCGTCATCCAGCCTCCCGCCGTGCTGGTCACCCTGCCAGGACCCATCCTCAGCTCCTTCCCCCAGAGCACCGCCGTCGGCTCCTCCTCATCGGCTGCCGTGGGCAACGTCCTCGGCTCCCAGGGAGTGCCCGTCTCTTCCGGCCGCTTCGGCTACGGCTATGGCTTTGGAGGCCTGGGCTGCTACGGCGGCATAAGGGGCTGCTACCCCTGCTAAGGGCCCTGCCCACCACCCCTGATACCAACAGCACGCACTCTGCAAGCCAGGGCATGGACTGAGGACGCACCTCCGGGCTCTTGCTGCCATGTGGACCTGCCCTCCACGGCTCCTCCTCTCAAGGCACCAAGCAAGGAAGCAGGGAAGGGGCCAACCCAGCCTGCCTGGACACACGGCCCACGCACCTCCTCCTCCTCTCCCACTTCCTTCTTTGCATCGCCCCTTCTACTGTCTCCAGTACTGCCCGCTGCAATCACTTTCTCACAAGCCATAGACCACCGGGGACCTCCGGCGTGCCGCTCCCACTGTGCAGCAGGAAGTTCTTGCTGCTCTGGCAAGGTCCTCTCTCGCACACGGCACCTCAGCTGATGGTCGCTAGACTTGCACCTCAGACCGCTTCCCTTCCACTTGGTACTCCTGCCTTTTTGCTCTCTTTTGTCCATCAATAAAGTTCACCTGCATCCCAGCCTGTGAGGTCTCCTCTTCCCTCCTTCTCCCAAGGTTCCTCCGACCTCACCCAGTACAAAGCCAGGGCTCAAGAGGCCAGCGGGGTGGGTGGAAAAGGGCTACGAGACTTTGCTTAACAAGTGTGGCCCCAGCAACACCGCCACCGCCACCACAACAGAGCAGCACAGCGGGGGCTTCCACCCCACCATACAAGCCCTTCACTTGCCTAAACATAGCTTTGAACGTTCCAATGCATTCTACCCATGCCTCTGACAGCAGCTCCCCAGGGCAGCATGCACTTTGCCAACTCCCTTCCCCCGCAAGCCTCTCTGGCCATCACAGCAACCAGAAGCACAGCCAACAGAATCCCTGAGTGCGCAAGGAACCTCTGGACATCATGCAGCTCTCAACGTGAGCAGAGTCAGCTCGAGCGTGCTGTCCACGACCGTGTGCAGTCAGGTTTACAGGATCCCCAAGGACAGGGACTGCCACACCTCTCTGCGCAAGCGGCTCCACTGCTTCCCCACCCTCACACGGAAAAAGGCTTGCCTTCTCTTCCAAGGAAATGGCACGTCTTTTCCCCTTTCTCCATTTGCCCTTGCCCTGGCCGTGGGCACCCATGAGAAGAGGCTGAGTCCCCTGGCCTCGTTCCCGAGGAGGGGGAATGCAGTCCTCCCATCTGGGATTTAGACACATTGAGGACATCTCCCCTGCACGGCCTTGCTTTCTGGCTGAAAAACCTCCCAGCTCTCTCAGCTTCTCCTCACAGGAAGGATGCTCCAGGCCCTTCAGCCTCTTGGTGGCCTTGCACTCGACTCGCTCCTCTAAGGCCATGTCTTTCTTCCGCTGGAAAGCCCTCCACTGGAGACACGACTCCCCACGGGGCCTCACCAGTGCTGAAGAGAGAGCAAGATCACTTTCACCGACCTGCTGGCAATGCTCTTCCCAACGCCACCTCGGGGGACTCCTGGCCTCTTGTGCCACAAGGCTGCATTGCTGCTTCGCAGTCAGCTTTTCCTCTGCCAGCACCACAAAGTCGTGCTCAGCAAAGCTGCTTTCCAGCTCCTCGGCCCCCAGCCTCTCTTCGTCCCCAGACGCAGGACTTGGCACTTCCCCCTCTTGACCTTCCGGAGATTCCTCTCTGCCCCGTTCTCCAGCCTCTCCAGCTCCCTGGCAATACTGTCAAACCATCCGGTGCCGCAGCCGCTCCTCCAGATTTTGCATCATTTGCCAACTTGCCGAGGGGGCGCTCCGTCCCTGGGCCCACCTCATCGATGAGGCTCTTGGACAGGGTTGGCCTCACGCACCCGAGTCCTGGGCTACACCAACTGAGACTTGCCTCCGTCTGCACTTTGGGCCGCTCGCCACAAGCCTCTGGGACCAGCCCTTCAACCCCTTGCGCATCCTGTGGTCTCCCTCCACTTACACAAGCCGGCATTTCTCCGCTTGTCTAGGAGCGTGCAACAGGAGAAAGTGTCAAAGGCTTCACTGAAAGGTCAAGGTAAACACCAGCCATGACTCTCTCGTCATCCACAAAGCTAGTCACCTCAACGGAGAAAACACGGAGGTCAGTCAAGCACGACTTCCCCTTCGTAAATCCACGCCGATGACTCTCCATCGCCTGCTTGTCCTTGCTGGGCTTGGCAGTGCTCTCCAGGACCATTTCCTCCATCCCCTTTCTTGAAAACTAGGTCAGCCTAGGCAACCTCTTCTTACCCAGATCGTCCCTCCGGGTCTTCTTCACGATAGAAGGGCTGGCAGCTCTCTTCCAGCCATCACAAAACGCCCCCAGGCACCATGACCTTCACAAGGTCATGGAGAGTGGCCTCCCGAGGACATGAGACAGCTCCCTCAGCAGTCGCAGCTACAAGGCCTCAGGTCCCACATGCACGGCACTCCTTCATCATCCTCAGCAAGAGGCACTGCTCACCTGACAAAGAGCCTGCTAAACACTCACCTCGGCTCAATGGGGCAGGCCTTGCCAGACCTCAACTCTTCGGCGTGTAGCCACCACCTCCCGGGCCTTGACTCTGCACCCACATACAGCATGCTTGCCTCCAGTGCCTGCTGCAGTCTCCAAATCCTCTTTCTGCCCATCAAACACTGTGCAGAGAAGTGGCCTCACCCCAAAGGCAGATCCCAAAGGCCCTGCGTCACCAGGCTCACCTGCCGGCCGCTCCAGCTCACCCTCTGCCTCTCGCCACACTCCCGGGCTCTCCACAAACTCACTTGCCCTTGCGAGGCTACCCAGAGCAAGCACAGAGTCACGCCAGAGACCAGGCTGCATCAAACAGACCAGGCCCAGCTAAGGGAAGCGCTACGGAGGGGCCAACACAAGCCTTTGGGGAGGGTGGCAGGGCTCCCCCCACCACAGGGCTTGCCAACTCTGGACGTGGGCTGCCAGGGCAACATCCTGCTCCCGCAAGCCGCCCTCCTCTGCCTGCTCCCACTCACACCCCCACGGACGGCACCGAGGGGCCACAACCACAAACAGGCAGCCTCCTTTCTCCCACCTACAACCTCACAAGCAAGACGGGCACCAAGACACGTGCAGAGCACACCCAGCTGTGGCTTTAGGCCAGGCCTAAAGACAGCCTCAGTCACCTGGCAGCCAGGCCAGCAGGGACCAAGTGCCATGGAAGGGGCAGCGCCTCATGCCTGGCACGCCTCAAAGAAGAGACCAGCCTTCCTCGGCTGCGAGGAAAGGGGGCCCCCGCTTCACAATGCACAGGCAAACCACACCACATGAGTGCCATGGCATGACCTCACTGACGACACCCCACCTCTCCAACGCTTTGGTCGCGTATGCTGCCTGCCCTGACACGCGCCATCAAACCAAGCCTTTGGCCTCTAATAGTCTCACTTAAAAGCTGCCGCCAGGGCCAAGGGCATACATCCTCAAGAAGAGGACATGAAAGTGCACAATTGCAGAAGGAAAACACGCCCCACCTCATGACCTGCATGACTGTGGCATGCAACAGCCGCTTGCTGCATAACGCTGTCATGTGCAAAGGCTTTCTTACACCTCGGGCACTTGGCAACCAGTATAAAAGCCGGCCCAGCACCTCTCTCCCTCACACACTTCTCCTCGTGCCTTCTCCTCCAACATCAACAAGGTGAGACTGAACCCCCTTCCCCTCCTTCCCCTCCTTCCCCTTCTTCCCCTTCTTCCCCTGCCCCACCTGGCCCGGCTCTTCCAGCACGCTGTGCCCCCAACTCAGCAGCCCTGACGCCTCCTCACCACCACGCTCCCCACAGACACACAACATACCTCCATGCTCACTCGCCCTCCTGCAACACCACCCCTCGCACCCGCACGCCCCTACGCTTTCTCAACACCCTCTCTTCCAGGGACCCTCCAGCCCACACACATGGCCTGCTACGACCTCTGCCGCCCCTGCGGACCCACCCCGCTGGCTAACAGCTGCAACGAGCCCTGTGTCAGGCAGTGCGAGGAGTCCCGCGTCGTCATCCAGCCTCCCGCCGTGCTGGTCACCCTGCCAGGACCCATCCTCAGCTCCTTCCCCCAGAGCACCGCCGTCGGCTCCTCCTCATCGGCTGCCGTGGGCAACGTCCTCGGCTCCCAGGGAGTGCCCGTCTCTTCCGGCCGCTTCGGCTACGGCTATGGCTTTGGAGGCCTGGGCTGCTACGGCGGCATAAGGGGCTGCTACCCCTGCTAAGGGCCCTGCCCACCACCCCTGATACCAACAGCACGCACTCTGCAAGCCAGGGCATGGACTGAGGACGCACCTCCGGGCTCTTGCTGCCATGTGGACCTGCCCTCCACGGCTCCTCCTCTCAAGGCACCAAGCAAGGAAGCAGGGAAGGGGCCAACCCAGCCTGCCTGGACACACGGCCCACGCACCTCCTCCTCCTCTCCCACTTCCTTCTTTGCATCGCCCCTTCTACTGTCTCCAGTACTGCCCGCTGCAATCACTTTCTCACAAGCCATAGACCACCGGGGACCTCCGGCGTGCCGCTCCCACTGTGCAGCAGGAAGTTCTTGCTGCTCTGGCAAGGTCCTCTCTCGCACACGGCACCTCAGCTGATGGTCGCTAGACTTGCACCTCAGACCGCTTCCCTTCCACTTGGTACTCCTGCCTTTTTGCTCTCTTTTGTCCATCAATAAAGTTCACCTGCATCCCAGCCTGTGAGGTCTCCTCTTCCCTCCTTCTCCCAAGGTTCCTCCGACCTCACCCAGTACAAAGCCAGGGCTCAAGAGGCCAGCGGGGTGGGTGGAAAAGGGCTACGAGACTTTGCTTAACAAGTGTGGCCCCAGCAACACCGCCACCGCCACCACAACAGAGCAGCACAGCGGGGGCTTCCACCCCACCATACAAGCCCTTCACTTGCCTAAACATAGCTTTGAACGTTCCAATGCATTCTACCCATGCCTCTGACAGCAGCTCCCCAGGGCAGCATGCACTTTGCCAACTCCCTTCCCCCGCAAGCCTCTCTGGCCATCACAGCAACCAGAAGCACAGCCAACAGAATCCCTGAGTGCGCAAGGAACCTCTGGACATCATGCAGCTCTCAACGTGAGCAGAGTCAGCTCGAGCGTGCTGTCCACGACCGTGTGCAGTCAGGTTTACAGGATCCCCAAGGACAGGGACTGCCACACCTCTCTGCGCAAGCGGCTCCACTGCTTCCCCACCCTCACACGGAAAAAGGCTTGCCTTCTCTTCCAAGGAAATGGCACGTCTTTTCCCCTTTCTCCATTTGCCCTTGCCCTGGCCGTGGGCACCCATGAGAAGAGGCTGAGTCCCCTGGCCTCGTTCCCGAGGAGGGGGAATGCAGTTCTCCCATCTGGGATTTAGACACATTGAGGACATCTCCCCTGCACGGCCTTGCTTTCTGGCTGAAAAACCTCCCAGCTCTCTCAGCTTCTCCTCACAGGAAGGATGCTCCAGGCCCTTCAGCCTCTTGGTGGCCTTGCACTCGACTCGCTCCTCTAAGGCCATGTCTTTCTTCCGCTGGAAAGCCCTCCACTGGAGACACGACTCCCCACGGGGCCTCACCAGTGCTGAAGAGAGAGCAAGATCACTTTCACCGACCTGCTGGCAATGCTCTTCCCAACGCCACCCCGGGGGACTCCTGGCCTCTTGTGCCACAAGGCTGCATTGCTGCTTCGCAGTCAGCTTTTCCTCTGCCAGCACCACAAAGTCGTGCTCAGCAAAGCTGCTTTCCAGCTCCTCGGCCCCCAGCCTCTCCTCGTCCCCAGACGCAGGACTTGGCACTTCCCCCTCTTGACCTTCCGGAGATTCCTCTCTGCCCCGTTCTCCAGCCTCTCCAGCTCCCTGGCAATACTGTCAAACCATCCGGTGCCGCAGCCGCTCCTCCAGATTTTGCATCATTTACCAACTTGCCGAGGGGGCGCTCCGTCCCTGGGCCCACCTCATCGATGAGGCTCTTGGACAGGGTTGGCCTCACGCACCCGAGTCCTGGGCTACACCAACTGAGACTTGCCTCCGTCTGCACTTTGGGCCGCTCGCCACAAGCCTCTGGGACCAGCCCTTCAACCCCTTGCGCATCCTGTGGTCTCCCTCCACTTACACAAGCCGGCATTTCTCCGCTTGTCTAGGACCGTGCAACGGGAGAAAGTGTCAAAGGCTTCACTGAAAGGTCAAGGTAAACACCAGCCACGACTCTCTCATCATCCACAAAGCTAGTCACCTCAACGGAGAAAACACGGAGGTCAGTCAAGCACGACTTCCCCTTCGTAAATCCACGCCGATGACTCTCCATCGCCTGCTTGTCCTTGCTGGGCTTGGCAGTGCTCTCCAGGACCATTTCCTCCATCCCCCTTTCTTGGAAACTAGGTCAGCCTAGGCAACCTCTTCTTACCCAGATCGTCCCTCCGGGTCTACTTCACGATAGAAGGGCTGGCAGCTCTCTTCCAGCCATCACAAAACGCCCCCAGGCACCATGACCTTCACAAGGTCATGGAGAGTGGCCTCCCGAGGACATGAGACAGCTCCCTCAGCAGTCGCAGCTACAAGGCCTCAGGTCCCACATGCACGGCACTCCTTCATCATCCTCAGCAAGAGGCACTGCTCACCTGACAAAGAGCCTGCTAAACACTCACCTCGGCTCAATGGGGCAGGCCTTGCCAGACCTCAACTCTTCGGCGTGTAGCCACCACCTCCCGGGCCTTGACTCTGCACCCACGTACAGCATGCTTGCCTCCAGTGCCTGCTGCAGTCTCCAAATCCTCTTTCTGCCCATCAAACACTGTGCAGAGAAGTGGCCTCACCCCAAAGGCAGATCCCAAAGGCCCTGCGTCACCAGGCTCACCTGCCGGCCGCTCCAGCTCACCCTCTGCCTCTCGCCACACTCCCGGGCTCTCCACAAACTCACTTGCCCTTGTGAGGCTCCCCAGAGCAAGCACGGAGTCACGCCAGAGACCAGGCTGCATCAAACAGACCAGGCCCAGCTAAGGGAAGCGCTACGGAGGGGCCAACACAAGCCTTTGGGGAGGGTGGCAGGGCTCCGCCCACCACAGGGCTTGCCAGCTCTGGACGTGGGCTGCCAGGGCAACATCCTGCTCCCGCAAGCCGCCCTCCTCTGCCTGCTCCCACTCACACCCCCACGGACGGCACCGAGGGGCCACAACCACAAACAGGCAGCCTCCTTTCTCCCACCTACAACCTCACAAGCAAGAGGGGCACCAAGACACGTGCAGAGCACACCCAGCTGTGGCTTTAGGCCAGGCCTAAAGACAGCCTCAGTCACCTGGCAGCAAGGCCAGCAGGGACCAAGTGCCATGGAAGGGGCAGCGCCTCATGCCTGGCACGCCTCAAAGAAGAGACCAGCCTTCCACGGCTGCGAGGAAAGGGGGCCCCTGCTTCACAATGCACAGGCAAACCACACCACATGAGTGCCATGGCATGACCTCACTGACGACACCCCACCTCTCCAACGCTTTGGTCGCGTATGCTGCCTGCCCTGACACGCGCCATCAAACCAAGCCTTTGGCCTCTAATAGTCTCACTTAAAAGCTGCCGCCAGGGCCAAGGGCATACATCCTCAAGAAGAGGACATGAAAGTGCACAATTGCAGAAGGAAAACACACCCCACCTCATGACCTGCATGACTGTGGCATGCAACAGCCGCTTGCTGCAAAATGCCGTCATGTGCCAAGGCTTTCTTACAACCATGGACACTCGGCGACCAGTATAAAAGCCGGCCCAGCACCTCTCTCCCTCACACACTTCTCCTCGTGCCTTCTCCGCCAACGTCAACAAGGTGAGCCTGAACCCCCTTCCCCTCCTTCCCCTCCTTCCCCTTCTTCCCCTGCCCCACCTGGCCCAGCTCTTCCAGCATGTTCTGCCCCCAACTCAGCAGCCCTGACGCCTCCTCACCGCCACGCTCCCCACAGACACACAACACACCTCCATGCTCACTCGCCCTCCTGCAACACCACCCCTCGCACCCCCACGCCCCTACGCTTTCTCAACACCCTCTCTTCCAGGGACCCTCCAGCCCACACACATGGCCTGCTACGACCTCTGCCGCCCCTGCGGACCCACCCCGCTGGCTAACAGCTGCAACGAGCCCTGTGTCAGGCAGTGCGAGGACTCCCGCGTCGTCATCCAGCCTCCCGCCGTGCTGGTCACCCTGCCAGGACCCATCCTCAGCTCCTTCCCCCAGAGCACCGCCGTCGGCTCCTCCTCATCGGCTGCCGTGGGCAACGTCCTCGGCTCCCAGGGAGTGCCCGTCTCTTCCGGCCGCTTCGGCTACGGCTATGGCTTTGGAGGCCTGGGCTGCTACGGCGGCATAAGGGGCTGCTACCCCTGCTAAGGGCCCTGCCCACCACCCCTGATACCAACAGCACGCACCCTGCAAGCCAGGGCATGGACTGAGGACGCACCTCCGGGCTCTTGCTGCCATGTGGACCTGCCCTCCACGGCTCCTCCTCTCAAGGCACCAAGCAAGGAAGCAGGGAAGGGGCCAACCCAGCCTGCCTGGACACACGGCCCACGCACCTCCTCCTCCTCTCCCACTTCCTTCTTTGCATCGCCCCTTCTACTGTCTCCAGTACTGCCCGCTGCAATCACTTTCTCACAAGCCATAGACCACCGGGGACCTCCGGCGTGCCGCTCCCACTGTGCAGCAGGAAGTTCTTGCTGCTCTGGCAAGGTCCTCTCTCGCACACGGCACCTCGGCTGATGGTCGCTAGACTTGCACCTCAGACCGCTTCCCTTCCACTTGGTACTCCTGCCTTTTTGCTCTCTTTTGTCCATCAATAAAGTTCACCTGCATCCCAGCCTGTGAGGTCTCCTCTTCCCTCCTTCTCCCAAGGTTCCTCCGACCTCACCCAGTACAAAGCCAGGGCTCAAGAGGCCAGCGGGGTGGGTGGAAAAGGGCTACGAGACTTTGCTTAACAAGTGTGGCCCCAGCAACACCGCCACCGCCACCACAACAGAGCAGCACAGCGGGGGCTTCCACCCCACCATACAAGCCCTTCACTTGCCTAAACATAGCTTTGAACGTTCCAATGCATTCTACCCATGCCTCTGACAGCAGCTCCCCAGGGCAGCATGCACTTTGCCATCTCCCTTCCCCCGCAAGCCTCTCTGGCCATCACAGCAACCAGAAGCACAGCCAACAGAATCCCTGAGTGCGCAAGGAACCTCTGGACATCATGCAGCTCTCAACGTGAGCAGAGTCAGCTCGAGCGTGCTGTCCACGACCGTGTGCAGTCAGGTTTACAGGATCCCCAAGGACGGGGACTGCCACACCTCTCTGCGCAAGCGGCTCCACTGCTTCCCCACCCTCACACAGAAAAAGACTTGCCTTCTCTTCCAAGGAAATGGCACGTCTTTTCCCCTTTCTCCATTTGCCCTTGCCCTGGCCGTGGGCACCCATGAGAAGCGGCTGAGTCCCCTGGCCTCGTTCCCGAGGAGGGGGAATGCAGTCCTCCCATCTGGGATTCAGACACATTGAAGACATCTCCCCTGCACGGCCTTGCTTTCTGGCTGAAAAACCTCCCAGCTCTCTCAGCTTCTCCTCACAGGAAGGATGCTCCAGGCCCTTCAGCCTCTTGGTGGCCTTGCACTCGACTCGCTCCTCTAAGGCCATGTCTTTCTTCCGCTGGAAAGCCCTCCACTGGAGACACGACTCCCCACGGGGCCTCACCAGTGCTGAAGAGAGAGCAAGATCACTTTCACCGACCTGCTGGCAATGCTCTTCCCAACACCACCCCGGGGGACTCCTGGCCTCTTGTGCCACAAGGCTGCATTGCTGCTTCGCAGTCAGCTTTTCCTCTGCCAGCACCACAAAGTCGTGCTCAGCAAAGCTGCTTTCCAGCTCCTCGGCCCCCAGCCTCTCCTCGTCCCCAGACGCAGGACTTGGCACTTCCCCCTCTTGACCTTCCGGAGATTCCTCTCTGCCCCGTTCTCCAGCCTCTCCAGCTCCCTGGCAATACTGTCAAACCATCCGGTGCTGCAGCCGCTCCTCCAGATTTTGCATCATTTACCAACTTGCCGAGGGGGCGCTCCGTCCCTGGGCCCACCTCATCGATGAGGCTCTTGGACAGGGTTGGCCTCACGCACCCGAGTCCTGGGCTACACCACCTGAGACTTGCCTCCATCTGCACTTTGGGCCGCTCACCACAAGCCTCTGGGACCAGCCCTTCAACCCCTTGCGCATCCTGTGGTCTCCCTCCACTTACACAAGCCGGCATTTCTCCGCTTGTCTAGGACCGTGCAACGGGAGAAAGTGTCACAGGCTTCACTGAAAGGTCAAGGTAAACACCAGCCACGACTCTCTCGTCATCCACAAAGCTAGTCACTTCAACGGAGAAAACACGGAGGTCAGTCAAGCACGACTTCCCCTTCGTAAATCCACGCCGATGACTCTCCATCGCCTGCTTGTCCTTGCTGGGCTTGGCAGTGCTCTCCAGGACCATTTCCTCCATCCCCCTTTCTTGGAAACTAGGTCAGCCTAGGCAACCTCTTCTTACCCAGATCGTCCCTCCGGGTCTTCTTCACAATAGAAGGGCTGGCAGCTCTCTTCCAGCCATCACAAAACGCCCCCAGGCACCATGACCTTCACAAGGTCATGGAGAGTGGCCTCCCGAGGACATGAGACAGCTCCCTCAGCAGTCGCAGCTACAAGGCCTCAGGTCCCACACACTTGCTTACCTCCAGACGCACGGCACTCCTTCATCATCCTCAGCAAGAGGCACTGCTCACCTGACAAAGAGCCTGCTAAACACTCACCTCGGCTCAATGGGGCAGGCCTTGCCAGACCTCAACTCTTCGGCGTGTAGCCACCACCTCCCGGGCCTTGACTCTGCACCCACGTACAGCATGCTCGCCTCCAGTGCCTGCTGCAGTCTCCAAATCCTCTTTCTGCCCGTCAAACACTGTGCAGAGAAGTGGCCTCACCCCAAAGGCAGATCCCAAAGGCCCTGCGTCACCAGGCTCACCTGCCGGCCGCTCCAGCTCACCCTCTGCCTCTCTCCACACTCCCGGGCTCTCCACAAACTCACTTGCCCTTGCGAGGCTCCCCAGAGCAAGCACAAGAGTCACGCCAGAGACCAGGCTGCATCAAACGGACCAGCCCCAGCTAAGGGAAGCGCTACAGAGGGGCCACACAAGCCCTTGGGGAGGGTGGCAGGGCTCGCCCCACCACAGGGCTTGCCAACTCTGGACGTGGGCTGCCAAGGCAACATCCTGCTCCCGCAAGCCGCCCTCCTCTGCCTGCTCCCACTCACACCCCCACGGACGGCACCGAGGGGCCACAACCACAAACAGGCAGCCTCCTTTCTCCCACCTACAACCTCACAAGCAAGAGGGGCACCAAGACACGTGCAGAGCACACCCAGCTGTGGCTTTAGGCCAGGCCTAAAGACAGCCTCAGTCACCTGGCAGCCAGGCCAGCAGGGACCAAGTGCCATGGAAGGGGCAGCGCCTCATGCCTGGCACGCCTCAAAGAAGAGACCAGCCTTCCACGGCTGCGAGGAAAGGGGGCCCCCGCTTCACAATGCACAGGCAAACCACACCACATGAGTGCCATGGCATGACCTCACTGACGACACCCCACCTCTCCAACGCTTTGGTCGCGTATGCTGCCTGCCCTGACACGCGCCATCAAACCAAGCCTTTGGCCTCTAATAGTCTCACTTAAAAGCTGCCGCCAGGGCCAAGGGCACACGTCCTCAAGAAGAGGACATGAAAGTGCACAATTGCAGAAGGAAAACACGCCCCCACGTCATGACCTGCATGACTGTGGCATGCAACAGCCGCTAGCTGCAAAATGCCATCATGTGCCAAGGCTTTCTTACCACCTCGGGCACTCGGCGACCAGTATAAAAGCCGGCCCAGCACGCCTCTCCCTCACACACTTCTCCTCGTGCCTTCTCCTCCAACATCAACAAGGTGAGACTGAACCCCCTTCCCCTCCTTCCCCTCCTTCCCCTTCTTCCCCTTCTTCCCCTGCCCCACCTGGCCCGGCTCTTCCAGCACGCTGTGCCCCCAACTCAGCAGCCCTGACGCCTCCTCACCACCACGCTCCCCACAGACACACAACATACCTCCATGCTCACTCGCCCTCCTGCAACACCACCCCTCGCACCCGCACGCCCCTACGCTTTCTCAACACCCTCTCTTCCAGGGACCCTCCAGCCCACACACATGGCCTGCTACGACCTCTGCCGCCCCTGCGGACCCACCCCGCTGGCTAACAGCTGCAACGAGCCCTGTGTCAGGCAGTGCGAGGAGTCCCGCGTCGTCATCCAGCCTCCCGCCGTGCTGGTCACCCTGCCAGGACCCATCCTCAGCTCCTTCCCCCAGAGCACCGCCGTCGGCTCCTCCTCATCAGCTGCCGTGGGCAACGTCCTCGGCTGCCAGGGAGTGCCCGTCTCTTCCGGCCGCTTCGGCTACGGCTATGGCTTTGGAGGCCTGGGCTGCTACGGCGGCATAAGGGGCTGCTACCCCTGCTAAGGGCCCTGCCCACCACCCCTGATACCAACAGCACGCACCCTGCAAGCCAGGGCATGGACTGAGGACGCACCTCCGGGCTCTTGCTGCCATGTGGACCTGCCCTCCACGGCTCCTCCTCTCAAGGCACCAAGCAAGGAAGCAGGGAAGGGGCCAACCCAGCCTGCCTGGACACACGGCCCACGCACCTCCTCCTCCTCTCCCACTTCCTTCTTTGCATCGCCCCTTCTACTGTCTCCAGTACTGCCCGCTGCAATCACTTTCTCACAAGCCATAGACCACCGGGGACCTCCGGCGTGCCGCTCCCACTGTGCAGCAGGAAGTTCTTGCTGCTCTGGCAAGGT
This sequence comes from Phalacrocorax aristotelis, assembly GCF_949628215.1. Classification (NCBI taxonomy): domain Eukaryota; kingdom Metazoa; phylum Chordata; class Aves; order Suliformes; family Phalacrocoracidae; genus Phalacrocorax; species Phalacrocorax aristotelis. The sequence continues at coordinate 167,386,269 of NC_134277.1, forward strand.
CCTCTCTCGCACACGGCACCTCGGCTGATGGTCGCTAGACTTGCACCTCAGACCGCTTCCCTTCCACTTGGTACTCCTGCCTTTTTGCTCTCTTTTGTCCATCAATAAAGTTCACCTGCATCCCAGCCTGTGAGGTCTCCTCTTCCCTCCTTCTCCCAAGGTTCCTCCGACCTCACCCAGTACAAAGCCAGGGCTCAAGAGGCCAGCGGGGTGGGTGGAAAAGGGCTACGAGACTTTGCTTAACAAGTGTGGCCCCAGCAACACCGCCACCGCCACCACAACAGAGCAGCACAGCGGGGGCTTCCACCCCACCATACAAGCCCTTCACTTGCCTAAACATAGCTTTGAACGTTCCAATGCATTCTACCCATGCCTCTGACAGCAGCTCCCCAGGGCAGCATGCACTTTGCCATCTCCCTTCCCCCGCAAGCCTCTCTGGCCATCACAGCAACCAGAAGCACAGCCAACAGAATCCCTGAGTGCGCAAGGAACCTCTGGACATCATGCAGCTCTCAACGTGAGCAGAGTCAGCTCGAGCGTGCTGTCCACGACCGTGTGCAGTCAGGTTTACAGGATCCCCAAGGACGGGGACTGCCACGCCTCTCTGCGCAAGCGGCTCCACTGCTTCCCCACCCTCACACGGAAAAAGGCTTGCCTTCTCTTCCAAGGAAATGGCACGTCTTTTCCCCTTTCTCCATTTGCCCTTGCCCTGGCTGTGGGCACCCATGAGAAGAGGCTGAGTCCCCTGGCCTCGTTCCCGAGGAGGGGGAATGCAGTCCTCCCATCTGGGATTTAGACACATTGAGGACATCTCCGCTGCACGGCCTTGCTTTCTGGCTGAAAAACCTCCCAGCTCTCTCAGCTTCTCCTCACAGGAAGGATGCTCCAGGCCCTTCAGCCTCTTGGTGGCCTTGCACTCGACTCGCTCCTCTAAGGCCATGTCTTTCTTCCGCTGGAAAGCCCTCCACTGGAGACACGACTCCCCACGGGGCCTCACCAGTGCTGAAGAGAGAGCAAGATCACTTTCACCAACCTGCTGGCAATGCTCTTCCCAACGCCACCCCGGGGGACTCCTGGCCTCTTGTGCCACAAGGCTGCATTGCTGCTTCGCAGTCAGCTTTTCCTCTGCCAGCACCACAAAGTCGTGCTCAGCAAAGCTGCTTTCCAGCTCCTCGGCCCCCAGCCTCTCCTCGTCCCCAGACGCAGGACTTGGCACTTCCCCCTCTTGACCTTCCGGAGATTCCTCTCTGCCCCGTTCTCCAGCCTCTCCAGCTCCCTGGCAATACTGTCAAACCATCCGGTGCCGCAGCCGCTCCTCCAGATTTTGCATCATTTGCCAACTTGCCGAGGGGGCGCTCCGTCCCCGGGCCCACCTCATCGATGAGGCTCTTGGACAGGGTTGGCCTCACGCACCCGAGTCCTGGGCTACACCAACTGAGACTTGCCTCCGTCTGCACTTTGGGCCGCTCGCCACAAGCCTCTGGGACCAGCCCTTCAACCCCTTGCGCATCCTGTGGTCTCCCTCCACTTACACAAGCCGGCATTTCTCCGCTTGTCTAGGAGCGTGCAACGGGAGAAAGTGTCAAAGGCTTCACTGAAAGGTCAAGGTAAACACCAGCCACGACTCTCTCATCATCCACAAAGCTAGTCACCTCAACGGAGAAAACACGGAGGTCAGTCAAGCACGACTTCCCCTTCGTAAATCCACGCCGATGACTCTCCATCGCCTGCTTGTCCTTGCTGGGCTTGGCAGTGCTCTCCAGGACCATTTCCTCCATCCCCCTTTCTTGGAAACTAGGTCAGCCTAGGCAACCTCTTCTTACCCAGATCGTCCCTCCGGGTCTTCTTCACAATAGAAGGGCTGGCAGCTCTCTTCCAGCCATCACAAAACGCCCCCAGGCACCATGACCTTCACAAGGTCATGGAGAGTGGCCTCCCGAGGACATGAGACAGCTCCCTCAGCAGTCGCAGCTACAAGGCCTCAGGTCCCACACACTTGCTTACCTCCAGACGCACGGCACTCCTTCATCATCCTCAGCAAGAGGCACTGCTCACCTGACAAAGAGCCTGCTAAACACTCACCTCGGCTCAATGGGGCAGGCCTTGCCAGACCTCAACTCTTCGGCGTGTAGCCACCACCTCCCGGGCCTTGACTCTGCACCCACGTACAGCATGCTCGCCTCCAGTGCCTGCTGCAGTCTCCAAATCCTCTTTCTGCCCGTCAAACACTGTGCAGAGAAGTGGCCTCACCCCAAAGGCAGATCCCAAAGGCCCTGCGTCACCAGGCTCACCTGCCGGCCGCTCCAGCTCACCCTCTGCCTCTCTCCACACTCCCGGGCTCTCCACAAACTCACTTGCCCTTGCGAGGCTCCCCAGAGCAAGCACAAGAGTCACGCCAGAGACCAGGCTGCATCAAACGGACCAGCCCCAGCTAAGGGAAGCGCTACAGAGGGGCCACACAAGCCCTTGGGGAGGGTGGCAGGGCTCGCCCCACCACAGGGCTTGCCAACTCTGGACGTGGGCTGCCAAGGCAACATCCTGCTCCCGCAAGCCGCCCTCCTCTGCCTGCTCCCACTCACACCCCCACGGACGGCACCGAGGGGCCACAACCACAAACAGGCAGCCTCCTTTCTCCCACCTACAACCTCACAAGCAAGAGGGGCACCAAGACACGTGCAGAGCACACCCAGCTGTGGCTTTAGGCCAGGCCTAAAGACAGCCTCAGTCACCTGGCAGCCAGGCCAGCAGGGACCAAGTGCCATGGAAGGGGCAGCGCCTCATGCCTGGCACGCCTCAAAGAAGAGACCAGCCTTCCACGGCTGCGAGGAAAGGGGGCCCCCGCTTCACAATGCACAGGCAAACCACACCACATGAGTGCCATGGCATGACCTCACTGACGACACCCCACCTCTCCAACGCTTTGGTCGCGTATGCTGCCTGCCCTGACACGCGCCATCAAACCAAGCCTTTGGCCTCTAATAGTCTCACTTAAAAGCTGCCGCCAGGGCCAAGGGCATACATCCTCAAGAAGAGGACATGAAAGTGCACAATTGCAGAAGGAAAACACGCCCCCACCTCATGACCTGCATGACTGTGGCATGCAACAGCCGCTTGCTGCATAACGCTGTCATGTGCAAAGGCTTTCTTACACCTCGGGCACTTGGCAACCAGTATAAAAGCCGGCCCAGCACCTCTCTCCCTCACACACTTCTCCTCGTGCCTTCTCCGCCAACGTCAACAAGGTGAGCCTGAACCCCCTTCCCCTCCTTCCCCTTCTTCCCCTTCTTCCCCTGCCCCACCTGGCCCAGCTCTTCCAGCATGCTCTGCCCCCAACTCAGCAGCCCTGACGCCTCCTCACCGCCACGCTCCCCACAGCCACACAACATACCTCCATGCTCACTCGCCCTCCTGCAACACCACCCCTCGCACCCCCACGCCCCTACGCTTTCTCAACACCCTCTCTTCCAGGGACCCTCCAGCCCACACACATGGCCTGCTACGACCTCTGCCGCCCCTGCGGACCCACCCCGCTGGCTAACAGCTGCAACGAGCCCTGTGTCAGGCAGTGCGAGGAGTCCCGCGTCGTCATCCAGCCTCCCGCCGTGCTGGTCACCCTGCCAGGACCCATCCTCAGCTCCTTCCCCCAGAGCACCGCCGTCGGCTCCTCCTCATCGGCTGCCGTGGGCAACGTCCTCGGCTCCCAGGGAGTGCCCGTCTCTTCCGGCCGCTTCGGCTACGGCTATGGCTTTGGAGGCCTGGGCTGCTACGGCGGCATAAGGGGCTGCTACCCCTGCTAAGGGCCCTGCCCACCACCCCTGATACCAACAGCACGCACCCTGCAAGCCAGGGCATGGACTGAGGACGCACCTCCGGGCTCTTGCTGCCATGTGGACCTGCCCTCCACAGCTCCTCCTCTCAAGGCACCAAGCAAGGAAGCAGGGAAGGGGCCAACCCAGCCTGCCTGGACACATGGCCCACGCACCTCCTCCTCCTCTCCCACTTCCTTCTTTGCATCGCCCCTTCTACTGTCTCCAGTACTGCCCGCTGCAATCACTTTCTCACAAGCCATAGACCACCGGGGACCTCCGGCGTACCGCTCCCACTGTGCAGCAGGAAGTTCTTGCTGCTCTGGCAAGGTCCTCTCTCGCACACGGCACCTCGGCTGATGGTCGCTAGACTTGCACCTCAGACCGCTTCCCTTCCACTTGGTACTCCTGCCTTTTTGCTCTCTTTTGTCCATCAATAAAGTTCACCTGCATCCCAGCCTGTGAGGTCTCCTCTTCCCTCCTTCTCCCAAGGTTCCTCCGACCTTACCCAGTACAAAGCCAGGGCTCAAGAGGCCAGCGGGGTGGGTGGAAAAGGGCTACGAGACTTTGCTTAACAAGTGTGGCCCCAGCAACACCGCCACCGCCACCACAACAGAGCAGCACAGCGGGGGCTTCCACCCCACCATACAAGCCCTTCACTTGCCTAAACATAGCTTTGAACGTTCCAATGCATTCTACCCATGCCTCTGACAGCAGCTCCCCAGGGCAGCATGCACTTTGCCATCTCCCTTCCCCCACAAGCCTCTCTGGCCATCACAGCAACCAGAAGCACAGCCAACAGAATCCCTGAGTGCGCAAGGAACCTCTGGACATCATGCAGCTCTCAACGTGAGCAGAGTCAGCTCGAGCGTGCTGTCCACGACCGTGTGCAGTCAGGTTTACAGGATCCCCAAGGACGGGGACTGCCACACCTCTCTGCGCAAGCGGCTCCACTGCTTCCCCACCCTCACACGGAAAAAGGCTTGCCTTCTCTTCCAAGGAAATGGCACGTCTTTTCCCCTTTCTCCATTTGCCCTTGCCCTGGCCGTGGGCACCCATGAGAAGCGGCTGAGTCCCCTGGCCTCGTTCCCGAGGAGGGGGAATGCAGTCCTCCCATCTGGGATTCAGACACATTGAAGACATCTCCCCTGCACGGCCTTGCTTTCTGGCTGAAAAACCTCCCAGCTCTCTCAGCTTCTCCTCACAGGAAGGATGCTCCAGGCCCTTCAGCCTCTTGGTGGCCTTGCACTCGACTCGCTCCTCTAAGGCCATGTCTTTCTTCCGCTGGAAAGCCCTCCACTGGAGACACGACTCCCCACGGGGCCTCACCAGTGCTGAAGAGAGAGCAAGATCACTTTCACCGACCTGCTGGCAATGCTCTTCCCAACACCACCCCGGGGGACTCCTGGCCTCTTGTGCCACAAGGCTGCATTGCTGCTTCGCAGTCAGCTTTTCCTCTGCCAGCACCACAAAGTCGTGCTCAGCAAAGCTGCTTTCCAGCTCCTCGGCCCCCAGCCTCTCCTCGTCCCCAGACGCAGGACTTGGCACTTCCCCCTCTTGACCTTCCGGAGATTCCTCTCTGCCCCGTTCTCCAGCCTCTCCAGCTCCCTGGCAATACTGTCAAACCATCCGGTGCTGCAGCCGCTCCTCCAGATTTTGCATCATTTACCAACTTGCCGAGGGGGCGCTCCGTCCCTGGGCCCACCTCATCGATGAGGCTCTTGGACAGGGTTGGCCTCACGCACCCGAGTCCTGGGCTACACCACCTGAGACTTGCCTCCGTCTGCACTTTGGGCCGCTCACCACAAGCCTCTGGGACCAGCCCTTCAACCCCTTGCGCATCCTGTGGTCTCCCTCCACTTACACAAGCCGGCATTTCTCCGCTTGTCTAGGAGCGTGCAACGGGAGAAAGTGTCACAGGCTTCACTGAAAGGTCAAGGTAAACACCAGCCACGACTCTCTCATCATCCACAAAGCTAGTCACCTCAACGGAGAAAACACGGAGGTCAGTCAAGCACGACTTCCCCTTCGTAAATCCACGCCGATGACTCTCCATCGCCTGCTTGTCCTTGCTGGGCTTGGCAGTGCTCTCCAGGACCATTTCCTCCATCCCCCTTTCTTGGAAACTAGGTCAGCCTAGGCAACCTCTTCTTACCCAGATCGTCCCTCCGGGTCTTCTTCACGATAGAAGGGCTGGCAGCTCGCTTCCAGCCATCACAAAACGCCCCCAGGCACCATGACCTTCACAAGGTCATGGAGAGTGGCCTCCCGAGGACATGAGACAGCTCCCTCAGCAGTCGCAGCTACAAGGCCTCAGGTCCCACATGCACGGCACTCCTTCATCATCCTCAGCAAGAGGCACTGCTCACCTGACAAAGAGCCTGCTAAACACTCACCTCGGCTCAATGGGGCAGGCCTTGCCAGACCTCAACTCTTCGGCGTGTAGCCACCACCTCCCGGGCCTTGACTCTGCACCCACGTACAGCATGCTTGCCTCCAGTGCCTGCTGCAGTCTCCAAATCCTCTTTCTGCCCATCAAACACTGTGCAGGGAAGTGGCCTCACCCCAAAGGCAGATCCCAAAGGCCCTGCGTCACCAGGCTCACCTGCCGGCCGCTCCAGCTCACCCTCTGCCTCTCTCCACACTCCCGGGCTCTCCACAAACTCACTTGCCCTTGTGAGGCTCCCCAGAGCAAGCACGGAGTCACGCCAGAGACCAGGCTTCATCAAACAGACCAGGCCCAGCTAAGGGAAGCGCTACGGAGGGGCCAACACAAGCCTTTGGGGAGGGTGGCAGGGCTCCGCCCACCACAGGGCTTGCCAGCTCTGGACGTGGGCTGCCAGGGCAACATCCTGCTCCCGCAAGCCGCCCTCCTCTGCCTGCTCCCACTCACACCCCCACGGACGGCACCGAGGGGCCACAACCACAAACAGGCAGCCTCCTTTCTCCCACCTACAACCTCACAAGCAAGAGGGGCACCAAGACACGTGCAGAGCACACCCAGCTGTGGCTTTAGGCCAGGCCTAAAGACAGCCTCAGTCACCTGGCAGCCAGGCCAGCAGGGACCAAGTGCCATGGAAGGGGCAGCGCCTCATGCCTGGCACGCCTCAAAGAAGAGACCAGCCTTCCACGGCTGCGAGGAAAGGGGGCCCCCGCTTCACAATGCACAGGCAAACCACACCACATGAGTGCCATGGCATGACCTCACTGACGACACCCCACCTCTCCAACGCTTTGGTCGCGTATGCTGCCTGCCCTGACACGCGCCATCAAACCAAGCCTTTGGCCTCTAATAGTCTCACTTAAAAGCTGCCGCCAGGGCCAAGGGCATACCTCCTCAAGAAGAGGACATGAAAGTGCACAATTGCAGAAGGAAAACACGCCCCACCTCATGACCTGCATGACTGTGGCATGCAACAGCCGCTTGCTGCAAAATGCCGTCATGTGCCAAGGCTTTCTTACAACCATGGACACTCGGCGACCAGTATAAAAGCCGGCCCAGCACGTCTCTCCCTCACACACTTCTCCTCGTGCCTTCTCCGCCAACGTCAACAAGGTGAGCCTGAACCCCCTTCCCCTCCTTCCCCTCCTTCCCCTTCTTCCCCTTCTTCCCCTGCCCCACCTGGCCCGGCTCTTCCAGCACGCTGTGCCCCCAACTCAGCAGCCCTGACGCCTCCTCACCGCCACGCTCCCCACAGACACACAACACACCTCCATGCTCACTCGCCCTCCTGCAACACCACCCCTCGCACCCCCACGCCCCTACGCTTTCTCAACACCCTCTCTTCCAGGGACCCTCCAGCCCACACACATGGCCTGCTACGACCTCTGCCGCCCCTGCGGACCCACCCCGCTGGCTAACAGCTGCAACGAGCCCTGTGTCAGGCAGTGCGAGGAGTCCCGCGTCGTCATCCAGCCTCCCGCCGTGCTGGTCACCCTGCCAGGACCCATCCTCAGCTCCTTCCCCCAGAGCACCGCCGTCGGCTCCTCCTCATCGGCTGCCGTGGGCAACGTCCTTGGCTCCCAGGGAGTGCCCGTCTCTTCCGGCCGCTTCGGCTACGGCTATGGCTTTGGAGGCCTGGGCTGCTACGGCGGCATAAGGGGCTGCTACCCCTGCTAAGGGCCCTGCCCACCACCCCTGATACCAACAGCACGCACCCTGCAAGCCAGGGCATGGACTGAGGACGCACCTCCGGGCTCTTGCTGCCATGTGGACCTGCCCTCCACGGCTCCTCCTCTCAAGGCACCAAGCAAGGAAGCAGGGAAGGGGCCAACCCAGCCTGCCTGGACACATGGCCCACGCATCTCCTCCTCCTCTCCCACTTCCTTCCTTGCATCGCCCCTTCTGCTATCTCCAGTACTGCCCGCTCCAATCACTTTCTCACAAGCCATAGACCACCGGGGACCTCCGGCGTACCGCTCCCACTGTGCGGCAGGAAGTTCTTGCTGCTCTGGCAAGGTCCTCTCTCGCACACGGCACCTCAGCTGATGGTCGCTAGACTTGCACCTCAGACCGCTTCCCTTCCACTTGGTACTCCTGCCTTTTTGCTCTCTTTTGTCCATCAATAAAGTTCTCCTGCATCCCAGCCTGTGAGGTCTCCTCTTTCCTCCTTCTCCCAAGGTTCCTCCGACCTCACCCAGTACAAAGCCAGGGCTCAAGAGGCCAGCGGGGTGGGTGGAAAAGGGCTACGAGACTTTGCTTAACAAGTGTGGCCCCAGCAACACCGCCACCGCCACCACAACAGAGCAGCACAGCGGGGGCTTCCACCCCACCATACAAGCCCTTCACTTGCCTAAACATAGCTTTGAACGTTCCAATGCATTCTACCCATGCCTCTGACAGCAGCTCCCCAGGGCAGCATGCACTTTGCCATCTCCCTTCCCCCACAAGCCTCTCTGGCCATCACAGCAACCAGAAGCACAGCCAACAGAATCCCTGAGTGCGCAAGGAACCTCTGGACATCATGCAGCTCTCAACGTGAGCAGAGTCAGCTCGAGCGTGCTGTCCACGACCGTGTGCAGTCAGGTTTACAGGATCCCCAAGGACGGGGACTGCCACACCTCTCTGCGCAAGCGGCTCCACTGCTTCCCCACCCTCACACGGAAAAAGGCTTGCCTTCTCTTCCAAGGAAATGGCACGTCTTTTCCCCTTTCTCCATTTGCCCTTGCCCTGGCCGTGGGCACCCATGAGAAGCGGCTGAGTCCCCTGGCCTCGTTCCCGAGGAGGGGGAATGCAGTTCTCCCATCTGGGATTCAGACACATTGAAGACATCTCCCCTGCACGGCCTTGCTTTCTGGCTGAAAAACCTCCCAGCTCTCTCAGCTTCTCCTCACAGGAAGGATGCTCCAGGCCCTTCAGCCTCTTGGTGGCCTTGCACTCGACTCGCTCCTCTAAGGCCATGTCTTTCTTCCGCTGGAAAGCCCTCCACTGGAGACACGACTCCCCACGGGGCCTCACCAGTGCTGAAGAGAGAGCAAGATCACTTTCACCGACCTGCTGGCAATGCTCTTCCCAACACCACCCCGGGGGACTCCTGGCCTCTTGTGCCACAAGGCTGCATTGCTGCTTCGCAGTCAGCTTTTCCTCTGCCAGCACCACAAAGTCGTGCTCAGCAAAGCTGCTTTCCAGCTCCTCGGCCCCCAGCCTCTCCTCGTCCCCAGACGCAGGACTTGGCACTTCCCCCTCTTGACCTTCCGGAGATTCCTCTCTGCCCCGTTCTCCAGCCTCTCCAGCTCCCTGGCAATACTGTCAAACCATCCGGTGCTGCAGCCGCTCCTCCAGATTTTGCATCATTTACCAACTTGCCGAGGGGGCGCTCCGTCCCTGGGCCCACCTCATCGATGAGGCTCTTGGACAGGGTTGGCCTCACGCACCCGAGTCCTGGGCTACACCACCTGAGACTTGCCTCCGTCTGCACTTTGGGCCGCTCACCACAAGCCTCTGGGACCAGCCCTTCAACCCCTTGCGCATCCTGTGGTCTCCCTCCACTTACACAAGCCGGCATTTCTCCGCTTGTCTAGGAGCGTGCAACGGGAGAAAGTGTCACAGGCTTCACTGAAAGGTCAAGGTAAACACCAGCCACGACTCTCTCATCATCCACAAAGCTAGTCACCTCAACGGAGAAAACACGGAGGTCAGTCAAGCACGACTTCCCCTTCGTAAATCCACGCCGATGACTCTCCATCGCCTGCTTGTCCTTGCTGGGCTTGGCAGTGCTCTCCAGGACCATTTCCTCCATCCCCCTTTCTTGGAAACTAGGTCAGCCTAGGCAACCTCTTCTTACCCAGATCGTCCCTCCGGGTCTTCTTCACGATAGAAGGGCTGGCAGCTCTCTTCCAGCCATCACAAAACGCCCCCAGGCACCATGACCTTCACAAGGTCATGGAGAGTGGCCTCCCGAGGACATGAGACAGCTCCCTCAGCAGTCGCAGCTACAAGGCCTCAGGTCCCACACACTTGCTTACCTCCAGACGCACGGCACTCCTTCATCATCCTCAGCAAGAGGCACTGCTCACCTGACAAAGAGCCTGCTAAACACTCACCTCGGCTCAATGGGGCAGGCCTTGCCAGACCTCAACTCTTCGGCGTGTAGCCACCACCTCCCGGGCCTTGACTCTGCACCCACGTACAGCATGCTTGCCTCCAGTGCCTGCTGCAGTCTCCAAATCCTCTTTCTGCCCATCAAACACTGTGCAGAGAAGTGGCCTCACCCCAAAGGCAGATCCCAAAGGCCCTGCGTCACCAGGCTCACCTGCCGGCCGCTCCAGCTCACCCTCTGCCTCTCTCCACACTCCCGGGCTCTCCACAAACTCACTTGCCCTTGCGAGGCTCCCCAGAGCAAGCACAAGAGTCACGCCAGAGACCAGGCTGCATCAAACGGACCAGCCCCAGCTAAGGGAAGCGCTACAGAGGGGCCACACAAGCCCTTGGGGAGGGTGGCAGGGCTCGCCCCACCACAGGGCTTGCCAACTCTGGACGTGGGCTGCCAAGGCAACATCCTGCTCCCGCAAGCCGCCCTCCTCTGCCTGCTCCCACTCACACCCCCACGGACGGCACCGAGGGGCCACAACCACAAACAGGCAGCCTCCTTTCTCCCACCTACAACCTCACAAGCAAGAGGGGCACCAAGACACGTGCAGAGCACACCCAGCTGTGGCTTTAGGCCAGGCCTAAAGACAGCCTCAGTCACCTGGCAGCCAGGCCAGCAGGGACCAAGTGCCATGGAAGGGGCAGCGCCTCATGCCTGGCACGCCTCAAAGAAGAGACCAGCCTTCCACGGCTGCGAGGAAAGGGGGCCCCCGCTTCACAATGCACAGGCAAACCACACCACATGAGTGCCATGGCATGACCTCACTGACGACACCCCACCTCTCCAACGCTTTGGTCGCGTATGCTGCCTGCCCTGACATGCGCCATCAAACCAAGCCTTTGGCCTCTAATAGTCTCACTTAAAAGCTGCCGCCAGGGCCAAGGGCACACGTCCTCAAGAAGAGGACATGAAAGTGCAAAATTGCAGAAGGAAAACACGCCCCCACGTCATGACCTGCATGACTGTGGCATGCAACAGCCGCTAGCTGCAAAATGCCATCATGTGCCAAGGCTTTCTTACCACCTCGGGCACTCGGCGACCAGTATAAAAGCCGGCCCAGCACGCCTCTCCCTCACACACTTCTCCTCGTGCCTTCTCCTCCAACATCAACAAGGTGAGACTGAACCCCCTTCCCCTCCTTCCCCTCCTTCCCCTTCTTCCCCTTCTTCCCCTGCCCCACCTGGCCCGGCTCTTCCAGCACGCTGTGCCCCCAACTCAGCAGCCCTGACGCCTCCTCACCACCACGCTCCCCACAGACACACAACATACCTCCATGCTCACTCGCCCTCCTGCAACACCACCCCTCGCACCCGCACGCCCCTACGCTTTCTCAACACCCTCTCTTCCAGGGACCCTCCAGCCCACACACATGGCCTGCTACGACCTCTGCCGCCCCTGCGGACCCACCCCGCTGGCTAACAGCTGCAACGAGCCCTGTGTCAGGCAGTGCGAGGACTCCCACGTCGTCATCCAGCCCTCCACCGTGCAGGTCACCCTGCCAGGACCCATCCTCAGCTCCTTCCCACAGAACACTGCTGTTGGATCCTCCTCATCGGCTGCCGTGGGCAACGTCCTCGGCTCCCAGGGAGTGCCCGTCTCTTCCGGCCGCTTCGGCTACGGCTATGGCTTTGGAGGCCTGGGCTGCTACGGCGGCATAAGGGGCTGCTACCCCTGCTAAGGGCCCTGCCCACCACCCCTGATACCAACAGCACGCACCCTGCAAGCCAGGGCATGGACTGAGGACGCACCTCCGGGCTCTTGCTGCCATGTGGACCTGCCCTCCACGGCTCCTCCTCTCAAGGCACCAAGCAAGGAAGCAGGGAAGGGGCCAACCCAGCCTGCCTGGACACATGGCCCACGCATCTCCTCCTCCTCTCCCACTTCCTTCCTTGCATCGCCCCTTCTGCTATCTCCAGTACTGCCCGCTCCAATCACTTTCTCACAAGCCATAGACCACCGGGGACCTCCGGCGTGCCGCTCCCACTGTGCAGCAGGAAGTTCTTGCTGCTCTGGCAAGGTCCTCTCTCGCACACGGCACCTCGGCTGATGGTCGCTAGACTTGCACCTCAGACCGCTTCCCTTCCACTTGGTACTCCTGCCTTTTTGCTCTCTTTTGTCCATCAATAAAGTTCACCTGCATCCCAGCCTGTGAGGTCTCCTCTTCCCTCCTTCTCCCAAGGTTCCTCCGACCTCACCCAGTACAAAGCCAGGGCTCAAGAGGCCAGCGGGGTGGGTGGAAAAGGGCTACGAGACTTTGCTTAACAAGTGTGGCCCCAGCAACACCGCCACCGCCACCACAACAGAGCAGCACAGCGGGGGCTTCCACCCCACCATACAAGCCCTTCACTTGCCTAAACATAGCTTTGAACGTTCCAATGCATTCTACCCATGCCTCTGACAGCAGCTCCCCAGGGCAGCATGCACTTTGCCATCTCCCTTCCCCCACAAGCCTCTCTGGCCATCACAGCAACCAGAAGCACAGCCAACAGAATCCCTGAGTGCGCAAGGAACCTCTGGACATCATGCAGCTCTCAACGTGAGCAGAGTCAGCTTGAGCATGCTGTCCACGACCGTGTGCAGTCAGGTTTTCAGGATCCCCAAGGACGGGGACTGCCACACCTCTCTGCGCAAGCGGCTCCACTGCTTCCCCACCCTCACACGGAAAAAGGCTTGCCTTCTCTTCCAAGGAAATGGCACGTCTTTTCCCCTTTCTCCATTTGCCCTTGCCCTGGCTGTGGGCACCCATGAGAAGAGGCTGAGTCCCCTGGCCTCGTTCCCGAGGAGGGGGAATGCAGTCCTCCCATCTGGGATTTAGACACATTGAGGACATCTCCCCTGCACGGCCTTGCTTTCTGGCTGAAAAACCTCCCAGCTCTCTCAGCTTCTCCTCACAGGAAGGATGCTCCAGGCCCTTCAGCCTCTTGGTGGCCTTGCACTCGACTCGCTCCTCTAAGGCCATGTCTTTCTTCCGCTGGAAAGCCCTCCACTGGAGACACGACTCCCCACGGGGCCTCACCAGTGCTGAAGAGAGAGCAAGATCACTTTCACCAACCTGCTGGCAATGCTCTTCCCAACGCCACCCCGGGGGACTCCTGGCCTCTTGTGCCACAAGGCTGCATTGCTGCTTCGCAGTCAGCTTTTCCTCTGCCAGCACCACAAAGTCGTGCTCAGCAAAGCTGCTTTCCAGCTCCTCGGCCCCCAGCCTCTCCTCGTCCCCAGACGCAGGACTTGGCACTTCCCCCTCTTGACCTTCCGGAGATTCCTCTCTGCCCCGTTCTCCAGCCTCTCCAGCTCCCTGGCAATACTGTCAAACCATCCGGTGCCGCAGCCGCTCCTCCAGATTTTGCATCATTTGCCAACTTGCCGAGGGGGCGCTCCGTCCCCGGGCCCACCTCATCGATGAGGCTCTTGGACAGGGTTGGCCTCACGCACCCGAGTCCTGGGCTACACCAACTGAGACTTGCCTCCGTCTGCACTTTGGGCCGCTCGCCACAAGCCTCTGGGACCAGCCCTTCAACCCCTTGCGCATCCTGTGGTCTCCCTCCACTTACACAAGCCGGCATTTCTCCGCTTGTCTAGGAGCGTGCAACGGGAGAAAGTGTCAAAGGCTTCACTGAAAGGTCAAGGTAAACACCAGCCACGACTCTCTCATCATCCACAAAGCTAGTCACCTCAACGGAGAAAACACGGAGGTCAGTCAAGCACGACTTCCCCTTCGTAAATCCACGCCGATGACTCTCCATCGCCTGCTTGTCCTTGCTGGGCTTGGCAGTGCTCTCCAGGACCATTTCCTCCATCCCCCTTTCTTGGAAACTAGGTCAGCCTAGGCAACCTCTTCTTACCCAGATCGTCCCTCCGGGTCTTCTTCACAATAGAAGGGCTGGCAGCTCTCTTCCAGCCATCACAAAACGCCCCCAGGCACCATGACCTTCACAAGGTCATGGAGAGTGGCCTCCCGAGGACATGAGACAGCTCCCTCAGCAGTCGCAGCTACAAGGCCTCAGGTCCCACACACTTGCTTACCTCCAGATGCACGGCACTCCTTCATCATCCTCAGCAAGAGGCACTGCTCACCTGACAAAGAGCCTGCTAAACACTCACCTCGGCTCAATGGGGCAGGCCTTGCCAGACCTCAACTCTTCGGCGTGTAGCCACCACCTCCCGGGCCTTGACTCTGCACCCACATACAGCATGCTCGCCTCCAGTGCCTGCTGCAGTCTCCAAATCCTCTTTCTGCCCGTCAAACACTGTGCAGAGAAGTGGCCTCACCCCAAAGGCAGATCCCAAAGGCCCTGCGTCACCAGGCTCACCTGCCGGCCGCTCCAGCTCACCCTCTGCCTCTTGCCACACTCCCGGGCTCTCCACAAACTCACTTGCCCTTGTGAGGCTCCCCAGAGCAAGCACGGAGTCACGCCAGAGACCAGGCTGCATCAAACAAACCAGGCCCAGCTATGGGAAGCGCTACGGAGGGGCCAACACAAGCCTTTGGGGAGGGTGGCAGGGCTCCCCCCACCACAGGGCTTGCCAGCTCTGGACGTGGGCTGCCAGGGCAACATCCTGCTCCCGCAAGCCGCCCTCCTCTGCCTGCTCCCACTCACACCCCCACGGACGGCACCGAGGGGCCACAACCACAAACAGGCAGCCTCCTTTCTCCCACCTACAACCTCACAAGCAAGAGGGGCACCAAGACACGTGCAGAGCACACCCAGCTGTGGCTTTAGGCCAGGCCTAAAGACAGCCTCAGTCACCTGGCAGCAAGGCCAGCAGGGACCAAGTGCCATGGAAGGGGCAGCGCCTCATGCCTGGCACGCCTCAAAGAAGAGACCAGCCTTCCACGGCTGCGAGGAAAGGGGGCCCCCGCTTCACAATGCACAGGCAAACCACACCACATGAGTGCCATGGCATGACCTCACTGACGACACCCCACCTCTCCAACGCTTTGGTCGCGTATGCTGCCTGCCCTGACACGCGCCATCAAACCAAGCCTTTGGCCTCTAATAGTCTCACTTAAAAGCTGCCGCCAGGGCCAAGGGCATACATCCTCAAGAAGAGGACATGAAAGTGCACAATTGCAGAAGGAAAACACGCCCCCACCTCATGACCTGCATGACTGTGGCATGCAACAGCCGCTTGCTGCAAAACGCTGTCATGTGCAAAGGCTTTCTTACACCTCGGGCACTCGGCAACCAGTATAAAAGCCGGCCCAGCACCTCTCTCCCTCACACACTTCTCCTCGTGCCTTCTCCGCCAACGTCAACAAGGTGAGCCTGAACCCCCTTCCCCTCCTTCCCCTTCTTCCCCTTCTTCCCCTGCCCCACCTGGCCCGGCTCTTCCAGCACGCTGTGCCCCCAACTCAGCAGCCCTGACGCCTCCTCACCGCCACGCTCCCCACAGACACACAACACACCTCCACGCTCACTCTCCCTCCTGCAACACCACCCCTCGCACCCCCACGCCCCTACACTTTCTCAACACCCTCTCTTCCAGGGACCCTCCAGCCCACACACATGGCCTGCTACGACCTCTGCCGCCCCTGCGGACCCACCCCGCTGGCTAACAGCTGCAACGAGCCCTGTGTCAGGCAGTGCGAGGAGTCCCGCGTCGTCATCCAGCCCTCCACCGTGCAGGTCACCCTGCCAGGACCCATCCTCAGCTCCTTCCCACAGAACACCGCTGTCGGCTCCTCCTCATCGGCTGCCGTGGGCAACGTCCTCGGCTCCCAGGGAGTGCCCGTCTCTTCCGGCCGCTTCGGCTACGGCTATGGCTTTGGAGGCCTGGGCTGCTACGGCGGCATAAGGGGCTGCTACCCCTGCTAAGGGCCCTGCCCACCACCCCTGATACCAACAGCACGCACCCTGCAAGCCAGGGCATGGACTGAGGACGCACCTCCGGGCTCTTGCTGCCATGTGGACCTGCCCTCCACGGCTCCTCCTCTCAAGGCACCAAGCAAGGAAGCAGGGAAGGGGCCAACCCAGCCTGCCTGGACACATGGCCCACGCATCTCCTCCTCCTCTCCCACTTCCTTCTTTGCATCGCCCCTTCTACTGTCTCCAGTACTGCCCGCTCCAATCACTTTCTCACAAGCCATAGACCACCGGGGACCTCCGGCGTACCGCTCCCACTGTGCGGCAGGAAGTTCTTGCTGCTCTGGCAAGGTCCTCTCTCGCACACGGCACCTCAGCTGATGGTCGCTAGACTTGCACCTCAGACCGCTTCCCTTCCACTTGGTGCTCCTGCCTTTTTGCTCTCTTTTGTCCATCAATAAAGTTCTCCTGCATCCCAGCCTGTGAGGTCTCCTCTTCCCTCCTTCTCCCAAGGTTCCTCCGACCTCACCCAGTACAAAGCCAGGGCTCAAGAGGCCAGCGGGGTGGGTGGAAAAGGGCTACGAGACTTTGCTTAACAAGTGTGGCCCCAGCAACACCGCCACCGCCACCACAACAGAGCAGCACAGCGGGGGCTTCCACCCCACCATACAAGCCCTTCACTTGCCTAAACATAGCTTTGAACGTTCCAATGCATTCTACCCATGCCTCTGACAGCAGCTCCCCAGGGCAGCATGCACTTTGCCAACTCCCTTCCCCCGCAAGCCTCTCTGGCCATCACAGCAACCAGAAGCACAGCCAACAGAATCCCTGAGTGCGCAAGGAACCTCTGGACATCATGCAGCTCTCAACGTGAGCAGAGTCAGCTCGAGCGTGCTGTCCACGACCGTGTGCAGTCAGGTTTACAGGATCCCCAAGGACGGGGACTGCCACACCTCTCTGCGCAAGCGGCTCCACTGCTTCCCCACCCTCACACGGAAAAAGGCTTGCCTTCTCTTCCAAGGAAATGGCACGTCTTTTCCCCTTTCTCCATTTGCCCTTGCCCTGGCCGTGGGCACCCATGAGAAGAGGCTGAGTCCCCTGGCCTCGTTCCCGAGGAGGGGGAATGCAGTTCTCCCATCTGGGATTTAGACACATTGAGGACATCTCCCCTGCACGGCCTTGCTTTCTGGCTGAAAAACCTCCCAGCTCTCTCAGCTTCTCCTCACAGGAAGGATGCTCCAGGCCCTTCAGCCTCTTGGTGGCCTTGCACTCGACTCGCTCCTCTAAGGCCATGTCTTTCTTCCGCTGGAAAGCCCTCCACTGGAGACACGACTCCCCACGGGGCCTCACCAGTGCTGAAGAGAGAGCAAGATCACTTTCACCGACCTGCTGGCAATGCTCTTCCCAACGCCACCCCGGGGGACTCCTGGCCTCTTGTGCCACAAGGCTGCATTGCTGCTTCGCAGTCAGCTTTTCCTCTGCCAGCACCACAAAGTCGTGCTCAGCAAAGCTGCTTTCCAGCTCCTCGGCCCCCAGCCTCTCTTCGTCCCCAGACGCAGGACTTGGCACTTCCCCCTCTTGACCTTCCGGAGATTCCTCTCTGCCCCGTTCTCCAGCCTCTCCAGCTCCCTGGCAATACTGTCAAACCATCCGGTGCCGCAGCCGCTCCTCCAGATTTTGCATCATTTGCCAACTTGCCGAGGGGGCGCTCCGTCCCCGGGCCCACCTCATCGATGAGGCTCTTGGACAGGGTTGGCCTCACGCACCTGAGTCCTGGGCTACACCAACTGAGACTTGCCTCCGTCTGCACTTTGGGCCGCTCGCCACAAGCCTCTGGGACCAGCCCTTCAACCCCTTGCGCATCCTGTGGTCTCCCTCCACTTACACAAGCCGGCATTTCTCCGCTTGTCTAGGAGCGTGCAACGGGAGAAAGTGTCAAAGGCTTCACTGAAAGGTCAAGGTAAACACCAGCCACGACTCTCTC
This sequence comes from Phalacrocorax aristotelis, assembly GCF_949628215.1. Classification (NCBI taxonomy): domain Eukaryota; kingdom Metazoa; phylum Chordata; class Aves; order Suliformes; family Phalacrocoracidae; genus Phalacrocorax; species Phalacrocorax aristotelis. Next base: position 167,404,453 of record NC_134277.1, read on the forward strand.
ATCATCCACAAAGCTAGTCACCTCAACGGAGAAAACACGGAGGTCAGTCAAGCACGACTTCCCCTTCGTAAATCCACGCCGATGACTCTCCATCGCCTGCTTGTCCTTGCTGGGCTTGGCAGTGCTCTCCAGGACCATTTCCTCCATCCCCCTTTCTTGGAAACTAGGTCAGCCTAGGCAACCTCTTCTTACCCAGATCGTCCCTCCGGGTCTTCTTCACGATAGAAGGGCTGGCAGCTCGCTTCCAGCCATCACAAAACGCCCCCAGGCACCATGACCTTCACAAGGTCATGGAGAGTGGCCTCCCGAGGACATGAGACAGCTCCCTCAGCAGTCGCAGCTACAAGGCCTCAGGTCCCACATGCACGGCACTCCTTCATCATCCTCAGCAAGAGGCACTGCTCACCTGACAAAGAGCCTGCTAAACACTCACCTCGGCTCAATGGGGCAGGCCTTGCCAGACCTCAACTCTTCGGCGTGTAGCCACCACCTCCCGGGCCTTGACTCTGCACCCACATACAGCATGCTCGCCTCCAGTGCCTGCTGCAGTCTCCAAATCCTCTTTCTGCCCGTCAAACACTGTGCAGAGAAGTGGCCTCACCCCAAAGGCAGATCCCAAAGGCCCTGCGTCACCAGGCTCACCTGCCGGCCGCTCCAGCTCACCCTCTGCCTCTCGCCACACTCCCGGGCTCTCCACAAACTCACTTGCCCTTGTGAGGCTCCCCAGAGCAAGCACGGAGTCACGCCAGAGACCAGGCTGCATCAAACAAACCAGGCCCAGCTATGGGAAGCGCTACGGAGGGGCCAACACAAGCCTTTGGGGAGGGTGGCAGGGCTCCCCCCACCACAGGGCTTGCCAGCTCTGGACGTGGGCTGCCAGGGCAACATCCTGCTCCCGCAAGCCGCCCTCCTCTGCCTGCTCCCACTCACACCCCCACGGACGGCACCGAGGGGCCACAACCACAAACAGGCAGCCTCCTTTCTCCCACCTACAACCTCACAAGCAAGAGGGGCACCAAGACACGTGCAGAGCACACCCAGCTGTGGCTTTAGGCCAGGCCTAAAGACAGCCTCAGTCACCTGGCAGCAAGGCCAGCAGGGACCAAGTGCCATGGAAGGGGCAGCGCCTCATGCCTGGCACGCCTCAAAGAAGAGACCAGCCTTCCACGGCTGCGAGGAAAGGGGGCCCCCGCTTCACAATGCACAGGCAAACCACACCACATGAGTGCCATGGCATGACCTCACTGACGACACCCCACCTCTCCAACGCTTTGGTCGCGTATGCTGCCTGCCCTGACACGCGCCATCAAACCAAGCCTTTGGCCTCTAATAGTCTCACTTAAAAGCTGCCGCCAGGGCCAAGGGCATACATCCTCAAGAAGAGGACATGAAAGTGCACAATTGCAGAAGGAAAACACGCCCCCACCTCATGACCTGCATGACTGTGGCATGCAACAGCCGCTTGCTGCAAAACGCTGTCATGTGCAAAGGCTTTCTTACACCTCGGGCACTCGGCAACCAGTATAAAAGCCGGCCCAGCACCTCTCTCCCTCACACACTTCTCCTCGTGCCTTCTCCGCCAACGTCAACAAGGTGAGCCTGAACCCCCTTCCCCTCCTTCCCCTTCTTCCCCTTCTTCCCCTGCCCCACCTGGCCCGGCTCTTCCAGCACGCTGTGCCCCCAACTCAGCAGCCCTGACGCCTCCTCACCGCCACGCTCCCCACAGACACACAACACACCTCCACGCTCACTCTCCCTCCTGCAACACCACCCCTCGCACCCCCACGCCCCTACACTTTCTCAACACCCTCTCTTCCAGGGACCCTCCAGCCCACACACATGGCCTGCTACGACCTCTGCCGCCCCTGCGGACCCACCCCGCTGGCTAACAGCTGCAACGAGCCCTGTGTCAGGCAGTGCGAGGAGTCCCGCGTCGTCATCCAGCCCTCCACCGTGCAGGTCACCCTGCCAGGACCCATCCTCAGCTCCTTCCCACAGAACACCGCTGTCGGCTCCTCCTCATCGGCTGCCGTGGGCAACGTCCTCGGCTCCCAGGGAGTGCCCGTCTCTTCCGGCCGCTTCGGCTACGGCTATGGCTTTGGAGGCCTGGGCTGCTACGGCGGCATAAGGGGCTGCTACCCCTGCTAAGGGCCCTGCCCACCACCCCTGATACCAACAGCACGCACCCTGCAAGCCAGGGCATGGACTGAGGACGCACCTCCGGGCTCTTGCTGCCATGTGGACCTGCCCTCCACGGCTCCTCCTCTCAAGGCACCAAGCAAGGAAGCAGGGAAGGGGCCAACCCAGCCTGCCTGGACACATGGCCCACGCATCTCCTCCTCCTCTCCCACTTCCTTCTTTGCATCGCCCCTTCTACTGTCTCCAGTACTGCCCGCTCCAATCACTTTCTCACAAGCCATAGACCACCGGGGACCTCCGGCGTACCGCTCCCACTGTGCGGCAGGAAGTTCTTGCTGCTCTGGCAAGGTCCTCTCTCGCACACGGCACCTCAGCTGATGGTCGCTAGACTTGCACCTCAGACCGCTTCCCTTCCACTTGGTGCTCCTGCCTTTTTGCTCTCTTTTGTCCATCAATAAAGTTCTCCTGCATCCCAGCCTGTGAGGTCTCCTCTTCCCTCCTTCTCCCAAGGTTCCTCCGACCTCACCCAGTACAAAGCCAGGGCTCAAGAGGCCAGCGGGGTGGGTGGAAAAGGGCTACGAGACTTTGCTTAACAAGTGTGGCCCCAGCAACACCGCCACCGCCACCACAACAGAGCAGCACAGCGGGGGCTTCCACCCCACCATACAAGCCCTTCACTTGCCTAAACATAGCTTTGAACGTTCCAATGCATTCTACCCATGCCTCTGACAGCAGCTCCCCAGGGCAGCATGCACTTTGCCAACTCCCTTCCCCCGCAAGCCTCTCTGGCCATCACAGCAACCAGAAGCACAGCCAACAGAATCCCTGAGTGCGCAAGGAACCTCTGGACATCATGCAGCTCTCAACGTGAGCAGATTCAGCTCGAGCGTGCTGTCCACGACCGTGTGCAGTCAGGTTTACAGGATCCCCAAGGACAGGGACTGCCACACCTCTCTGCGCAAGCGGCTCCACTGCTTCCCCACCCTCACACGGAAAAAGGCTTGCCTTCTCTTCCAAGGAAATGGCACGTCTTTTCCCCTTTCTCCATTTGCCCTTGCCCTGGCCGTGGGCACCCATGAGAAGAGGCTGAGTCCCCTGGCCTCGTTCCCGAGGAGGGGGAATGCAGTTCTCCCATCTGGGATTTAGACACATTGAGGACATCTCCCCTGCACGGCCTTGCTTTCTGGCTGAAAAACCTCCCAGCTCTCTCAGCTTCTCCTCACAGGAAGGATGCTCCAGGCCCTTCAGCCTCTTGGTGGCCTTGCACTCGACTCGCTCCTCTAAGGCCATGTCTTTCTTCCGCTGGAAAGCCCTCCACTGGAGACACGACTCCCCACGGGGCCTCACCAGTGCTGAAGAGAGAGCAAGATCACTTTCACCGACCTGCTGGCAATGCTCTTCCCAACGCCACCCCGGGGGACTCCTGGCCTCTTGTGCCACAAGGCTGCATTGCTGCTTCGCAGTCAGCTTTTCCTCTGCCAGCACCACAAAGTCGTGCTCAGCAAAGCTGCTTTCCAGCTCCTCGGCCCCCAGCCTCTCTTCGTCCCCAGACGCAGGACTTGGCACTTCCCCCTCTTGACCTTCCGGAGATTCCTCTCTGCCCCGTTCTCCAGCCTCTCCAGCTCCCTGGCAATACTGTCAAACCATCCGGTGCCGCAGCCGCTCCTCCAGATTTTGCATCATTTGCCAACTTGCCGAGGGGGCGCTCCGTCCCCGGGCCCACCTCATCGATGAGGCTCTTGGACAGGGTTGGCCTCACGCACCTGAGTCCTGGGCTACACCAACTGAGACTTGCCTCCGTCTGCACTTTGGGCCGCTCGCCACAAGCCTCTGGGACCAGCCCTTCAACCCCTTGCGCATCCTGTGGTCTCCCTCCACTTACACAAGCCGGCATTTCTCCGCTTGTCTAGGAGCGTGCAACGGGAGAAAGTGTCAAAGGCTTCACTGAAAGGTCAAGGTAAACACCAGCCACGACTCTCTCGTCATCCACAAAGCTAGTCACCTCAACGGAGAAAACACGGAGGTCAGTCAAGCACGACTTCCCCTTCGTAAATCCACGCCGATGACTCTCCATCGCCTGCTTGTCCTTGCTGGGCTTGGCAGTGCTCTCCAGGACCATTTCCTCCATCCCCCTTTCTTGGAAACTAGGTCAGCCTAGGCAACCTCTTCTTACCCAGATCGTCCCTCCGGGTCTTCTTCACGATAGAAGGGCTGGCAGCTCGCTTCCAGCCATCACAAAACGCCCCCAGGCACCATGACCTTCACAAGGTCATGGAGAGTGGCCTCCCGAGGACATGAGACAGCTCCCTCAGCAGTCGCAGCTACAAGGCCTCAGGTCCCACATGCACGGCACTCCTTCATCATCCTCAGCAAGAGGCACTGCTCACCTGACAAAGAGCCTGCTAAACACTCACCTCGGCTCAATGGGGCAGGCCTTGCCAGACCTCAACTCTTCGGCGTGTAGCCACCACCTCCCGGGCCTTGACTCTGCACCCACGTAAAGCATGCTTGCCTCCAGTGCCTGCTGCAGTCTCCAAATCCTCTTTCTGCCCATCAAACACTGTGCAGAGAAGTGGCCTCACCCCAAAGGCAGATCCCAAAGGCCCTGCGTCACCAGGCTCACCTGCCGGCCGCTCCAGCTCACCCTCTGCCTCTCTCCACACTCCCGGGCTCTCCACAAACTCACTTGCCCTTGTGAGGCTCCCCAGAGCAAGCACGGAGTCACGCCAGAGACCAGGCTTCATCAAACAGACCAGGCCCAGCTAAGGGAAGCGCTACGGAGGGGCCAACACAAGCCTTTGGGGAGGGTGGCAGGGCTCCGCCCACCACAGGGCTTGCCAGCTCTGGACGTGGGCTGCCAGGGCAACATCCTGCTCCCGCAAGCCGCCCTCCTCTGCCTGCTCCCACTCACACCCCCACGGACGGCACCGAGGGGCCACAACCACAAACAGGCAGCCTCCTTTCTCCCACCTACAACCTCACAAGCAAGAGGGGCACCAAGACACGTGCAGAGCACACCCAGCTGTGGCTTTAGGCCAGGCCTAAAGACAGCCTCAGTCACCTGGCAGCAAGGCCAGCAGGGACCAAGTGCCATGGAAGGGGCAGCGCCTCATGCCTGGCACGCCTCAAAGAAGAGACCAGCCTTCCACGGCTGCGAGGAAAGGGGGCCCCCGCTTCACAATGCACAGGCAAACCACACCACATGAGTGCCATGGCATGACCTCACTGACGACACCCCACCTCTCCAACGCTTTGGTCGCGTATGCTGCCTGCCCTGACACGCGCCATCAAACCAAGCCTTTGGCCTCTAATAGTCTCACTTAAAAGCTGCCGCCAGGGCCAAGGGCACACGTCCTCAAGAAGAGGACATGAAAGTGCACAATTGCAGAAGGAAAACACGCCCCCACATCATGACCTGCATGACTGTGGCATGCAACAGCCGCTAGCTGCAAAATGCCATCATGTGCCAAGGCTTTCTTACCACCTCGGGCACTCGGCGACCAGTATAAAAGCCGGCCCAGCACGCCTCTCCCTCACACACTTCTCCTCGTGCCTTCTCCTCCAACATCAACAAGGTGAGACTGAACCCCCTTCCCCTCCTTCCCCTCCTTCCCCTTCTTCCCCTTCTTCCCCTGCCCCACCTGGCCCGGCTCTTCCAGCACGCTCTGCCCCCAACTCAGCAGCCCTGACGCCTCCTCACCGCCACGCTCCCCACAGACACACAACACACCTCCACGCTCACTCTCCCTCCTGCAACACCACCCCTCGCACCCCCACGCCCCTACACTTTCTCAACACCCTCTCTTCCAGGGACCCTCCAGCCCACACACATGGCCTGCTACGACCTCTGCCGCCCCTGCGGACCCACCCCGCTGGCTAACAGCTGCAACGAGCCCTGTGTCAGGCAGTGCGAGGAGTCCCGCGTCGTCATCCAGCCTCCCGCCATGCTGGTCACCCTGCCAGGACCCATCCTCAGCTCCTTCCCCCAGAGCACCGCCGTCGGCTCCTCCTCATCGGCTGCCGTGGGCAACGTCCTCGGCTCCCAGGGAGTGCCCGTCTCTTCCGGCCGCTTCGGCTACGGCTATGGCTTTGGAGGCCTGGGCTGCTACGGCGGCATAAGGGGCTGCTACCCCTGCTAAGGGCCCTGCCCACCACCCCTGACACCAACAGCACGCACCCTGCAAGCCAGGGCATGGACTGAGGACGCACCTCCGGGCTCTTGCTGCCATGTGGACCTGCCCTCCACGGCTCCTCCTCTCAAGGCACCAAGCAAGGAAGCAGGGAAGGGGCCAACCCAGCCTGCCTGGACACATGGCCCACGCATCTCCTCCTCCTCTCCCACTTCCTTCTTTGCATCGCCCCTTCTACTGTCTCCAGTACTGCCCGCTCCAATCACTTTCTCACAAGCCATAGACCACCGGGGACCTCCGGCGTACCGCTCCCACTGTGCGGCAGGAAGTTCTTGCTGCTCTGGCAAGGTCCTCTCTCGCACACGGCACCTCAGCTGATGGTCGCTAGACTTGCACCTCAGACCGCTTCCCTTCCACTTGGTGCTCCTGCCTTTTTGCTCTCTTTTGTCCATCAATAAAGTTCTCCTGCATCCCAGCCTGTGAGGTCTCCTCTTCCCTCCTTCTCCCAAGGTTCCTCCGACCTCACCCAGTACAAAGCCAGGGCTCAAGAGGCCAGCGGGGTGGGTGGAAAAGGGCTACGAGACTTTGCTTAACAAGTGTGGCCCCAGCAACACCGCCACCGCCACCACAACAGAGCAGCACAGCGGGGGCTTCCACCCCACCATACAAGCCCTTCACTTGCCTAAACATAGCTTTGAACGTTCCAATGCATTCTACCCATGCCTCTGACAGCAGCTCCCCAGGGCAGCATGCACTTTGCCAACTCCCTTCCCCCGCAAGCCTCTCTGGCCATCACAGCAACCAGAAGCACAGCCAACAGAATCCCTGAGTGCGCAAGGAACCTCTGGACATCATGCAGCTCTCAACGTGAGCAGAGTCAGCTCGAGCGTGCTGTCCACGACCGTGTGCAGTCAGGTTTACAGGATCCCCAAGGACAGGGACTGCCACACCTCTCTGCGCAAGCGGCTCCACTGCTTCCCCACCCTCACACGGAAAAAGGCTTGCCTTCTCTTCCAAGGAAATGGCACGTCTTTTCCCCTTTCTCCATTTGCCCTTGCCCTGGCCGTGGGCACCCATGAGAAGAGGCTGAGTCCCCTGGCCTCGTTCCCGAGGAGGGGGAATGCAGTTCTCCCATCTGGGATTTAGACACATTGAGGACATCTCCCCTGCACGGCCTTGCTTTCTGGCTGAAAAACCTCCCAGCTCTCTCAGCTTCTCCTCACAGGAAGGATGCTCCAGGCCCTTCAGCCTCTTGGTGGCCTTGCACTCGACTCGCTCCTCTAAGGCCATGTCTTTCTTCCGCTGGAAAGCCCTCCACTGGAGACACGACTCCCCACGGGGCCTCACCAGTGCTGAAGAGAGAGCAAGATCACTTTCACCGACCTGCTGGCAATGCTCTTCCCAACGCCACCCCGGGGGACTCCTGGCCTCTTGTGCCACAAGGCTGCATTGCTGCTTCGCAGTCAGCTTTTCCTCTGCCAGCACCACAAAGTCGTGCTCAGCAAAGCTGCTTTCCAGCTCCTCGGCCCCCAGCCTCTCTTCGTCCCCAGACGCAGGACTTGGCACTTCCCCCTCTTGACCTTCCGGAGATTCCTCTCTGCCCCGTTCTCCAGCCTCTCCAGCTCCCTGGCAATACTGTCAAACCATCCGGTGCCGCAGCCGCTCCTCCAGATTTTGCATCATTTGCCAACTTGCCGAGGGGGCGCTCCGTCCCCGGGCCCACCTCATCGATGAGGCTCTTGGACAGGGTTGGCCTCACGCACCCGAGTCCTGGGCTACACCAACTGAGACTTGCCTCCGTCTGCACTTTGGGCCGCTCGCCACAAGCCTCTGGGACCAGCCCTTCAACCCCTTGCGCATCCTGTGGTCTCCCTCCACTTACACAAGCCGGCATTTCTCCGCTTGTCTAGGAGCGTGCAACGGGAGAAAGTGTCAAAGGCTTCACTGAAAGGTCAAGGTAAACACCAGCCACGACTCTCTCGTCATCCACAAAGCTAGTCACCTCAACGGAGAAAACACGGAGGTCAGTCAAGCACGACTTCCCCTTCGTAAATCCACGCCGATGACTCTCCATCGCCTGCTTGTCCTTGCTGGGTTTGGCAGTGCTCTCCAGGACCATTTCCTCCATCCCCTTTCTTGAAAACTAGGTCAGCCTAGGCAACCTCTTCTTACCCAGATCGTCCCTCCGGGTCTTCTTCACGATAGAAGGGCTGGCAGCTCGCTTCCAGCCATCACAAAACGCCCCCAGGCACCATGACCTTCACAAGGTCATGGAGAGTGGCCTCCCGAGGACATGAGACAGCTCCCTCAGCAGTCGCAGCTACAAGGCCTCAGGTCCCACATGCACGGCACTCCTTCATCATCCTCAGCAAGAGGCACTGCTCACCTGACAAAGAGCCTGCTAAACACTCACCTCGGCTCAATGGGGCAGGCCTTGCCAGACCTCAACTCTTCGGCGTGTAGCCACCACCTCCCGGGCCTTGACTCTGCACCCACGTACAGCATGCTTGCCTCCAGTGCCTGCTGCAGTCTCCAAATCCTCTTTCTGCCCATCAAACACTGTGCAGAGAAGTGGCCTCACCCCAAAGGCAGATCCCAAAGGCCCTGCGTCACCAGGCTCACCTGCCGGCCGCTCCAGCTCACCCTCTGCCTCTCGCCACACTCCCGGGCTCTCCACAAACTCACTTGCCCTTGTGAGGCTCCCCAGAGCAAGCACGGAGTCACGCCAGAGACCAGGCTTCATCAAACAGACGAGGCCCAGCTAAGGGAAGCGCTACGGAGGGGCCAACACAAGCCTTTGGGGAGGGTGGCAGGGCTCCGCCCACCACAGGGCTTGCCAGCTCTGGACGTGGGCTGCCAGGGCAACATCCTGCTCCCGCAAGCCGCCCTCCTCTGCCTGCTCCCACTCACACCCCCACGGACGGCACCGAGGGGCCACAACCACAAACAGGCAGCCTCCTTTCTCCCACCTACAACCTCACAAGCAAGAGGGGCACCAAGACACGTGCAGAGCACACCCAGCTGTGGCTTTAGGCCAGGCCTAAAGACAGCCTCAGTCACCTGGCAGCAAGGCCAGCAGGGACCAAGTGCCATGGAAGGGGCAGCGCCTCATGCCTGGCACGCCTCAAAGAAGAGACCAGCCTTCCACGGCTGCGAGGAAAGGGGGCCCCTGCTTCACAATGCACAGGCAAACCACACCACATGAGTGCCATGGCATGACCTCACTGACGACACCCCACCTCTCCAACGCTTTGGTCGCGTATGCTGCCTGCCCTGACACGCGCCATCAAACCAAGCCTTTGGCCTCTAATAGTCTCACTTAAAAGCTGCCGCCAGGGCCAAGGGCATACATCCTCAAGAAGAGGACATGAAAGTGCACAATTGCAGAAGGAAAACACACCCCACCTCATGACCTGCATGACTGTGGCATGCAACAGCCACTTGCTGCAAAACGCCGTCATGTGCCAAGGCTTTCTTACACCTCGGGCACTCGGCAACCAGTATAAAAGCCGGCCCAGCACCTCTCTCCCTCACACACTTCTCCTCGTGCCTTCTCCGCCAACGTCAACAAGGTGAGCCTGAACCCCCTTCCCCTCCTTCCCCTTCTTCCCCTTCTTCCCCTGCCCCACCTGGCCCAGCTCTTCCAGCATGCTCTGCCCCCAACTCAGCAGCCCTGACGCCTCCTCACCGCCACGCTCCCCACAGACACACAACACACCTCCATGCTCACTCGCCCTCCTGCAACACCACCCCTCGCACCCGCACGCCCCTACGCTTTCTCAACACCCTCTCTTCCAGGGACCCTCCAGCCCACACACATGGCCTGCTACGACCTCTGCCGCCCCTGCGGACCCACCCCGCTGGCTAACAGCTGCAACGAGCCCTGTGTCAGGCAGTGCGAGGAGTCCCGCGTCGTCATCCAGCCTCCCGCCGTGCTGGTCACCCTGCCAGGACCCATCCTCAGCTCCTTCCCCCAGAGCACCGCCGTCGGCTCCTCCTCATCGGCTGCCGTGGGCAACGTCCTCGGCTCCCAGGGAGTGCCCGTCTCTTCCGGCCGCTTCGGCTACGGCTATGGCTTTGGAGGCCTGGGCTGCTACGGCGGCATAAGGGGCTGCTACCCCTGCTAAGGGCCCTGCCCACCACCCCTGACACCAACAGCACGCACCCTGCAAGCCAGGGCATGGACTGAGGACGCACCTCCGGGCTCTTGCTGCCATGTGGACCTGCCCTCCACGGCTCCTCCTCTCAAGGCACCAAGCAAGGAAGCAGGGAAGGGGCCAACCCAGCCTGCCTGGACACATGGCCCACGCATCTCCTCCTCCTCTCCCACTTCCTTCCTTGCATCGCCCCTTCTGCTATCTCCAGTACTGCCCGCTGCAATCACTTTCTCACAAGCCATAGACCTCCGGGGACCTCCGGCGTACCGCTCCCACTGTGCGGCAGGAAGTTCTTGCTGCTCTGGCAAGGTCCTCTCTCGCACACGGCACCTCAGCTGATGGTCGCTAGACTTGCACCTCAGACCGCTTCCCTTCCACTTGGTGCTCCTGCATTTTTGCTCTCTTTTGTGCATCAATAAAGTTCTCCTGCATCCCAGCCTGTGAGGTCTCCTCTTCCCTCCTTCTCCCAAGGTTCCTCCGACCTCACCCAGTACAAAGCCAGGGCTCAAGAGGCCAGCGGGGTGGGTGGAAAAGGGCTACGAGACTTTGCTTAACAAGTGTGGCCCCAGCAACACCGCCACCGCCACCACAACAGAGCAGCACAGCGGGGGCTTCCACCCCACCATACAAGCCCTTCACTTGCCTAAACATAGCTTTGAACGTTCCAATGCATTCTACCCATGCCTCTGACAGCAGCTCCCCAGGGCAGCATGCACTTCGCCAACTCCCTTCCCCCGCAAGCCTCTCTGGCCATCACAGCAACCAGAAGCACAGCCAACAGAATCCCTGAGTGCGCAAGGAACCTCTGGACATCATGCAGCACTCAACGTGAGCAGAGTCAGCTCGAGCATGCTGTCCACGACCATGTGCAGTCAGGTTTTCAGGATCCCCAAGGACGGGGACTGCCACACCTCTCTGCGCAAGCGGCTCCACTGCTTCCCCACCCTCACACGGAAAAAGGCTTGCCTTCTCTTCCAAGGAAATGGCACGTCTTTTCCCCTTTCTCCATTTGCCCTTGCCCTGGCCGTGGGCACCCATGAGAAGAGGCTGAGTCCCCTGGCCTCGTTCCCGAGGAGGGGGAATGCAGTCCTCCCATCTGGGATTTAGACACATTGAGGACATCTCCCCTGCACGGCCTTGCTTTCTGGCTGAAAAACCTCCCAGCTCTCTCAGCTTCTCCTCACAGGAAGGATGCTCCAGGCCCTTCAGCCTCTTGGTGGCCTTGCACTCGACTCGCTCCTCTAAGGCCATGTCTTTCTTCCGCTGGAAAGCCCTCCACTGGAGACACGACTCCCCACGGGGCCTCACCAGTGCTGAAGAGAGAGCAAGATCACTTTCACCGACCTGCTGGCAATGCTCTTCCCAACGCCACCCCGGGGGACTCCTGGCCTCTTGTGCCACAAGGCTGCATTGCTGCTTCGCAGTCAGCTTTTCCTCTGCCAGCACCACAAAGTCGTGCTCAGCAAAGCTGCTTTCCAGCTCCTCGGCCCCCAGCCTCTCCTCGTCCCCAGACGCAGGACTTGGCACTTCCCCCTCTTGACCTTCCGGAGATTCCTCTCTGCCCCGTTCTCCAGCCTCTCCAGCTCCCTGGCAATACTGTCAAACCATCCGGTGCCGCAGCCGCTCCTCCAGATTTTGCATCATTTGCCAACTTGCCGAGGGGGCGCTCCGTCCCCGGGCCCACCTCATCGATGAGGCTCTTGGACAGGGTTGGCCTCACGCACCCGAGTCCTGGGCTACACCAACTGAGACTTGCCTCCGTCTGCACTTTGGGCCGCTCGCCACAAGCCTCTGGGACCAGCCCTTCAACCCCTTGCGCATCCTGTGGTCTCCCTCCACTTACACAAGCCGGCATTTCTCCGCTTGTCTAGGAGCGTGCAACGGGAGAAAGTGTCAAAGGCTTCACTGAAAGGTCAAGGTAAACACCAGCCACGACTCTCTCGTCATCCACAAAGCTAGTCACCTCAACGGAGAAAACACGGAGGTCAGTCAAGCACGACTTCCCCTTCGTAAATCCACGCCGATGACTCTCCATCGCCTGCTTGTCCTTGCTGGGTTTGGCAGTGCTCTCCAGGACCATTTCCTCCATCCCCTTTCTTGAAAACTAGGTCAGCCTAGGCAACCTCTTCTTACCCAGATCGTCCCTCCGGGTCTTCTTCACGATAGAAGGGCTGGCAGCTCGCTTCCAGCCATCACAAAACGCCCCCAGGCACCATGACCTTCACAAGGTCATGGAGAGTGGCCTCCCGAGGACATGAGACAGCTCCCTCAGCAGTCGCAGCTACAAGGCCTCAGGTCCCACACACTTGCTTACCTCCAGATGCACGGCACTCCTTCATCATCCTCAGCAAGAGGCACTGCTCACCTGACAAAGAGCCTGCTAAACACTCACCTCGGCTCAATGGGGCAGGCCTTGCCAGACCTCAACTCTTCGGCGTGCAGCCACCACCTCCCGGGCCTTGACTCTGCACCCACGTAAAGCATGCTTGCCTCCAGTGCCTGCTGCAGTCTCCAAATCCTCTTTCTGCCCGTCAAACACTGTGCAGAGAAGTGGCCTCACCCCAAAGGCAGATCCCAAAGGCCCTGCGTCACCAGGCTCACCTGCCGGCCGCTCCAGCTCACCCTCTGCCTCTCTCCACACTCCCGGGCTCTCCACAAACTCACTTGCCCTTGTGAGGCTCCCCAGAGCAAGCACGGAGTCACGCCAGAGACCAGGCTTCATCAAACAGACGAGGCCCAGCTAAGGGAAGCGCTACGGAGGGGCCAACACAAGCCTTTGGGGAGGGTGGCAGGGCTCCGCCCACCACAGGGCTTGCCAGCTCTGGACGTGGGCTGCCAGGGCAACATCCTGCTCCCGCAAGCCGCCCTCCTCTGCCTGCTCCCACTCACACCCCCACGGACGGCACCGAGGGGCCACAACCACAAACAGGCAGCCTCCTTTCTCCCACCTACAACCTCACAAGCAAGAGGGGCACCAAGACACGTGCAGAGCACACCCAGCTGTGGCTTTAGGCCAGGCCTAAAGACAGCCTCAGTCACCTGGCAGCAAGGCCAGCAGGGACCAAGTGCCATGGAAGGGGCAGCGCCTCATGCCTGGCACGCCTCAAAGAAGAGACCAGCCTTCCACGGCTGCGAGGAAAGGGGGCCCCCGCTTCACAATGCACAGGCAAACCACACCACATGAGTGCCATGGCATGACCTCACTGACGACACCCCACCTCTCCAACGCTTTGGTCGCGTATGCTGCCTGCCCTGACACGCGCCATCAAACCAAGCCTTTGGCCTCTAATAGTCTCACTTAAAAGCTGCCGCCAGGGCCAAGGGCATACCTCCTCAAGAAGAGGACATGAAAGTGCACAATTGCAGAAGGAAAACACGCCCCACCTCATGACCTGCATGACTGTGGCATGCAACAGCCGCTTGCTGCAAAATGCCGTCATGTGCCAAGGCTTTCTTACAACCATGGACACTCGGCGACCAGTATAAAAGCCGGCCCAGCACGTCTCTCCCTCACACACTTCTCCTCGTGCCTTCTCCGCCAACGTCAACAAGGTGAGCCTGAACCCCCTTCCCCTCCTTCCCCTCCTTCCCCTTCTTCCCCTTCTTCCCCTGCCCCACCTGGCCCGGCTCTTCCAGCACGCTGTGCCCCCAACTCAGCAGCCCTGACGCCTCCTCACCGCCACGCTCCCCACAGACACACAACACACCTCCATGCTCACTCGCCCTCCTGCAACACCACCCCTCGCACCCCCACGCCCCTACGCTTTCTCAACACCCTCTCTTCCAGGGACCCTCCAGCCCACACACATGGCCTGCTACGACCTCTGCCGCCCCTGCGGACCCACCCCGCTGGCTAACAGCTGCAACGAGCCCTGTGTCAGGCAGTGCGAGGAGTCCCGCGTCGTCATCCAGCCTCCCGCCGTGCTGGTCACCCTGCCAGGACCCATCCTCAGCTCCTTCCCCCAGAGCACCGCCGTCGGCTCCTCCTCATCGGCTGCCGTGGGCAACGTCCTCGGCTCCCAGGGAGTGCCCGTCTCTTCCGGCCGCTTCGGCTACGGCTATGGCTTTGGAGGCCTGGGCTGCTACGGCGGCATAAGGGGCTGCTACCCCTGCTAAGGGCCCTGCCCACCACCCCTGATACCAACAGCACGCACCCTGCAAGCCAGGGCATGGACTGAGGACGCACCTCCGGGCTCTTGCTGCCATGTGGACCTGCCCTCCACGGCTCCTCCTCTCAAGGCACCAAGCAAGGAAGCAGGGAAGGGGCCAACCCAGCCTGCCTGGACACATGGCCCACGCATCTCCTCCTCCTCTCCCACTTCCTTCCTTGCATCGCCCCTTCTACTGTCTCCAGTACTGCCCGCTGCAATCACTTTCTCACAAGCCATAGACCACCGGGGACCTCCGGCGTACCGCTCCCACTGTGCGGCAGGAAGTTCTTGCTGCTCTGGCAAGGTCCTCTCTCGCACACGGCACCTCAGCTGATGGTCGCTAGACTTGCACCTCAGACCGCTTCCCTTCCACTTGGTGCTCCTGCCTTTTTGCTCTCTTTTGTCCATCAATAAAGTTCTCCTGCATCCCAGCCTGTGAGGTCTCCTCTTTCCTCCTTCTCCCAAGGTTCCTCCAACCTCACCCAGTACAAAGCCAGGGCTCAAGAGGCCAGCGGGGTGGGTGGAAAAGGGCTACGAGACTTTGCTTAACAAGTGTGGCCCCAGCAACACCGCCACCGCCACCACAACAGAGCAGCACAGCGGGGGCTTCCACCCCACCATACAAGCCCTTCACTTGCCTAAACATAGCTTTGAACGTTCCAATGCATTCTACCCATGCCTCTGACAGCAGCTCCCCAGGGCAGCATGCACTTCGCCAACTCCCTTCCCCCGCAAGCCTCTCTGGCCATCACAGCAACCAGAAGCACAGCCAACAGAATCCCTGAGTGCGCAAGGAACCTCTGGACATCATGCAGCTCTCAACGTGAGCAGAGTCAGCTCGAGCATGCTGTCCTCGACCGTGTGCAGTCAGGTTTACAGGATCCCCAAGGACGGGGACTGCCACACCTCTCTGCGCAAGCGGCTCCACTGCTTCCCCACCCTCACACGGAAAAAGACTTGCCTTCTCTTCCAAGGAAATGGCACGTCTTTTCCCCTTTCTCCATTTGCCCTTGCCCTGGCCGTGGGCACCCATGAGAAGAGGCTGAGTCCCCTGGCCTCGTTCCCGAGGAGGGGGAATGCAGTCCTCCCATCTGGGATTCAGACACATTGAAGACATCTCCCCTGCACGGCCTTGCTTTCTGGCTGAAAAACCTCCCAGCTCTCTCAGCTTCTCCTCACAGGAAGGATGCTCCAGGCCCTTCAGCCTCTTGGTGGCCTTGCACTCGACTCGCTCCTCTAAGGCCATGTCTTTCTTCCGCTGGAAAGCCCTCCACTGGAGACACGACTCCCCACGGGGCCTCACCAGTGCTGAAGAGAGAGCAAGATCACTTTCACCGACCTGCTGGCAATGCTCTTCCCAACGCCACCCCGGGGGACTCCTGGCCTCTTGTGCCACAAGGCTGCATTGCTGCTTCGCAGTCAGCTTTTCCTCTGCCAGCACCACAAAGTCGTGCTCAGCAAAGCTGCTTTCCAGCTCCTCGGCCCCCAGCCTCTCCTCGTCCCCAGACGCAGGACTTGGCACTTCCCCCTCTTGACCTTCCGGAGATTCCTCTCTGCCCCGTTCTCCAGCCTCTCCAGCTCCCTGGCAATACTGTCAAACCATCCGGTGCTGCAGCCGCTCCTCCAGATTTTGCATCATTTACCAACTTGCCGAGGGGGCGCTCCGTCCCTGGGCCCACCTCATCGATGAGGCTCTTGGACAGGGTTGGCCTCACGCACCCGAGTCCTGGGCTACACCAACTGAGACTTGCCTCCGTCTGCACTTTGGGCCGCTCACCACAAGCCTCTGGGACCAGCCCTTCAACCCCTTGCGCATCCTGTGGTCTCCCTCCACTTACACAAGCCGGCATTTCTCCGCTTGTCTAGGACCGTGCAACGGGAGAAAGTGTCACAGGCTTCACTGAAAGGTCAAGGTAAACACCAGCCACGACTCTCTCGTCATCCACAAAGCTAGTCACTTCAACGGAGAAAACACGGAGGTCAGTCAAGCACGACTTCCCCTTCGTAAATCCACGCCGATGACTCTCCATCGCCTGCTTGTCCTTGCTGGGCTTGGCAGTGCTCTCCAGGACCATTTCCTCCATCCCCCTTTCTTGGAAACTAGGTCAGCCTAGGCAACCTCTTCTTACCCAGATCGTCCCTCCGGGTCTTCTTCACAATAGAAGGGCTGGCAGCTCTCTTCCAGCCATCACAAAACGCCCCCAGGCACCATGACCTTCACAAGGTCATGGAGAGTGGCCTCCCGAGGACATGAGACAGCTCCCTCAGCAGTCGCAGCTACAAGGCCTCAGGTCCCACATGCACGGCACTCCTTCATCATCCTCAGCAAGAGGCACTGCTCACCTGACAAAGAGCCTGCTAAACACTCACCTCGGCTCAATGGGGCAGGCCTTGCCAGACCTCAACTCTTCGGCGTGTAGCCACCACCTCCCGGGCCTTGACTCTGCACCCACGTACAGCATGCTTGCCTCCAGTGCCTGCTGCAGTCTCCAAATCCTCTTTCTGCCCATCAAACACTGTGCAGAGAAGTGGCCTCACCCCAAAGGCAGATCCCAAAGGCCCTGCGTCACCAGGCTCACCTGCCGGCCGCTCCAGCTCACCCTCTGCCTCTCGCCACACTCCCGGGCTCTCCACAAACTCACTTGCCCTTGTGAGGCTCCCCAGAGCAAGCACGGAGTCACGCCAGAGACCAGGCTTCATCAAACAGACGAGGCCCAGCTAAGGGAAGCGCTACGGAGGGGCCAACACAAGCCTTTGGGGAGGGTGGCAGGGCTCCGCCCACCACAGGGCTTGCCAGCTCTGGACGTGGGCTGCCAGGGCAACATCCTGCTCCCGCAAGCCGCCCTCCTCTGCCTGCTCCCACTCACACCCCCACGGACGGCACCGAGGGGCCACAACCACAAACAGGCAGCCTCCTTTCTCCCACCTACAACCTCACAAGCAAGAGGGGCACCAAGACACGTGCAGAGCACACCCAGCTGTGGCTTTAGGCCAGGCCTAAAGACAGCCTCAGTCACCTGGCAGCAAGGCCAGCAGGGACCAAGTGCCATGGAAGGGGCAGCGCCTCATGCCTGGCACGCCTCAAAGAAGAGACCAGCCTTCCACGGCTGCGAGGAAAGGGGGCCCCTGCTTCACAATGCACAGGCAAACCACACCACATGAGTGCCATGGCATGACCTCACTGACGACACCCCACCTCTCCAACGCTTTGGTCGCGTATGCTGCCTGCCCTGACACGCGCCATCAAACCAAGCCTTTGGCCTCTAATAGTCTCACTTAAAAGCTGCCGCCAGGGCCAAGGGCATACATCCTCAAGAAGAGGACATGAAAGTGCACAATTGCAGAAGGAAAACACACCCCACCTCATGACCTGCATGACTGTGGCATGCAACAGCCACTTGCTGCAAAACGCCGTCATGTGCCAAGGCTTTCTTACACCTCGGGCACTCGGCAACCAGTATAAAAGCCGGCCCAGCACCTCTCTCCCTCACACACTTCTCCTCGTGCCTTCTCCGCCAACGTCAACAAGGTGAGCCTGAACCCCCTTCCCCTCCTTCCCCTTCTTCCCCTTCTTCCCCTGCCCCACCTGGCCCAGCTCTTCCAGCATGCTCTGCCCCCAACTCAGCAGCCCTGACGCCTCCTCACCGCCACGCTCCCCACAGACACACAACACACCTCCATGCTCACTCGCCCTCCTGCAACACCACCCCTCGCACCCGCACGCCCCTACGCTTTCTCAACACCCTCTCTTCCAGGGACCCTCCAGCCCACACACATGGCCTGCTACGACCTCTGCCGCCCCTGCGGACCCACCCCGCTGGCTAACAGCTGCAACGAGCCCTGTGTCAGGCAGTGCGAGGAGTCCCGCGTCGTCATCCAGCCTCCCGCCGTGCTGGTCACCCTGCCAGGACCCATCCTCAGCTCCTTCCCCCAGAGCACCGCCGTCGGCTCCTCCTCATCGGCTGCCGTGGGCAACGTCCTCGGCTCCCAGGGAGTGCCCGTCTCTTCCGGCCGCTTCGGCTACGGCTATGGCTTTGGAGGCCTGGGCTGCTACGGCGGCATAAGGGGCTGCTACCCCTGCTAAGGGCCCTGCCCACCACCCCTGACACCAACAGCACGCACCCTGCAAGCCAGGGCATGGACTGAGGACGCACCTCCGGGCTCTTGCTGCCATGTGGACCTGCCCTCCACGGCTCCTCCTCTCAAGGCACCAAGCAAGGAAGCAGGGAAGGGGCCAACCCAGCCTGCCTGGACACATGGCCCACGCATCTCCTCCTCCTCTCCCACTTCCTTCCTTGCATCGCCCCTTCTGCTATCTCCAGTACTGCCCGCTGCAATCACTTTCTCACAAGCCATAGACCTCCGGGGACCTCCGGCGTACCGCTCCCACTGTGCGGCAGGAAGTTCTTGCTGCTCTGGCAAGGTCCTCTCTCGCACACGGCACCTCAGCTGATGGTCGCTAGACTTGCACCTCAGACCGCTTCCCTTCCACTTGGTGCTCCTGCATTTTTGCTCTCTTTTGTGCATCAATAAAGTTCTCCTGCATCCCAGCCTGTGAGGTCTCCTCTTCCCTCCTTCTCCCAAGGTTCCTCCGACCTCACCCAGTACAAAGCCAGGGCTCAAGAGGCCAGCGGGGTGGGTGGAAAAGGGCTACGAGACTTTGCTTAACAAGTGTGGCCCCAGCAACACCGCCACCGCCACCACAACAGAGCAGCACAGCGGGGGCTTCCACCCCACCATACAAGCCCTTCACTTGCCTAAACATAGCTTTGAACGTTCCAATGCATTCTACCCATGCCTCTGACAGCAGCTCCCCAGGGCAGCATGCACTTCGCCAACTCCCTTCCCCCGCAAGCCTCTCTGGCCATCACAGCAACCAGAAGCACAGCCAACAGAATCCCTGAGTGCGCAAGGAACCTCTGGACATCATGCAGCACTCAACGTGAGCAGAGTCAGCTCGAGCATGCTGTCCACGACCATGTGCAGTCAGGTTTTCAGGATCCCCAAGGACGGGGACTGCCACACCTCTCTGCGCAAGCGGCTCCACTGCTTCCCCACCCTCACACGGAAAAAGGCTTGCCTTCTCTTCCAAGGAAATGGCACGTCTTTTCCCCTTTCTCCATTTGCCCTTGCCCTGGCCGTGGGCACCCATGAGAAGAGGCTGAGTCCCCTGGCCTCGTTCCCGAGGAGGGGGAATGCAGTCCTCCCATCTGGGATTTAGACACATTGAGGACATCTCCCCTGCACGGCCTTGCTTTCTGGCTGAAAAACCTCCCAGCTCTCTCAGCTTCTCCTCACAGGAAGGATGCTCCAGGCCCTTCAGCCTCTTGGTGGCCTTGCACTCGACTCGCTCCTCTAAGGCCATGTCTTTCTTCCGCTGGAAAGCCCTCCACTGGAGACACGACTCCCCACGGGGCCTCACCAGTGCTGAAGAGAGAGCAAGATCACTTTCACCGACCTGCTGGCAATGCTCTTCCCAACGCCACCCCGGGGGACTCCTGGCCTCTTGTGCCACAAGGCTGCATTGCTGCTTCGCAGTCAGCTTTTCCTCTGCCAGCACCACAAAGTTGTGCTCAGCAAAGCTGCTTTCCAGCTCCTCGGCCCCCAGCCTCTCCTCGTCCCCAGACGCAGGACTTGGCACTTCCCCCTCTTGACCTTCCGGAGATTCCTCTCTGCCCCGTTCTCCAGCCTCTCCAGCTCCCTGGCAATACTGTCAAACCATCCGGTGCCGCAGCCGCTCCTCCAGATTTTGCATCATTTGCCAACTTGCCGAGGGGGCGCTCCGTCCCCGGGCCCACCTCATCGATGAGGCTCTTGGACAGGGTTGGCCTCACGCACCCGAGTCCTGGGCTACACCAACTGAGACTTGCCTCCGTCTGCACTTTGGGCCGCTCGCCACAAGCCTCTGGGACCAGCCCTTCAACCCCTTGCGCATCCTGTGGTCTCCCTCCACTTACACAAGCCGGCATTTCTCCGCTTGTCTAGGAGCGTGCAACGGGAGAAAGTGTCAAAGGCTTCACTGAAAGGTCAAGGTAAACACCAGCCACGACTCTCTCGTCATCCACAAAGCTAGTCACCTCAACGGAGAAAACACGGAGGTCAGTCAAGCACGACTTCCCCTTCGTAAATCCACGCCGATGACTCTCCATCGCCTGCTTGTCCTTGCTGGGTTTGGCAGTGCTCTCCAGGACCATTTCCTCCATCCCCTTTCTTGAAAACTAGGTCAGCCTAGGCAACCTCTTCTTACCCAGATCGTCCCTCCGGGTCTTCTTCACGATAGAAGGGCTGGCAGCTCGCTTCCAGCCATCACAAAACGCCCCCAGGCACCATGACCTTCACAAGGTCATGGAGAGTGGCCTCCCGAGGACATGAGACAGCTCCCTCAGCAGTCGCAGCTACAAGGCCTCAGGTCCCACACACTTGCTTACCTCCAGATGCACGGCACTCCTTCATCATCCTCAGCAAGAGGCACTGCTCACCTGACAAAGAGCCTGCTAAACACTCACCTCGGCTCAATGGGGCAGGCCTTGCCAGACCTCAACTCTTCGGCGTGCAGCCACCACCTCCCGGGCCTTGACTCTGCACCCACGTAAAGCATGCTTGCCTCCAGTGCCTGCTGCAGTCTCCAAATCCTCTTTCTGCCCATCAAACACTGTGCAGAGAAGTGGCCTCACCCCAAAGGCAGATCCCAAAGGCCCTGCGTCACCAGGCTCACCTGCCGGCCGCTCCAGCTCACCCTCTGCCTCTCTCCACACTCCCGGGCTCTCCACAAACTCACTTGCCCTTGTGAGGCTCCCCAGAGCAAGCACGGAGTCACGCCAGAGACCAGGCTTCATCAAACAGACGAGGCCCAGCTAAGGGAAGCGCTACGGAGGGGCCAACACAAGCCTTTGGGGAGGGTGGCAGGGCTCCGCCCACCACAGGGCTTGCCAGCTCTGGACGTGGGCTGCCAGGGCAACATCCTGCTCCCGCAAGCCGCCCTCCTCTGCCTGCTCCCACTCACACCCCCACGGACGGCACCGAGGGGCCACAACCACAAACAGGCAGCCTCCTTTCTCCCACCTACAACCTCACAAGCAAGAGGGGCACCAAGACACGTGCAGAGCACACCCAGCTGTGGCTTTAGGCCAGGCCTAAAGACAGCCTCAGTCACCTGGCAGCAAGGCCAGCAGGGACCAAGTGCCATGGAAGGGGCAGCGCCTCATGCCTGGCACGCCTCAAAGAAGAGACCAGCCTTCCACGGCTGCGAGGAAAGGGGGCCCCCGCTTCACAATGCACAGGCAAACCACACCACATGAGTGCCATGGCATGACCTCACTGACGACACCCCACCTCTCCAACGCTTTGGTCGCGTATGCTGCCTGCCCTGACACGCGCCATCAAACCAAGCCTTTGGCCTCTAATAGTCTCACTTAAAAGCTGCCGCCAGGGCCAAGGGCATACCTCCTCAAGAAGAGGACATGAAAGTGCACAATTGCAGAAGGAAAACACGCCCCACCTCATGACCTGCATGACTGTGGCATGCAACAGCCGCTTGCTGCAAAATGCCGTCATGTGCCAAGGCTTTCTTACAACCATGGACACTCGGCGACCAGTATAAAAGCCGGCCCAGCACGTCTCTCCCTCACACACTTCTCCTCGTGCCTTCTCCGCCAACGTCAACAAGGTGAGCCTGAACCCCCTTCCCCTCCTTCCCCTCCTTCCCCTTCTTCCCCTTCTTCCCCTGCCCCACCTGGCCCGGCTCTTCCAGCACGCTGTGCCCCCAACTCAGCAGCCCTGACGCCTCCTCACCGCCACGCTCCCCACAGACACACAACACACCTCCATGCTCACTCGCCCTCCTGCAACACCACCCCTCGCACCCCCACGCCCCTACGCTTTCTCAACACCCTCTCTTCCAGGGACCCTCCAGCCCACACACATGGCCTGCTACGACCTCTGCCGCCCCTGCGGACCCACCCCGCTGGCTAACAGCTGCAACGAGCCCTGTGTCAGGCAGTGCGAGGAGTCCCGCGTCGTCATCCAGCCTCCCGCCGTGCTGGTCACCCTGCCAGGACCCATCCTCAGCTCCTTCCCCCAGAGCACCGCCGTCGGCTCCTCCTCATCGGCTGCCGTGGGCAACGTCCTCGGCTCCCAGGGAGTGCCCGTCTCTTCCGGCCGCTTCGGCTACGGCTATGGCTTTGGAGGCCTGGGCTGCTACGGCGGCATAAGGGGCTGCTACCCCTGCTAAGGGCCCTGCCCACCACCCCCTGATACCAACAGCACGCACCCTGCAAGCCAGGGCATGGACTGAGGACGCACCTCCGGGCTCTTGCTGCCATGTGGACCTGCCCTCCACGGCTCCTCCTCTCAAGGCACCAAGCAAGGAAGCAGGGAAGGGGCCAACCCAGCCTGCCTGGACACATGGCCCACGCATCTCCTCCTCCTCTCCCACTTCCTTCCTTGCATCGCCCCTTCTACTGTCTCCAGTACTGCCCGCTGCAATCACTTTCTCACAAGCCATAGACCACCGGGGACCTCCGGCGTACCGCTCCCACTGTGCGGCAGGAAGTTCTTGCTGCTCTGGGCAAGGTCCTCTCTCGCACACGGCACCTCAGCTGATGGTCGCTAGACTTGCACCTCAGACCGCTTCCCTTCCACTTGGTGCTCCTGCCTTTTGCTCTCTTTTGTCCATCAATAAAGTTCTCCTGCATCCCAGCCTGTGAGGTCTCCTCTTTCCTCCTTCTCCCAAGGTTCCTCCAACCTCACCCAGTACAAAGCCAGGGCTCAAGAGGCCAGCGGGGTGGGTGGAAAAGGGCTACGAGACTTTGCTTAACAAGTGTGGCCCCAGCAACACCGCCACCGCCACCACAACAGAGCAGCACAGCGGGGGCTTCCACCCCACCATACAAGCCCTTCACTTGCCTAAACATAGCTTTGAACGTTCAATGCATTCTACCCATGCCTCTGACAGCAGCTCCCCAGGGCAGCATGCACTTCGCCAACTCCCTTCCCCCGCAAGCCTCTCTGGCCATCACAGCAACCAGAAGCACAGCCAACAGAATCCCTGAGTGCGCAAGGAACCTCTGGACATCATGCAGCTCTCAACGTGAGCAGAGTCAGCTCGAGCATGCTGTCCTCGACCGTGCGCAGTCAGGTTTACAGGATCCCCAAGGACGGGGACTGCCACACCTCTCTGCGCAAGCGGCTCCACTGCTTCCCCACCCTCACACGGAAAAAGACTTGCCTTCTCTTCCAAGGAAATGGCACGTCTTTTCCCCTTTCTCCATTTGCCCTTGCCCTGGCCGTGGGCACCCATGAGAAGAGGCTGAGTCCCCTGGCCTCGTTCCCGAGGAGGGGGAATGCAGTCCTCCCATCTGGGATTCAGACACATTGAAGACATCTCCCCTGCACGGCCTTGCTTTCTGCTGAAAAACCTCCCAGCTCTCTCAGCTTCTCCTCACAGGAAGGATGCTCCAGGCCCTTCAGCCTCTTGGTGGCCTTGCACTCGACTCGCTCCTCTAAGGCCATGTCTTTCTTCCGCTGGAAAGCCCTCCACTGGAGACACGACTCCCACGGGGCCTCACCAGTGCTGAAGAGAGAGCAAGATCACTTTCACCGACCTGCTGGCAATGCTCTTCCCAACGCCACCCCCGGGGGACTCCTGGCCTCTTGTGCCACAAGGCTGCATTGCTGCTTCGCAGTCAGCTTTTCCTCTGCCAGCACCACAAAGTCGTGCTCAGCAAAGCTGCTTTCCAGCTCCTCGGCCCCCAGCCTCTCCTCGTCCCCAGACGCAGGACTTGGCACTTCCCCCTCTTGACCTTCCGGAGATTCCTCTCTGCCCCGTTCTCCAGCCTCTCCAGCTCCCTGGCAATACTGTCAAACCATCCGGTGCTGCAGCCGCTCCTCCAGATTTTGCATCATTTACCAACTTGCCGAGGGGGCGCTCCGTCCCTGGGCCCACCTCATCGATGAGGCTCTTGGACAGGGTTGGCCTCACGCACCCGAGTCCTGGGCTACACCACCTGAGACTTGCCTCCGTCTGCACTTTGGGCCGCTCACCACAAGCCTCTGGACCAGCCCTTCAACCCCTTGCGCATCCTGTGGTCTCCCTCCACTTACACAAGCCGGCATTTCTCCGCTTGTCTAGGACCGTGCAACGGGAGAAAGTGTCACAGGCTTCACTGAAAGGTCAAGGTAAACACCAGCCACGACTCTCTCGTCATCCACAAAGCTAGTCACTTCAACGGAGAAAACACGGAGGTCAGTCAAGCACGACTTCCCCTTCGTAAATCCACGCCGATGACTCTCCATCGCCTGCTTGTCCTTGCTGGGCTTGGCAGTGCTCTCCAGGACCATTTCCTCCATCCCCCTTTCTTGGAAACTAGGTCAGCCTAGGCAACCTCTTCTTACCCAGATCGTCCCTCCGGGTCTTCTTCACAATAGAAGGGCTGGCAGCTCTCTTCCAGCCATCACAAAACGCCCCCAGGCACCATGACCTTCACAAGGTCATGGAGAGTGGCCTCCCGAGGACATGAGACAGCTCCCTCAGCAGTCGCAGCTACAAGGCCTCAGGTCCCACACACTTGCTTACCTCCAGACGCACGGCACTCCTTCATCATCCTCAGCAAGAGGCACTGCTCACCTGACAAAGAGCCTGCTAAACACTCACCTCGGCTCAATGGGGCAGGCCTTGCCAGACCCTCAACTCTTCGGCGTGTAGCCACCACCTCCCGGGCCTTGACTCTGCACCCACGTACAGCATGCTTGCCTCCAGTGCCTGCTGCAGTCTCCAAATCCTCTTTCTGCCCGTCAAACACTGTGCAGAGAAGTGGCCTCACCCCAAAGGCAGATCCCAAAGGCCCTGCGTCACCAGGCTCACCTGCCGGCTGCTCCAGCTCACCCTCTGCCTCTCTCCACACTCCCGGGCTCTCCACAAACTCACTTGCCCTTGCGAGGCTCCCCAGAGCAAGCACAAGAGTCACGCCAGAGACCAGGCTGCATCAAACGGACCAGCCCCAGCTAAGGGAAGCGCTACAGAGGGGCCACACAAGCCCTTGGGGAGGGTGGCAGGGCTCGCCCCACCACAGGGCTTGCCAACTCTGGACGTGGGCTGCCAAGGCAACATCCTGCTCCCGCAAGCCGCCCTCCTCTGCCTGCTCCCACTCACACCCCCACGGACGGCACCGAGGGGCCACAACCACAAACAGGCAGCCTCCTTTCTCCCACCTACAACCTCACAAGCAAGAGGGGCACCAAGACACGTGCAGAGCACACCCAGCTGTGGCTTTAGGCCAGGCCTAAAGACAGCCTCAGTCACCTGGCAGCAAGGCCAGCAGGGACCAAGTGCCATGGAAGGGGCAGCGCCTCATGCCTGGCACGCCTCAAAGAAGAGACCAGCCTTCCACGGCTGCGAGGAAAGGGGGCCCCCGCTTCACAATGCACAGGCAAACCACACCACATGAGTGCCATGGCATGACCTCACTGACGACACCCCACCTCTCCAACGCTTTGGTCGCGTATGCTGCCTGCCCTGACACGCGCCATCAAACCAAGCCTTTGGCCTCTAATAGTCTCACTTAAAAGCTGCCGCCAGGGCCAAGGGCACACGTCCTCAAGAAGAGGACATGAAAGTGCACAATTGCAGAAGGAAAACACGCCCCCACGTCATGACCTGCATGACTGTGGCATGCAACAGCCGCTAGCTGCAAAATGCCATCATGTGCCAAGGCTTTCTTACCACCTCGGGCACTCGGCGACCAGTATAAAAGCCGGCCCAGCACGCCTCTCCCTCACACACTTCTCCTCGTGCCTTCTCCTCCAACATCAACAAGGTGAGACTGAACCCCCTTCCCCTCCTTCCCCTCCTTCCCCTTCTTCCCCTTCTTCCCCTGCCCCACCTGGCCCGGCTCTTCCAGCACGCTCTGCCCCCAACTCAGCAGCCCTGACGCCTCCTCACCGCCACGCTCCCCACAGACACACAACACACCTCCACGCTCACTCTCCCTCCTGCAACACCACCCCTCGCACCCCCACGCCCCTACACTTTCTCAACACCCTCTCTTCCAGGGACCCTCCAGCCCACACACATGGCCTGCTACGACCTCTGCCGCCCCTGCGGACCCACCCCGCTGGCTAACAGCTGCAACGAGCCCTGTGTCAGGCAGTGCGAGGAGTCCCGCGTCGTCATCCAGCCTCCCGCCGTGCTGGTCACCCTGCCAGGACCCATCCTCAGCTCCTTCCCCCAGAGCACCGCCGTCGGCTCCTCCTCATCGGCTGCCGTGGGCAACGTCCTCGGCTCCCAGGGAGTGCCCGTCTCTTCCGGCCGCTTCGGCTACGGCTATGGCTTTGGAGGCCTGGGCTGCTACGGCGGCATAAGGGGCTGCTACCCCTGCTAAGGGCCCTGCCCACCACCCCTGATACCAACAGCACGCACCCTGCAAGCCAGGGCATGGACTGAGGACGCACCTCCGGGCTCTTGCTGCCATGTGGACCTGCCCTCCACGGCTCCTCCTCTCAAGGCACCAAGCAAGGAAGCAGGGAAGGGGCCAACCCAGCCTGCCTGGACACATGGCCCACGCATCTCCTCCTCCTCTCCCACTTCCTTCTTTGCATCGCCCCTTCTACTGTCTCCAGTACTGCCCGCTCCAATCACTTTCTCACAAGCCATAGACCACCGGGGACCTCCGGCGTACCGCTCCCACTGTGCGGCAGGAAGTTCTTGCTGCTCTGGCAAGGTCCTCTCTCGCACACGGCACCTCAGCTGATGGTCGCTAGACTTGCACCTCAGACCGCTTCCCTTCCACTTGGTGCTCCTGCCTTTTTGCTCTCTTTTGTCCATCAATAAAGTTCTCCTGCATCCCAGCCTGTGAGGTCTCCTCTTCCCTCCTTCTCCCAAGGTTCCTCCGACCTCACCCAGTACAAAGCCAGGGCTCAAGAGGCCAGCGGGGTGGGTGGAAAAGGGCTACGAGACTTTGCTTAACAAGTGTGGCCCCAGCAACACCGCCACCGCCACCACAACAGAGCAGCACAGCGGGGGCTTCCACCCCACCATACAAGCCCTTCACTTGCCTAAACATAGCTTTGAACGTTCCAATGCATTCTACCCATGCCTCTGACAGCAGCTCCCCAGGGCAGCATGCACTTTGCCAACTCCCTTCCCCCGCAAGCCTCTCTGGCCATCACAGCAACCAGAAGCACAGCCAACAGAATCCCTGAGTGCGCAAGGAACCTCTGGACATCATGCAGCTCTCAACGTGAGCAGAGTCAGCTCGAGCGTGCTGTCCTCGACCGTGTGCAGTCAGGTTTACAGGATCCCCAAGGACGGGGACTGCCACACCTCTCTGCGCAAGCGGCTCCACTGCTTCCCCACCCTCACACGGAAAAAGGCTTGCCTTCTCTTCCAAGGAAATGGCACGTCTTTTCCCCTTTCTCCATTTGCCCTTGCCCTGGCCGTGGGCACCCATGAGAAGAGGCTGAGTCCCCTGGCCTCGTTCCCGAGGAGGGGGAATGCAGTTCTCCCATCTGGGATTTAGACACATTGAGGACATCTCCCCTGCACGGCCTTGCTTTCTGGCTGAAAAACCTCCCAGCTCTCTCAGCTTCTCCTCACAGGAAGGATGCTCCAGGCCCTTCAGCCTCTTGGTGGCCTTGCACTCGACTCGCTCCTCTAAGGCCATGTCTTTCTTCCGCTGGAAAGCCCTCCACTGGAGACACGACTCCCCACGGGGCCTCACCAGTGCTGAAGAGAGAGCAAGATCACTTTCACCGACCTGCTGGCAATGCTCTTCCCAACGCCACCCCGGGGGACTCCTGGCCTCTTGTGCCACAAGGCTGCATTGCTGCTTCGCAGTCAGCTTTTCCTCTGCCAGCACCACAAAGTCGTGCTCAGCAAAGCTGCTTTCCAGCTCCTCGGCCCCCAGCCTCTCTTCGTCCCCAGACGCAGGACTTGGCACTTCCCCCTCTTGACCTTCCGGAGATTCCTCTCTGCCCCGTTCTCCAGCCTCTCCAGCTCCCTGGCAATACTGTCAAACCATCCGGTGCCGCAGCCGCTCCTCCAGATTTTGCATCATTTGCCAACTTGCCGAGGGGGCGCTCCGTCCCCGGGCCCACCTCATCGATGAGGCTCTTGGACAGGGTTGGCCTCACGCACCCGAGTCCTGGGCTACACCAACTGAGACTTGCCTCCGTCTGCACTTTGGGCCGCTCGCCACAAGCCTCTGGGACCAGCCCTTCAACCCCTTGCGCATCCTGTGGTCTCCCTCCACTTACACAAGCCGGCATTTCTCCGCTTGTCTAGGAGCGTGCAACGGGAGAAAGTGTCAAAGGCTTCACTGAAAGGTCAAGGTAAACACCAGCCACGACTCTCTCGTCATCCACAAAGCTAGTCACCTCAACGGAGAAAACACGGAGGTCAGTCAAGCACGACTTCCCCTTCGTAAATCCACGCCGATGACTCTCCATCGCCTGCTTGTCCTTGCTGGGTTTGGCAGTGCTCTCCAGGACCATTTCCTCCATCCCCTTTCTTGAAAACTAGGTCAGCCTAGGCAACCTCTTCTTACCCAGATCGTCCCTCCGGGTCTTCTTCACGATAGAAGGGCTGGCAGCTCGCTTCCAGCCATCACAAAACGCCCCCAGGCACCATGACCTTCACAAGGTCATGGAGAGTGGCCTCCCGAGGACATGAGACAGCTCCCTCAGCAGTCGCAGCTACAAGGCCTCAGGTCCCACATGCACGGCACTCCTTCATCATCCTCAGCAAGAGGCACTGCTCACCTGACAAAGAGCCTGCTAAACACTCACCTCGGCTCAATGGGGCAGGCCTTGCCAGACCTCAACTCTTCGGCGTGTAGCCACCACCTCCCGGGCCTTGACTCTGCACCCACGTACAGCATGCTTGCCTCCAGTGCCTGCTGCAGTCTCCAAATCCTCTTTCTGCCCGTCAAACACTGTGCAGAGAAGTGGCCTCACCCCAAAGGCAGATCCCAAAGGCCCTGCGTCACCAGGCTCACCTGCCGGCTGCTCCAGCTCACCCTCTGCCTCTCTCCACACTCCCGGGCTCTCCACAAACTCACTTGCCCTTGCGAGGCTCCCCAGAGCAAGCACAAGAGTCACGCCAGAGACCAGGCTGCATCAAACGGACCAGCCCCAGCTAAGGGAAGCGCTACAGAGGGGCCACACAAGCCCTTGGGGAGGGTGGCAGGGCTCGCCCCACCACAGGGCTTGCCAACTCTGGACGTGGGCTGCCAAGGCAACATCCTGCTCCCGCAAGCCGCCCTCCTCTGCCTGCTCCCACTCACACCCCCACGGACGGCACCGAGGGGCCACAACCACAAACAGGCAGCCTCCTTTCTCCCACCTACAACCTCACAAGCAAGAGGGGCACCAAGACACGTGCAGAGCACACCCAGCTGTGGCTTTAGGCCAGGCCTAAAGACAGCCTCAGTCACCTGGCAGCAAGGCCAGCAGGGACCAAGTGCCATGGAAGGGGCAGCGCCTCATGCCTGGCACGCCTCAAAGAAGAGACCAGCCTTCCACGGCTGCGAGGAAAGGGGGCCCCCGCTTCACAATGCACAGGCAAACCACACCACATGAGTGCCATGGCATGACCTCACTGACGACACCCCACCTCTCCAACGCTTTGGTCGCGTATGCTGCCTGCCCTGACACGCGCCATCAAACCAAGCCTTTGGCCTCTAATAGTCTCACTTAAAAGCTGCCGCCAGGGCCAAGGGCACACGTCCTCAAGAAGAGGACATGAAAGTGCACAATTGCAGAAGGAAAACACGCCCCCACATCATGACCTGCATGACTGTGGCATGCAACAGCCGCTAGCTGCAAAATGCCATCATGTGCCAAGGCTTTCTTACCACCTCGGGCACTCGGCGACCAGTATAAAAGCCGGCCCAGCACGCCTCTCCCTCACACACTTCTCCTCGTGCCTTCTCCTCCAACATCAACAAGGTGAGACTGAACCCCCTTCCCCTCCTTCCCCTCCTTCCCCTTCTTCCCCTTCTTCCCCTGCCCCACCTGGCCCGGCTCTTCCAGCACGCTCTGCCCCCAACTCAGCAGCCCTGACGCCTCCTCACCGCCACGCTCCCCACAGACACACAACACACCTCCACGCTCACTCTCCCTCCTGCAACACCACCCCTCGCACCCCCACGCCCCTACACTTTCTCAACACCCTCTCTTCCAGGGACCCTCCAGCCCACACACATGGCCTGCTACGACCTCTGCCGCCCCTGCGGACCCACCCCGCTGGCTAACAGCTGCAACGAGCCCTGTGTCAGGCAGTGCGAGGAGTCCCGCGTCGTCATCCAGCCTCCCGCCGTGCTGGTCACCCTGCCAGGACCCATCCTCAGCTCCTTCCCCCAGAGCACCGCCGTCGGCTCCTCCTCATCGGCTGCCGTGGGCAACGTCCTCGGCTCCCAGGGAGTGCCCGTCTCTTCCGGCCGCTTCGGCTACGGCTATGGCTTTGGAGGCCTGGGCTGCTACAGCGGCATAAGGGGCTGCTACCCCTGCTAAGGGCCCTGCCCACCACCCCTGATACCAACAGCACGCACCCTGCAAGCCAGGGCATGGACTGAGGACGCACCTCCGGGCTCTTGCTGCCATGTGGACCTGCCCTCCACGGCTCCTCCTCTCAAGGCACCAAGCAAGGAAGCAGGGAAGGGGCCAACCCAGCCTGCCTGGACACATGGCCCACGCATCTCCTCCTCCTCTCCCACTTCCTTCTTTGCATCGCCCCTTCTACTGTCTCCAGTACTGCCCGCTCCAATCACTTTCTCACAAGCCATAGACCACCGGGGACCTCCGGCGTACCGCTCCCACTGTGCGGCAGGAAGTTCTTGCTGCTCTGGCAAGGTCCTCTCTCGCACACGGCACCTCAGCTGATGGTCGCTAGACTTGCACCTCAGACCGCTTCCCTTCCACTTGGTGCTCCTGCCTTTTTGCTCTCTTTTGTCCATCAATAAAGTTCTCCTGCATCCCAGCCTGTGAGGTCTCCTCTTCCCTCCTTCTCCCAAGGTTCCTCCGACCTCACCCAGTACAAAGCCAGGGCTCAAGAGGCCAGCGGGGTGGGTGGAAAAGGGCTACGAGACTTTGCTTAACAAGTGTGGCCCCAGCAACACCGCCACCGCCACCACAACAGAGCAGCACAGCGGGGGCTTCCACCCCACCATACAAGCCCTTCACTTGCCTAAACATAGCTTTGAACGTTCCAATGCATTCTACCCATGCCTCTGACAGCAGCTCCCCAGGGCAGCATGCACTTTGCCAACTCCCTTCCCCCGCAAGCCTCTCTGGCCATCACAGCAACCAGAAGCACAGCCAACAGAATCCCTGAGTGCGCAAGGAACCTCTGGACATCATGCAGCTCTCAACGTGAGCAGAGTCAGCTCGAGCGTGCTGTCCTCGACCGTGTGCAGTCAGGTTTACAGGATCCCCAAGGACGGGGACTGCCACACCTCTCTGCGCAAGCGGCTCCACTGCTTCCCCACCCTCACACGGAAAAAGGCTTGCCTTCTCTTCCAAGGAAATGGCACGTCTTTTCCCCTTTCTCCATTTGCCCTTGCCCTGGCCGTGGGCACCCATGAGAAGAGGCTGAGTCCCCTGGCCTCGTTCCCGAGGAGGGGGAATGCAGTCCTCCCATCTGGGATTCAGACACATTGAAGACATCTCCCCTGCACGGCCTTGCTTTCTGGCTGAAAAACCTCCCAGCTCTCTCAGCTTCTCCTCACAGGAAGGATGCTCCAGGCCCTTCAGCCTCTTGGTGGCCTTGCACTCGACTCGCTCCTCTAAGGCCATGTCTTTCTTCCGCTGGAAAGCCCTCCACTGGAGACACGACTCCCCACGGGGCCTCACCAGTGCTGAAGAGAGAGCAAGATCACTTTCACCGACCTGCTGGCAATGCTCTTCCCAACGCCACCCCGGGGGACTCCTGGCCTCTTGTGCCACAAGGCTGCATTGCTGCTTCGCAGTCAGCTTTTCCTCTGCCAGCACCACAAAGTCGTGCTCAGCAAAGCTGCTTTCCAGCTCCTCGGCCCCCAGCCTCTCCTCGTCCCCAGACGCAGGACTTGGCACTTCCCCCTCTTGACCTTCCGGAGATTCCTCTCTGCCCCGTTCTCCAGCCTCTCCAGCTCCCTGGCAATACTGTCAAACCATCCGGTGCTGCAGCCGCTCCTCCAGATTTTGCATCATTTACCAACTTGCCGAGGGGGCGCTCCGTCCCTGGGCCCACCTCATCGATGAGGCTCTTGGACAGGGTTGGCCTCACGCACCCGAGTCCTGGGCTACACCACCTGAGACTTGCCTCCGTCTGCACTTTGGGCCGCTCACCACAAGCCTCTGGGACCAGCCCTTCAACCCCTTGCGCATCCTGTGGTCTCCCTCCACTTACACAAGCCGGCATTTCTCCGCTTGTCTAGGACCGTGCAACGGGAGAAAGTGTCACAGGCTTCACTGAAAGGTCAAGGTAAACACCAGCCACGACTCTCTCGTCATCCACAAAGCTAGTCACTTCAACGGAGAAAACACGGAGGTCAGTCAAGCACGACTTCCCCTTCGTAAATCCACGCCGATGACTCTCCATCGCCTGCTTGTCCTTGCTGGGCTTGGCAGTGCTCTCCAGGACCATTTCCTCCATCCCCCTTTCTTGGAAACTAGGTCAGCCTAGGCAACCTCTTCTTACCCAGATCGTCCCTCCGGGTCTTCTTCACAATAGAAGGGCTGGCAGCTCTCTTCCAGCCATCACAAAACGCCCCCAGGCACCATGACCTTCACAAGGTCATGGAGAGTGGCCTCCCGAGGACATGAGACAGCTCCCTCAGCAGTCGCAGCTACAAGGCCTCAGGTCCCACACACTTGCTTACCTCCAGACGCACGGCACTCCTTCATCATCCTCAGCAAGAGGCACTGCTCACCTGACAAAGAGCCTGCTAAACACTCACCTCGGCTCAATGGGGCAGGCCTTGCCAGACCTCAACTCTTCGGCGTGTAGCCACCACCTCCCGGGCCTTGACTCTGCACCCACGTACAGCATGCTTGCCTCCAGTGCCTGCTGCAGTCTCCAAATCCTCTTTCTGCCCATCAAACACTGTGCAGAGAAGTGGCCTCACCCCAAAGGCAGATCCCAAAGGCCCTGCGTCACCAGGCTCACCTGCCGGCCGCTCCAGCTCACCCTCTGCCTCTCGCCACACTCCCGGGCTCTCCACAAACTCACTTGCCCTTGTGAGGCTCCCCAGAGCAAGCACGGAGTCACGCCAGAGACCAGGCTTCATCAAACAGACCAGGCCCAGCTAAGGGAAGCGCTACGGAGGGGCCAACACAAGCCTTTGGGGAGGGTGGCAGGGCTCCGCCCACCACAGGGCTTGCCAGCTCTGGACGTGGGCTGCCAGGGCAACATCCTGCTCCCGCAAGCCGCCCTCCTCTGCCTGCTCCCACTCACACCCCCACGGACGGCACCGAGGGGCCACAACCACAAACAGGCAGCCTCCTTTCTCCCACCTACAACCTCACAAGCAAGAGGGGCACCAAGACACGTGCAGAGCACACCCAGCTGTGGCTTTAGGCCAGGCCTAAAGACAGCCTCAGTCACCTGGCAGCAAGGCCAGCAGGGACCAAGTGCCATGGAAGGGGCAGCGCCTCATGCCTGGCACGCCTCAAAGAAGAGACCAGCCTTCCACAGCTGCGAGGAAAGGGGGCCCCCGCTTCACAATGCACAGGCAAACCACACCACATGAGTGCCATGGCATGACCTCACTGACGACACCCCACCTCTCCAACGCTTTGGTCGCGTATGCTGCCTGCCCTGACACGCGCCATCAAACCAAGCCTTTGGCCTCTAATAGTCTCACTTAAAAGCTGCCGCCAGGGCCAAGGGCATACCTCCTCAAGAAGAGGACATGAAAGTGCACAATTGCAGAAGGAAAACACGCCCCACCTCATGACCTGCATGACTGTGGCATGCAACAGCCGCTTGCTGCAAAATGCCGTCATGTGCCAAGGCTTTCTTACAACCATGGACACTCGGCGACCAGTATAAAAGCCGGCCCAGCACGTCTCTCCCTCACACACTTCTCCTCGTGCCTTCTCCGCCAACGTCAACAAGGTGAGCCTGAACCCCCTTCCCCTCCTTCCCCTCCTTCCCCTTCTTCCCCTTCTTCCCCTGCCCCACCTGGCCCGGCTCTTCCAGCACGCTGTGCCCCCAACTCAGCAGCCCTGACGCCTCCTCACCGCCACGCTCCCCACAGACACACAACACACCTCCATGCTCACTCGCCCTCCTGCAACACCACCCCTCGCACCCCCACGCCCCTACGCTTTCTCAACACCCTCTCTTCCAGGGACCCTCCAGCCCACACACATGGCCTGCTACGACCTCTGCCGCCCCTGCGGACCCACCCCGCTGGCTAACAGCTGCAACGAGCCCTGTGTCAGGCAGTGCGAGGAGTCCCGCGTCGTCATCCAGCCTCCCGCCGTGCTGGTCACCCTGCCAGGACCCATCCTCAGCTCCTTCCCCCAGAGCACCGCCGTCGGCTCCTCCTCATCGGCTGCCGTGGGCAACGTCCTCGGCTCCCAGGGAGTGCCCGTCTCTTCCGGCCGCTTCGGCTACGGCTATGGCTTTGGAGGCCTGGGCTGCTACGGCGGCATAAGGGGCTGCTACCCCTGCTAAGGGCCCTGCCCACCACCCCTGATACCAACAGCACGCACCCTGCAAGCCAGGGCATGGACTGAGGACGCACCTCCGGGCTCTTGCTGCCATGTGGACCTGCCCTCCACGGCTCCTCCTCTCAAGGCACCAAGCAAGGAAGCAGGGAAGGGGCCAACCCAGCCTGCCTGGACACATGGCCCACGCATCTCCTCCTCCTCTCCCACTTCCTTCCTTGCATCGCCCCTTCTACTGTCTCCAGTACTGCCCGCTGCAATCACTTTCTCACAAGCCATAGACCACCGGGGACCTCCGGCGTACCGCTCCCACTGTGCGGCAGGAAGTTCTTGCTGCTCTGGCAAGGTCCTCTCTCGCACACGGCACCTCAGCTGATGGTCGCTAGACTTGCACCTCAGACCGCTTCCCTTCCACTTGGTGCTCCTGCCTTTTTGCTCTCTTTTGTCCATCAATAAAGTTCTCCTGCATCCCAGCCTGTGAGGTCTCCTCTTTCCTCCTTCTCCCAAGGTTCCTCCAACCTCACCCAGTACAAAGCCAGGGCTCAAGAGGCCAGCGGGGTGGGTGGAAAAGGGCTACGAGACTTTGCTTAACAAGTGTGGCCCCAGCAACACCGCCACCGCCACCACAACAGAGCAGCACAGCGGGGGCTTCCACCCCACCATACAAGCCCTTCACTTGCCTAAACATAGCTTTGAACGTTCCAATGCATTCTACCCATGCCTCTGACAGCAGCTCCCCAGGGCAGCATGCACTTCGCCAACTCCCTTCCCCCGCAAGCCTCTCTGGCCATCACAGCAACCAGAAGCACAGCCAACAGAATCCCTGAGTGCGCAAGGAACCTCTGGACATCATGCAGCTCTCAACGTGAGCAGAGTCAGCTCGAGCATGCTGTCCTCGACCGTGCGCAGTCAGGTTTACAGGATCCCCAAGGACGGGGACTGCCACACCTCTCTGCGCAAGCGGCTCCACTGCTTCCCCACCCTCACACGGAAAAAGACTTGCCTTCTCTTCCAAGGAAATGGCACGTCTTTTCCCCTTTCTCCATTTGCCCTTGCCCTGGCCGTGGGCACCCATGAGAAGAGGCTGAGTCCCCTGGCCTCGTTCCCGAGGAGGGGGAATGCAGTCCTCCCATCTGGGATTCAGACACATTGAAGACATCTCCCCTGCACGGCCTTGCTTTCTGGCTGAAAAACCTCCCAGCTCTCTCAGCTTCTCCTCACAGGAAGGATGCTCCAGGCCCTTCAGCCTCTTGGTGGCCTTGCACTCGACTCGCTCCTCTAAGGCCATGTCTTTCTTCCGCTGGAAAGCCCTCCACTGGAGACACGACTCCCCACGGGGCCTCACCAGTGCTGAAGAGAGAGCAAGATCACTTTCACCGACCTGCTGGCAATGCTCTTCCCAACGCCACCCCGGGGGACTCCTGGCCTCTTGTGCCACAAGGCTGCATTGCTGCTTCGCAGTCAGCTTTTCCTCTGCCAGCACCACAAAGTCGTGCTCAGCAAAGCTGCTTTCCAGCTCCTCGGCCCCCAGCCTCTCCTCGTCCCCAGACGCAGGACTTGGCACTTCCCCCTCTTGACCTTCCGGAGATTCCTCTCTGCCCCGTTCTCCAGCCTCTCCAGCTCCCTGGCAATACTGTCAAACCATCCGGTGCTGCAGCCGCTCCTCCAGATTTTGCATCATTTACCAACTTGCCGAGGGGGCGCTCCGTCCCTGGGCCCACCTCATCGATGAGGCTCTTGGACAGGGTTGGCCTCACGCACCCGAGTCCTGGGCTACACCACCTGAGACTTGCCTCCGTCTGCACTTTGGGCCGCTCACCACAAGCCTCTGGGACCAGCCCTTCAACCCCTTGCGCATCCTGTGGTCTCCCTCCACTTACACAAGCCGGCATTTCTCCGCTTGTCTAGGACCGTGCAACGGGAGAAAGTGTCACAGGCTTCACTGAAAGGTCAAGGTAAACACCAGCCACGACTCTCTCGTCATCCACAAAGCTAGTCACTTCAACGGAGAAAACACGGAGGTCAGTCAAGCACGACTTCCCCTTCGTAAATCCACGCCGATGACTCTCCATCGCCTGCTTGTCCTTGCTGGGCTTGGCAGTGCTCTCCAGGACCATTTCCTCCATCCCCCTTTCTTGGAAACTAGGTCAGCCTAGGCAACCTCTTCTTACCCAGATCGTCCCTCCGGGTCTTCTTCACAATAGAAGGGCTGGCAGCTCTCTTCCAGCCATCACAAAACGCCCCCAGGCACCATGACCTTCACAAGGTCATGGAGAGTGGCCTCCCGAGGACATGAGACAGCTCCCTCAGCAGTCGCAGCTACAAGGCCTCAGGTCCCACACACTTGCTTACCTCCAGACGCACGGCACTCCTTCATCATCCTCAGCAAGAGGCACTGCTCACCTGACAAAGAGCCTGCTAAACACTCACCTCGGCTCAATGGGGCAGGCCTTGCCAGACCTCAACTCTTCGGCGTGTAGCCACCACCTCCCGGGCCTTGACTCTGCACCCACGTACAGCATGCTTGCCTCCAGTGCCTGCTGCAGTCTCCAAATCCTCTTTCTGCCCGTCAAACACTGTGCAGAGAAGTGGCCTCACCCCAAAGGCAGATCCCAAAGGCCCTGCGTCACCAGGCTCACCTGCCGGCTGCTCCAGCTCACCCTCTGCCTCTCTCCACACTCCCGGGCTCTCCACAAACTCACTTGCCCTTGCGAGGCTCCCCAGAGCAAGCACAAGAGTCACGCCAGAGACCAGGCTGCATCAAACGGACCAGCCCCAGCTAAGGGAAGCGCTACAGAGGGGCCACACAAGCCCTTGGGGAGGGTGGCAGGGCTCGCCCCACCACAGGGCTTGCCAACTCTGGACGTGGGCTGCCAAGGCAACATCCTGCTCCCGCAAGCCGCCCTCCTCTGCCTGCTCCCACTCACACCCCCACGGACGGCACCGAGGGGCCACAACCACAAACAGGCAGCCTCCTTTCTCCCACCTACAACCTCACAAGCAAGAGGGGCACCAAGACACGTGCAGAGCACACCCAGCTGTGGCTTTAGGCCAGGCCTAAAGACAGCCTCAGTCACCTGGCAGCAAGGCCAGCAGGGACCAAGTGCCATGGAAGGGGCAGCGCCTCATGCCTGGCACGCCTCAAAGAAGAGACCAGCCTTCCACGGCTGCGAGGAAAGGGGGCCCCCGCTTCACAATGCACAGGCAAACCACACCACATGAGTGCCATGGCATGACCTCACTGACGACACCCCACCTCTCCAACGCTTTGGTCGCGTATGCTGCCTGCCCTGACACGCGCCATCAAACCAAGCCTTTGGCCTCTAATAGTCTCACTTAAAAGCTGCCGCCAGGGCCAAGGGCACACGTCCTCAAGAAGAGGACATGAAAGTGCACAATTGCAGAAGGAAAACACGCCCCCACGTCATGACCTGCATGACTGTGGCATGCAACAGCCGCTAGCTGCAAAATGCCATCATGTGCCAAGGCTTTCTTACCACCTCGGGCACTCGGCGACCAGTATAAAAGCCGGCCCAGCACGCCTCTCCCTCACACACTTCTCCTCGTGCCTTCTCCTCCAACATCAACAAGGTGAGACTGAACCCCCTTCCCCTCCTTCCCCTCCTTCCCCTTCTTCCCCTTCTTCCCCTGCCCCACCTGGCCCGGCTCTTCCAGCACGCTCTGCCCCCAACTCAGCAGCCCTGACGCCTCCTCACCGCCACGCTCCCCACAGACACACAACACACCTCCACGCTCACTCTCCCTCCTGCAACACCACCCCTCGCACCCCCACGCCCCTACACTTTCTCAACACCCTCTCTTCCAGGGACCCTCCAGCCCACACACATGGCCTGCTACGACCTCTGCCGCCCCTGCGGACCCACCCCGCTGGCTAACAGCTGCAACGAGCCCTGTGTCAGGCAGTGCGAGGAGTCCCGCGTCGTCATCCAGCCTCCCGCCGTGCTGGTCACCCTGCCAGGACCCATCCTCAGCTCCTTCCCCCAGAGCACCGCCGTCGGCTCCTCCTCATCGGCTGCCGTGGGCAACGTCCTCGGCTCCCAGGGAGTGCCCGTCTCTTCCGGCCGCTTCGGCTACGGCTATGGCTTTGGAGGCCTGGGCTGCTACGGCGGCATAAGGGGCTGCTACCCCTGCTAAGGGCCCTGCCCACCACCCCTGATACCAACAGCACGCACCCTGCAAGCCAGGGCATGGACTGAGGACGCACCTCCGGGCTCTTGCTGCCATGTGGACCTGCCCTCCACGGCTCCTCCTCTCAAGGCACCAAGCAAGGAAGCAGGGAAGGGGCCAACCCAGCCTGCCTGGACACATGGCCCACGCATCTCCTCCTCCTCTCCCACTTCCTTCTTTGCATCGCCCCTTCTACTGTCTCCAGTACTGCCCGCTCCAATCACTTTCTCACAAGCCATAGACCACCGGGGACCTCCGGCGTACCGCTCCCACTGTGCGGCAGGAAGTTCTTGCTGCTCTGGCAAGGTCCTCTCTCGCACACGGCACCTCAGCTGATGGTCGCTAGACTTGCACCTCAGACCGCTTCCCTTCCACTTGGTGCTCCTGCCTTTTTGCTCTCTTTTGTCCATCAATAAAGTTCTCCTGCATCCCAGCCTGTGAGGTCTCCTCTTCCCTCCTTCTCCCAAGGTTCCTCCGACCTCACCCAGTACAAAGCCAGGGCTCAAGAGGCCAGCGGGGTGGGTGGAAAAGGGCTACGAGACTTTGCTTAACAAGTGTGGCCCCAGCAACACCGCCACCGCCACCACAACAGAGCAGCACAGCGGGGGCTTCCACCCCACCATACAAGCCCTTCACTTGCCTAAACATAGCTTTGAACGTTCCAATGCATTCTACCCATGCCTCTGACAGCAGCTCCCCAGGGCAGCATGCACTTTGCCAACTCCCTTCCCCCGCAAGCCTCTCTGGCCATCACAGCAACCAGAAGCACAGCCAACAGAATCCCTGAGTGCGCAAGGAACCTCTGGACATCATGCAGCTCTCAACGTGAGCAGAGTCAGCTCGAGCGTGCTGTCCTCGACCGTGTGCAGTCAGGTTTACAGGATCCCCAAGGACGGGGACTGCCACACCTCTCTGCGCAAGCGGCTCCACTGCTTCCCCACCCTCACACGGAAAAAGGCTTGCCTTCTCTTCCAAGGAAATGGCACGTCTTTTCCCCTTTCTCCATTTGCCCTTGCCCTGGCCGTGGGCACCCATGAGAAGAGGCTGAGTCCCCTGGCCTCGTTCCCGAGGAGGGGGAATGCAGTTCTCCCATCTGGGATTTAGACACATTGAGGACATCTCCCCTGCACGGCCTTGCTTTCTGGCTGAAAAACCTCCCAGCTCTCTCAGCTTCTCCTCACAGGAAGGATGCTCCAGGCCCTTCAGCCTCTTGGTGGCCTTGCACTCGACTCGCTCCTCTAAGGCCATGTCTTTCTTCCGCTGGAAAGCCCTCCACTGGAGACACGACTCCCCACGGGGCCTCACCAGTGCTGAAGAGAGAGCAAGATCACTTTCACCGACCTGCTGGCAATGCTCTTCCCAACGCCACCCCGGGGGACTCCTGGCCTCTTGTGCCACAAGGCTGCATTGCTGCTTCGCAGTCAGCTTTTCCTCTGCCAGCACCACAAAGTCGTGCTCAGCAAAGCTGCTTTCCAGCTCCTCGGCCCCCAGCCTCTCTTCGTCCCCAGACGCAGGACTTGGCACTTCCCCCTCTTGACCTTCCGGAGATTCCTCTCTGCCCCGTTCTCCAGCCTCTCCAGCTCCCTGGCAATACTGTCAAACCATCCGGTGCCGCAGCCGCTCCTCCAGATTTTGCATCATTTGCCAACTTGCCGAGGGGGCGCTCCGTCCCCGGGCCCACCTCATCGATGAGGCTCTTGGACAGGGTTGGCCTCACGCACCCGAGTCCTGGGCTACACCAACTGAGACTTGCCTCCGTCTGCACTTTGGGCCGCTCGCCACAAGCCTCTGGGACCAGCCCTTCAACCCCTTGCGCATCCTGTGGTCTCCCTCCACTTACACAAGCCGGCATTTCTCCGCTTGTCTAGGAGCGTGCAACGGGAGAAAGTGTCAAAGGCTTCACTGAAAGGTCAAGGTAAACACCAGCCACGACTCTCTCGTCATCCACAAAGCTAGTCACCTCAACGGAGAAAACACGGAGGTCAGTCAAGCACGACTTCCCCTTCGTAAATCCACGCCGATGACTCTCCATCGCCTGCTTGTCCTTGCTGGGTTTGGCAGTGCTCTCCAGGACCATTTCCTCCATCCCCTTTCTTGAAAACTAGGTCAGCCTAGGCAACCTCTTCTTACCCAGATCGTCCCTCCGGGTCTTCTTCACGATAGAAGGGCTGGCAGCTCGCTTCCAGCCATCACAAAACGCCCCCAGGCACCATGACCTTCACAAGGTCATGGAGAGTGGCCTCCCGAGGACATGAGACAGCTCCCTCAGCAGTCGCAGCTACAAGGCCTCAGGTCCCACATGCACGGCACTCCTTCATCATCCTCAGCAAGAGGCACTGCTCACCTGACAAAGAGCCTGCTAAACACTCACCTCGGCTCAATGGGGCAGGCCTTGCCAGACCTCAACTCTTCGGCGTGTAGCCACCACCTCCCGGGCCTTGACTCTGCACCCACGTACAGCATGCTTGCCTCCAGTGCCTGCTGCAGTCTCCAAATCCTCTTTCTGCCCGTCAAACACTGTGCAGAGAAGTGGCCTCACCCCAAAGGCAGATCCCAAAGGCCCTGCGTCACCAGGCTCACCTGCCGGCTGCTCCAGCTCACCCTCTGCCTCTCTCCACACTCCCGGGCTCTCCACAAACTCACTTGCCCTTGCGAGGCTCCCCAGAGCAAGCACAAGAGTCACGCCAGAGACCAGGCTGCATCAAACGGACCAGCCCCAGCTAAGGGAAGCGCTACAGAGGGGCCACACAAGCCCTTGGGGAGGGTGGCAGGGCTCGCCCCACCACAGGGCTTGCCAACTCTGGACGTGGGCTGCCAAGGCAACATCCTGCTCCCGCAAGCCGCCCTCCTCTGCCTGCTCCCACTCACACCCCCACGGACGGCACCGAGGGGCCACAACCACAAACAGGCAGCCTCCTTTCTCCCACCTACAACCTCACAAGCAAGAGGGGCACCAAGACACGTGCAGAGCACACCCAGCTGTGGCTTTAGGCCAGGCCTAAAGACAGCCTCAGTCACCTGGCAGCAAGGCCAGCAGGGACCAAGTGCCATGGAAGGGGCAGCGCCTCATGCCTGGCACGCCTCAAAGAAGAGACCAGCCTTCCACGGCTGCGAGGAAAGGGGGCCCCCGCTTCACAATGCACAGGCAAACCACACCACATGAGTGCCATGGCATGACCTCACTGACGACACCCCACCTCTCCAACGCTTTGGTCGCGTATGCTGCCTGCCCTGACACGCGCCATCAAACCAAGCCTTTGGCCTCTAATAGTCTCACTTAAAAGCTGCCGCCAGGGCCAAGGGCACACGTCCTCAAGAAGAGGACATGAAAGTGCACAATTGCAGAAGGAAAACACGCCCCCACATCATGACCTGCATGACTGTGGCATGCAACAGCCGCTAGCTGCAAAATGCCATCATGTGCCAAGGCTTTCTTACCACCTCGGGCACTCGGCGACCAGTATAAAAGCCGGCCCAGCACGCCTCTCCCTCACACACTTCTCCTCGTGCCTTCTCCTCCAACATCAACAAGGTGAGACTGAACCCCCTTCCCCTCCTTCCCCTCCTTCCCCTTCTTCCCCTTCTTCCCCTGCCCCACCTGGCCCGGCTCTTCCAGCACGCTCTGCCCCCAACTCAGCAGCCCTGAC
The DNA here is from genome assembly GCF_949628215.1 of Phalacrocorax aristotelis. NCBI lineage: Eukaryota > Metazoa > Chordata > Aves > Suliformes > Phalacrocoracidae > Phalacrocorax > Phalacrocorax aristotelis. Next base: position 167,447,511 of record NC_134277.1, read on the forward strand.
GCCTCCTCACCGCCACGCTCCCCACAGACACACAACACACCTCCACGCTCACTCTCCCTCCTGCAACACCACCCCTCGCACCCCCACGCCCCTACACTTTCTCAACACCCTCTCTTCCAGGGACCCTCCAGCCCACACACATGGCCTGCTACGACCTCTGCCGCCCCTGCGGACCCACCCCGCTGGCTAACAGCTGCAACGAGCCCTGTGTCAGGCAGTGCGAGGAGTCCCGCGTCGTCATCCAGCCTCCCGCCGTGCTGGTCACCCTGCCAGGACCCATCCTCAGCTCCTTCCCCCAGAGCACCGCCGTCGGCTCCTCCTCATCGGCTGCCGTGGGCAACGTCCTCGGCTGCCAGGGAGTGCCCGTCTCTTCCGGCCGCTTCGGCTACGGCTATGGCTTTGGAGGCCTGGGCTGCTACAGCGGCATAAGGGGCTGCTACCCCTGCTAAGGGCCCTGCCCACCACCCCTGATACCAACAGCACGCACCCTGCAAGCCAGGGCATGGACTGAGGACGCACCTCCGGGCTCTTGCTGCCATGTGGACCTGCCCTCCACGGCTCCTCCTCTCAAGGCACCAAGCAAGGAAGCAGGGAAGGGGCCAACCCAGCCTGCCTGGACACATGGCCCACGCATCTCCTCCTCCTCTCCCACTTCCTTCTTTGCATCGCCCCTTCTACTGTCTCCAGTACTGCCCGCTCCAATCACTTTCTCACAAGCCATAGACCACCGGGGACCTCCGGCGTACCGCTCCCACTGTGCGGCAGGAAGTTCTTGCTGCTCTGGCAAGGTCCTCTCTCGCACACGGCACCTCAGCTGATGGTCGCTAGACTTGCACCTCAGACCGCTTCCCTTCCACTTGGTGCTCCTGCCTTTTTGCTCTCTTTTGTCCATCAATAAAGTTCTCCTGCATCCCAGCCTGTGAGGTCTCCTCTTCCCTCCTTCTCCCAAGGTTCCTCCGACCTCACCCAGTACAAAGCCAGGGCTCAAGAGGCCAGCGGGGTGGGTGGAAAAGGGCTACGAGACTTTGCTTAACAAGTGTGGCCCCAGCAACACCGCCACCGCCACCACAACAGAGCAGCACAGCGGGGGCTTCCACCCCACCATACAAGCCCTTCACTTGCCTAAACATAGCTTTGAACGTTCCAATGCATTCTACCCATGCCTCTGACAGCAGCTCCCCAGGGCAGCATGCACTTTGCCAACTCCCTTCCCCCGCAAGCCTCTCTGGCCATCACAGCAACCAGAAGCACAGCCAACAGAATCCCTGAGTGCGCAAGGAACCTCTGGACATCATGCAGCTCTCAACGTGAGCAGAGTCAGCTCGAGCGTGCTGTCCTCGACCGTGTGCAGTCAGGTTTACAGGATCCCCAAGGACGGGGACTGCCACACCTCTCTGCGCAAGCGGCTCCACTGCTTCCCCACCCTCACACGGAAAAAGGCTTGCCTTCTCTTCCAAGGAAATGGCACGTCTTTTCCCCTTTCTCCATTTGCCCTTGCCCTGGCCGTGGGCACCCATGAGAAGAGGCTGAGTCCCCTGGCCTCGTTCCCGAGGAGGGGGAATGCAGTCCTCCCATCTGGGATTCAGACACATTGAAGACATCTCCCCTGCACGGCCTTGCTTTCTGGCTGAAAAACCTCCCAGCTCTCTCAGCTTCTCCTCACAGGAAGGATGCTCTAGGCCCTTCAGCCTCTTGGTGGCCTTGCACTCGACTCGCTCCTCTAAGGCCATGTCTTTCTTCCGCTGGAAAGCCCTCCACTGGAGACACGACTCCCCACGGGGCCTCACCAGTGCTGAAGAGAGAGCAAGATCACTTTCACCGACCTGCTGGCAATGCTCTTCCCAACACCACCCCGGGGGACTCCTGGCCTCTTGTGCCACAAGGCTGCATTGCTGCTTCGCAGTCAGCTTTTCCTCTGCCAGCACCACAAAGTCGTGCTCAGCAAAGCTGCTTTCCAGCTCCTCGGCCCCCAGCCTCTCCTCGTCCCCAGACGCAGGACTTGGCACTTCCCCCTCTTGACCTTCCGGAGATTCCTCTCTGCCCCGTTCTCCAGCCTCTCCAGCTCCCTGGCAATACTGTCAAACCATCCGGTGCTGCAGCCGCTCCTCCAGATTTTGCATCATTTACCAACTTGCCGAGGGGGCGCTCCGTCCCTGGGCCCACCTCATCGATGAGGCTCTTGGACAGGGTTGGCCTCACGCACCCGAGTCCTGGGCTACACCACCTGAGACTTGCCTCCGTCTGCACTTTGGGCCGCTCACCACAAGCCTCTGGGACCAGCCCTTCAACCCCTTGCGCATCCTGTGGTCTCCCTCCACTTACACAAGCCGGCATTTCTCCGCTTGTCTAGGACCGTGCAACGGGAGAAAGTGTCACAGGCTTCACTGAAAGGTCAAGGTAAACACCAGCCACGACTCTCTCGTCATCCACAAAGCTAGTCACTTCAACGGAGAAAACACGGAGGTCAGTCAAGCACGACTTCCCCTTCGTAAATCCACGCCGATGACTCTCCATCGCCTGCTTGTCCTTGCTGGGCTTGGCAGTGCTCTCCAGGACCATTTCCTCCATCCCCCTTTCTTGGAAACTAGGTCAGCCTAGGCAACCTCTTCTTACCCAGATCGTCCCTCCGGGTCTTCTTCACAATAGAAGGGCTGGCAGCTCTCTTCCAGCCATCACAAAACGCCCCCAGGCACCATGACCTTCACAAGGTCATGGAGAGTGGCCTCCCGAGGACATGAGACAGCTCCCTCAGCAGTCGCAGCTACAAGGCCTCAGGTCCCACACACTTGCTTACCTCCAGACGCACGGCACTCCTTCATCATCCTCAGCAAGAGGCACTGCTCACCTGACAAAGAGCCTGCTAAACACTCACCTCGGCTCAATGGGGCAGGCCTTGCCAGACCTCAACTCTTCGGCGTGTAGCCACCACCTCCCGGGCCTTGACTCTGCACCCACGTACAGCATGCTTGCCTCCAGTGCCTGCTGCAGTCTCCAAATCCTCTTTCTGCCCATCAAACACTGTGCAGAGAAGTGGCCTCACCCCAAAGGCAGATCCCAAAGGCCCTGCGTCACCAGGCTCACCTGCCGGCCGCTCCAGCTCACCCTCTGCCTCTCGCCACACTCCCGGGCTCTCCACAAACTCACTTGCCCTTGTGAGGCTCCCCAGAGCAAGCACGGAGTCACGCCAGAGACCAGGCTTCATCAAACAGACCAGGCCCAGCTAAGGGAAGCGCTACGGAGGGGCCAACACAAGCCTTTGGGGAGGGTGGCAGGGCTCCGCCCACCACAGGGCTTGCCAGCTCTGGACGTGGGCTGCCAGGGCAACATCCTGCTCCCGCAAGCCGCCCTCCTCTGCCTGCTCCCACTCACACCCCCACGGACGGCACCGAGGGGCCACAACCACAAACAGGCAGCCTCCTTTCTCCCACCTACAACCTCACAAGCAAGAGGGGCACCAAGACACGTGCAGAGCACACCCAGCTGTGGCTTTAGGCCAGGCCTAAAGACAGCCTCAGTCACCTGGCAGCAAGGCCAGCAGGGACCAAGTGCCATGGAAGGGGCAGCGCCTCATGCCTGGCACGCCTCAAAGAAGAGACCAGCCTTCCACAGCTGCGAGGAAAGGGGGCCCCCGCTTCACAATGCACAGGCAAACCACACCACATGAGTGCCATGGCATGACCTCACTGACGACACCCCACCTCTCCAACGCTTTGGTCGCGTATGCTGCCTGCCCTGACACGCGCCATCAAACCAAGCCTTTGGCCTCTAATAGTCTCACTTAAAAGCTGCCGCCAGGGCCAAGGGCACACGTCCTCAAGAAGAGGACATGAAAGTGCACAATTGCAGAAGGAAAACACGCCCCACCTCATGACCTGCATGACTGTGGCATGCAACAGCCGCTTGCTGCAAAATGCCGTCATGTGCCAAGGCTTTCTTACAACCATGGACACTCGGCGACCAGTATAAAAGCCGGCCCAGCACGTCTCTCCATCACACACTTCTCCTCGTGCCTTCTCCGCCAACGTCAACAAGGTGAGCCTGAACCCCCTTCCCCTCCTTCCCCTCCTTCCCCTTCTTCCCCTTCTTCCCCTGCCCCACCTGGCCCGGCTCTTCCAGCACGCTGTGCCCCCAACTCAGCAGCCCTGACGCCTCCTCACCGCCACGCTCCCCACAGACACACAACACACCTCCATGCTCACTCGCCCTCCTGCAACACCACCCCTCGCACCCCCACGCCCCTACGCTTTCTCAACACCCTCTCTTCCAGGGACCCTCCAGCCCACACACATGGCCTGCTACGACCTCTGCCGCCCCTGCGGACCCACCCCGCTGGCTAACAGCTGCAACGAGCCCTGTGTCAGGCAGTGCGAGGAGTCCCGCGTCGTCATCCAGCCTCCCGCCGTGCTGGTCACCCTGCCAGGACCCATCCTCAGCTCCTTCCCCCAGAGCACCGCCGTCGGCTCCTCCTCATCGGCTGCCGTGGGCAACGTCCTCGGCTCCCAGGGAGTGCCCGTCTCCTCCGGCCGCTTCGGCTACGGCTATGGCTTTGGAGGCCTGGGCTGCTACGGCGGCATAAGGGGCTGCTACCCCTGCTAAGGGCCCTGCCCACCACCCCTGATACCAACAGCACGCACCCTGCAAGCCAGGGCATGGACTGAGGACGCACCTCCGGGCTCTTGCTGCCATGTGGACCTGCCCTCCACGGCTCCTCCTCTCAAGGCACCAAGCAAGGAAGCAGGGAAGGGGCCAACCCAGCCTGCCTGGACACATGGCCCACGCATCTCCTCCTCCTCTCCCACTTCCTTCCTTGCATCGCCCCTTCTGCTATCTCCAGTACTGCCCGCTGCAATCACTTTCTCACAAGCCATAGACCACCGGGGACCTCCGGCGTACCGCTCCCACTGTGCGGCAGGAAGTTCTTGCTGCTCTGGCAAGGTCCTCTCTCGCACACGGCACCTCAGCTGATGGTCGCTAGACTTGCACCTCAGACCGCTTCCCTTCCACTTGGTGCTCCTGCCTTTTTGCTCTCTTTTGTCCATCAATAAAGTTCTCCTGCATCCCAGCCTGTGAGGTCTCCTCTTTCCTCCTTCTCCCAAGGTTCCTCCAACCTCACCCAGTACAAAGCCAGGGCTCAAGAGGCCAGCGGGGTGGGTGGAAAAGGGCTACGAGACTTTGCTTAACAAGTGTGGCCCCAGCAACACCGCCACCGCCACCACAACAGAGCAGCACAGCGGGGGCTTCCACCCCACCATACAAGCCCTTCACTTGCCTAAACATAGCTTTGAACGTTCCAATGCATTCTACCCATGCCTCTGACAGCAGCTCCCCAGGGCAGCATGCACTTCGCCAACTCCCTTCCCCCGCAAGCCTCTCTGGCCATCACAGCAACCAGAAGCACAGCCAACAGAATCCCTGAGTGCGCAAGGAACCTCTGGACATCATGCAGCTCTCAACGTGAGCAGAGTCAGCTCGAGCATGCTGTCCTCGACCGTGCGCAGTCAGGTTTTCAGGATCCCCAAGGACGGGGACTGCCACACCTCTCTGCGCAAGCGGCTCCACTGCTTCCCCACCCTCACACGGAAAAAGGCTTGCCTTCTCTTCCAAGGAAATGGCACGTCTTTTCCCCTTTCTCCATTTGCCCTTGCCCTGGCCGTGGGCACCCATGAGAAGAGGCTGAGTCCCCTGGCCTCGTTCCCGAGGAGGGGGAATGCAGTCCTCCCATCTGGGATTCAGACACATTGAGGACATCTCCCCTGCACGGCCTTGCTTTCTGGCTGAAAAACCTCCCAGCTCTCTCAGCTTCTCCTCACAGGAAGGATGCTCTAGGCCCTTCAGCCTCTTGGTGGCCTTGCACTCGACTCGCTCCTCTAAGGCCATGTCTTTCTTCCGCTGGAAAGCCCTCCACTGGAGACACGACTCCCCACGGGGCCTCACCAGTGCTGAAGAGAGAGCAAGATCACTTTCACCGACCTGCTGGCAATGCTCTTCCCAACGCCACCCCGGGGGACTCCTGGCCTCTTGTGCCACAAGGCTGCATTGCTGCTTCGCAGTCAGCTTTTCCTCTGCCAGCACCACAAAGTCGTGCTCAGCAAAGCTGCTTTCCAGCTCCTCGGCCCCCAGCCTCTCCTCGTCCCCAGATGCAGGACTTGGCACTTCCCCCTCTTGACCTTCCGGAGATTCCTCTCTGCCCCGTTCTCCAGCCTCTCCAGCTCCCTGGCAATACTGTCAAACCATCCGGTGCCGCAGCCGCTCCTCCAGATTTTGCATCATTTGCCAACTTGCCGAGGGGGCGCTCCGTCCCCGGGCCCACCTCATCGATGAGGCTCTTGGACAGGGTTGGCCTCACGCACCCGAGTCCTGGGCTACACCACCTGAGACTTGCCTCCATCTGCACTTTGGGCCGCTCGCCACAAGCCTCTGGGACCAGCCCTTCAACCCCTTGCGCATCCTGTGGTCTCCCTCCACTTACACAAGCCGGCATTTCTCCGCTTGTCTAGGAGCGTGCAACGGGAGAAAGTGTCAAATGCTTCACTGAAAGGTCAAGGTAAACACCAGCCACGACTCTCTCGTCATCCACAAAGCTAGTCACTTCAACGGAGAAAACACGGAGGTCAGTCAAGCACGACTTCCCCTTCGTAAATCCACGCCGATGACTCTCCATCGCCTGCTTGTCCTTGCTGGGCTTGGCAGTGCTCTCCAGGACCATTTCCTCCATCCCCCTTTCTTGGAAACTAGGTCAGCCTAGGCAACCTCTTCTTACCCAGATCGTCCCTCCGGGTCTTCTTCACAATAGAAGGGCTGGCAGCTCTCTTCCAGCCATCACAAAACGCCCCCAGGCACCATGACCTTCACAAGGTCATGGAGAGTGGCCTCCCGAGGACATGAGACAGCTCCCTCAGCAGTCGCAGCTACAAGGCCTCAGGTCCCACACACTTGCTTACCTCCAGACGCACGGCACTCCTTCATCATCCTCAGCAAGAGGCACTGCTCACCTGACAAAGAGCCTGCTAAACACTCACCTCGGCTCAATGGGGCAGGCCTTGCCAGACCTCAACTCTTCGGCGTGTAGCCACCACCTCCCGGGCCTTGACTCTGCACCCACATACAGCATGCTCGCCTCCAGTGCCTGCTGCAGTCTCCAAATCCTCTTTCTGCCCGTCAAACACTGTGCAGAGAAGTGGCCTCACCCCAAAGGCAGACCCCAAAGGCCCTGCGTCACCAGGCTCACCTGCCGGCCGCTCCAGCTCACCCTCTGCCTCTCGCCACACTCCCGGGCTCTCCACAAACTCACTTGCCCTTGCGAGGCTACCCAGAGCAAGCACGGAGTCACGCCAGAGACCAGGCTGCATCAAACAGACCAGGCCCAGCTATGGGAAGCGCTACGGAGGGGCCACACAAGCCCTTGGGGAGGGTGGCAGGGCTCGCCCCACCACAGGGCTTGCCAACTCTGGACGTGGGCTGCCAGGGCAACATCCTGCTCCCGCAAGCCGCCCTCCTCTGCCTGCTCCCACTCACACCCCCACGGACGGCACCGAGGGGCCACAACCACAAACAGGCAGCCTCCTTTCTCCCACCTACAACCTCACAAGCAAGAGGGGCACCAAGACACGTGCAGAGCACACCCAGCTGTGGCTTTAGGCCAGGCCTAAAGACAGCCTCAGTCACCTGGCAGCAAGGCCAGCAGGGACCAAGTGCCATGGAAGGGGCAGCGCCTCATGCCTGGCACGCCTCAAAGAAGAGACCAGCCTTCCACGGCTGCGAGGAAAGGGGGCCCCCGCTTCACAATGCACAGGCAAACCACACCACATGAGTGCCATGGCATGACCTCACTGACGACACCCCACCTCTCCAACGCTTTGGTCGCGTATGCTGCCTGCCCTGACACGCGCCATCAAACCAAGCCTTTGGCCTCTAATAGTCTCACTTAAAAGCTGCCGCCAGGGCCAAGGGCATACCTCCTCAAGAAGAGGACATGAAAGGTCACAATTGCAGAAGGAAAACACGCCCCACTTCATGACCTGCATGACTGTGGCATGCAACAGCCGCTTGCTGCAAAATGCCGTCATGTGCCAAGGCTTTCTTACCACCTCGGGCACTCGGCGACCAGTATAAAAGCCGGCCCAGCACCTCTCTCCCTCACACACTTCTCCTCGTGCCTTCTCCGCCAACGTCAACAAGGTGAGCCTGAACCCCCTTCCCCTCCTTCCCCTTCTTCCCCTTCTTCCCCTGCCCCACCTGGCCCGGCTCTTCCAGCACGCTGTGCCCCCAACTCAGCAGCCCTGACGCCTCCTCACCACCACGCTCCCCACAGACACACAACACACCTCCATGCTCACTCGCCCTCCTGCAACACCACCCCTCGCACCCCCACGCCCCTACGCTTTCTCAACACCCTCTCTTCCAGGGACCCTCCAGCCCACACACATGGCCTGCTACGACCTCTGCCGCCCCTGCGGACCCACCCCGCTGGCTAACAGCTGCAACGAGCCCTGTGTCAGGCAGTGCGAGGAGTCCCGCGTCGTCATCCAGCCTCCCGCCGTGCTGGTCACCCTGCCAGGACCCATCCTCAGCTCCTTCCCCCAGAACACCGCCGTCGGCTCCTCCTCATCGGCTGCCGTGGGCAACGTCCTCGGCTCCCAGGGAGTGCCCGTCTCTTCCGGCCGCTTCGGCTACGGCTATGGCTTTGGAGGCCTGGGCTGCTACGGCGGCATAAGGGGCTGCTACCCCTGCTAAGGGCCCTGCCCACCACCCCTGATACCAACAGCACGCACCCTGCAAGCCAGGGCATGGACTGAGGACGCACCTCCGGGCTCTTGCTGCCATGTGGACCTGCCCTCCACGGCTCCTCCTCTCAAGGCACCAAGCAAGGAAGCAGGGAAGGGGCCAACCCAGCCTGCCTGGACACATGGCCCACGCATCTCCTCCTCCTCTCCCACTTCCTTCTTTGCATCGCCCCTTCTACTGTCTCCAGTACTGCCCGCTGCAATCACTTTCTCACAAGCCATAGACAACCGGGGACCTCCGGCGTACCGCTCCCACTGTGCGGCAGGAAGTTCTTGCTGCTCTGGCAAGGTCCTCTCTCGCACACGGCACCTCAGCTGATGGTCGCTAGACTTGCACCTCAGACCGCTTCCCTTCCACTTGGTGCTCCTGCCTTTTTGCTCTCTTTTGTCCATCAATAAAGTTCACCTGCATCCCAGCCTGTGAGGTCTCCTCTTCCCTCCTTCTCCCAAGGTTCCTCCGACCTCACCCAGTACAAAGCCAGGGCTCAAGAGGCCAGCGGGGTGGGTGGAAAAGGGCTACGAGACTTTGCTTAACAAGTGTGGCCCCAGCAACACCGCCACCGCCACCACAACAGAGCAGCACAGCGGGGGCTTCCACCCCACCATACAAGCCCTTCACTTGCCTAAACATAGCTTTGAACGTTCCAATGCATTCTACCCATGCCTCTGACAGCAGCTCCCCAGGGCAGCATGCACTTTGCCAACTCCCTTCCCCCGCAAGCCTCTCTGGCCATCACAGCAACCAGAAGCACAGCCAACAGAATCCCTGAGTGCGCAAGGAACCTCTGGACATCATGCAGCTCTCAACGTGAGCAGAGTCAGCTCGAGCATGCTGTCCTCGACCGTGTGCAGTCAGGTTTACAGGATCCCCAAGGACGGGGACTGCCACGCCTCTCTGCGCAAGCGGCTCCACTGCTTCCCCACCCTCACACGGAAAAAGGCTTGCCTTCTCTTCCAAGGAAATGGCACGTCTTTTCCCCTTTCTCCATTTGCCCTTGCCCTGGCCGTGGGCACCCATGAGAAGAGGCTGAGTCCCCTGGCCTCGTTCCCGAGGAGGGGGAATGCAGTCCTCCCATCTGGGATTCAGACACATTGAGGACATCTCCCCTGCACGGCCTTGCTTTCTGGCTGAAAAACCTCCCAGCTCTCTCAGCTTCTCCTCACAGGAAGGATGCTCCAGGCCCTTCAGCCTCTTGGTGGCCTTGCACTCGACTCGCTCCTCTAAGGCCATGTCTTTCTTCCGCTGGAAAGCCCTCCACTGGAGACACGACTCCCCACGGGGCCTCACCAGTGCTGAAGAGAGAGCAAGATCACTTTCACCGACCTGCTGGCAATGCTCTTCCCAACACCACCCCGGGGGACTCCTGGCCTCTTGTGCCACAAGGCTGCATTGCTGCTTCGCAGTCAGCTTTTCCTCTGCCAGCACCACAAAGTCGTGCTCAGCAAAGCTGCTTTCCAGCTCCTCGGCCCCCAGCCTCTCCTCGTCCCCAGACGCAGGACTTGGCACTTCCCCCTCTTGACCTTCCGGAGATTCCTCTCTGCCCCGTTCTCCAGCCTCTCCAGCTCCCTGGCAATACTGTCAAACCATCCGGTGCCGCAGCCGCTCCTCCAGATTTTGCATCATTTGCCAACTTGCCGAGGGGGCGCTCCGTCCCCGGGCCCACCTCATCGATGAGGCTCTTGGACAGGGTTGGCCTCACGCACCCGAGTCCTGGGCTACACCAACTGAGACTTGCCTCCATCTGCACTTTGGGCCGCTCGCCACAAGCCTCTGGGACCAGCCCTTCAACCCCTTGCGCATCCTGTGGTCTCCCTCCACTTACACAAGCCGGCATTTCTCCGCTTGTCTAGGAGCATGCAACAGGAGAAAGTGTCACAGGCTTCACTGAAAGGTCAAGGTAAACACCAGCCACGACTCTCTCGTCATCCACAAAGCTAGTCACTTCAACGGAGAAAACACGGAGGTCAGTCAAGCACGACTTCCCCTTCGTAAATCCACGCCGATGACTCTCCATCGCCTGCTTGTCCTTGCTGGGCTTGGCAGTGCTCTCCAGGACCATTTCCTCCATCCCCCTTTCTTGGAAACTAGGTCAGCCTAGGCAACCTCTTCTTACCCAGATCGTCCCTCCGGGTCTTCTTCACAATAGAAGGGCTGGCAGCTCTCTTCCAGCCATCACAAAACGCCCCCAGGCACCATGACCTTCACAAGGTCATGGAGAGTGGCCTCCCGAGGACATGAGACAGCTCCCTCAGCAGTCGCAGCTACAAGGCCTCAGGTCCCACACACTTGCTTACCTCCAGACGCACAGCACTCCTTCATCATCCTCAGCAAGAGGCACTGCTCACCTGACAAAGAGCCTGCTAAACACTCACCTCGGCTCAATGGGGCAGGCCTTGCCAGACCTCAACTCTTCGGCGTGTAGCCACCACCTCCCGGGCCTTGACTCTGCACCCACATACAGCATGCTCGCCTCCAGTGCCTGCTGCAGTCTCCAAATCCTCTTTCTGCCCGTCAAACACTGTGCAGAGAAGTGGCCTCACCCCAAAGGCAGATCCCAAAGGCCCTGCGTCACCAGGCTCACCTGCCGGCCGCTCCAGCTCACCCTCTGCCTCTCGCCACACTCTCGGGCTCTCCACAAACTCACTTGCCCTTGCGAGGCTACCCAGAGCAAGCACGGAGTCACGCCAGAGACCAGGCTGCATCAAACAGACGAGGCCCAGCTATGGGAAGCGCTACGGAGGGGCCAACACAAGCCTTTGGGGAGGGTGGCAGGGCTCCCCCCACCACAGGGCTTGCCAGCTCTGGACGTGGGCTGCCAGGGCAACATCCTGCTCCCGCAAGCCGCCCTCCTCTGCCTGCTCCCACTCACACCCCCACGGACGGCACCGAGGGGCTGCAACAGCAAACAGGCAGCCTCCTTTCTCCCACCTACAACCTCACAAGCAAGAGGGGCACCAAGGCACGTGCAGAGCACACCCAGCTGTGGCTTTAGGCCAGGCCTAAAGACAGCCTCAGTCACCTGGCAGCAAGGCCAGCAGGGACCAAGTGCCATGGAAGGGGCAGCGCCTCATGCCTGGCACGCCTCAAAGAAGAGACCAGCCTTCCACGGCTGCGAGGAAAGGGGGCCCCCGCTTCACAATGCACAGGCAAACCACACCACATGAGTGCCATGGCATGACCTCACTGACGACACCCCACCTCTCCAATGCTTTGGTCGCGTATGCTGCCTGCCCTGACACGCGCCATCAAACCAAGCCTTTGGCCTCTAATAGTCTCACTTAAAAGCTGCCGCCAGGGCCAAGGGCACACGTCCTCAAGAAGAGGACATGAAAGTGCACAATTGCAGAAGGAAAACACGCCCCCACCTCATGACCTGCATGACTGTGGCATGCAACAGCCGCTTGCTGCAAAATGCCGTCATGTGCCAAGGCTTTCTTACACCTCGGGCACTCGGCGACCAGTATAAAAGCCGGCCCAGCACGCCTCTCCCTCACACACTTCTCCTCGTGCCTTCTCCTCCAACGTCAACAAGGTGAGACTGAACCCCCTTCCCCTCCTTCCCCTCCTTCCCCTTCTTCCACTTCTTCCCCTGCCCCACCTGGCCCAGCTCTTCCAGCATGCTCTGCCCCCAACTCAGCAGCCCTGACGCCTCCTCACCGCCACGCTCCCCACAGACACACAACACACCTCCACGCTCACTCGCCCTCCTGCAACACCACCCCTCGCACCCGCACGCCCCTACGCTTTCTCAACACCCTCTCTTCCAGGGACCTTCCAGCCCACACACATGGCCTGCTACGACCTCTGCCGCCCCTGTGGACCCACCCCGCTGGCTAACAGCTGCAACGAGCCCTGTGTCAGGCAGTGCGAGGACTCCCACGTCGTCATCCAGCCCTCCACCGTGCAGGTCACCCTGCCAGGACCCATCCTCAGCTCCTTCCCACAGAACACTGCTGTTGGATCCTCTTCATCGGCTGCCGTGGGCAACGTCCTCGGCTCCCAGGGAGTGCCCGTCTCTTCCGGCCGCTTCGGCTACGGCTATGGCTTTGGAGGCCTGGGCTGCTACGGTGGCATAAGGGGCTGCTACCCCTGCTAAGGGCCCCTCACGTGGCACCTCCAGGCTCTTGCTGCCACGTGGACCTGCCCTCCACAGCTCCTCCTCTCAAGGCACCAAGCAAGGAAGCAGGGAAGGGGCCAACCCAGCCTGCCTGACTACATGACCCACACACCTCCTCGTCTTGTCCTACTCCCTTTTTTGCATCGCCCCTTCTGTTATCTCCTGTACTCACCGATGCAATCACTTGCTCACAAGATAAGGACCACCGGGAACCTCCGGTGTGCAAGGCTCGAAAATCTTGCTTCTCTGGTAAAATGTCTCTCACACACGGGACCACGGCTGGTGGTCGATCTACTTGCACCTCAGACCACTTCCCTTCCACTCGGTGCTCCTGCCTCTTCACTCTCTTTTTTTCCAACAATAAAGTTCTCCTCATCCCAGCCTGAGATGCCTCCTCTTCCCTTCTTCACCCAAGGCTCCTCCAACCTGACCCAGCACAAAACCAGGCCTCAAGTTGCCTTTGGGGTGGGTGGAAAAGGGTCACAAGACCTGTCCTAGGAATTGTGCCAGCTGGCACAAAGATAAGTCTGTACAGGCCGTCACCGTGAGTGAGAAAGGGCCACAAGGCCTCTCCTATGAACACCACAACCAGCAACAGCACAGACTGGCACCTGGGGGCTGCTGGAATATGACATAAGCACTTTACAAGACGGGCTGGCTGGAGCAGGTTGTCCAGGACCATGGCCACTCACGTGTCCACTATCTCCAAGGATGGAGACTCCAGCACCTCTTCCACTCTTTGACCACCCTCACACTGAAGAAGGCTTGCCTTCTTTGCCCATGGAATTCCACTTGTGCCGTGGGCCTCTTGTCCTGCCACTCATCACAAGCCTCTGGTGCGCAACCCTTCAAGGAATTCTAGAATAGAATCATTAAGGTTGGAAAAGCCCTCTAAGATCACCAATTCCAACTGTCAACCCAACACCCCCAGGCCTCCTAAACCATGCCCTGAAGTGCCACGCCTACACTTTTTTTAAACACCTCCAGCGATGGTGACTCCACCACCTCTCTGGGCAGCCTCTTCCAATGCCTGACCACTCTTTCAGTAATACATTTTTCCTAACTTCCCCTTCCTGTCACGCTTGCTCTCCAGACCCTTCCCTGGCTCCATTGCCCTTCTCTGGACAAACCCCAGCACCTCAAGGTCCTTCTTGTCCCACGGAGCCCAAACCTGAGCCCAGCATTCGAGTTGCGGCCTCACCAGTGCCGAGCACAGGGGCACAATCCCTGCCCTGCTCCTGCTGGACACACTATTCCTGACACAAGCCCAGATTATGTTGGCCTTCTTGGTCACCCAGCCACACTGCTGGCTCATGCTCAGACGGCTGTCAGCCAGCACCCCCAGGGCCTTGTCCGACACGCAGCTTTCCAGACACTCTTCCCCAAGCCTGGAGCGTTTCATACGGTTCTTGTGACGCAAGTGTAGGACCCAGCACTTGGCCTTGTTAAGCTCATACAGTTGGCCTCGGCGCATTGATCCAGCCTGTCCAGAATCCTCTGCAGAGCCTTCCCACCCTCAAACAGATCAACACTCCCGCCCAACTTGGTGTCGTCTGCAAACTCACTGAGGGCATACGCAATCCTCTCAACCAAATCACTGATAAAGATATTAAACAAGCCTGGCCCCAACACTGAGCCCTGGGGAACCCTGCTCGTGACTGGACGCCAACTGGATTCAGTTCCATTCACCACAACTCTCTGGGCTCGGCCATCCAGACACTTTTTTACCCAGTGAAGAGACCACCTGTCTAAGCCATGAGCCTCCAGCTGCTCTAGGAGGATGCTGTGGGAGACAGGGTCAAAGGCCTCAACAAAGTGCAGGTAGATAACATCCACAGCCTCTCCCTCATCCACTGGGCGGGTCACCTGGTCAAGAAAGAGATCAGGTAGGTCCAGCAAGAGGCTGCTTCCATGAAGCCATGCTGGCTGGGCCTGATCCCTGGTTGTCCTGCACATGCCTGGTGAGCGCACTCAGGATGAACTGCTCCATAATCGTCCCCGGTACTGAGGTCAGGTGGCTGGCCAGTAGTTCCCCGCATCCTCCATCAGAGGTTCTGTTTGGAGAACAGGAGGCTGAGGGGCGACCCCATTGCTCTCTACAGCTTCCTGAGGAGGAGAGGGGCACGGGGAGGTGCTGAGCTCTTCTCCCTGGCACCCAGTGAGAGGAATGATGGGAATGCTTCAAAGCCACATCAGGGGACTTTCGGAATTGACATTAGCAAACATTCCTGGGAGGGTGGTCAAACACTCAGACAGGCTTCCTAGAGAGGTGGTCGATGCCGCAAGCCTGTCAGTGCTTAAGAGGCATTTGGACAATGCCCTTAATAACATGCTTTAACTTTTGGTCAGCCCTGAAGTGGTCAGGCAGTTGGGCTAGAGGATCACTCTAGGTCCCTTCCAAGTGGACTCTTCTAGTCCAGGCTAGGCAGCCTATTCTGCTTCCTCAACCCTTTGCCATGCAAGCCTTTGGCATGCAAGCCTTTGGCATGAAGCATCCCCTCAAGGTTTGGCATGAAAGCATCCCCTGCCTGCCTGCCTCTCCCACTATACTTGGGCCTCTCACGGGACTCACCAGCTCTCCCAGAGCTCACCAGCCAGGCGCCCGCGCTGCAGCCTTCCCTCACCACAGCCAGCTGCTCCCTCAGCACCCTCAGCCATCAGCCAATCAGGACGCAGCTAACAACCTGCCCACTGGGGGTGCCTAACAGCCTGCCAATCGGGCGGCGGCTGGCAGGCACCAGCTGCTGCAGCAGATCCTGGAAGTTTCCAGAAGGCTCCTGTCAGGACCCCAAAATCAACACGTCGGGCACAAGAAATCAAACATCTTCACCAAACGGCCCCCAGAACCGCTGCTGGGAGGGGCGGGGGCTGAATGAGGGGCTGAATGACTAGAAATGCTGCTGACAACCGAACCAAAGGCCTCAGGCAAAAGCAGTTGGCGCACTTAGAGGGGTCAGGTGGAGGGAAAATGCCCTGATCTTATAACTAAAAATTTGTCATCAATATGTACCTCAAGAAGGCACCCTGCCCATCTTGCCCATGCTGTGGGGTGCCAGGGACACGTGGGTGGGGTCCCCTTTCATGGTCCCCCCTTGCTGTTGTCCCCAGCCCAACCACCTCCAGTCCTTGGCACACCATCTTCTCTCACAAAGTGGAGCCAGGAACCACCCACACAGTGTTCCTGTCCCCATCCCCTGTTGGTGCCAGGGCCCTGGACAACCAAGGTGCCCAGGTCACCTTGCTGTGGGGTCCTCAGCTGACCCAATGCTGGACTAGGGTTGCACTCTCCGCCTGGCTGCACGGTCCCCATTCCGCCTACGTGGGAGCCCCTAGCCCATGGCCTCACCTTGCTATGGGGTCCCCAGATGATCCCTGCCAGGGGGTCCCCACGCCACCATCCCCTCTGCGCTGCAGGGTCCCACAGTGCACGTGGTCTCCAGGCCACCATCCTCCCTGCCTCAGGGGCCATGCACCACCTCTACAGGGGACCCCAAGTCACCACCCCTCTGCACTGCGCTCACCATCCTCCTCACTGTGGGGACCCTGAGGCACAGCATGGGGCACCGAGCACCGGCCCCACGAACAAGCCTGTCACCCTGCTCAGCTCTGAAGATGGGCCTCAGTGCGGGGATGGCCGGGGCTGGACACCAGATGACTACCAAGATGCTCTGTCACTCCCTTTCCTCAACTGGAATGAAGATGACAAAAGGCTCCTGAGTCAACATAAGGACAGGGAGCGATCACTCAGCAATTACCATCACGGGCAAAACAGACTTGCCTTGGGGAAATTAATGCAGTTTTTTGCTAAAAGTCAGAGTAGAGTAATGACAAATATAGACAAAACCTAAAACACCTTCCCCACCCCTCCCTTCTTCCAAGATTCACTTTACTCCTAATTTACTCTACCTCTTCCCCCAAGCAGCGCAGGGGGATGGGGAATGGGGGTTGTGGTCAGTTCATCACACGTTGGTTCTGCTGCTCCTACAACCTCAGTGGGAGGACTCCTCACATGCTTCCCTTTCTCCAGCACAGGGTCCCTCTCATGGAGACAGTCCTCCATGAATTTCTCCAACGTGGATCCTTCCCACAGTGTACAGTTCTTCACAATGCTACAAGCGTTAGGTGCCTTTGACAGGGAGCCATCCCCCAGGAAGAGAGTGCTCCAGCGTGGGTCCCCCACAGGGTCACAAGCTTTGCCAGCAAACCTGCTCCAGCGTGGGCTCCTCTCTGCACGGGGCCACAGGTCCTGCTAGGAGCCTGCTCCAGCACGGCATTCCATGGGGTCACTGACTCCATTGGGCATCCACCTGCTCCGGTAGGAGGCCTTCGGGGGCTGCAGGTGCATATGTGCTCCACCGTTAATCTCCATGGGCTGCAGAGGGACATCTGCCTGCAGACCCCAGGACACTGCCAAAACCTTGCAATATAAAGACAATTCACACATCACAACCTCACAAGCAAGTGGGGCACCAAGGCACACACAGAGCACACAGAAAGGGAAACGCCAGGCCTAAAAACACCTTAGTCACCTGGCAGCAAGGCCGGCACGGAGCAAATGCAATGAAAGGGGCAACGCTTAACACCCGGCACACCTCAAAACCTGACAAGACACCCAGGCTTTCAAAGAAATGGGGAGCCCTCTTCACAACATGCCAACAAACCTCACCACACGAGTGCCATGGCATGACCTCACTGACAATACCACAACTCTGTGATCTTTTCGTCATGTCTGTCAAATGCCCTGACATGCACCTGCCATTCGACTCCTACCAAATACTAACTCTCACTTATAAAGCTGCCGCCAGGGTCAAGAGGACACGTCCTCAGGAGGACAGGAAAGGAAAAGGGAGCGTTGCGGGAAGGAATCCAAACCCCACCTCATTACCTCCCAGCCTCTGGCATGTAACAGCCACTTGCTGCAAAACACCATCATGCACAAAGTCTGTCCCGCCCCTCAGGGACCAGCATAAAAGCCGGCCCAGCACCTCTCTCCCTCACACACTCTCCCTCACACACTCTCCTCCATCGTCAACAAGGTGAGTCTGAACCCCCTTCCCCTCCTTCTCCTGACCCACTTCATCCGGCTCTTCCAGCATGCTCTGCCCCCAACTCAGCAGCCCTGATGCCTCCCCACCGCCACGCTCCCCACAGACACACAACACACCTCCACGCTCACTCGCCCTCCTGCAACATTGACCCTCGCGCCCCCACGCCCCCACGCTTTCACAACACCCTCTCTTCCAGGGACCCTCCAGCCCACACACATGGCCTGCTACGACCTCTGCCGCCCCTGCGGACCCACCCCGCTGGCTAACAGCTGCAACGAGCCCTGTGTCAGGCAGTGCGAGGACTCCCACGTCGTCATCCAGCCCTCCACCGTGCAGGTCACCCTGCCAGGACCCATCCTCAGCTCCTTCCCACAGAACACCGCTGTTGGATCCTCCTCATCGGCTGCCGTGGGCAACATCCTCGGCTCCCAGGGAGTGCCCGTCTCCTCCGGCCGCTTCGGCTACGGCTATGGCTTTGGAGGCCTGGGCTGCTACGGTGGCATAAGGGGCTGCTACCCCTGCTAAGGGCCCCTCACGTGGCACCTCCAGGCTCTTGCTGCCACGTGGACCTGCCCTTCACAGCTCCTCCTCTCAAGGCACCAAGCAAGGAAGCAGGGAAGGGGCCAACCCAGCCTGCCTGGGCACACGGCCCACGCACCTCCTCCTCTTCTCCCACTTCCCTCTTTGCATCGCCCCTTCTGCTATCTCCAGTACTCACCGATGCAACCACTTTCTCACAAGCTAAGGACCACCGGGAACCTCTGGCGTGCCACTCCTAATATGGACCTCTAAATCTTGCTTCGCTGGCAAAATGTCTCTCACACACAGCACCTCAGCTGACGGTTACGCTACCCGCACTTCAGACTGCTTCCCTTCCACTCGGTGCTCCTGCCTCTTCACTCATTTTTCCATCAATAAAGTTCTCCTGCATCCCAACCTGTGAGGTCTTCTCTTCCTTCTCCTTCCAAGACTCCTCCAACCTCACCCAGCACCAACCCCATGCAGAAGAGGCCACCGGGGTGGGTGGATCAGGGTCACAAGGCCTCCCCTAGAGATAGTACCACCACAGCCAATATCAGGAGTGCCTCTTGCCTGACAGGCACACCAGCACCCTCCCACTCAAAAACACAGATACCCTGCCTGCCTCACCTCCTCTTCCTCGCCAGCAAGCACTACTCGCACAGTCAACAACCCTCAAGACACTCACCTCTGATCAAGTTGGGCAGCTCTTGGGAGTCGAGGGAGGTTCTTGCTGACTCAGATCTAGACAACCTCATTCCAATTTCTAAAAAGAGGTGTGAGGGAAGACCCAGGAAACTCGAGTCCCGTTAGTCTAGCCTCAGCACCTGCAAAAATTATGGAGAAGCTCCCACTGGATGTTGATGAATGCCTTTAAAGGACAGGCAGAAAAATCATCAGGACCAGACAACATGGGTCACTAAGTGAAGGTCCCACCTGACTAATTTCCTATCCTCTTATTATAAGCTCTCTTGTCTACAGGGACGAAGGGAAGGCCGTGGATGTAGTGTTTCAGGATTTTAGTAGGGCTTCTGATCGCGCCCCTCATAGCATCCTTCTGCACCAGTTGGCCAACTGTGAGATGAGCAGGTAGACGCTGCGCTGGGTGAAGGGCTGGCTCAACAGCAAGGCTCAAAGCGGGGGACAGTGAATGCGGTTACTTATGGGCTGCAACCCGTCGCCAGTGGTGTTCCTCAGGGCTCCATTCTAGGACCAATTCTGTTCAAGATCTTTATCAATGCACTGGATGAAGGAGTTGAAGGCACCATTATCAAGTTTGCTGATGATACCAAAGTGGGAGGTGCTGTTGGCTCTCCTGAGGGACAAGAGGCCTTGCAGAGGGATCTAGAGAGACTGGAGCATTGGGCAACCATCGCTGGCACGAAATTTAACCAGTGCAAATGCCGGCTTCTGCACCTGGCATGGAGTAACACTGGACACAAGGCCAGACTGGGAGAGGAGTGACTGGAGAGCAGCCCTGCAGGAAGGGGTCTGTGGGTGCTGGCTGACAGCAGGCTCGAGGGGAGTCAGCGGTGTGCCCTGGCAGCCAAGGGGGCAAACCCTACACTGGGGTGCATCAAACACAGCACACCCATCTTCCTACAGGAGGTGATTATCCCGCTGTACGCAGGATTGCTGTGGCCTCCCCTCAAGTCCTGTGTGCAGTTCTGGGCCCCACCACTTCAGAAGGATGTGAAAGACCTTGAATACATGCAGAGGAGGGCAACAAAGCTGGTGACAGGCTGGAAGGCCCGTCCTGTGAGGGGCGGCTAAGGACAATGGGCTTGTCTACTTTGGAGAAAAGGAGGCTGAGGGAGAACCTCATTGCTCTCTCCAGCTTCCGGAGCAGGAAAAGGGGCGAGGGAGGTGCTGAGTTCTTCTCCGTGGGATCCAGTGACAGGATTTGTGGGAATGCTTCAAAGCCGCATTCAGGTTCCTCAGGTGGTCACAAACCTGATCTCCCCTTACAGTGGGAGGGGCTTTACCCCCCTGGTCCCCATCCTGCGGTCCATATAGTCCAGATGGAGCAGCAAAGACTGAAGTCTTCAGTGAAGTCTTCTTCCAGTGAAGACTGAGGCAGAAATCTGTTGAGTACCTCAGCCTTCTCCTCATCTCTTGATAGATACTAGGTCACCATTCTTGTTCTTTGGGGGGGTTACGCTCTCTTTAACCTTCCTTTACTGGTTGACATACTTACAGAATCCCTTCTGGTTATTCTTTGCATCCCTTACCAAATTCAGCTCCAGCCACACCTTGGCCCTCCTGAATCCATCCCTACACAACCGGTCTGTACGGCTGTTTTGTTTCCCTCTGTAGAGTTGCTTCTCTCACATATTCTCGCTCCTCTCCTCTGGCTCCTGTTGCGCAGCAGTTTTTCTGTGGGAGAATGGCTAGCTGCACAGGGGCATACCAACATAGAAATGATTACTCATTAGGATCTCAAGAAGTATCGAAAACAGCTAGTCTAGGAGCCAATCAGAGACAAGGACAAATTACCCTTGTTTATGAGAAAGGATACGAAACCAGGGACTTGCGATAAGAAAATATGTAGGGGAGTCTATGGGAAAGGATACGAAACCAGGGACTTGCGATAA
The DNA here is from genome assembly GCF_949628215.1 of Phalacrocorax aristotelis. NCBI lineage: Eukaryota > Metazoa > Chordata > Aves > Suliformes > Phalacrocoracidae > Phalacrocorax > Phalacrocorax aristotelis. Next base: position 167,468,573 of record NC_134277.1, read on the forward strand.
GAAAATATGTAGGGGAGTCACTGAAGCAAAGTAAGAAAACGGAACATGAACTTTAGGCTGTTAACCAATGAGGAGCTTAGCTTTTGCAATATGTATGAGCTGATTAAGAATGGTATAAATTGTGTAACCAGAGGACAATAAACGAAGCTTGCTGATCACTCATATTGAGCGACTGCGTCTTCCCTCCGTCTCGACGAATGGCGCGACAATTTGGCGCCCGAACAGGGACCCCGGCGACCCGATAGCGGAGTCCGGCAGCCACGGTCGGCGGAGATTTGGAGCGGTCCTGTAGCAGCGCAGGAGGCGAAAGGGAGTTTTTCCCCGCGCCCGGGAGCACCTATAGAGGCTGTCCCGCCTGCCACGCGCCGCCGAAGTCTGCAAAGGCTGCAACAGCGCGCTGAGTGAGGTATGAACAGACAAGCGGCGTATAATTTGCTCAAGTGCTTTTTAGAAAAGCGGGGCATTGAGGGTATAGATTTAAAGAAAGAGCTAAATGATCTCTTAGCCTATGGAGAACTTAGGGGGATTTTTACTGACCCCAACACGGTGTTTGAGGAGGAGGAGTGGAGAAAGCTAGGAGATAAATTGTTTGATGCCGTTATTAACGAGGAAAAGGCGGCAAAGAAATTAATGAAGCCGTGGCGGGCGGTAACGAATACTCTGACCATGCATGAGGCAGAGCAGCGCGTTGCCGCCGCCGCCGCTGAAAGGTTAAGCAGCACAGCCCCCACCGGGGGTACGCCAGTACAGCCAATGGCCCCAGCGGCTCCAGACTGCCCCTTGCCCCCTTCTGTGCGGAGTATTGTTATCCCGCAGAGTTCTAGGGACGCTTGGGACCTGTCTCGCTTAAGCTCCACGTTGGAGAGCGAGGGAGAGGAGTCTCCGCCGACAGATCAGGCGGCACAAGGGGCGATGAGTATTGACCCGAGCACAGACACATGCGGGGCAATAGGCCCGGGGCCGGACGCTACTGCTACTCCGGTGCGCAGCCGTGGAGATAGTTCTTATTCGAGTCAGGGAGCAGCAGGTATAGCGTCGGAGCGCCAACAGTGCTGGCAGAAAATCGCAGAGGCCGCCCTCAATGAAGGAGACCGAGAGGTCGCTGCCAGACTATTAGACGAGGTAGGGGCATTTCCCGTGCTGTACCAACCAGATGCACAGGGCCGATTAGTAGCCAGTATCCAGAATTTAGATTGGAAGCTACTCTTACAGTTGCGGGCTACAGTTAATGAGTCAGGAGTAAAAGGAGAACCTACGCAACAAATGTTAGACTATATTTGGGGAACCAACATCTTACTCCCGGGGGATATACGAAGTATCATGAAGTTAATTCTTACCCAGCATCAACTGCTATTATTTAATGCGCATTGGCAAGCAGCTTGTATGCGGTCGGTAGCTACGGTTAGACAACCAGGTGATCCTCTATATGGAATAACAGTCGATGAACTGATGGGCTTCGGTCCATATCTCCATTTAGAGGCTCAAGCAGTAATGGGCCCAGATAAAGCCAAAGAAGCGATGTTACTCGCACGACAGGCATTTAGTCAGCTTAAAGAGCCAGGTGGAATCCCGTCATATATGGGAATCAAGCAGGGTCGAGAAGAGGCGTTTGGGTTGTTTATTGACAGAGTAGCCAATGCCATACAGGCGGCAGGTGTTCCGGAATATCTGAGAGGGTCCATTTTGAAACAGTGTGCGATTCAAAACAGTAATCTTACCACCCGGAACATCCTAGCTACCCTTCCCGGGACCTTTTCAATTGAAGAGGCCTTGGAGCGAATGGCACAGGTTCCGATGGGCCCACAGGCTATGTTAGTAGAAGCAGTGAAGGAATTAGGGAAAACTTTGCAGGAGCATACGCAGACATCGCATAGTCAAATTATGGCAGCCCTTGCACCTTTGCAAACTCCTACGGCTCGCCCAATGTCCCGTGGGCCATCCCGTCTGCGATGTTTCCGCTGCGGAAGCGTTACAGCCAGGCTTGCCGAACCCCGCCATGATACCTGAAGGCTGGCATCTACTCATCGTAGACTTGAAAGACTGTTTCTTTACCATAGCGCTGCACGAGAAGGATAAGCAGCGTTTTGCCTTTACCCTGCCTTCTTTGAACCATGAGCGCCCTGCCCAACGGTTCGAATGGACTGCGTTACCGCAAGGAATGCGTAACCCACCCACCCTTTGCCAAATCTATGTGGATGATGCGCTGCAGCCTTTACGTCGCAGATGGAATGAGACTCTGATATACCACTATATGGACGATATTTTGTTGGCACAGGCGGTCTCATTCTCTGAAACACAGAAAGAGGAGTTAGTCCAGGCGCTTGCGTCTCGCGGCCTAGTAGTTGCCCCTGAAAAGGTTCAGGAGACGAGCCCTTGGAAATACTTAGGGTGGCAGATAACTGATGCGGCCATTCGTCCACAGAAATTGACAATACATTTGGAACTCCATACTCTACGCGACGCCCAGAAGCTGTTGGGCGACCTGCAGTGGCTACGTCCTGTCGTAGGCATTCCCAATGAAATGCTAAATCAGCTGCGCCCGCTACTGAGAGGATCCGATCCCGCGACACCGCTGCACGTGTCGGCGCAGCAGCGACAAGTTCTCCAACAGATAGCAGAACTAGTTACCGAGCGTGCCACACACCGTCGTCTTGCGGACGTCCCCATTGACTTGACCATCTTTTGCGGCACCTAATACCTTATGGCGGCTCTTACACAGCACAAAATAAAAACGGGGGAGACAGTTGTATTGGAATGGATTGCTCCCCCACTGCAGCCCCGTCGGACAGTGCAAGAAAAGGTACTCTCTGGGTCCCCAGCCGATGGGTCAAGCCCGCCGTAGAGGGAAACACCAGCGATAGCAACAGATGACCATCGGCAGGCACTAGCTGAGAGCCTCCCTTTGGGCGAAGGGAAGAAGCCGCGACCACGAGACTTTGCCATAGGCACTCCTACTGTGCCATAAGGACTGTTAGCATATAAACAGAAGCATTAAGCAATTAATTGTTGGTGATTGGTGATAGTTGTGCAAAGCTTATTAATGGTGTTGATCATTGTCATAATAGGGCTTATTTTGCTTAGTTTGCTTATATCTTGTACTAAACGCTTCATTTTGCAAGCTACACACAATACCTGGGTAGCCCAAAATAAAAAAGGGGGAATTGTGGGAGAATGGCTAGCTGAACAGGGGCATACCAACATAGAAATGATTACTCATTAGGATCTCAAGAAGTATCGAAAACAGCTAGTCTAGGAGCCAATCAGAGACAAGGACAAATTACCCTTGTTTATGAGAAAGGATACGAAACCAGGGACTTGCGATAAGAAAATATGTAGGGGAGTCTATGGGAAAGGATACGAAACCAGGGACTTGCGATAAGAAAATATGTAGGGGAGTCACTGAAGCAAAGTAAGAAAACGGAACATGAACTTTAGGCTGTTAACCAATGAGGAGCTTAGCTTTTGCAATATGTATGAGCTGATTAAGAATGGTATAAATTGTGTAACCAGAGGACAATAAACGAAGCTTGCTGATCACTCATATTGAGCGACTGCGTCTTCCCTCCGTCTCGACGAATGGCGCGACATTTTTCCACTTTTCAAATATGTTATCCCAGAAGCACTACCACCGTCACTGCTTGTGCCGGCCTTTGCCTGCAGTGGATCCCTCTTAGAGCCAGGCGGCACTGGGTCTATCAGCCATGGGCAAGAGTCCTGTATGCTGTCGCAGAAGCCACCCTGTAGCCCCCAGGCCACTACCAAAACCTTGCAATTGTCATGGTTTAGCCCCAGTCAGCAACTGGTCACCACACAGCCACTCACTCACTCCCCCCCATCACCTCTGGGAAGGGAGACAATTGGAAGAGACACAGTAAGAAATCCCATGGGTTCAGATAAGAACAGTTTAATAATTGTAATAAGACAGTAATGGTAATAGTAATAAAAGAATATCATTCAAAGGAAAGTAACAAGAGAGAAAGAGAGAGGTGAAACCTTGGGAGGATGGGGGAAAAAAACCAAAGACCAAGTAATGCAAAGCATACCACCCACCAAACGTCAGCGCAGGTCCACGAGCTGAGATTGTAGCTGCAACTGGCCATCTTCCCCAGTCAGACTGGGCATGATGTCATATGAGATGGAATATTCCTTTGGTCACTTTGGATCAGCTATCCTGGCAATGCCCCCTCCCCTCTTGGCTTCTTGGGCACCCAGCAGAGCACGAGAGGCTAGAAAAGTCCTTGACTAGAAAAACCACTACCTAGTAACAACTAAAACATCAGCGTCTTATCAACGCTGTTCTTATAGTAAGCGCAAAGAACCGCACTACGCGACTTGCAGTGAGGAATATTAACTCGATCCCAGCTAAAACCATGGTAAAATGCAATCCACATGGCTACAACCTCACAAGCAGAAGGGCCACCAAGACACTCACAGAGCAAACCCAACGGGTAAGGCCACGCCTAAAGACTGCCTTAGCGACATGGTATCATAGCCAGCAGAGACCAAGTGCCATGGAAGGGGCAGCACCTCATGCCTGGCACACCTCAAAGAACAGACCAGCCTTCCACGGCGGTGAGGAAATGGTGCCCCATCTTCACAACGCACCCACAAACCACATCACACAAGTGCCATCACTTGACCTCACTGATGACACCCAACCTCCGCCACGCTTTAGTCATGTCTTCCAAATGCGATGACAAGCACCTTCCATTCGACTCCTACCAAATACTAACTCTCACTTAAAAGCTGCCGCCAGGGTCAAGAGGACACGTCCTCAGGAGGAGAGGAAAGGAAAAGGGAGCGTTGCGGGAAGGAATCCACACCCCACCTCATTACCTCCCAGCCTCTGGCATGTAACAGCCACTTGCTGCAAAACACCATCATGCACAAAGTCTGTCCCACCCCTCAGGGACCAGCATAAAAGCCGGCCCAGCACCTCTCTCCCTCACACACGCTCCTCACACCATCTCCTCCATCGTCAACAAGGTGAGTCTGAACCCCCTTCCCCTCCTTCTCCTGACCCACTTCATCCGGCTCTTCCAGCACGCTCTGCCCCCAACTCAGCAGCCCTGACGCCTCCCCACCGCCACGCTCCCCACAGACACACAACACACCTCCACGCTCACTCGCCCTCCTGCAACATTGACCCTCGCGCCCCCACGCCCCCACGCTTTCACAACACCCTCTCTTCCAGGGACCCTCCAGCCCACACACATGGCCTGCTACGACCTCTGCCGCCCCTGCGGACCCACCCCGCTGGCTAACAGCTGCAACGAGCCCTGTGTCAGGCAGTGCGAGGACTCCCACGTCGTCATCCAGCCCTCCACCGTGCAGGTCACCCTGCCCGGACCCATCCTCAGCTCCTTCCCACAGAACACCGCTGTCGGATCCTCCTCTTCAGCTGCCGTGGGCAACATCCTCGGCTCCCAGGGAGTGCCCGTCTCCTCCGGCCGCTTCGGCTACGGCTATGGCTTTGGAGGCCTGGGCTGCTACGGTGGCATAAGGGGCTGCTACCCCTGCTAAGGGCTCTTCACGTGGCACCTCCGGGCTCTTGGTGACAAGTAGACCTGTCCTCCACAGCTCTTCCTCTCAAGGCACCAAGCAAGGAAGTAGGGAAGGGGCCAACCCAGCCTGCCTGACTACATGACCCACGCACCTCCTCGTCTTGTCCTACTCCCTTTTTTGCATCACCCCTTCTGCTATCTCCTGTACTCAGCGATGCAACCACTTGCTCACAAGATAAGGACCACCGGGGACCTCCGGTGTGCAAGGCTCGAAAATCTTGCTTCTCTGGCAAACTGTCTCTCACACACAGCACTACGGCTGATGGTTACATTACCTGCACTTCAGACTGCTTCCCTTCCACTTGGCGCTCCTGCCTTTTCACTCTCTTTTTTTCCAACAATAAAGTTCTCCTCATCCCAGCCTGAGATGCCTCCTCTTCCCTTCTTCACCCAAGGCTCCTCCAACCTGACCCAGCACAAAACCAGGCCTCAAGTTGCCTTTGGGGTGGGTGGAAAAGGGTCACAAGACCTGTCCTAGGAATTGTGCCAGCTGGCACAAAGATAAGTCTGTACAGGCCGTCACCGTGAGTGAGAAAGGGCCACAAGGCCTCTCCTACGAACACCACAACCAGCAACAGCACAGACTGGCACCTGGGGGCTGCTGGAACATGACATAAGCACTTTACAAGACGGGCTGGCTGGAGCAGGTTGTCCAGGACCATGGCCACTCACGTGTCCACTATCTCCAAGGATGGAGACTCCAGCAACTCTTCCACTCTTTGACCACCCTCACACTGAAGAAGGCTTGCCTTCTTTGCCCATGGAATTCCACTTGTGCCGCGGGCCTCTTGTCCTGCCACTCATCACAAGCCTCTGGTGCGCAACCCTTCAAGGAATTCTAGAATAGAATCATTAAGGTTGGAAAAGCCCTCTAAGATCACCAATTCCAACTGTCAACCCAACACCCCCAGGCCTCCTAAACCATGCCCTGAAGTGCCACGCCTACACTTTTTTTAAACACCTCCAGCGATGGTGACTCCACCACCTCTCTGGGCAGCCTCTTCCAATGCCTGACCACTCTTTCAGTAATACATTTTTCCTAACTTCCCCTTCCTGTCACGCTTGCTCTCCAGACCCTTCCCTGGCTCCATTGCCCTTCTCTGGACAAACCCCAGCACCTCAAGGTCCTTCTTGTCCCACGGAGCCCAAACCTGAGCCCAGCATTCGAGTTGCGGCCTCACCAGTGCCGAGCACAGGGGCACAATCCCTGCCCTGCTCCTGCTGGACACACTATTCCTGACACAAGCCCAGATTATGTTGGCCTTCTTGGTCACCCAGCCACACTGCTGGCTCATGCTCAGACGGCTGTCAGCCAGCACCCCCAGGGCCTTGTCCGACACGCAGCTTTCCAGACACTCTTCCCCAAGCTTGGGGCATTTCATACGGTTCTTGTGACCCAAGTGTAGGACCCCAGCACTTGGCCTTGTTAAGCTCATACAGTTGGCCTCGGCGCATTGATCCAGCCTGTCCAGAATCCTCTGCAGAGCCTTCCCACTCTCAAACAGATCAACACTCCCGCCCAACTTGGTGTCGTCTGCAAACTCACTGAGGGCGTACGCAATCCTCTCAACCAAATCACTGATAAAGATATTAAACAAGCCTGGCCCCAACACTGAGCCCTGGGGAACACTGCTCGTGACTGGACGCCAACTGGATTCAGTTCCATTCACCACAACTCTCTGGGCTCGGCCATCCAGACACTTTTTTACCCAGTGAAGAGACCACCTGTCTAAGCCATGAGCCTCCAGCTGCTCTAGGAGGATGCTGTGGGAGACAGGGTCAAAGGCCTCAACAAAGTGCAGGTAGATAACATCCACAGCCTCTCCCTCATCCACTGGGCGGGTCACCTGGTCAAGAAAGAGATCAGGTAGGTCCAGCAAGAGGCTGCTTCCATGAAGCCATGCTGGCTGGGCCTGATCCCTGGTTGTCCTGCACATGCCTGGTGAGCGCACTCAGGATGAACTGCTCCATAATCGTCCCCGTACTGAGGTCAGGTGGCTGGCCAGTAGTTCCCCGCATCCTCCATCAGAGGTTCTGTTTGGAGAACAGGAGGCTGAGGGGCGACCCCATTGCTCTCTACAGCTTCCTGAGGAGGAGAGGGGCACGGGGAGGTGCTGAGCTCTTCTCCCTGGCACCCAGTGAGAGGAATGATGGGAATGCTTCAAAGCCACATCAGGGGACTTTCGGAATTGACATTAGCAAACATTCCTGGGAGGGTGGTCAAACACTCAGACAGGCTTCCTAGAGAGGTGGTCGATGCCGCAAGCCTGTCAGTGCTTAAGAGGCATTTGGACAATGCCCTTAATAACATGCTTTAACTTTTGGTCAGCCCTGAAGTGGTCAGGCAGTTGGGCTAGAGGATCACTCTAGGTCCCTTCCAAGTGGACTCTTCCAGTCCAGGCTAGGCAGCCTATTCTGCTTCCTCAACCCTTTGCCATGCAAGCCTTTGGCATGCAAGCCTTTGGCATGAAGCATCCCCTCAAGGTTTGGCATGAAAGCATCCCCTGCCTGCCTGCCTCTCCCACTATACTTGGGCCTCTCACGGGACTCACCAGCTCTCCCAGAGCTCACCAGCCAGGCGCCCGCGCTGCAGCCTTCCCTCACCACAGCCAGCTGCTCCCTCAGCACCCTCAGCCATCAGCCAATCAGGACGCAGCTAACAACCTGCCCACCGGGGGTGCCTAACAGCCTGCCAATCGGGCGGCGGCTGACAGGCGCCAGCTGCTGCAGCAGATCCTGGAAGTTTCCAGAAGGCTCCTGTCAGGACCCCAAAATCAACACGTCGGGCACAAGAAATCAAACATCTTCACCAAACGGCCCCCAGAACCGCTGCTGGGAGGGGCGGGGGCTGAATGAGGGGCTGAATGACTAGAAATGCTGCTGACAACCGAACCAAAGGCCTCAGGCAAAAGCAGTTGGCGCACTTGGAGCGGTCAGGTGGAGGGAAAATGCCCTGATCTTATAACTAAAACATTGTCATCAATATGTACATCAAGAAGGCACCCTGCCCATCTTGCCCATGCTGTGGGGTGCCAGGGACACGTGGGCGGAGTCCCCTTTCATGGTCCCCCCTTGCTGTTGTCCCCAGCCCAACCACCTCCAGTCCTTGGCACACCATCTTCTCTCACAAAGTGGAGCCAGGAACCACCCACACAGTGTTCCTGTCCCCATCCCCTGTTGGTGCCAGGGCCCTGGACAACCAAGGTGCCCAGGTCACCTTGCTGTGGGGTCCTCAGCTGACCCAATGCTGGACTAGGGTTGCACTCTCCGCCTGGCTGCACGGTCCCCATTCCGCCTACGTGGGAGCCCCTAGCCCATGGCCTCACCTTGCTATGGGGTCCCCAGATGATCCCTGCCAGGGGATCCCCACGCCACCATCCCCTCTGCGCTGCAGGGTCCCACAGTGCACGTGGTCTCCAGGCCACCATCCTCCCTGCCTCAGGGGCCATGCACCACCTCTACAGGGGACCCCAAGTCACCACCCCTCTGCACTGCGCTCACCATCCTCCTCACTGTGGGGACCCTGAGGCACAGCATGGGGCACCGAGCACCGGCCCCACGAACAAGCCTGTCACCCTGCTCAGCTCTGAAGATGGGCCTCAGTGCGGGGATGGCCGGGGCTGGACACCAGATGACTACCAAGATGCTCTGTCACTCCCTTTCCTCAACTGGAATGAAGATGACAAAAGGCTCCTGAGTCAACATAAGGACAGGGAGCGATCACTCAGCAATTACCATCACGGGCAAAACAGACTTGCCTTGGGGAAATTAATGTAGTTTTTTGCTAAAAGTCAGAGTAGAGTAATGACAAGTATAAACAAAACCTAAAACACCTTCCCCACCCCTCCCTTCTTCCAAGATTCACTTTACTCCTAATTTACTCTACCTCTTCCCCCAAGCAGCGCAGGGGGATGGGGAATGGGGGTTGTGGTCAGTTCATCACACGTTGGTTCTGCTGCTCCTACGACCTCAGTGGGAGGACTCCTCACATGCTTCCCTTTCTCCAGCACAGGGTCCCTCTCATGGAGACAGTCCTCCATGAATTTCTCCAACGTGGATCCTTCCCACAGTGTAAAGTTCTTCACAATGCTACAAGCGTTAGGTGCCTTTGACAGGGAGCCATCCCCCAGGAAGAGAGTGCTCCAGCGTGGGTCCCCCACAGGGTCACAAGCTTTGCCAGCAAACCTGCTCCAGCGTGGGCTCCTCTCTGCACGGGGCCACAGGTCCTGCTAGGAGCCTGCTCCAGCACGGCATTCCATGGGGTCACTGACTCCATTGGGCATCCACCTGCTCCGGTAGGAGGCCTTCGGGGGCTGCAGGTGCATATGTGCTCCACCGTTAATCTCCATGGGCTGCAGAGGGACATCTGCCTGCAGACCCCAGGACACTGCCAAAACCTTGCAATATAAAGACAATTCACACATCACAACCTCACAAGCAAGTGGGGCACCAAGGCACACACAGAGCACACAGAAAGGGAAACGCCAGGCCTAAAAACACCTTAGTCACCTGGCAGCAAGGCCGGCACGGAGCAAATGCAATGAAAGGGGCAACGCTTAACACCCGGCACACCTCAAAACCTGACAAGACACCCAGGCTTTCAAAGAAATGGGGAGCCCTCTTCACAACATGCCAACAAACCTCACCACACGAGTGCCATGGCATGACCTCACTGACAATACCACAACTCTGTGATCTTTTCGTCATGTCTGTCAAATGCCCTGACATGCACCTGCCATTCGACTCCTACCAAATACTAACTCTCACTTATAAAGCTGCCGCCAGGGTCAAGAGGACACGTCCTCAGGAGGACAGGAAAGGAAAAGGGAGCGTTGCGGGAAGGAATCCAAACCCCACCTCATTACCTCCCAGCCTCTGGCATGTAACAGCCACTTGCTGCAAAACACCATCATGCACAAAGTCTGTCCCGCCCCTCAGGGACCAGCATAAAAGCCGGCCCAGCACCTCTCTCCCTCACACACTCTCCCTCACACACTCTCCTCCATCGTCAACAAGGTGAGTCTGAACCCCCTTCCCCTCCTTCTCCTGACCCACTTCATCCGGCTCTTCCAGCATGCTCTGCCCCCAGCCTCAGCAGCCCTGATGCCTCCCCACTGCCACACTCCCCACAGCCCTACAGTACAACTCCATGCTCACTCGCCCTCCTGCAACACCACCCCTCGCACCCGCACGCCCCTACGCTTTCTCAACACCCTCTCTTCCAGGGACCCTCCACACCACACACATGGCCTGCTACGACCTCTGCCGCCCCTGCGGACCCACCCCGCTGGCTAACAGCTGCAACGAGCCCTGTGTCAGGCAGTGCGAGGACTCCCACGTCGTCATCCAGCCCTCCACCGTGCAGGTCACCCTGCCAGGACCCATCCTCAGCTCCTTCCCACAGAACACCGCTGTTGGATCCTCCTCATCGGCTGCCGTGGGCAACATCCTCGGCTCCCAGGGAGTGCCCGTCTCCTCCGGCCGCTTCGGCTACGGCTATGGCTTTGGAGGCCTGGGCTGCTACGGTGGCATAAGGGGCTGCTACCCCTGCTAAGGGCCCCTCACGTGGCACCTCCAGGCTCTTGCTGCCACGTGGACCTGCCCTTCACAGCTCCTCCTCTCAAGGCACCAAGCAAGGAAGCAGGGAAGGGGCCAACCCAGCCTGCCTGGACACGCGGCCCACACACCTCCTCCTCTTCTCCCACTTCCCTCTTTGCATCGCCCCTTCTGCTATCTCCAGTACTCACCGATGCAACCACTTTCTCACAAGCTAAGGACCACCGGGAACCTCTGGCGTGCCACTCCTAATACGGACCTCGAAATCTTGCTTCGCTGGCAAAATGTCTCTCACACACAGCACCTCAGCTGACGGTTACGCTACCCGCACTTCAGACTGCTTCCCTTCCACTCGGTCCTCCTGCCTCTTCACTCATTTTTCCATCAATAAAGTTCTCCTGCATCCCAACCTGTGAGGTCTTCTCTTCCTTCTCCTTCCAAGACTCCTCCAACCTCACCCAGCACCAACCCCATGCAGAAGAGGCCACCGGGGTGGGTGGATCAGGGTCACAAGGCCTCCCCTAGAGATAGTACCACCACAGCCAATATCAGGAGTGCCTCTTGCCTGACAGGCACGCCAGCACCTTCCCACTCAAAAACACAGATACCCTGCCTGCCTCACCTCCTCTTCCTCGCCAGCAAGCACTACTCGCACAGTCAACAACCCTCAAGACACTCACCTCTGATCAAGTTGGGCAGCTCTTGGGAGTCGAGGGAGGTTCTTGCTGACTCAGATCTAGACAACCTCATTCCAATTTCTAAAAAGAGGTGTGAGGGAAGACCCAGGAAACTCGAGTCCCGTTAGTCTAGCCTCAGCACCTGCAAAAATTATGGAGAAGCTCCCACTGGATGTTGATGAATGCCTTTAAAGGACAGGCAGAAAAATCATCAGGACCAGACAACATGGGTCACTAAGTGAAGGTCCCACCTGACTAATTTCCTATCCTCTTATTATAAGCTCTCTTGTCTACAGGGACGAAGGGAAGGCCGTGGATGTAGTGTTTCAGGATTTTAGTAGGGCTTCTGATCGCGCCCCTCATAGCATCCTTCTGCACCAGTTGGCCAACTGTGAGATGAGCAGGTAGACGCTGCGCTGGGTGAAGGGCTGGCTCAACAGCAAGGCTCAAAGCGGGGGACAGTGAATGCGGTTACTTATGGGCTGCAACCCGTCGCCAGTGGTGTTCCTCAGGGCTCCATTCTAGGACCAATTCTGTTCAAGATCTTTATCAATGCACTGGATGAAGGAGTTGAAGGCACCATTATCAAGTTTGCTGATGATACCAAAGTGGGAGGTGCTGTTGGCTCTCCTGAGGGACAAGAGGCCTTGCAGAGGGATCTAGAGAGACTGGAGCATTGGGCAACCATCGCTGGCACGAAATTTAACCAGTGCAAATGCCGGCTTCTGCACCTGGCATGGAGTAACACTGGACACAAGGCCAGACTGGGAGAGGAGTGACTGGAGAGCAGCCCTGCAGGAAGGGGTCTGTGGGTGCTGGCTGACAGCAGGCTCGAGGGGAGTCAGCGGTGTGCCCTGGCAGCCAAGGGGGCAAACCCTACACTGGGGTGCATCAAACACAGCACACCCATCTTCCTACAGGAGGTGATTATCCCGCTGTACGCAGGATTGCTGTGGCCTCCCCTCAAGTCCTGTGTGCAGTTCTGGGCCCCACCACTTCAGAAGGATGTGAAAGACCTTGAATACATGCAGAGGAGGGCAACAAAGCTGGTGACAGGCTGGAAGGCCCGTCCTGTGAGGGGCGGCTAAGGACAATGGGCTTGTCTACTTTGGAGAAAAGGAGGCTGAGGGAGAACCTCATTGCTCTCTCCAGCTTCCGGAGCAGGAAAAGGGGCGAGGGAGGTGCTGAGTTCTTCTCCGTGGGATCCAGTGACAGGATTTGTGGGAATGCTTCAAAGCCGCATTCAGGTTCCTCAGGTGGTCACAAACCTGATCTCCCCTTACAGTGGGAGGGGCTTTACCCCCCTGGTCCCCATCCTGCGGTCCATATAGTCCAGATGGAGCAGCAAAGACTGAAGTCTTCAGTGAAGTCTTCTTCCAGTGAAGACTGAGGCAGAAATCTGTTGAGTACCTCAGCCTTCTCCTCATCTCTTGATAGATACTAGGTCACCATTCTTGTTCTTTGGGGGGGTTACGCTCTCTTTAACCTTCCTTTACTGGTTGACATACTTACAGAATCCCTTCTGGTTATTCTTTGCATCCCTTACCAAATTCAGCTCCAGCCACACCTTGGCCCTCCTGAATCCATCCCTACACAACCGGTCTGTACGGCTGTTTTGTTTCCCTCTGTAGAGTTGCTTCTCTCACATATTCTCGCTCCTCTCCTCTGGCTCCTGTTGCGCAGCAGTTTTTCTGTGGGAGAATGGCTAGCTGCACAGGGGCATACCAACATAGAAATGATTACTCATTAGGATCTCAAGAAGTATCGAAAACAGCTAGTCTAGGAGCCAATCAGAGACAAGGACAAATTACCCTTGTTTATGAGAAAGGATACGAAACCAGGGACTTGCGATAAGAAAATATGTAGGGGAGTCTATGGGAAAGGATACGAAACCAGGGACTTGCGATAAGAAAATATGTAGGGGAGTCACTGAAGCAAAGTAAGAAAACGGAACATGAACTTTAGGCTGTTAACCAATGAGGAGCTTAGCTTTTGCAATATGTATGAGCTGATTAAGAATGGTATAAATTGTGTAACCAGAGGACAATAAACGAAGCTTGCTGATCACTCATATTGAGCGACTGCGTCTTCCCTCCGTCTCGACGAATGGCGCGACAATTTGGCGCCCGAACAGGGACCCCGGCGACCCGATAGCGGAGTCCGGCAGCCACGGTCGGCAGAGATTTGGAGCGGTCCTGTAGCAGCGCAGGAGGCGAAAGGGAGTTTTTCCCCGCGCCCGGGAGCACCTATAGAGGCTGTCCCGCCTGCCACGCGCCGCCGAAGTCTGCAAAGGCTGCAACAGCGCGCTGAGTGAGGTATGAACAGACAAGCGGCGTATAATTTGCTCAAGTGCTTTTTAGAAAAGCGGGGCATTGAGGGTATAGATTTAAAGAAAGAGCTAAATGATCTCTTAGCCTATGGAGAACTTAGGGGGATTTTTACTGACCCCAACACGGTGTTTGAGGAGGAGGAGTGGAGAAAGCTAGGAGATAAATTGTTTGATGCCGTTATTAACGAGGAAAAGGCGGCAAAGAAATTAATGAAGCCGTGGCGGGCGGTAACGAATACTCTGACCATGCATGAGGCAGAGCAGCGCGTTGCCGCCGCCGCCGCTGAAAGGTTAAGCAGCACAGCCCCCACCGGGGGTACGCCAGTACAGCCAATGGCCCCAGCGGCTCCAGACTGCCCCTTGCCCCCTTCTGTGCGGAGTATTGTTATCCCGCAGAGTTCTAGGGACGCTTGGGACCTGTCTCGCTTAAGCTCCACGTTGGAGAGCGAGGGAGAGGAGTCTCCGCCGACAGATCAGGCGGCACAAGGGGCGATGAGTATTGACCCGAGCACAGACACATGCGGGGCAATAGGCCCGGGGCCGGACGCTACTGCTACTCCGGTGCGCAGCCGTGGAGATAGTTCTTATTCGAGTCAGGGAGCAGCAGGTATAGCGTCGGAGCGCCAACAGTGCTGGCAGAAAATCGCAGAGGCCGCCCTCAATGAAGGAGACCGAGAGGTCGCTGCCAGACTATTAGACGAGGTAGGGGCATTTCCCGTGCTGTACCAACCAGATGCACAGGGCCGATTAGTAGCCAGTATCCAGAATTTAGATTGGAAGCTACTCTTACAGTTGCGGGCTACAGTTAATGAGTCAGGAGTAAAAGGAGAACCTACGCAACAAATGTTAGACTATATTTGGGGAACCAACATCTTACTCCCGGGGGATATACGAAGTATCATGAAGTTAATTCTTACCCAGCATCAACTGCTATTATTTAATGCGCATTGGCAAGCAGCTTGTATGCGGTCGGTAGCTACGGTTAGACAACCAGGTGATCCTCTATATGGAATAACAGTCGATGAACTGATGGGCTTCGGTCCATATCTCCATTTAGAGGCTCAAGCAGTAATGGGCCCAGATAAAGCCAAAGAAGCGATGTTACTCGCACGACAGGCATTTAGTCAGCTTAAAGAGCCAGGTGGAATCCCGTCATATATGGGAATCAAGCAGGGTCGAGAAGAGGCGTTTGGGTTGTTTATTGACAGAGTAGCCAATGCCATACAGGCGGCAGGTGTTCCGGAATATCTGAGAGGGTCCATTTTGAAACAGTGTGCGATTCAAAACAGTAATCTTACCACCCGGAACATCCTAGCTACCCTTCCCGGGACCTTTTCAATTGAAGAGGCCTTGGAGCGAATGGCACAGGTTCCGATGGGCCCACAGGCTATGTTAGTAGAAGCAGTGAAGGAATTAGGGAAAACTTTGCAGGAGCATACGCAGACATCGCATAGTCAAATTATGGCAGCCCTTGCACCTTTGCAAACTCCTACGGCTCGCCCAATGTCCCGTGGGCCATCCCGTCTGCGATGTTTCCGCTGCGGAAGCGTTACAGCCAGGCTTGCCGAACCCCGCCATGATACCTGAAGGCTGGCATCTACTCATCGTAGACTTGAAAGACTGTTTCTTTACCATAGCGCTGCACGAGAAGGATAAGCAGCGTTTTGCCTTTACCCTGCCTTCTTTGAACCATGAGCGCCCTGCCCAACGGTTCGAACGGACTGCGTTACCGCAAGGAATGCGTAACCCACCCACCCTTTGCCAAATCTATGTGGATGATGCGCTGCAGCCTTTACGTCGCAGATGGAATGAGACTCTGATATACCACTATATGGACGATATTTTGTTGGCACAGGCGGTCTCATTCTCTGAAACACAGAAAGAGGAGTTAGTCCAGGCGCTTGCATCTCGCGGCCTAGTAGTTGCCCCTGAAAAGGTTCAGGAGACGAGCCCTTGGAAATACTTAGGGTGGCAGATAACTGATGCGGCCATTCGTCCACAGAAATTGACAATACATTTGGAACTCCATACTCTACGCGACGCCCAGAAGCTGTTGGGCGACCTGCAGTGGCTACGTCCTGTCGTAGGCATTCCCAATGAAATGCTAAATCAGCTGCGCCCGCTACTGAGAGGATCCGATCCCGCGACACCGCTGCACGTGTCGGCGCAGCAGCGACAAGTTCTCCAACAGATAGCAGAACTAGTTACCGAGCGTGCCACACACCGTCGTCTTGCGGACGTCCCCATTGACTTGACCATCTTTTGCGGCACCTAATACCTTATGGCGGCTCTTACACAGCACAAAATAAAAACGGGGGAGACAGTTGTATTGGAATGGATTGCTCCCCCACTGCAGCCCCGTCGGACAGTGCAAGAAAAGGTACTCTCTGGGTCCCCAGCCGATGGGTCAAGCCCGCCGTAGAGGGAAACACCAGCGATAGCAACAGATGACCATCGGCAGGCACTAGCTGAGAGCCTCCCTTTGGGCGAAGGGAAGAAGCCGCGACCACGAGACTTTGCCATAGGCACTCCTACTGTGCCATAAGGACTGTTAGCATATAAACAGAAGCATTAAGCAATTAATTGTTGGTGATTGGTGATAGTTGTGCAAAGCTTATTAATGGTGTTGATCATTGTCATAATAGGGCTTATTTTGCTTAGTTTGCTTATATCTTGTACTAAACGCTTCATTTTGCAAGCTACACACAATACCTGGGTAGCCCAAAATAAAAAAGGGGGAATTGTGGGAGAATGGCTAGCTGAACAGGGGCATACCAACATAGAAATGATTACTCATTAGGATCTCAAGAAGTATCGAAAACAGCTAGTCTAGGAGCCAATCAGAGACAAGGACAAATTACCCTTGTTTATGAGAAAGGATACGAAACCAGGGACTTGCGATAAGAAAATATGTAGGGGAGTCTATGGGAAAGGATACGAAACCAGGGACTTGCGATAAGAAAATATGTAGGGGAGTCACTGAAGCAAAGTAAGAAAACGGAACATGAACTTTAGGCTGTTAACCAATGAGGAGCTTAGCTTTTGCAATATGTATGAGCTGATTAAGAATGGTATAAATTGTGTAACCAGAGGACAATAAACGAAGCTTGCTGATCACTCATATTGAGCGACTGCGTCTTCCCTCCGTCTCGACGAATGGCGCGACATTTTTCCACTTTTCAAATATGTTATCCCAGAAGCACTACCACCGTCACTGCTTGTGCCGGCCTTTGCCTGCAGTGGATCCCTCTTAGAGCCAGGCGGCACTGGGTCTATCAGCCATGGGCAAGAGTCCTGTATGCTGTCGCAGAAGCCACCCTGTAGCCCCCAGGCCACTACCAAAACCTTGCAATTGTCATGGTTTAGCCCCAGTCAGCAACTGGTCACCACACAGCCGCTCGCTCACTCCCCCCCGTCACCTCTGGGAAGGGAGACAATTGGAAGAGACACAGTAAGAAATCCCATGGGTTCAGATAAGAACAGTTTAATAATTGTAATAAGACAGTAATGGTAATAGTAATAAAAGAATATCATTCAAAGGAAAGTAACAAGAGAGAAAGAGAGAGGTGAAACCTTGGGAGGATGGCGGAAAAAAACCAAAGACCAAGTAATGCAAAGCATACCACCCACCAAACGTCACCGCAGGTCCACGAGCTGAGATTGTAGCTGCAACTGGCCATCTTCCCCAGTCAGACTGGGCATGATGTCATATGAGATGGAATATTCCTTTGGTCACTTTGGATCAGCTATCCTGGCAATGCCCCCTCCCCTCTTGGCTTCTTGGGCACCCAGCAGAGCATGAGAGGCTAGAAAAGTCCTTGACTAGAAAAACCACTACCTAGCAACAACTAAAACATCAGCGTCTTATCAACGCTGTTCTTATAGTAAGCGCAAAGAACCGCACTACACGACTTGCAGTGAGGAATATTAACTCGATCCCAGCTAAAACCATGGTAAAATGCAATCCACATGGCTACAACCTCACAAGCAGAAGGGCCACCAAGACACTCACAGAGCAAACCCAACGGGTAAGGCCACGCCTAAAGACTGCCTTAGCGACATGGTATCATAGCCAGCAGAGACCAAGTGCCATGGAAGGGGCAGCACCTCATGCCTGGCACACCTCAAAGAACAGACCAGCCTTCCACGGCGGTGAGGAAATGGTGCCCCATCTTCACAACGCACCCACAAACCACATCACACAAGTGCCATCACTTGACCTCACTGATGACACCCAACCTCCGCCACGCTTTGGTCATGTCTTCCAAATGCGATGACAAGCACCTTCCATTCAACTCCTACCAAATACTAACTCTCACTTAAAAGCTGCCGCCAGGGTCAAGAGGACACGTCCTCAGGAGGACAGGAAAGGAAAAGGGAGCGTTGCGGGAAGGAATCCACACCCCACCTCATTACCTCCCAGCCTCTGGCATGTAACAGCCACTTGCTGCAAAACACCATCATGCACAAAGTCTGTCCCGCCCCTCAGGGACCAGCATAAAAGCCGGCCCAGCACCTCTCTCCCTCACACACGCTCCTCACACCATCTCCTCCATCGTCAACAAGGTGAGTCTGAACCCCCTTCCCCTCCTTCTCCTGACCCACTTCATCCGGCTCTTCCAGCACGCTCTGCCCCCAACTCAGCAGCCCTGACGCCTCCCCACCGCCACGCTCCCCACAGACACACAACACACCTCCACGCTCACTCGCCCTCCTGCAACATTGACCCTCGCGCCCCCACGCCCCCACGCTTTCACAACACCCTCTCTTCCAGGGACCCTCCAGCCCACACACATGGCCTGCTACGACCTCTGCCGCCCCTGCGGACCCACCCCGCTGGCTAACAGCTGCAACGAGCCCTGTGTCAGGCAGTGCGAGGACTCCCACGTCGTCATCCAGCCCTCCACCGTGCAGGTCACCCTGCCCGGACCCATCCTCAGCTCCTTCCCACAGAACACCGCTGTCGGATCCTCCTCTTCAGCTGCCGTGGGCAACATCCTCGGCTCCCAGGGAGTGCCCGTCTCCTCCGGCCGCTTCGGCTACGGCTATGGCTTTGGAGGCCTGGGCTGCTACGGTGGCATAAGGGGCTGCTACCCCTGCTAAGGGCTCTTCACGTGGCACCTCCGGGCTCTTGGTGACAAGTAGACCTGTCCTCCACAGCTCCTCCTCTCAAGGCACCAAGCAAGGAAGTAGGGAAGGGGCCAACCCAGCCTGCCTGACTACATGACCCACGCACCTCCTCGTCTTGTCCTACTCCCTTTTTTGCATCACCCCTTCTGCTATCTCCTGTACTCAGCGATGCAACCACTTGCTCACAAGATAAGGACCACCGGGGACCTCCGGTGTGCAAGGCTCGAAAATCTTGCTTCTCTGGCAAACTGTCTCTCACACACGGCACTACGGCTGATGGTTACATTACCTGCACTTCAGACTGCTTCCCTTCCACTTGGCGCTCCTGCCTTTTCACTCTCTTTTTTTCCAACAATAAAGTTCTCCTCATCCCAGCCTGAGATGCCTCCTCTTCCCTTCTTCACCCAAGGCTCCTCCAACCTGACCCAGCACAAAACCAGGCCTCAAGTTGCCTTTGGGGTGGGTGGAAAAGGGTCACAAGACCTGTCCTAGGAATTGTGCCAGCTGGCACAAAGATAAGTCTGTACAGGCCGTCACCGTGAGTGAGAAAGGGCCACAAGGCCTCTCCTACGAACACCACAACCAGCAACAGCACAGACTGGCACCTGGGGGCTGCTGGAACATGACATAAGCACTTTACAAGACGGGCTGGCTGGAGCAGGTTGTCCAGGACCATGGCCACTCACGTGTCCACTATCTCCAAGGATGGAGACTCCAGCAACTCTTCCACTCTTTGACCACCCTCACACTGAAGAAGGCTTGCCTTCTTTGCCCATGGAATTCCACTTGTGCCGCGGGCCTCTTGTCCTGCCACTCATCACAAGCTTCTGGTGCGCAACCCTTCAAGGAATTCTAGAATAGAATCATTAAGGTTGGAAAAGCCCTCTAAGATCACCAATTCCAACTGTCAACCCAACACCCCCAGGCCTCCTAAAGCATGCCCTGAAGTGCCACGCCTACACTTTTTTTAAACACCTCCAGCGATGGTGACTCCACCACCTCTCTGGGCAGCCTCTTCCAATGCCTGACCACTCTTTCAGTAATACATTTTTCCTAACTTCCCCTTCCTGTCATGCTTGTTCTCCAGACCCTTCCCTGGCTCCATTGCCCTTCTCTGGACAAACTCCAGCACCTCAAGGTCCTTCTTGTCCCACGGAGCCCAAACCTGAGCCCAGCATTCGAGTTGTGGCCTCACCAGTGCCGAGCACAGGGGCACAATCCCTGCCCTGCTCCTGCTAGACACACTATTCCTGACACAAGCCCAGATTATGTTGGCCTTCTTGGTCACCCAGCCACACTGCTGGCTCATGCTCAGACAGCTGTCAGCCAGCACCCCCAGGGCCTTCTCCGACACGCAGCTTTCCAGACACTCTTCCCCAAGCCTGGAGCGTTTCATACGGTTCTTGTGACGCAAGTGTAGGACCCCAGCACTTGGCCTTGTTAAGCTCATACAGTTGGCCTCGGCGCATTGATCCAGCCTGTCCAGAATCCTCTGCAGAGCCTTCCCACCCTCAAACAGATCAACACTCCCGCCCAACTTGGTGTCGTCTGCAAACTCACTGAGGGCGTACGCAATCCTCTCAACCAAATCACTGATAAAAATATTAAACAAGCCTGGCCCCAACACTGAGCCCTGGGGAACACTGCTTGTGACTGGACGCCAACTGGATTCAGTTCCATTCACCACAACTCTCTGGGCTCGGCCATCCAGACACTTTTTTACCCAGTGAAGAGACCACCTGTCTAAGCCATGAGCCTCCAGCTGCTCTAGGAGGATGCTGTGGGAGACAGGGTCAAAGGCCTCAACAAAGTGCAGGTAGATAACATCCACAGCCTCTCCCTCATCCACTGGGCGGGTCACCTGGTCAAGAAAGAGATCAGGTAGGTCCAGCAAGAGGCTGCTTCCATGAAGCCATGCTGGCTGGGCCTGATCCCTGGTTGTCCTGCACATGCCTGGTGAGCGCACTCAGGATGAACTGCTCCATAATCGTCCCCGGTACTGAGGTCAGGTGGCTGGCCAGTAGTTCCCCGCATCCTCCATCAGAGGTTCTGTTTGGAGAACAGGAGGCTGAGGGGCGACCCCATTGCTCTCTACAGCTTCCTGAGGAGGAGAGGGGCACGGGGAGGTGCTGAGCTCTTCTCCCTGGCACCCAGTGAGAGGAATGATGGGAATGCTTCAAAGCCACATCAGGGGACTTTCGGAATTGACATTAGCAAACATTCCTGGGAGGGTGGTCAAACACTCAGACAGGCTTCCTAGAGAGGTGGTCGATGCCGCAAGCCTGTCAGTGCTTAAGAGGCATTTGGACAATGCCCTTAATAACATGCTTTAACTTTTGGTCAGCCCTGAAGTGGTCAGGCAGTTGGGCTAGAGGATCACTCTAGGTCCCTTCCAAGTGGACTCTTCTAGTCCAGGCTAGGCAGCCTATTCTGCTTCCTCAACCCTTTGCCATGCAAGCCTTTGGCATGCAAGCCTTTGGCATGAAGCATCCCCTCAAGGTTTGGCATGAAAGCATCCCCTGCCTGCCTGCCTCTCCCACTATACTTGGGCCTCTCACGGGACTCACCAGCTCTCCCAGAGCTCACCAGCCAGGCGCCCGCGCTGCAGCCTTCCCTCACCACAGCCAGCTGCTCCCTCAGCACCCTCAGCCATCAGCCAATCAGGACGCAGCTAACAACCTGCCCACCGGGGGTGCCTAACAGCCTGCCAATCGGGCGGCGGCTGACAGGCGCCAGCTGCTGCAGCAGATCCTGGAAGTTTCCAGAAGGCTCCTGTCAGGACCCCAAAATCAACACGTCGGGCACAAGAAATCAAACATCTTCACCAAACAGCCCCCAGAACCGCTGCTGGGAGGGGCGGGGGCTGAATGAGGGGCTGAATGACTAGAAATGCTGCTGACAACCGAACCAAAGGCCTCAGGCAAAAGCAGCTGGGGCACTTGGAGGGGTCAGGTGGAGGGAAAATGCCCTGATCTTATAACTAAAACATTGTCATCAATATGTACATCAAGAAGGCACCCTGCCCATCTTGCCCATGCTGTGGGGTGCCAGGGACACGTGGGCGGAGTCCCCTTTCATGGTCCCCCCTTGCTGTTGTCCCCAGCCCAACCACCTCCAGACCTTGGCACACCATCTTCTCTCACAAAGTGGAGCCAGGAACCACCCACACAGTGTTCCTGTCCCCATCCCCAGTTGGTGCCAGGACCCTGGACAACCAAGGTGCCCAGGTCACCTTGCTGTGGGGTCCTCAGCTGACCCAATGCTGGACTAGGGTTGCACTCTCCGCCTGGCTGCACGGTCCCCATTCCGCCTACGTGGGAGCCCCTAGCCCATGGCCTCACCTTGCTATGGGGTCCCCAGATGATCCCTGCCAGGGGGTCCCCACGCCACCATCCCCTCTGCGCTGCAGGGTCCCACAGTGCACGTGGTCTCCAGGCCACCATCCTCCCTGCCTCAGGGGCCATGCACCACCTCTACAGGGGACCCCAAGTCACCACCCCTCTGCACTGCGCTCACCATCCTCCTCACTGTGGGGACCCTGAGGCACAGCATGGGGCACCGAGCACCGGCCCCACGAACAAGCCTGTCACCCTGCTCAGCTCTGAAGATGGGCCTCAGTGCGGGGATGGCCGGGGCTGGACACCAGATGACTACCAAGATGCTCTGTCACTCCCTTTCCTCAACTGGAATGAAGATGACAAAAGGCTCCTGAGTCAACATAAGGACAGGGAGCGATCACTCAGCAATTACCATCATGGGCAAAACAGACTTGCCTTGGGGAAATTAATGTAGTTTTTTGCTAAAAGTCAGAGTAGAGTAATGACAAGTATAAACAAAACCTAAAACACCTTCCCCACCCCTCCCTTCTTCCAAGATTCACTTTACTCCTAATTTACTCTACCTCTTCCCCCAAGCAGCGCAGGGGGATGGGGAATGGGGGTTGTGGTCAGTTCATCACACGTTGGTTCTGCTGCTCCTACGACCTCAGTGGGAGGACTCCTCACATGCTTCCCTTTCTCCAGCACAGGGTCCCTCTCATGGAGACAGTCCTCCATGAATTTCTCCAACGTGGATCCTTCCCACAGTGTAAAGTTCTTCACAATGCTACAAGCGTTAGGTGCCTTTGACAGGGAGCCATCCCCCAGGAAGAGAGTGCTCCAGCGTGGGTCCCCCACAGGGTCACAAGCTTTGCCAGCAAACCTGCTCCAGCGTGGGCTCCTCTCTGCACGGGGCCACAGGTCCTGCTAGGAGCCTGCTCCAGCACGGCATTCCATGGGGTCACTGACTCCATTGGGCATCCACCTGCTCCGGTAGGAGGCCTTCGGGGGCTGCAGGTGCATATGTGCTCCACCGTTAATCTCCATGGGCTGCAGAGGGACATCTGCCTGCAGACCCCAGGACACTGCCAAAACCTTGCAATATAAAGACAATTCACACATCACAACCTCACAAGCAAGTGGGGCACCAAGGCACACACAGAGCACACAGAAAGGGAAACGCCAGGCCTAAAAACACCTTAGTCACCTGGCAGCAAGGCCGGCACGGAGCAAATGCAATGAAAGGGGCAACGCTTAACACCCGGCACACCTCAAAACCTGACAAGACACCCAGGCTTTCAAAGAAATGGGGAGCCCTCTTCACAACATGCCAACAAACCTCACCACACGAGTGCCATGGCATGACCTCACTGACAATACCACAACTCTGTGATCTTTTCGTCATGTCTGTCAAATGCCCTGACATGCACCTTCCATTCGACTCCTACCAAATACTAACTCTCACTTATAAAGCTGCCGCCAGGGTCAAGAGGACACGTCCTCAGGAGGACAGGAAAGGAAAAGGGAGCGTTGCGGGAAGGAATCCAAACCCCACCTCATTACCTCCCAGCCTCTGGCATGTAACAGCCACTTGCTGCAAAACACCATCATGCACAAAGGCTGTCCCGCCCCTCAGGGACCAGCATAAAAGCCGGCCCAGCACCTCTCTCCCTCACACACTCTCCCTCACACACTCTCCTCCATCGTCAACAAGGTGAGTCTGAACCCCCTTCCCCTCCTTCTCCTGACCCACTTCATCCGGCTCTTCCAGCATGCTCTGCCCCCAACTCAGCAGCCCTGATGCCTCCCCACCGCCACGCTCCCCACAGACACACAACACACCTCCACGCTCACTCGCCCTCCTGCAACATTGACCCTCGCGCCCCCACGCCCCCACGCTTTCACAACACCCTCTCTTCCAGGGACCCTCCAGCCCACACACATGGCCTGCTACGACCTCTGCCGCCCCTGCGGACCCACCCCGCTGGCTAACAGCTGCAACGAGCCCTGTGTCAGGCAGTGCGAGGACTCCCACGTCGTCATCCAGCCCTCCACCGTGCAGGTCACCCTGCCAGGACCCATCCTCAGCTCCTTCCCACAGAACACCGCTGTTGGATCCTCCTCATCGGCTGCCGTGGGCAACATCCTCGGCTCCCAGGGAGTGCCCGTCTCCTCCGGCCGCTTCGGCTACGGCTATGGCTTTGGAGGCCTGGGCTGCTACGGTGGCATAAGGGGCTGCTACCCCTGCTAAGGGCCCCTCACGTGGCACCTCCAGGCTCTTGCTGCCACGTGGACCTGCCCTTCACAGCTCCTCCTCTCAAGGCACCAAGCAAGGAAGCAGGGAAGGGGCCAACCCAGCCTGCCTGGACACGCGGCCCACACACCTCCTCCTCTTCTCCCACTTCCCTCTTTGCATCGCCCCTTCTGCTATCTCCTGTACTCACCGATGCAACCACTTTCTCACAAGCTAAGGACCACCGGGAACCTCTGGCGTGCCACTCCTAATACGGACCTCGAAATCTTGCTTCGCTGGCAAAATGTCTCTCACACACAGCACCTCAGCTGACGGTTACGCTACCCGCACTTCAGACTGCTTCCCTTCCACTCGGTGCTCCTGCCTCTTCACTCATTTTTCCATCAATAAAGTTCTCCTGCATCCCAACCTGTGAGGTCTTCTCTTCCTTCTCCTTCCAAGACTCCTCCAACCTCACCCAGCACCAACCCCATGCAGAAGAGGCCACCGGGGTGGGTGGATCAGGGTCACAAGGCCTCCCCTAGAGATAGTACCACCACAGCCAATATCAGGAGTGCCTCTTGCCTGACAGGCACACCAGCACCCTCCCACTCAAAAACACAGATACCCTGCCTGCCTCACCTCCTCTTCCTCGCCAGCAAGCACTACTCGCACAGTCAACAACCCTCAAGACACTCACCTCTGATCAAGTTGGGCAGCTCTTGGGAGTCGAGGGAGGTTCTTGCTGACTCAGATCTAGACAACCTCATTCCAATTTCTAAAAAGAGGTGTGAGAGAAGACCCAGGAAACTCGAGTCCCGTTAGTCTAGCCTCAGCACCTGCAAAAATTATGGAGAAGCTCCCACTGGATGTTGATGAATGCCTTTAAAGGACAGGCAGAAAAATCATCAGGACCAGACAACATGGGTCACTAAGTGAAGGTCCCACCTGACTAATTTCCTATCCTCTTATTATAAGCTCTCTTGTCTACAGGGACGAAGGGAAGGCCGTGGATGTAGTGTTTCAGGATTTTAGTAGGGCTTCTGATCGCGCCCCTCATAGCATCCTTCTGCACCAGTTGGCCAACTGTGAGATGAGCAGGTAGACGCTGCGCTGGGTGAAGGGCTGGCTCAACAGCAAGGCTCAAAGCGGGGGACAGTGAATGCGGTTACTTATGGGCTGCAACCCGTCGCCAGTGGTGTTCCTCAGGGCTCCATTCTAGGACCAATTCTGTTCAAGATCTTTATCAATGCACTGGATGAAGGAGTTGAAGGCACCATTATCAAGTTTGCTGATGGTACCAAAGTGGGAGGTGCTGTTGGCTCTCCTGAGGGACAAGAGGCCTTGCAGAGGGATCTAGAGAGACTGGAGCATTGGGCAACCATCGCTGGCACGAAATTTAACCAGTGCAAATGCCGGCTTCTGCACCTGGCATGGAGTAACACTGGACACAAGGCCAGACTGGGAGAGGAGTGACTGGAGAGCAGCCCTGCAGGAAGGGGTCTGTGGGTGCTGGCTGACAGCAGGCTCGAGGGGAGTCAGCGGTGTGCCCTGGCAGCCAAGGGGGCAAACCCTACACTGGGGTGCATCAAACACAGCACACCCATCTTCCTACAGGAGGTGATTATCCCGCTGTACGCAGGATTGCTGTGGCCTCCCCTCAAGTCCTGTGTGCAGTTCTGGGCCCCACCACTTCAGAAGGATGTGAAAGACCTTGAATACATGCAGAGGAGGGCAACAAAGCTGGTGACAGGCTGGAAGGCCCGTCCTGTGAGGGGCGGCTAAGGACAATGGGCTTGTCTACTTTGGAGAAAAGGAGGCTGAGGGAGAACCTCATTGCTCTCTCCAGCTTCCGGAGCAGGAAAAGGGGCGAGGGAGGTGCTGAGTTCTTCTCCGTGGGATCCAGTGACAGGATTTGTGGGAATGCTTCAAAGCCGCATTCAGGTTCCTCAGGTGGTCACAAACCTGATCTCCCCTTACAGTGGGAGGGGCTTTACCCCCCTGGTCCCCATCCTGCGGTCCATATAGTCCAGATGGAGCAGCAAAGACTGAAGTCTTCAGTGAAGTCTTCTTCCAGTGAAGACTGAGGCAGAAATCTGTTGAGTACCTCAGCCTTCTCCTCATCTCTTGATAGATACTAGGTCACCATTCTTGTTCTTTGGGGGGGTTACGCTCTCTTTAACCTTCCTTTACTGGTTGACATACTTACAGAATCCCTTCTGGTTATTCTTTGCATCCCTTACCAAATTCAGCTCCAGCCACACCTTGGCCCTCCTGAATCCATCCCTACACAACCGGTCTGTACGGCTGTTTTGTTTCCCTCTGTAGAGTTGCTTCTCTCACATATTCTCGCTCCTCTCCTCTGGCTCCTGTTGCGCAGCAGTTTTTCCACTTTTCAAATATGTTATCCCAGAAGCACTACCACCGTCACTGCTTGTGCCGGCCTTTGCCTGCAGTGGATCCCTCTTAGAGCCAGGCGGCACTGGGTCTATCAGCCATGGGCAAGAGTCCTGTATGCTGTCGCAGAAGCCACCCTGTAGCCCCCAGGCCACTACCAAAACCTTGCAATTGTCATGGTTTAGCCCCAGTCAGCAACTGGTCACCACACAGCCGCTCGCTCACTCCCCCCCGTCACCTCTGGGAAGGGAGACAATTGGAAGAGACACAGTAAGAAATCCCATGGGTTCAGATAAGAACAGTTTAATAATTGTAATAAGACAGTAATGGTAATAGTAATAAAAGAATATCATTCAAAGGAAAGTAACAAGAGAGAAAGAGAGAGGTGAAACCTTGGGAGGATGGGGGAAAAAACCAAAGACCAAGTAATGCAAAGCATACCACCCACCAAACGTCACCGCAGGTCCACGAGCTGAGATTGTAGCTGCAACTGGCCATCTTCCCCAGTCAGACTGGGCATGATGTCATATGAGATGGAATATTCCTTTGGTCACTTTGGATCAGCTATCCTGGCAATGCCCCCTCCCCTCTTGGCTTCTTGGGCACCCAGCAGAGCACGAGAGGCTAGAAAAGTCCTTGACTAGAAAAACCACTACCTAGCAACAACTAAAACATCAGCGTCTTATCAACGCTGTTCTTATAGTAAGCGCAAAGAACCGCACTACGCGACTTGCAGTGAGGAATATTAACTCGATCCCAGCTAAAACCATGGTAAAATGCAATCCACATGGCTACAACCTCACAAGCAGAAGGGCCACCAAGACACTCACAGAGCAAACCCAACGGGTAAGGCCACGCCTAAAGACTGCCTTAGCGACATGGTATCATAGCCAGCAGAGACCAAGTGCCATGGAAGGGGCAGCACCTCATGCCTGGCACGCCTCAAAGAACAGACCAGCCTTCCACGGCGGTGAGGAAATGGTGCCCCATCTTCACAACGCACCCACAAACCACATCACACAAGTGCCATCACTTGACCTCACTGATGACACCCAACCTCCGCCACGCTTTGGTCATGTCTTCCAAATGCGATGACAAGCACCTTCCATTCGACTCCTACCAAATACTAACTCTCGCTTAAAAGCTGCCGCCAGGGTCAAGAGGACACGTCCTCAGGAGGAGAGGAAAGGAAAAGGGAGCGTTGCGGGAAGGAATCCACACCCCACCTCATTACCTCCCAGCCTCTGGCATGTAACAGCCACTTGCTGCAAAACACCGTCATGCACAAAGTCTGTCCCGCCCCTCAGGGACCAGCATAAAAGCCGGCCCAGCACCTCTCTCCCTCACACACGCTCCTCACACCATCTCCTCCATCGTCAACAAGGTGAGTCTGAACCCCCTTCCCCTCCTTCTCCTGACCCACTTCATCCGGCTCTTCCAGCATGCTCTGCCCCCAACTCAGCAGCCCTGATGCCTCCCCACCGCCACGCTCCCCACAGACACACAACACAACTCCACGCTCCCTCCCATTCCTGCAACATTGCCCCTCGCAACCCCACGCCCCCACGCTTTCACAACACCCTCTCTTCCAAGGACCCTCCACACCACACACATGGCCTGCTACGACCTCTGCCGCCCCTGCGGACCCACCCCGCTGGCTAACAGCTGCAACGAGCCCTGTGTCAGGCAGTGCGAGGACTCCCACGTCGTCATCCAGCCCTCCACCGTGCAGGTCACCCTGCCAGGACCCATCCTCAGCTCCTTCCCACAGAACACTGCTGTTGGATCCTCCTCATCGGCTGCCGTGGGCAACATCCTCGGCTCCCAGGGAGTGCCCGTCTCCTCCGGCCGCTTCGGCTACGGCTATGGCTTTGGAGGCCTGGGCTGCTACGGTGGCATAAGGGGCTGCTACCCCTGCTAAGGGCCCCTCACGTGGCACCTCCAGGCTCTTGCTGCCACGTGGACCTGCCCTCCACAGCTCTTCCTCTCAAGGCACCAAGCAAGGAAGCAGGGAAGGGGCCAACCCAGCCTGCCTGACTACATGACCCACACACCTCCTCGTCTTGTCCTACTCCCTTTTTTGCATCGCCCCTTCTGTTATCTCCTGTACTCACCGATGCAATCACTTGCTCACAAGATAAGGACCACTGGGGACCTCCGGTGTGCAAGGCTCGAAAATCTTGCTTCTCTGGCAAAATGTCTCTCACACACGGCACTACGGCTGATGGTTACATTACCTGCACTTCAGACTGCTTCCCTTCCACTCGGTGCTCCTGCCTCTTCACTCTCTTTTTTTCCAACAATAAAGTTCTCCTCATCCCAGCCTGAGATGCCTCCTCTTCCCTTCTTCACCCAAGGCTCCTCCAACCTGACCCAGCACAAAACCAGGCCTCAAGTTGCCTTTGGGGTGGGTGGAAAAGGGTCACAAGACCTGTCCTAGGAATTGTGCCAGCTGGCACAAAGATAAGTCTGTACAGGCCGTCACTGTGAGTGAGAAAGGGCCACAAGGCCTCTCCTACGAACACCACAACCAGCAACAGCACAGACTGGCACCTGGGGGCTGCTGGAATATGACATAAGCACTTTACAAGAAGGGCTGGCTGGAGTAGGTCGTCCAGGACCATGGCCACTCACGTGTCCACTATCTCCAAGGATGGAGACTCCAGCACCTCTTCCACTCTTTGACCACCCTCACACTGAAGAAGGCTTGCCTTCTTTGCCCATGGAATTCCACTTGTGCCGCGGGCCTCTTGTCCTGCCACTCATCACAAGCCTCTGGTGCGCAACCCTTCAAGGAATTCTAGAATAGAATCATTAAGGTTGGAAAAGCCCTCTAAGATCACCAATTCCAACTGTCAACCCAACACCCCCAGGCCTCCTAAAGCATGCCCTGAAGTGCCACGCCTACACTTTTTTTAAACACCTCCAGCGATGGTGACTCCACCACCTCTCTGGGCAGCCTCTTCCAATGCCTGACCACTCTTTCAGTAATACATTTTTCCTAACTTCCCCTTCCTGTCATGCTTGTTCTCCAGACCCTTCCCTGGCTCCATTGCCCTTCTCTGGACAAACTCCAGCACCTCAAGGTCCTTCTTGTCCCACGGAGCCCAAACCTGAGCCCAGCATTCGAGTTGCGGCCTCACCAGTGCCGAGCACAGGGGCACCATCCCTGCCGTGCTCCTGCTGGACACACTATTCCTGACACAAGCCCAGATTATGTTGGCCTTCTTGGTCACCCAGCCACACTGCTGGCTCATGCTCAGACGGCTGTCAGCCAGCACCCCCAGGGCCTTCTCCGACACGCAGCTTTCCAGACACTCTTCCCCAAGCCTGGAGCGTTTCATACGGTTCTTGTGACCCAAGTGTAGGACCCCAGCACTTGGCCTTGTTAAGCTCATACAGTTGGCCTCGGCGCATTGATCCAGCCTGTCCAGAATCCTCTGCAGAGCCTTCCCACCCTCAAACAGATCAACACTCCCGCCCAACTTGGTGTCGTCTGCAAACTCACTGAGGGCATACGCAATCCTCTCAACCAAATCACTGATAAAAATATTAAACAAGCCTGGCCCCAACACTGAGCCCTGGGGAACCCTGCTCGTGACTGGACGCCAACTGGATTCAGTTCCATTCACCACAACTCTCTGGGCTCGGCCATCCAGACACTTTTTTACCCAGTGAAGAGACCACCTGTCTAAGCCATGAGCCTCCAGCTGCTCTAGGAGGATGCTGTGGGAGACAGGGTCAAAGGCCTCAACAAAGTGCAGGTAGATAACATCCACAGCCTCTCCCTCATCCACTGGGCGGGTCACCTGGTCAAGAAAGAGATCAGGTAGGTCCAGCAAGAGGCTGCTTCCATGAAGCCATGCTGGCTGGGCCTGATCCCTTGTTGTCCTGCACATGCCTGGTGAGCGCACTCAGGATGAACTGCTCCATAATCGTCCCCGGTACTGAGGTCAGGTGGCTGGCCAGTAGTTCCCCGCATCCTCCATCAGAGGTTCTGTTTGGAGAACAGGAGGCTGAGGGGCGACCCCATTGCTCTCTACAGCTTCCTGAGGAGGAGAGGGGCACGGGGAGGTGCTGAGCTCTTCTCCCTGGCACCCAGTGAGAGGAATGATGGGAATGCTTCAAAGCCACATCAGGGGACTTTCGGAATTGACATTAGCAAACATTCCTGGGAGGGTGGTCAAACACTCAGACAGGCTTCCTAGAGAGGTGGTCGATGCCGCAAGCCTGTCAGTGCTTAAGAGGCATTTGGACAATGCCCTTAATAACATGCTTTAACTTTTGGTCAGCCCTGAAGTGGTCAGGCAGTTGGGCTAGAGGATCACTCTAGGTCCCTTCCAAGTGGACTCTTCTAGTCCAGGCTAGGCAGCCTATTCTGCTTCCTCAACCCTTTGCCATGCAAGCCTTTGGCATGCAAGCCTTTGGCATGAAGCATCCCCTCAAGGTTTGGCATGAAAGCATCCCCTGCCTGCCTGCCTCTCCCACTATACTTGGGCCTCTCACGGGACTCACCAGCTCTCCCAGAGCTCACCAGCCAGGCGCCCGCGCTGCAGCCTTCCCTCACCACAGCCAGCTGCTCCCTCAGCACCCTCAGCCATCAGCCAATCAGGACGCAGCTAACAACCTGCCCACCGGGGGTGCCTAACAGCCTGCCAATCGGGCGGCGGCTGACAGGCGCCAGCTGCTGCAGCAGATCCTGGAAGTTTCCAGAAGGCTCCTGTCAGGACCCCAAAATCAACATGTCGGGCACAAGAAATCAAACATCTTCACCAAACAGCCCCCAGAACCACTGCTGGGAGGGGCGGGGGCTGAATGAGGGGCTGAATGACTAGAAATGCTGCTGACAACCGAACCAAAGGCCTCAGGCAAAAGCAGTTGGCGCACTTGGAGGGGTCAGGTGGAGGGAAAATGCCCTGATCTTATAACTAAAACATTGTCATCAATATGTACATCAAGAAGGCACCCTGCCCATCTTGCCCATGCTGTGGGGTGCCAGGGACACATGGGCAGGGTCCACTTTCATGGTCCCCCTTTGCTGTTGTCCCCAGCCCAACCACCTCCAGACCTTGGCACACCATCTTCTCTCACAAAGTGGAGCCAGGAACCACCCACACAGTGTTCCTGTCCCCATCCCCAGTTGGTGCCAGGACCCTGGACAACCAAGGTGCCCAGGTCACCTTGCTGTGGGGTCCTCAGCTGACCCAATGCTGGACTAGGGTTGCACTCTCTGCCTGGCTACACGGTCCCCATTCCGCCTACGTGGGAGCCCCTAGCCCATGGCCTCACCTTGCTATGGGGTCCCCAGATGATCCCTGCCAGGGAATCCCCATGCCACCATCCCCTCTGCGCTGCAGGGTCCCACAGTGCACGTGGTCTCCAGGCCACCATCCTCCCTGCCTCAGGGGCCATGCACCACCTCTACAGGGGACCCCAAGTCACCACCCCTCTGCACTGCGCTCACCATCCTCCTCACTGTGGGGACCCTGAGGCACAGCATGGGGCACCGAGCACCGGCCCCACGAACAAGCCTGTCACCCTGCTCAGCTCTGAAGATGGGCCTCAGTGCGGGGATGGCCGGGGCTGGACACCAGATGACTACCAAGATGCTCTGTCACTCCCTTTCCTCAACTGGAATGAAGATGACAAAAGGCTCCTGAGTCAACATAAGGACAGGGAGCGATCACTCAGCAATTACCATCACGGGCAAAACAGACTTGCCTTGGGGAAATTAATGTAGTTTTTTGCTAAAAGTCAGAGTAGAGTAATGACAAGTATAAACAAAACCTAAAACACCTTCCCCACCCCTCCCTTCTTCCAAGATTAACTTTACTCCTAATTTACTCCACCTCTTCCCCCAAGCAGCACAGGGGGATGGGGAATGGGGGTTGTGGTCAGTTCATCACACGGTGGTTCTGCTGCTCCTACTACCTCAGTGGGAGGACACCTCACATGCTTCCCTTTCTCCAGCACAGGGTCCCTCTCATGAAGACAGCCCTCAATTAACTTCTCCAACGTGGATCCTTCCCACAGTGTACAGTTCTTCACAAACCGCTTCGGTATGGATCCGTTCCATGAGACTCAGACCTCCAGGAAGAGAGTGCTCCAGCGTGGGTCTCCCACAGGGTCACAAGCTTTGCCAGCAAACCTGCTCCAGTGTGAGCTCCTCTCTGCACGGGGCCACAGGTCCTGCTAGGAGCCTGCTCCAGCACGGCATTCCCACGGGGTCACAGACTCCATTGGACATGCACCTGCTCCGGTAGGAAGCCTCCAGGGGATGAAGGTGCATCTCTGCTCCACTGTAAATCTCCATGGGCTGCAGGGCAACAGCCTGCCTCACCACGGTCTTCCGCAGGGGCTACAGGTGGATGGATACCTGCCAGTTGGCATTGGCTCTATCGGCCATTGGGGAAGCTTCTAGCAGCTTCTCACAGAAGCCACACTGCACACCCCAGGACACTGCCAAAACCTTGCAATGTAAACACAGTTGACACATCTACAACCTCACAAGCAAGAGGAGCACCAAGGCATACACAGAGCACACAAAAAGGGAAACGCCAGGCCTAAACACACCTTAGTCACCTGGCAGCAAGGCCGGCACGGAGCAAATGCCATGGAAGGGGCAGTGGCTTACCCCCGGCACACCTCAGAAACCAGACTTCCAGGCTTCCAAAGAAATGGGGAGCCCTCTTCACAAAGCATCCACAAACCACATCACACAAGTGCCATGACATGACATCCCTGACGACACACCAACTCTCCAATGTTTTGGTCATGTCTGTCAAATCCCCTGACATGCACCTTCCACGTAAATCCTCCCAAATACCTACTCTCACTTAAAAGCTGCCGCCAGGGTCAAGAGGACACGTCCTCAGGAGGAGAGGAAAGGAAAAGGGAGCGTTGCGGGAAGGAATCCACACCCCACCTCATTACCTCCCAGCCTCTGGCATGTAACAGCCACTTGCTGCAAAACACCGTCATGCACAAAGTCTGTCCCGCCCCTCAGGGACCAGCATAAAAGCCGGCCCAGCACCTCTCTCCCTCACACACTCTCCCTCACACACTCTCCTCCATCGTCAACAAGGTGAGTCTGAACCCCCTTCCCCTTCTTCCCCTGACCTACCTCATCCGGCTCTTCCAGCATACTGCGCCCCCAGCCTCAGCAGCCCTGATGCCTCCCCACTGCCACGCTCCCCACAGCCCTACAGTACAACTCCATGCTCCCTCACCCTCCTGCAACATTGACCCTCGCAACCCCATGCCCCTACGCTTTGTCAACACCCTCTCTTCCAGGGACCCTCCACACCACACACATGGCCTGCTACGACCTCTGCCGCCCCTGCGGACCCACCCCGCTGGCTAACAGCTGCAACGAGCCCTGTGTCAGGCAGTGCGAGGAGTCCCGCGTCGTCATCCAGCCTCCCGCCGTGCTGGTCACCCTGCCAGGACCCATCCTCAGCTCCTTCCCACAGAACACCGCTGTTGGATCCTCCTCATCGGCTGCCGTGGGCAACATCCTCGGCTCCCAGGGAGTGCCCGTCTCCTCCGGCCGCTTCGGCTACGGCTATGGCTTTGGAGGCCTGGGCTGCTACGGTGGCATAAGGGGCTGCTACCCCTGCTAAGGGCCCCTCACGTGGCACCTCCAGGCTCTTGCTGCCACGTGGACCTGCCCTCCACAGCACTTCCTTTCAAGGCACCAAGCAAGGAAGCAGGGAAGGGGCCAACCCAGCCTGCCTGGGCACACGGCCCACGCACCTCCTCCTCTTCTCCCACTTCCCTCTTTGCATCACCCCTTCTGTTATCTCCAGTACTCAGCGATGCAATCACTTGCTCACAAGCTAAGGACCACCGGGAACCTCTGGCGTGCCACTCCTAATACGGACCTCGAAATCTTGCTTCGCTGGCAAAATGACTCTCACACACAGCACCTCAGCTGACGGTTACGCTACCCGCACTTCAGACTGCTTCCCTTCCACTCGGTGCTCCTGCCTCTTCACTCATTTTTCCATCAATAAAGTTCTCCTGCATCCCAACCTGTGAGGTCTTCTCTTCCTTCTCCTTCCAAGACTCCTCCAACCTCACCCAGCACCAACCCCATGCAGAAGAGGCAGCGGGGTGGGAGGATTAGGGTCACAAGGCCTCCCCTAGGGATAGTACCACCACAGCCAATATCAGGAGTGCCTCTTGCCTGACAGGCACACCAGCACCCTCCCACTCAAAAACACAGATACCCTGCCTGCCTCACCTCCTCTTCCTCGCCAGCAAGCACTACTCGCACAGTCAACAACCCTCAAGACACTCACCTCTGATCAAGTTGGGCAGCTCTTGGGAGTCGAGGGAGGTTCTTGCTGACTCAGATCTAGACAACCTCATTCCAATTTCTAAAAAGAGGTGTGAGAGAAGACCCAGGAAACTCGAGTCCCGTTAGTCTAGCCTCAGCACCTGCAAAAATTATGGAGAAGCTCCCACTGGATGTTGATGAATGCCTTTAAAGGACAGGCAGAAAAATCATCAGGACCAGACAACATGGGTCACTAAGTGAAGGTCCCACCTGACTAATTTCCTATCCTCTTATTATAAGCTCTCTTGTCTACAGGGACGAAGGGAAGGCCGTGGATGTAGTGTTTCAGGATTTTAGTAGGGCTTCTGATCGCGCCCCTCATAGCATCCTTCTGCACCAGTTGGCCAACTGTGAGATGAGCAGGTAGACGCTGCGCTGGGTGAAGGGCTGGCTCAACAGCAAGGCTCAAAGCGGGGGACAGTGAATGCGGTTACTTATGGGCTGCAACCCGTCGCCAGTGGTGTTCCTCAGGGCTCCATTCTAGGACCAATTCTGTTCAAGATCTTTATCAATGCACTGGATGAAGGAGTTGAAGGCACCATTATCAAGTTTGCTGATGGTACCAAAGTGGGAGGTGCTGTTGGCTCTCCTGAGGGACAAGAGGCCTTGCAGAGGGATCTAGAGAGACTGGAGCATTGGGCAACCATCGCTGGCACGAAATTTAACCAGTGCAAATGCCGGCTTCTGCACCTGGCATGGAGTAACACTGGACACAAGGCCAGACTGGGAGAGGAGTGGCTGGAGAGCAGCCCTGCAGGAAGGGGTCTGTGGGTGCTGGCTGACAGCAGGCTCGAGGGGAGTCAGCGGTGTGCCCTGGCAGCCAAGGGGGCAAACCCTACACTGGGGTGCATCAAACACAGCACACCCATCTTCCTGCAGGAGGTGATTATCCCGCTGTACGCAGGATTGCTGTGGCCTCCCCTCAAGTCCTGTGTGCAGTTCTGGGCCCCACCACTTCAGAAGGATGTGAAAGACCTTGAATACATGCAGAGGAGGGCAACAAAGCTGGTGACAGGCTGGAAGGCCCGTCCTGTGAGGGGCGGCTAAGGACAATGGGCTTGTCTACTTTGGAGAAAAGGAGGCTGAGGGAGAACCTCATTGCTCTCTCCAGCTTCCGGAGCAGGAAAAGGGGCGAGGGAGGTGCTGAGTTCTTCTCCGTGGGATCCAGTGACAGGATTTGTGGGAATGCTTCAAAGCCGCATTCAGGTTCCTCAGGTGGTCACAAACCTGATCTCCCCTTACAGTGGGAGGGGCTTTACCCCCCTGGTCCCCATCCTGCGGTCCATATAGTCCAGATGGAGCAGCGAAGACTGAAGTCTTCAGTGAAGTCTTCTTCCAGTGAAGACTGAGGCAGAAATCTGTTGAGTACCTCAGCCTTCTCCTCATCTCTTGATAGATACTAGGTCACCATTCTTGTTCTTTGGGGGGGTACGCTCTCTTTAACCTTCCTTTACTGGTTGACATACTTACAGAATCCCTTCTGGTTATTCTTTGCATCCCTTACCAAATTCAGCTCCAGCCACACCTTGGCCCTCCTGAATCCATCCCTACACAACCGGTCTGTACGGCTGTTTTGTTTCTCTCTGTAGAGTTGCTTCTCTCACATATTCTCGCTCCTCTCCTCTGGCTCCTGTTGCGCAGCAGTTTTTCCACTTTTCAAATATGTTATCCCAGAAGCACTACCACCGTCACTGCTTGTGCCGGCCTTTGCCTGCAGTGGATCCCTCTTAGAGCCAGGCGGCACTGGGTCTATCAGCCATGGGCAAGAGTCCTGTATGCTGTCGCAGAAGCCACCCTGTAGCCCCCAGGCCACTACCAAAACCTTGCAATTGTCATGGTTTAGCCCCAGTCAGCAACTGGTCACCACACAGCCGCTCGCTCACTCCCCCCCGTCACCTCTGGGAAGGGAGACAATTGGAAGAGACACAGTAAGAAATCCCATGGGTTCAGATAAGAACAGTTTAATAATTGTAATAAGACAGTAATGGTAATAGTAATAAAAGAATATCATTCAAAGGAAAGTAACAAGAGAGAAAGAGAGAGGTGAAACCTTGGGAGGATGGGGGAAAAAACCAAAGACCAAGTAATGCAAAGCATACCACCTACCAAACATCACCGCAGGTCCACGAGCTGAGATTGTAGCTGCAACTGGCCATCTTCCCCAGTCAGACTGGGCATGATGTCATATGAGATGGAATATTCCTTTGGTCACTTTGGATCAGCTATCCTGGCAATGCCCCCTCCCCTCTTGGCTTCTTGGGCACCCAGCAGAGCACGAGAGGCTAGAAAAGTCCTTGACTAGAAAAACCACTACCTAGCAACAACTAAAACATCAGTGTCTTATCAACGCTGTTCTTATAGTAAGCGCAAAGAACCGCACTACGCGACTTGCAGTGAGGAATATTAACTCGATCCCAGCTAAAACCATGGTAAAATGCAATCCACATGGCTACAACCTCACAAGCAGAAGGGCCACCAAGACACTCACAGAGCAAACCCAACGGGTAAGGCCACGCCTAAAGACTGCCTTAGCGACATGGTATCATAGCCAGCAGAGACCAAGAGCCATGGAAGGGGCAGCACCTCATGCCTGGCACACCTCAAAGAACAGACCAGCCTTCCACGGCGGTGAGGAAATGGTGCCCCATCTTCACAACGCACCCACAAACCACATCACACAAGTGCCATCACTTGACCTCACTGATGACACCCAACCTCCGCCACGCTTTGGTCATGTCTTCCAAATGCGATGACAAGCACCTTCCATTCGACTCCTACCAAATACTAACTCTCGCTTAAAAGCTGCCGCCAGGGTCAAGAGGACACGTCCTCAGGAGGAGAGGAAAGGAAAAGGGAGCGTTGCGGGAAGGAATCCACACCCCACCTCATTACCTCCCAGCCTCTGGCATGTAACAGCCACTTGCTGCAAAACACCGTCACGCACAAAGTCTGTCCCGCCCCTCAGGGACCAGCATAAAAGCCGGCCCAGCACCTCTCTCCCTCACACACGCTCCTCACACACTCTCCTCCATCGTCAACAAGGTGAGTCTGAACCCCCTTCCCCTCCTTCTCCTGACCCACTTCATCCGGCTCTTCCAGCATGCTCTGCCCCCAGCCTCAGCAGCCCTGATGCCTCCCCACTGCCACGCTCCCCACAGCCCTACAGTACAACTCCACGCTCACTCGCCCTCCTGCAACATTGACCCTCGCACCCCCACGCCCCTACGCTCTCTCAACACCCTCTCTTCCAGGGACCCTCCACACCACACACATGGCCTGCTACGACCTCTGCCGCCCCTGCGGACCCACCCCGCTGGCTAACAGCTGCAACGAGCCCTGTGTCAGGCAGTGCGAGGACTCCCACGTCGTCATCCAGCCCTCCACCGTGCAGGTCACCCTGCCAGGACCCATCCTCAGCTCCTTCCCACAGAACACTGCTGTTGGATCCTCCTCATCGGCTGCCGTGGGCAACATCCTCGGCTCCCAGGGAGTGCCCGTCTCCTCCGGCCGCTTCGGCTACGGCTATGGCTTTGGAGGCCTGGGCTGCTACGGTGGCATAAGGGGCTGCTACCCCTGCTAAGGGCCCCTCACGTGGCACCTCCAGGCTCTTGCTGCCACGTGGACCTGCCCTCCACAGCTCTTCCTCTCAAGGCACCAAGCAAGGAAGCAGGGAAGGGGCCAACCCAGCCTGCCTGACTACATGACCCACACATCTCCTCATCTTGTCCTACTCCCTTTTTTGCATCGCCCCTTCTGTTATCTCCTGTACTCACCGATGCAATCACTTGCTCACAAGATAAGGACCAACGGGGACCTCCGGTGTGCAAGGCTCGAAAATCTTGCTTCTCTGGCAAAATGTCTCTCACACACGGCACTACGGCTGATGGTCGATCTACTTGCACCTCAGACCACTTCCCTTCCACTCGGTGCTCCTGCCTCTTCACTCTCTTTTTTTCCAACAATAAAGTTCTCCTCATCCCAGCCTGAGATGCCTCCTCTTCCCTTCTTCACCCAAGGCTCCTCCAACCTGACCCAGCACAAAACGAGGCCTCAAGTTGCCTTTGGGGTGGGTGGAAAAGGGTCACAAGACCTGTCCTAGGAATTGTGCCAGCTGGCACAAAGATAAGTCTGTACAGGCCGTCACCGTGAGTGAGAAAGGGCCACAAGGCCTCTCCTACGAACACCACAACCAGCAACAGCACAGACTGGCACCTGGGGGCTGCTGGAATATGACATAAGCACTTTACAAGAAGGGCTGGCTGGAGTAGGTCGTCCAGGACCATGGCCACTCACGTGTCCACTATCTCCAAGGATGGAGACTCCAGCAACTCTTCTACTCTTTGACCACCCTCACACTGAAGAAGGCTTGCCTTCTTCGCCCATGGAATTCCACTTGTGCCGTGGGCCTCTTGTCCTGCCACTCATCACAAGCCTCTGGTGCGCAACCCTTCAAGGAATTCTAGAATAGAATCATTAAGGTTGGAAAAGACCTCTAAGATCACCAATTCCAACTGTCAACCCAACACCCCCAGGCCTCCTAAACCATGCCCTGAAGTGCCACGCCTACACTTTTTTTAAACACCTCCAGCGATGGTGACTCCACCACCTCTCTGGGCAGCCTCTTCCAATGCCTGACCACTCTTTCAGTAATACATTTTTCCTAACTTCCCCTTCCTGTCACGCTTGCTCTCCAGACCCTTCCCTGGCTCCATTGCCCTTCTCTGGACAAACCCCAGCACCTCAAGGTCCTTCTTGTCCCACGGAGCCCAAACCTGAGCCCAGCATTCGAGTTGCGGCCTCACCAGTGCCGAGCACAGGGGCACAATCCCTGCCCTGCTCCTGCTGGACACACTATTCCTGACACAAGCCCAGATTATGTTGGCCTTCTTGGTCACCCAGCCACACTGCTGGCTCATGCTCAGACGGCTGTCAGCCAGCACCCCCAGGGCCTTGTCCAACACGCAGCTTTCCAGACACTCTTCCCCAAGCCTGGAGCATTTCATACGGCTCTTGTGACGCAAGTGTAGGACCCAGCACTTGGCCTTGTTAAGCTCATACAGTTGGCCTCGGCGCATTGATCCAGCCTGTCCAGAATCCTCTGCAGAGCCTTCCCACCCTCAAACAGATCAACACTCCCGCCCAACTTGGTGTCGTCTGCAAACTCACTGAGGGCATACGCAATCCTCTCAACCAAATCACTGATAAAGATATTAAACAAGCCTGGCCCCAACACTGAGCCCTGGGGAACCCTGCTCGTGACTGGACGCCAACTGGATTCAGTTCCATTCACCACAACTCTCTGGGCTCGGCCATCCAGACACTTTTTTACCCAGTGAAGAGACCACCTGTCTAAGCCATGAGCCTCCAGCTGCTCTAGGAGGATGCTGTGGGAGACAGGGTCAAAGGCCTCAACAAAGTGCAGGTAGATAACATCCACAGCCTCTCCCTCATCCACTGGGCGGGTCACCTGGTCAAGAAAGAGATCAGGTAGGTCCAGCAAGAGGCTGCTTCCATGAAGCCATGCTGGCTGGGCCTGATCCCTGGTTGTCCTGCACATGCCTGGTGAGCGCACTCAGGATGAACTGCTCCATAATCGTCCCCGTACTGAGGTCAGGTGGCTGGCCAGTAGTTCCCCGCATCCTCCATCAGAGGTTCTGTTTGGAGAACAGGAGGCTGAGGGGCGACCCCATTGCTCTCTACAGCTTCCTGAGGAGGAGAGGGGCACGGGGAGGTGCTGAGCTCTTCTCCCTGGCACCCAGTGAGAGGAATGATGGGAATGCTTCAAAGCCACATCAGGGGACTTTCGGAATTGACATTAGCAAACATTCCTGGGAGGGTGGTCAAACACTCAGACAGGCTTCCTAGAGAGGTGGTCGATGCCGCAAGCCTGTCAGTGCTTAAGAGGCATTTGGACAATGCCCTTAATAACATGCTTTAACTTTTGGTCAGCCCTGAAGTGGTCAGGCAGTTGGGCTAGAGGATCACTCTAGGTCCCTTCCAAGTGGACTCTTCTAGTCCAGGCTAGGCAGCCTATTCTGCTTCCTCAACCCTTTGCCATGCAAGCCTTTGGCATGCAAGCCTTTGGCATGAAGCATCCCCTCAAGGTTTGGCATGAAAGCATCCCCTGCCTGCCTGCCTCTCCCACTATACTTGGGCCTCTCACGGGACTCACCAGCTCTCCCAGAGCTCACCAGCCAGGCGCCCGCGCTGCAGCCTTCCCTCACCACAGCCAGCTGCTCCCTCAGCACCCTCAGCCATCAGCCAATCAGGACGCAGCTAACAACCTGCCCACCGGGGGTGCCTAACAGCCTGCCAATCGGGCGGCGGCTGACAGGCGCCAGCTGCTGCAGCAGATCCTGGAAGTTTCCAGAAGGCTCCTGTCAGGACCCCAAAATCAACATGTCGGGCACAAGAAATCAAACATCTTCACCAAACAGCCCCCAGAACCACTGCTGGGAGGGGCGGGGGCTGAATGAGGGGCTGAATGACTAGAAATGCTGCTGACAACCGAACCAAAGGCCTCAGGCAAAAGCAGTTGGCGCACTTGGAGGGGTCAGGTGGAGGGAAAATGCCCTGATCTTATAACTAAAACATTGTCATCAATATGTACATCAAGAAGGCACCCTGCCCATCTTGCCCATGCTGTGGGGTGCCAGGGACACATGGGCAGGGTCCACTTTCATGGTCCCCCTTTGCTGTTGTCCCCAGCCCAACCACCTCCAGACCTTGGCACACCATCTTCTCTCACAAAGTGGAGCCAGGAACCACCCACACAGTGTTCCTGTCCCCATCCCCAGTTGGTGCCAGGACCCTGGACAACCAAGGTGCCCAGGTCACCTTGCTGTGGGGTCCTCAGCTGACCCAATGCTGGACTAGGGCTGCACTCTCTGCCTGGCTGCACAGTCCCCATTCCGCCTACATGGGAGCCCCTAGCCCATGGCCTCACCTTGCTATGGGGTCCCCAGATGATCCCTGCCAGGGAATCCCCATGCCACCATCCCCTCTGCGCTGCAGGGTCCCACAGTGCACGTGGTCTCCAGGCCACCATCCTCCCTGCCTCAGGGGCCATGCACCACCTCTACAGGGGACCCCAAGTCACCACCCCTCTGCACTGCGCTCACCATCCTCCTCACTGTGGGGACCCTGAGGCACAGCATGGGGCACCGAGCACCGGCCCCACGAACAAGCCTGTCACCCTGCTCAGCTCTGAAGATGGGCCTCAGTGCGGGGATGGCCGGGGCTGGACACCAGATGACTACCAAGATGCTCTGTCACTCCCTTTCCTCAACTGGAATGAAGATGACAAAAGGCTCCTGAGTCAACATAAGGACAGGGAGCGATCACTCAGCAATTACCATCACGGGCAAAACAGACTTGCCTTGGGGAAATTAATGTAGTTTTTTGCTAAAAGTCAGAGTAGAGTAATGACAAGTATAAACAAAACCTAAAACACCTTCCCCACCCCTCCCTTCTTCCAAGATTAACTTTACTCCTAATTTACTCCACCTCTTCCCCCGAGCAGCACAGGGGGATGGGGAATGGGGGTTGTGGTCAGTTCATCACACGGTGGTTCTGCTGCTCCTACTACCTCAGTGGGAGGACACCTCACATGCTTCCCTTTCTCCAGCACAGGGTCCCTCTCATGAAGACAGCCCTCAATTAACTTCTCCAACGTGGATCCTTCCCACAGTGTACAGTTCTTCACAAACCGCTTCGGTATGGATCCGTTCCATGAGACTCAGACCTCCAGGAAGAGAGTGCTCCAGCGTGGGTCTCCCACAGGGTCACAAGCTTTGCCAGCAAACCTGCTCCAGTGTGAGCTCCTCTCTGCACGGGGCCACAGGTCCTGCTAGGAGCCTGCTCCAGCACGGCATTCCCACGGGGTCACAGACTCCATTGGACATGCACCTGCTCCGGTAGGAAGCCTCCAGGGGATGAAGGTGCATCTCTGCTCCACTGTAAATCTCCATGGGCTGCAGGGCAACAGCCTGCCTCACCACGGTCTTCCGCAGGGGCTACAGGTGGATGGATACCTGCCAGTTGGCATTGGCTCTATCGGCCATTGGGGAAGCTTCTAGCAGCTTCTCACAGAAGCCACACTGCACACCCCAGGACACTGCCAAAACCTTGCAATGTAAACACAGTTGACACATCTACAACCTCACAAGCAAGAGGAGCACCAAGGCATACACAGAGCACACAAAAAGGGAAACGCCAGGCCTAAACACACCTTAGTCACCTGGCAGCAAGGCCGGCACGGAGCAAATGCCATGGAAGGGGCAGTGGCTTACCCCCGGCACACCTCAGAAACCAGACTTCCAGGCTTCCAAAGAAATGGGGAGCCCTCTTCACAAAGCATCCACAAACCACATCACACAAGTGCC
Organism: Phalacrocorax aristotelis; assembly: GCF_949628215.1. Lineage (NCBI taxonomy): Eukaryota > Metazoa > Chordata > Aves > Suliformes > Phalacrocoracidae > Phalacrocorax > Phalacrocorax aristotelis. The sequence goes on from NC_134277.1 coordinate 167,512,501, forward strand.
ATGACATGACATCCCTGACGACACACCAACTCTCCAATGTTTTGGTCATGTCTGTCAAATCCCCTGACATGCACCTTCCACGTAAATCCTCCCAAATACCTATTCTCACTTAAAAGCTGCCGCCAGGGTCAAGAGGACACGTCCTCAGGAGGACAGGAAAGGGAAAGGGAGCGTTGCGGGAAGGAATCCACACCCCACCTCATTACCTCCCAGCCTCTGGCATGTAACAGCCACTTGCTGCAAAACACCGTCATGCACAAAGTCTGTCCCGCCCCTCAGGGACCAGCATAAAAGCCGGCCCAGCACCTCTCTCCCTCACACACTCTCCCTCACACACTCTCCTCCATCGTCAACAAGGTGAGTCTGAACCCCCTTCCCCTTCTTCCCCTGACCTACCTCATCCGGCTCTTCCAGCATACTGCGCCCCCAGCCTCAGCAGCCCTGATGCCTCCCCACTGCCACACTCCCCACAGCCCTACAGTACAACTCCATGCTCCCTCACCCTCCTGCAACATTGACCCTCGCACCCCCATGCCCCTACGCTTTGTCAACACCCTCTCTTCCAGGGACCCTCCACACCACACACATGGCCTGCTACGACCTCTGCCACCCCTGCGGACCCACCCCGCTGGCTAACAGCTGCAACGAGCCCTGTGTCAGGCAGTGCGAGGACTCCCACGTCGTCATCCAGCCCTCCACCGTGCAGGTCACCCTGCCAGGACCCATCCTCAGCTCCTTCCCACAGAACACTGCTGTTGGATCCTCCTCATCGGCTGCCGTGGGCAACGTCCTCGGCTCCCAGGGAGTGCCCGTCTCCTCCGGCCGCTTCGGCTACGGCTATGGCTTTGGAGGCCTGGGCTGCTACGGTGGCATAAGGGGCTGCTACCCCTGCTAAGGGCCCCTCACGTGGCACCTCCAGGCTCTTGCTGCCACGTGGACCTGCCCTCCACAGCTCTTCCTCTCAAGGCACCAAGCAAGGAAGCAGGGAAGGGGCCAACCCAGCCTGCCTGGGCACACGGCCCACGCACCTCCTCCTCTTCTCCCACTTCCCTCTTTGCATCGCCCCTTCTGTTATCTCCAGTACTCAGCGATGCAACCACTTGCTCACAAGCTAAGGACCACCGGGAACCTCTGGCGTGCCACTCCTAATACGGACCTCGAAATCTTGCTTCGCTGGCAAAATGACTCTCACACACAGCACCTCAGCTGACGGTTACGCTACCTGCACTTCAGACTGCTTCCCTTCCACTCGGTGCTCCTGCCTCTTCACTCATTTTTCCATCAATAAAGTTCTCCTGCATCCCAACCTGTGAGGTCTTCTCTTCCTTCTCCTTCCAAGACTCCTCCAACCTCACCCAGCACCAACCCCATGCAGAAGAGGCAGCGGGGTGGGAGGATTAGGGTCACAAGGCCTCCCCTAGGGATAGTACCACCACAGCCAATATCAGGAGTGCCTCTTGCCTGACAGGCATGCCAGCACCCTCCCACTCAAAAACACAGATACCCTGCCTGCCTCACCTCCTCTTCCTCACCAGCAAGCACTACTCGCACAGTCAACAACCCTCAAGACACTCACCTCTGATCAAGTTGGGCAGCTCTTGGGAGTCGGGGGAGGTTCTTGCTGACTCAGATCTAGACAACCTCATTCCAATTTCTAAAAAGAGGTGTGAGGGAAGACCCAGGAAACTCGAGTCCCGTTAGTCTAGCCTCAGCACCTGCAAAAATTATGGAGAAGCTCCCACTGGATGTTGATGAATGCCTTTAAAGGACAGGCAGAAAAATCATCAGGACCAGACAACATGGGTCACTAAGTGAAGGTCCCACCTGACTAATTTCCTATCCTCTTATTATAAGCTCTCTTGTCTACAGGGACGAAGGGAAGGCCGTGGATGTAGTGTTTCAGGATTTTAGTAGGGCTTCTGATCGCGCCCCTCATAGCATCCTTCTGCACCAGTTGGCCAACTGTGAGATGAGCAGGTAGACGCTGCGCTGGGTGAAGGGCTGGCTCAACAGCAAGGCTCAAAGCGGGGGACAGTGAATGCGGTTACTTATGGGCTGCAACCCGTCGCCAGTGGTGTTCCTCAGGGCTCCATTCTAGGACCAATTCTGTTCAAGATCTTTATCAATGCACTGGATGAAGGAGTTGAAGGCACCATTATCAAGTTTGCTGATGGTACCAAAGTGGGAGGTGCTGTTGGCTCTCCTGAGGGACAAGAGGCCTTGCAGAGGGATCTAGAGAGACTGGAGCATTGGGCAACCATCGCTGGCACGAAATTTAACCAGTGCAAATGCCGGCTTCTGCACCTGGCATGGAGTAACACTGGACACAAGGCCAGACTGGGAGAGGAGTGGCTGGAGAGCAGCCCTGCAGGAAGGGGTCTGTGGGTGCTGGCTGACAGCAGGCTCGAGGGGAGTCAGCGGTGTGCCCTGGCAGCCAAGGGGGCAAACCCTACACTGGGGTGCATCAAACACAGCACACCCATCTTCCTGCAGGAGGTGATTATCCCGCTGTACGCAGGATTGCTGTGGCCTCCCCTCAAGTCCTGTGTGCAGTTCTGGGCCCCACCACTTCAGAAGGATGTGAAAGACCTTGAATACATGCAGAGGAGGGCAACAAAGCTGGTGACAGGCTGGAAGGCCCGTCCTGTGAGGGGCGGCTAAGGACAATGGGCTTGTCTACTTTGGAGAAAAGGAGGCTGAGGGAGAACCTCATTGCTCTCTCCAGCTTCCGGAGCAGGAAAAGGGGCGAGGGAGGTGCTGAGTTCTTCTCCGTGGGATCCAGTGACAGGATTTGTGGGAATGCTTCAAAGCCGCATTCAGGTTCCTCAGGTGGTCACAAACCTGATCTCCCCTTACAGTGGGAGGGGCTTTACCCCCCTGGTCCCCATCCTGCGGTCCATATAGTCCAGATGGAGCAGCGAAGACTGAAGTCTTCAGTGAAGTCTTCTTCCAGTGAAGACTGAGGCAGAAATCTGTTGAGTACCTCAGCCTTCTCCTCATCTCTTGATAGATACTAGGTCACCATTCTTGTTCTTGGGGGGGGTACGCTCTCTTTAACCTTCCTTTACTGGTTGACATACTTACAGAATCCCTTCTGGTTATTCTTTGCATCCCTTACCAAATTCAGCTCCAGCCACACCTTGGCCCTCCTGAATCCATCCCTACACAACCGGTCTGTACGGCTGTTTTGTTTCTCTCTGTAGAGTTGCTTCTCTCACATATTCTCGCTCCTCTCCTCTGGCTCCTGTTGCGCAGCAGTTTTTCCACTTTTCAAATATGTTATCCCAGAAGCACTACCACCGTCACTGCTTGTGCCGGCCTTTGCCTGCAGTGGATCCCTCTTAGAGCCAGGCGGCACTGGGTCTATCAGCCATGGGCAAGAGTCCTGTATGCTGTCGCAGAAGCCACCCTGTAGCCCCCAGGCCACTACCAAAACCTTGCAATTGTCATGGTTTAGCCCCAGTCAGCAACTGGTCACCACACAGCCGCTCGCTCACTCCCCCCCGTCACCTCTGGGAAGGGAGACAATTGGAAGAGACACAGTAAGAAATCCCATGGGTTCAGATAAGAACAGTTTAATAATTGTAATAAGACAGTAATGGTAATAGTAATAAAAGAATATCATTCAAAGGAAAGTAACAAGAGAGAAAGAGAGAGGTGAAACCTTGGGAGGATGGGGGAAAAAACCAAAGACCAAGTAATGCAAAGCATACCACCCACCAAACGTCACCGCAGGTCCACGAGCTGAGATTGTAGCTGCAACTGGCCATCTTCCCCAGTCAGACTGGGCATGATGTCATATGAGATGGAATATTCCTTTGGTCACTTTGGATCAGCTATCCTGGCAATGCCCCCTCCCCTCTTGGCTTCTTGGGCACCCAGCAGAGCACGAGAGGCTAGAAAAGTCCTTGACTAGAAAAACCACTACCTAGCAACAACTAAAACATCAGCGTCTTATCAACGCTGTTCTTATAGTAAGCGCAAAGAACCGCACTACGCGACTTGCAGTGAGGAATATTAACTCGATCCCAGCTAAAACCATGGTAAAATGCAATCCACATGGCTACAACCTCACAAGCAGAAGGGCCACCAAGACACTCACAGAGCAAACCCAACGGGTAAGGCCACGCCTAAAGACTGCCTTAGCGACATGGTATCATAGCCAGCAGAGACCAAGTGCCATGGAAGGGGCAGCACCTCATGCCTGGCACGCCTCAAAGAACAGACCAGCCTTCCACGGCGGTGAGGAAATGGTGCCCCATCTTCACAACGCACCCACAAACCACATCACACAAGTGCCATCACTTGACCTCACTGATGACACCCAACCTCCGCCACGCTTTGGTCATGTCTTCCAAATGCGATGACAAGCACCTTCCATTCGACTCCTACCAAATACTAACTCTCGCTTAAAAGCTGCCGCCAGGGTCAAGAGGACACGTCCTCAGGAGGAGAGGAAAGGAAAAGGGAGCGTTGCGGGAAGGAATCCACACCCCACCTCATTACCTCCCAGCCTCTGGCATGTAACAGCCACTTGCTGCAAAACACCGTCACGCACAAAGTCTGTCCCGCCCCTCAGGGACCAGCATAAAAGCCGGCCCAGCACCTCTCTCCCTCACACACGCTCCTCACACCATCTCCTCCATCGTCAACAAGGTGAGTCTGAACCCCCTTCCCCTCCTTCTCCTGACCCACTTCATCCGGCTCTTCCAGCACGCTCTGCCCCCAACTCAGCAGCCCTGACGCCTCCCCACCGCCACGCTCCCCACAGACACATAACACACCTCCACGGTCACTCGCCCTCCTGCAACATTGACCCTCGCACCCCCACGCCCCCACGCTTTCACAACACCCTCTCTTCCAGGGACCCTCCACACCACACACATGGCCTGCTACGACCTCTGCCGCCCCTGCGGACCCACCCCGCTGGCTAACAGCTGCAACGAGCCCTGTGTCAGGCAGTGCGAGGACTCCCACGTCGTCATCCAGCCCTCCACCGTGCAGGTCACCCTGCCAGGACCCATCCTCAGCTCCTTCCCACAGAACACCGCTGTTGGATCCTCCTCTTCAGCTGCCGTGGGCAACGTCCTCGGCTCCCAGGGAGTGCCTGTCTCCTCCGGCCGATTTGGCTACGGCTATGGCTTTGGAGGCCTGGGCTGCTACGGTGGCATAAGGGGCTGCTACCCCTGCTAAGGGCTCTTCACGTGGCACCTCCGGGCTCTTGGTGACAAGTAGACCTGTCCTCCACAGCTCCTCCTCTCAAGGCACCAAGCAAGGAAGTAGGGAAGGGGCCAACCCAGCCTGCCTGACTACATGACCCACGCACTTCCTCGTCTTGTCCTACTCCCTTTTTTGCATCACCCCTTCTGCTATCTCCTGTACTCACCAATGCAATCACTTGCTCACAAGATAAGGACCACTGGGGACCTCCGGTGTGCAAGGCTCGAAAATCTTGCTTCTCTGGCAAAATGTCTCTCACACACGGCACTACGGCTGATGGTTACATTACCTGCACTTCAGACTGCTTCCCTTCCACTTGGCGCTCCTGCCTTTTCACTCTCTTTTTTTCCAACAATAAAGTTCTCCTCATCCCAGCCTGAGATGCCTCCTCTTCCCTTCTTCACCCAAGGCTCCTCCAACCTGACCCAGCACAAAACCAGGCCTCAAGTTGCCTTTGGGGTGGGTGGAAAAGGGTCACAAGACCTGTCCTAGGAATTGTGCCAGCTGGCACAAAGATAAGTCTGTACAGGCCGTCACCGTGAGTGAGAAAGGGCCACAAGGCCTCTCCTACGAACACCACAACCAGCAACAGCACAGACTGGCACCTGGGGGCTGCTGGAACATGACATAAGCACTTTACAAGACGGGCTGGCTGGAGCAGGTTGTCCAGGACCATGGCCACTCACGTGTCCACTATCTCCAAGGATGGAGACTCCAGCAACTCTTCCACTCTTTGACCACCCTCACACTGAAGAAGGCTTGCCTTCTTTGCCCATGGAATTCCACTTGTGCCGCGGGCCTCTTGTCCTGCCACTCATCACAAGCCTCTGGTGCGCAACCCTTCAAGGAATTCTAGAATAGAATCATTAAGGTTGGAAAAGACCTCTAAGATCACCAATTCCAACTGTCAACCCAACACCCCCAGGCCTCCTAAAGCATGCCCTGAAGTGCCACGCCTACACTTTTTTTAAACACCTCCAGCGATGGTGACTCCACCACCTCTCTGGGCAGCCTCTTCCAATGCCTGACCACTCTTTCAGTAATACATTTTTCCTAACTTCCCCTTCCTGTCATGCTTGTTCTCCAGACCCTTCCCTGGCTCCATTGCCCTTCTCTGGACAAACTCCAGCACCTCAAGGTCCTTCTTGTCCCACGGAGCCCAAACCTGAGCCCAGCATTCGAGTTGCGGCCTCACCAGTGCCGAGCACAGGGGCACAATCCCTGCCCTGCTCCTGCTGGACACACTATTCCTCATACAAGCCCAGATTATGTTGGCCTTCTTGGTCACCCAGCCACACTGCTGGCTCATGCTCAGACGGCTGTCAGCCAGCACCCCCAGGGCCTTCTCCGACACGCAGCTTTCCAGACACTCTTCCCCAAGCCTGGAGCGTTTCATACGGTTCTTGTGACCCAAGTGTAGGACCCAGCACTTGGCCTTGTTAAGCTCATACAGTTGGCCTCGGCGCATTGATCCAGCCTGTCCAGAATCCTCTGCAGAGCCTTCCCACCCTCAAACAGATCAACACTCCCGCCCAACTTGGTGTCGTCTGCAAACTCACTGAGGGCGTACGCAATCCTCTCAACCAAATCACTGATAAAGATATTAAACAAGCCTGGCCCCAACACTGAGCCCTGGGGAACCCTGCTCGTGACTGGACGCCAACTGGATTCAGTTCCATTCACCACAACTCTCTGGGCTCGGCCATCCAGACACTTTTTTACCCAGTGAAGAGACCACCTGTCTAAGCCATGAGCCTCCAGCTGCTCTAGGAGGATGCTGTGGGAGACAGGGTCAAAGGCCTCAACAAAGTGCAGGTAGATAACATCCACAGCCTCTCCCTCATCCACTGGGCGGGTCACCTGGTCAAGAAAGAGATCAGGTAGGTCCAGCAAGAGGCTGCTTCCATGAAGCCATGCTGGCTGGGCCTGATCCCTGGTTGTCCTGCACATGCCTGGTGAGCGCACTCAGGATGAACTGCTCCATAATCGTCCCCGGTACTGAGGTCAGGTGGCTGGCCAGTAGTTCCCCGCATCCTCCATCAGAGGTTCTGTTTGGAGAACAGGAGGCTGAGGGGCGACCCCATTGCTCTCTACAGCTTCCTGAGGAGGAGAGGGGCACGGGGAGGTGCTGAGCTCTTCTCCCTGGCACCCAGTGAGAGGAATGATGGGAATGCTTCAAAGCCACATCAGGGGACTTTCGGAATTGACATTAGCAAACATTCCTGGGAGGGTGGTCAAACACTCAGACAGGCTTCCTAGAGAGGTGGTCGATGCCGCAAGCCTGTCAGTGCTTAAGAGGCATTTGGACAATGCCCTTAATAACATGCTTTAACTTTTGGTCAGCCCTGAAGTGGTCAGGCAGTTGGGCTAGAGGATCACTCTAGGTCCCTTCCAAGTGGACTCTTACAAGTGGACTCTTCCAGTCCAGGCTAGGCAGCCTATTCTGCTTCCTCAACCCTTTGCCATGCAAGCCTTTGGCATGCAAGCCTTTGGCATGAAGCATCCCCTCAAGGTTTGGCATGAAAGCATCCCCTGCCTGCCTGCCTCTCCCACTATACTTGGGCCTCTCACGGGACTCACCAGCTCTCCCAGAGCTCACCAGCCAGGCGCCCGCGCTGCAGCCTTCCCTCACCACAGCCAGCTGCTCCCTCAGCACCCTCAGCCATCAGCCAATCAGGACGCAGCTAACAACCTGCCCACCGGGGGTGCCTAACAGCCTGCCAATCGGGCGGCGGCTGACAGGCGCCAGCTGCTGCAGCAGATCCTGGAAGTTTCCAGAAGGCTCCTGTCAGGACCCCAAAATCAACACGTCGGGCACAAGAAATCAAACATCTTCACCAAACAGCCCCCAGAACCGCTGCTGGGAGGGGCGGGGGCTGAATGAGGGGCTGAATGACTAGAAATGCTGCTGACAACCGAACCAAAGGCCTCAGGCAAAAGCAGTTGGCGCACTTGGAGCGGTCAGGTGGAGGGAAAATGCCCTGATCTTATAACTAAAACATTGTCATCAATATGTACATCAAGAAGGCACCCTGCCCATCTTGCCCATGCTGTGGGGTGCCAGGGACACGTGGGCGGAGTCCCCTTTCATGGTCCCCCCTTGCTGTTGTCCCCAGCCCAACCACCTCCAGTCCTTGGCACACCATCTTCTCTCACAAGGTGGAGCCAGGAACCACCCACACAGTGTTCCTGTCCCCATCCCCTGTTGGTGCCAGGGCCCTGGACAACCAAGGTGCCCAGGTCACCTTGCTGTGGGGTCCTCAGCTGACCCAATGCTGGACTAGGGTTGCACTCTCCGCCTGGCTGCACGGTCCCCATTCCGCCTACGTGGGAGCCCCTAGCCCATGGCCTCACCTTGCTATGGGGTCCCCAGATGATCCCTGCCAGGGGATCCCCACGCCACCATCCCCTCTGCGCTGCAGGGTCCCACAGTGCACGTGGTCTCCAGGCCACCATCCTCCCTGCCTCAGGGGCCATGCACCACCTCTACAGGGGACCCCAAGTCACCACCCCTCTGCACTGCGCTCACCATCCTCCTCACTGTGGGGACCCTGAGGCACAGCATGGGGCACCGAGCACCGGCCCCACGAACAAGCCTGTCACCCTGCTCAGCTCTGAAGATGGGCCTCAGTGCGGGGATGGCCGGGGCTGGACACCAGATGACTACCAAGATGCTCTGTCACTCCCTTTCCTCAACTGGAATGAAGATGACAAAAGGCTCCTGAGTCAACATAAGGACAGGGAGCGATCACTCAGCAACTACCATCACGGGCAAAACAGACTTGCCTTGGGGAAATTAATGTAGTTTTTTGCTAAAAGTCAGAGTAGAGTAATGACAAGTATAAACAAAACCTAAAACACCTTCCCCACCCCTCCCTTCTTCCAAGATTAACTTTACTCCTAATTTACTCCACCTCTTCCCCCGAGCAGCGCAGGGGGATGGGGAATGGGGGTTGTGGTCAGTTCATCACACGTTGGTTCTGCTGCTCCTACGACCTCAGTGGGAGGACTCCTCACATGCTTCCCTTTCTCCAGCACAGGGTCCCTCTCATGAAGACAGCCCTCAATTAACTTCTCCAACGTGGATCCTTCCCACAGTGTACAGTTCTTCACAAACCGCTTCGGTATGGATCCGTTCCATGAGACTCAGACCTCCAGGAAGAGAGTGCTCCAGCGTGGGTCTCCCACAGGGTCACAAGCTTTGCCAGCAAACCTGCTCCAGTGTGAGCTCCTCTCTGCACGGGGCCACAGGTCCTGCTAGGAGCCTGCTCCAGCACGGCATTCCCACGGGGTCACAGACTCCATTGGACATGCACCTGCTCCGGTAGGAAGCCTCCAGGGGATGAAGGTGCATCTCTGCTCCACTGTAAATCTCCATGGGCTGCAGGGCAACAGCCTGCCTCACCACGGTCTTCCGCAGGGGCTACAGGTGGATGGATACCTGCCAGTTGGCATTGGCTCTATCGGCCATTGGGGAAGCTTCTAGCAGCTTCTCACAGAAGCCACACTGCACACCCCAGGACACTGCCAAAACCTTGCAATGTAAACACAGTTGACACATCTACAACCTCACAAGCAAGAGGAGCACCAAGGCATACACAGAGCACACAAAAAGGGAAACGCCAGGCCTAAACACACCTTAGTCACCTGGCAGCAAGGCCGGCACGGAGCAAATGCCATGGAAGGGGCAGTGGCTTACCCCCGGCACACCTCAGAAACCAGACTTCCAGGCTTCCAAAGAAATGGGGAGCCCTCTTCACAAAGCATCCACAAACCACATCACACAAGTGCCATGACATGACATCCCTGACGACACACCAACTCTCCAATGTTTTGGTCATGTCTGTCAAATCCCCTGACATGCACCTTCCACGTAAATCCTCCCAAATACCTACTCTCACTTAAAAGCTGCCGCCAGGGTCAAGAGGACACGTCCTCAGGAGGAGAGGAAAGGAAAAGGGAGCGTTGCGGGAAGGAATCCACACCCCACCTCATTACCTCCCAGCCTCTGGCATGTAACAGCCACTTGCTGCAAAACACCGTCATGCACAAAGTCTGTCCCGCCCCTCAGGGACCAGCATAAAAGCCGGCCCAGCACCTCTCTCCCTCACACACTCTCCCTCACACACTCTCCTCCATCGTCAACAAGGTGAGTCTGAACCCCCTTCCCCTTCTTCCCCTGACCTACCTCATCCGGCTCTTCCAGCATACTGCGCCCCCAGCCTCAGCAGCCCTGATGCCTCCCCACTGCCACGCTCCCCACAGCCCTACAGTACAACTCCATGCTCCCTCACCCTCCTGCAACATTGACCCTCGCACCCCCATGCCCCTACGCTTTGTCAACACCCTCTCTTCCAGGGACCCTCCACACCACACACATGGCCTGCTACGACCTCTGCCGCCCCTGCGGACCCACCCCGCTGGCTAACAGCTGCAACGAGCCCTGTGTCAGGCAGTGCGAGGACTCCCACGTCGTCATCCAGCCCTCCACCGTGCAGGTCACCCTGCCAGGACCCATCCTCAGCTCCTTCCCACAGAACACTGCTGTTGGATCCTCCTCATCGGCTGCCGTGGGCAACATCCTCGGCTCCCAGGGAGTGCCCGTCTCCTCCGGCCGCTTCGGCTACGGCTATGGCTTTGGAGGCCTGGGCTGCTACGGTGGCATAAGGGGCTGCTACCCCTGCTAAGGGCCCCTCACGTGGCACCTCCAGGCTCTTGCTGCCACGTGGACCTGCCCTCCACAGCACTTCCTTTCAAGGCACCAAGCAAGGAAGCAGGGAAGGGGCCAACCCAGCCTGCCTGGGCACACGGCCCACGCACCTCCTCCACTTCTCCCACTTCCCTCTTTGCATCGCCCCTTCTGTTATCTCCAGTACTCAGCGATGCAATCACTTGCTCACAAGCTAAGGACCACCGGGAACCTCTGGCGTGCCACTCCTAATACGGACCTCGAAATCTTGCTTCGCTGGCAAAATGACTCTCACACACAGCACCTCAGCTGACGGTTACGCTACCCGCACTTCAGACTGCTTCCCTTCCACTCGGTGCTCCTGCCTCTTCACTCATTTTTCCATCAATAAAGTTCTCCTGCATCCCAACCTGTGAGGTCTTCTCTTCCTTCTCCTTCCAAGACTCCTCCAACCTCACCCAGCACCAACCCCATGCAGAAGAGGCAGCGGGGTGGGAGGATTAGGGTCACAAGGCCTCCCCTAGGGATAGTACCACCACAGCCAATATCAGGAGTGCCTCTTGCCTGACAGGCATGCCAGCACCCTCCCACTCAAAAACACAGATACCCTGCCTGCCTCACCTCCTCTTCCTCACCAGCAAGCACTACTCGCACAGTCAACAACCCTCAAGACACTCACCTCTGATCAAGTTGGGCAGCTCTTGGGAGTCGAGGGAGGTTCTTGCTGACTCAGATCTAGACAACCTCATTCCAATTTCTAAAAAGAGGTGTGAGGGAAGACCCAGGAAACTCGAGTCCCGTTAGTCTAGCCTCAGCACCTGCAAAAATTATGGAGAAGCTCCCACTGGATGTTGATGAATGCCTTTAAAGGACAGGCAGAAAAATCATCAGGACCAGACAACATGGGTCACTAAGTGAAGGTCCCACCTGACTAATTTCCTATCCTCTTATTATAAGCTCTCTTGTCTACAGGGACGAAGGGAAGGCCGTGGATGTAGTGTTTCAGGATTTTAGTAGGGCTTCTGATCGCGCCCCTCATAGCATCCTTCTGCACCAGTTGGCCAACTGTGAGATGAGCAGGTAGACGCTGCGCTGGGTGAAGGGCTGGCTCAACAGCAAGGCTCAAAGCGGGGGACAGTGAATGCGGTTACTTATGGGCTGCAACCCGTCGCCAGTGGTGTTCCTCAGGGCTCCATTCTAGGACCAATTCTGTTCAAGATCTTTATCAATGCACTGGATGAAGGAGTTGAAGGCACCATTATCAAGTTTGCTGATGGTACCAAAGTGGGAGGTGCTGTTGGCTCTCCTGAGGGACAAGAGGCCTTGCAGAGGGATCTAGAGAGACTGGAGCATTGGGCAACCATCGCTGGCACGAAATTTAACCAGTGCAAATGCCGGCTTCTGCACCTGGCATGGAGTAACACTGGACACAAGGCCAGACTGGGAGAGGAGTGGCTGGAGAGCAGCCCTGCAGGAAGGGGTCTGTGGGTGCTGGCTGACAGCAGGCTCGAGGGGAGTCAGCGGTGTGCCCTGGCAGCCAAGGGGGCAAACCCTACACTGGGGTGCATCAAACACAGCACACCCATCTTCCTGCAGGAGGTGATTATCCCGCTGTACGCAGGATTGCTGTGGCCTCCCCTCAAGTCCTGTGTGCAGTTCTGGGCCCCACCACTTCAGAAGGATGTGAAAGACCTTGAATACATGCAGAGGAGGGCAACAAAGCTGGTGACAGGCTGGAAGGCCCGTCCTGTGAGGGGCGGCTAAGGACAATGGGCTTGTCTACTTTGGAGAAAAGGAGGCTGAGGGAGAACCTCATTGCTCTCTCCAGCTTCCGGAGCAGGAAAAGGGGCGAGGGAGGTGCTGAGTTCTTCTCCGTGGGATCCAGTGACAGGATTTGTGGGAATGCTTCAAAGCCGCATTCAGGTTCCTCAGGTGGTCACAAACCTGATCTCCCCTTACAGTGGGAGGGGCTTTACCCCCCTGGTCCCCATCCTGCGGTCCATATAGTCCAGATGGAGCAGCGAAGACTGAAGTCTTCAGTGAAGTCTTCTTCCAGTGAAGACTGAGGCAGAAATCTGTTGAGTACCTCAGCCTTCTCCTCATCTCTTGATAGATACTAGGTCACCATTCTTGTTCTTTGGGGGGGTACGCTCTCTTTAACCTTCCTTTACTGGTTGACATACTTACAGAATCCCTTCTGGTTATTCTTTGCATCCCTTACCAAATTCAGCTCCAGCCACACCTTGGCCCTCCTGAATCCATCCCTACACAACCGGTCTGTACGGCTGTTTTGTTTCTCTCTGTAGAGTTGCTTCTCTCACATATTCTCGCTCCTCTCCTCTGGCTCCTGTTGCGCAGCAGTTTTTCCACTTTTCAAATATGTTATCCCAGAAGCACTACCACCGTCACTGCTTGTGCCGGCCTTTGCCTGCAGTGGATCCCTCTTAGAGCCAGGCGGCACTGGGTCTATCAGCCATGGGCAAGAGTCCTGTATGCTGTCGCAGAAGCCACCCTGTAGCCCCCAGGCCACTACCAAAACCTTGCAATTGTCATGGTTTAGCCCCAGTCAGCAACTGGTCACCACACAGCCGCTCGCTCACTCCCCCCCGTCACCTCTGGGAAGGGAGACAATTGGAAGAGACACAGTAAGAAATCCCATGGGTTCAGATAAGAACAGTTTAATAATTGTAATAAGACAGTAATGGTAATAGTAATAAAAGAATATCATTCAAAGGAAAGTAACAAGAGAGAAAGAGAGAGGTGAAACCTTGGGAGGATGGGGGAAAAAACCAAAGACCAAGTAATGCAAAGCATACCACCTACCAAACATCACCGCAGGTCCACGAGCTGAGATTGTAGCTGCAACTGGCCATCTTCCCCAGTCAGACTGGGCATGATGTCATATGAGATGGAATATTCCTTTGGTCACTTTGGATCAGCTATCCTGGCAATGCCCCCTCCCCTCTTGGCTTCTTGGGCACCCAGCAGAGCACGAGAGGCTAGAAAAGTCCTTGACTAGAAAAACCACTACCTAGCAACAACTAAAACATCAGTGTCTTATCAACGCTGTTCTTATAGTAAGCGCAAAGAACCGCACTACGCGACTTGCAGTGAGGAATATTAACTCGATCCCAGCTAAAACCATGGTAAAATGCAATCCACATGGCTACAACCTCACAAGCAGAAGGGCCACCAAGACACTCACAGAGCAAACCCAACGGGTAAGGCCACGCCTAAAGACTGCCTTAGCGACATGGTATCATAGCCAGCAGAGACCAAGAGCCATGGAAGGGGCAGCACCTCATGCCTGGCACACCTCAAAGAACAGACCAGCCTTCCACGGCGGTGAGGAAATGGTGCCCCATCTTCACAACGCACCCACAAACCACATCACACAAGTGCCATCACTTGACCTCACTGATGACACCCAACCTCCGCCACGCTTTGGTCATGTCTTCCAAATGCGATGACAAGCACCTTCCATTCGACTCCTACCAAATACTAACTCTCACTTAAAAGCTGCCGCCAGGGTCAAGAGGACACGTCCTCAGGAGGAGAGGAAAGGAAAAGGGAGCGTTGCGGGAAGGAATCCACACCCCACCTCATTACCTCCCAGCCTCTGGCATGTAACAGCCACTTGCTGCAAAACACCGTCACGCACAAAGGCTGTCCCGCCCCTCAGGGACCAGCATAAAAGCCGGCCCAGCACCTCTCTCCCTCACACACGCTCCTCACACCATCTCCTCCATCGTCAACAAGGTGAGTCTGAACCCCCTTCCCCTCCTTCTCCTGACCCACTTCATCCGGCTCTTCCAGCACGCTCTGCCCCCAACTCAGCAGCCCTGACGCCTCCCCACCGCCACGCTCCCCACAGACACACAACACACCTCCACGCTCACTCGCCCTCCTGCAACATTGACCCTCGCACCCCCACGCCCCCACGCTTTCACAAGACCCTCTCTTCCAGGGACCCTCCACACCACACACATGGCCTGCTACGACCTCTGCCGCCCCTGCGGACCCACCCCGCTGGCTAACAGCTGCAACGAGCCCTGTGTCAGGCAGTGCGAGGACTCCCACGTCGTCATCCAGCCCTCCACCGTGCAGGTCACCCTGCCAGGACCCATCCTCAGCTCCTTCCCACAGAACACCGCTGTTGGATCCTCCTCTTCAGCTGCTGTGGGCAACGTCCTCGGCTCCCAGGGAGTGCCTGTCTCCTCCGGCCGCTTCGGCTACGGCTATGGCTTTGGAGGCCTGGGCTGCTACGGTGGCATAAGGGGCTGCTACCCCTGCTAAGGGCTCTTCACGTGGCACCTCCGGGCTCTTGGTGACAAGTAGACCTGTCCTCCACAGCTCCTCCTCTCAAGGCACCAAGCAAGGAAGTAGGGAAGGGGCCAACCCAGCCTGCCTGACTACATGACCCACGCACTTCCTCGTCTTGTCCTACTCCCTTTTTTGCATCACCCCTTCTGCTATCTCCTGTACTCACCGATGCAATCACTTGCTCACAAGATAAGGACCACTGGGGACCTCCGGTGTGCAAGGCTCGAAAATCTTGCTTCTCTGGCAAAATGTCTCTCACACACGGCACTACGGCTGATGGTTACATTACCTGCACTTCAGACTGCTTCCCTTCCACTTGGCGCTCCTGCCTTTTCACTCTCTTTTTTTCCAACAATAAAGTTCTCCTCATCCCAGCCTGAGATGCCTCCTTTTCCCTTCTTCACCCAAGGCTCCTCCAACCTGACCCAGCACAAAACCAGGCCTCAAGTTGCCTTTGGGGTGGGTGGAAAAGGGTCACAACACATGTCCTAGGAATTGTGCCAGCTGGCACAAAGATAAGTCTGTACAGGCCGTCACCGTGAGTGAGAAAGGGCCACAAGGCCTCTCCTACGAACACCACAACCAGCAACAGCACAGACTGGCACCTGGGGGCTGCTGGAATATGACATAAGCACTTTACAAGAAGGGCTGGCTGGAGTAGGTCGTCCAGGACCATGGCCACTCACGTGTCCACTATCTCTAAGGATGGAGACTCCAGCAACTCTTCCACTCTTTGACCACCCTCACACTGAAGAAGGCTTGCCTTCTTCGCCCATGGAATTCCACTTGTGCCGTGGGCCTCTTGTCCTGCCACTCATCACAAGCCTCTGGTGCGCAACCCTTCAAGGAATTCTAGAATAGAATCATTAAGTTTGGAAAAGACCTCTAAGATCACCAATTCCAACTGTCAACCCAACACCCCCAGGCCTCCTAAACCATGCCCTGAAGTGCCACGCCTACACTTTTTTTAAACACCTCCAGCGATGGTGACTCCACCACCTCTCTGGGCAGCCTCTTCCAATGCCTGACCACACTTTCAGTAATACATTTTTCCTAACTTCCCCTTCCTGTCACGCTTGCTCTCCAGACCCTTCCCTGGCTCCATTGCCCTTCTCTGGACAAACCCCAGCACCTCAAGGTCCTTCTTGTCCCACGGAGCCCAAACCTGAGCCCAGCATTCGAGTTGCGGCCTCACCAGTGCCGAGCACAGGGGCACAATCCCTGCCCTGCTCCTGCTGGACACACTATTCCTCATACAAGCCCTGATTATGTTGGCCTTCTTGGTCACCCGGCCACACTGCTGGCTCATGCTCAGACGGCTGTCAGCCAGCACCCCCAGGGCCTTCTCCGACACGCAGCTTTCCAGACACTCTTCCCCAAGCCTGGAGTGTTTCATACGGTTCTTGTGACCCAAGTGTAGGACCCAGCACTTGGCCTTGTTAAGCTCATACAGTTGGCCTCGGCGCATTGATCCAGCCTGTCCAGAATCCTCTGCAGAGCCTTCCCACCCTCAAACAGATCAACACTCCCGCCCAACTTGGTGTCGTCTGCAAACTCACTGAGGGCATACGCAATCCTCTCAACCAAATCACTGATAAAGATATTAAACAAGCCTGGCCCCAACACTGAGCCCTGGGGAACCCTGCTCGTGACTGGACGCCAACTGGATTCAGTTCCATTCACCACAACTCTCTGGGCTCGGCCATCCAGACACTTTTTTACCCAGTGAAGAGACCACCTGTCTAAGCCATGAGCCTCCAGCTGCTCTAGGAGGATGCTGTGGGAGACAGGGTCAAAGGCCTCAACAAAGTGCAGGTAGATAACATCCACAGCCTCTCCCTCATCCACTGGGCGGGTCACCTGGTCAAGAAAGAGATCAGGTAGGTCCAGCAAGAGGCTGCTTCCATGAAGCCATGCTGGCTGGGCCTGATCCCTTGTTGTCCTGCACATGCCTGGTGAGCGCACTCAGGATGAACTGCTCCATAATCGTCCCCGGTACTGAGGTCAGGTGGCTGGCCAGTAGTTCCCCGCATCCTCCATCAGAGGTTCTGTTTGGAGAACAGGAGGCTGAGGGGCGACCCCATTGCTCTCTACAGCTTCCTGAGGAGGAGAGGGGCACGGGGAGGTGCTGAGCTCTTCTCCCTGGCACCCAGTGAGAGGAATGATGGGAATGCTTCAAAGCCACATCAGGGGACTTTCGGAATTGACATTAGCAAACATTCCTGGGAGGGTGGTCAAACACTCAGACAGGCTTCCTAGAGAGGTGGTCGATGCCGCAAGCCTGTCAGTGCTTAAGAGGCATTTGGACAATGCCCTTAATAACATGCTTTAACTTTTGGTCAGCCCTGAAGTGGTCAGGCAGTTGGGCTAGAGGATCACTCTAGGTCCCTTCCAAGTGGACTCTTCCAAGTGGACTCTTCTAGTCCAGGCTAGGCAGCCTATTCTGCTTCCTCAACCCTTTGCCATGCAAGCCTTTGGCATGCAAGCCTTTGGCATGAAGCATCCCCTCAAGGTTTGGCATGAAAGCATCCCCTGCCTGCCTGCCTCTCCCACTATACTTGGGCCTCTCACGGGACTCACCAGCTCTCCCAGAGCTCACCAGCCAGGCGCCCGCGCTGCAGCCTTCCCTCACCACAGCCAGCTGCTCCCTCAGCACCCTCAGCCATCAGCCAATCAGGACGCAGCTAACAACCTGCCCACCGGGGGTGCCTAACAGCCTGCCAATCGGGCGGCGGCTGACAGGCGCCAGCTGCTGCAGCAGATCCTGGAAGTTTCCAGAAGGCTCCTGTCAGGACCCCAAAATCAACACGTCGGGCACAAGAAATCAAACATCTTCACCAAACGGCCCCCAGAACCGCTGCTGGGAGGGGCGGGGGCTGAATGAGGGGCTGAATGGCTAGAAATGCTGCTGACAACCGAACCAAAGGCCTCAGGCAAAAGCAGCTGGGGCACTTGGAGGCGTCAGGTGGAGGGAAAATGCCCTGATCTTATAACTAAAACATTGTCATCAATATGTACCTCAAGAAGGCACCATGCCTATCTTGCCCGTGCTGTGGGGTGCCAGGGACACATGGGCAGGGTCCACTTTCATGGTCCCCCTTTGCTGTTGTCCCCAGCCCAACCACCTCCAGACCTTGGCACACCATCTTCTCTCACAAAGCGGAGCCAGGAACCACCCACACAGTGTTCCTGTCCCCATCCCCAGTTGGCGCCAGGACCCTGGACAACCAAGGTGCCCAGGTCACCTTGCTGTGGGGTCCTCAGCTGACCCAATGCTGGACTAGGGTTGCACTCTCCGCCTGGCTGCACGGTCCCCATTCCGCCTACGTGGGAGCCCCTAGCCCATGGCCTCACCTTGCTATGGGGTCCCCAGATGATCCCTGCCAGGGGATCCCCACGCCACCATCCCCTCTGCGCTGCAGGGTCCCACAGTGCACGTGGTCTCCAGGCCACCATCCTCCCTGCCTCAGGGGCCATGCACCACCTCTACAGGGGACCCCAAGTCACCACCCCTCTGCACTGCGCTCACCATCCTCCTCACTGTGGGGACCCTGAGGCACAGCATGGGGCACCGAGCACCGGCCCCACGAACAAGCCTGTCACCCTGCTCAGCTCTGAAGATGGGCCTCAGTGCGGGGATGGCCGGGGCTGGACACCAGATGACTACCAAGATGCTCTGTCACTCCCTTTCCTCAACTGGAATGAAGATGACAAAAGGCTCCTGAGTCAACATAAGGACAGGGAGCGATCACTCAGCAATTACCATCACGGGCAAAACAGACTTGCCTTGGGGAAATTAATGTAGTTTTTTGCTAAAAGTCAGAGTAGAGTAATGACAAATATAAACAAAACCTAAAACACCTTCCCCACCCCTCCCTTCTTCCAAGATTAACTTTACTCCTAATTTACTCCACCTCTTCCCCCGAGCAGCGCAGGGGGATGGGGAATGGGGGTTGTGGTCAGTTCATCACACGGTGGTTCTGCTGCTCCTACTACCTCAGTGGGAGGACACCTCACATGCTTCCCTTTCTCCAGCACAGGGTCCCTCTCATGAAGACAGCCCTCAATTAACTTCTCCAACGTGGATCCTTCCCACAGTGTACAGTTCTTCACAAACCGCTTCGGTATGGATCCGTTCCATGAGACTCAGACCTCCAGGAAGAGAGTGCTCCAGCGTGGGTCTCCCACAGGGTCACAAGCTTTGCCAGCAAACCTGCTCCAGTGTGAGCTCCTCTCTGCACGGGGCCACAGGTCCTGCTAGGAGCCTGCTCCAGCACGGCATTCCCACGGGGTCACAGACTCCATTGGACATGCACCTGCTCCGGTAGGAAGCCTCCAGGGGATGAAGGTGCATCTCTGCTCCACTGTAAATCTCCATGGGCTGCAGGGCAACAGCCTGCCTCACCACGGTCTTCCGCAGGGGCTACAGGTGGATGGATACCTGCCAGTTGGCATTGGCTCTATCGGCCATTGGGGAAGCTTCTAGCAGCTTCTCACAGAAGCCACACTGCACACCCCAGGACACTGCCAAAACCTTGCAATGTAAACACAGTTGACACATCTACAACCTCACAAGCAAGAGGAGCACCAAGGCATACACAGAGCACACAAAAAGGGAAACGCCAGGCCTAAACACACCTTAGTCACCTGGCAGCAAGGCCGGCACGGAGCAAATGCCATGGAAGGGGCAGTGGCTTACCCCCGGCACACCTCAGAAACCAGACTTCCAGGCTTCCAAAGAAATGGGGAGCCCTCTTCACAAAGCATCCACAAACCACATCACACAAGTGCCATGACATGACATCCCTGACGACACACCAACTCTCCAATGTTTTGGTCATGTCTGTCAAATCCCCTGACATGCACCTTCCACGTAAATCCTCCCAAATACCTACTCTCACTTAAAAGCTGCCGCCAGGGTCAAGAGGACACGTCCTCAGGAGGAGAGGAAAGGAAAAGGGAGCGTTGCGGGAAGGAATCCACACCCCACCTCATTACCTCCCAGCCTCTGGCATGTAACAGCCACTTGCTGCAAAACACCGTCATGCACAAAGTCTGTCCCGCCCCTCAGGGACCAGCATAAAAGCTGGCCCAGCACCTCTCTCCCTCACACACTCTCCCTCACACACTCTCCTCCATCGTCAACAAGGTGAGTCTGAACCCCCTTCCCCTTCTTCCCCTGACCTACCTCATCCGGCTCTTCCAGCATACTGCGCCCCCAGCCTCAGCAGCCCTGATGCCTCCCCACTGCCACGCTCCCCACAGCCCTACAGTACAACTCCATGCTCCCTCACCCTCCTGCAACATTGACCCTCGCACCCCCATGCCCCTACGCTTTGTCAACACCCTCTCTTCCAGGGACCCTCCACACCACACACATGGCCTGCTACGACCTCTGCCGCCCCTGCGGACCCACCCCGCTGGCTAACAGCTGCAACGAGCCCTGTGTCAGGCAGTGCGAGGACTCCCACGTCGTCATCCAGCCCTCCACCGTGCAGGTCACCCTGCCAGGACCCATCCTCAGCTCCTTCCCACAGAACACTGCTGTTGGATCCTCCTCATCGGCTGCCGTGGGCAACATCCTCGGCTCCCAGGGAGTGCCCGTCTCCTCCGGCCGCTTCGGCTACGGCTATGGCTTTGGAGGCCTGGGCTGCTACGGTGGCATAAGGGGCTGCTACCCCTGCTAAGGGCCCCTCACGTGGCACCTCCAGGCTCTTGCTGCCACGTGGACCTGCCCTCCACAGCACTTCCTTTCAAGGCACCAAGCAAGGAAGCAGGGAAGGGGCCAACCCAGCCTGCCTGGGCACACGGCCCACGCACCTCCTCCTCTTCTCCCACTTCCCTCTTTGCATCACCCCTTCTGTTATCTCCAGTACTCAGCGATGCAACCACTTGCTCACAAGCTAAGGACCACCGGGAACCTCTGGCGTGCCACTCCTAATACGGACCTCGAAATCTTGCTTCGCTGGCAAAATGACTCTCACACACAGCACCTCAGCTGACGGTTACGCTACCCGCACTTCAGGCTGCTTCCCTTCCACTCGGTGCTCCTGCCTCTTCACTCATTTTTCCATCAATAAAGTTCTCCTGCATCCCAACCTGTGAGGTCTTCTCTTCCTTCTCCTTCCAAGACTCCTCCAACCTCACCCAGCACCAACCCCATGCAGAAGAGGCAGCGGGGTGGGAGGATTAGGGTCACAAGGCCTCCCCTAGGGATAGTACCACCACAGCCAATATCAGGAGTGCCTCTTGCCTGACAGGCATGCCAGCACCCTCCCACTCAAAAACACAGATACCCTGCCTGCCTCACCTCCTCTTCCTCACCAGCAAGCACTACTCGCACAGTCAACAACCCTCAAGACACTCACCTCTGATCAAGTTGGGCAGCTCTTGGGAGTCGAGGGAGGTTCTTGCTGACTCAGATCTAGACAACCTCATTCCAATTTCTAAAAAGAGGTGTGAGGGAAGACCCAGGAAACTCGAGTCCCGTTAGTCTAGCCTCAGCACCTGCAAAAATTATGGAGAAGCTCCCACTGGATGTTGATGAATGCCTTTAAAGGACAGGCAGAAAAATCATCAGGACCAGACAACATGGGTCACTAAGTGAAGGTCCCACCTGACTAATTTCCTATCCTCTTATTATAAGCTCTCTTGTCTACAGGGACGAAGGGAAGGCCGTGGATGTAGTGTTTCAGGATTTTAGTAGGGCTTCTGATCGCGCCCCTCATAGCATCCTTCTGCACCAGTTGGCCAACTGTGAGATGAGCAGGTAGACGCTGCGCTGGGTGAAGGGCTGGCTCAACAGCAAGGCTCAAAGCGGGGGACAGTGAATGCGGTTACTTATGGGCTGCAACCCGTCGCCAGTGGTGTTCCTCAGGGCTCCATTCTAGGACCAATTCTGTTCAAGATCTTTATCAATGCACTGGATGAAGGAGTTGAAGGCACCATTATCAAGTTTGCTGATGGTACCAAAGTGGGAGGTGCTGTTGGCTCTCCTGAGGGACAAGAGGCCTTGCAGAGGGATCTAGAGAGACTGGAGCATTGGGCAACCATCGCTGGCACGAAATTTAACCAGTGCAAATGCCGGCTTCTGCACCTGGCATGGAGTAACACTGGACACAAGGCCAGACTGGGAGAGGAGTGGCTGGAGAGCAGCCCTGCAGGAAGGGGTCTGTGGGTGCTGGCTGACAGCAGGCTCGAGGGGAGTCAGCGGTGTGCCCTGGCAGCCAAGGGGGCAAACCCTACACTGGGGTGCATCAAACACAGCACACCCATCTTCCTGCAGGAGGTGATTATCCCGCTGTACGCAGGATTGCTGTGGCCTCCCCTCAAGTCCTGTGTGCAGTTCTGGGCCCCACCACTTCAGAAGGATGTGAAAGACCTTGAATACATGCAGAGGAGGGCAACAAAGCTGGTGACAGGCTGGAAGGCCCGTCCTGTGAGGGGCGGCTAAGGACAATGGGCTTGTCTACTTTGGAGAAAAGGAGGCTGAGGGAGAACCTCATTGCTCTCTCCAGCTTCCGGAGCAGGAAAAGGGGCGAGGGAGGTGCTGAGTTCTTCTCCGTGGGATCCAGTGACAGGATTTGTGGGAATGCTTCAAAGCCGCATTCAGGTTCCTCAGGTGGTCACAAACCTGATCTCCCCTTACAGTGGGAGGGGCTTTACCCCCCTGGTCCCCATCCTGCGGTCCATATAGTCCAGATGGAGCAGCGAAGACTGAAGTCTTCAGTGAAGTCTTCTTCCAGTGAAGACTGAGGCAGAAATCTGTTGAGTACCTCAGCCTTCTCCTCATCTCTTGATAGATACTAGGTCACCATTCTTGTTCTTTGGGGGGGTACGCTCTCTTTAACCTTCCTTTACTGGTTGACATACTTACAGAATCCCTTCTGGTTATTCTTTGCATCCCTTACCAAATTCAGCTCCAGCCACACCTTGGCCCTCCTGAATCCATCCCTACACAACCGGTCTGTACGGCTGTTTTGTTTCTCTCTGTAGAGTTGCTTCTCTCACATATTCTCGCTCCTCTCCTCTGGCTCCTGTTGCGCAGCAGTTTTTCCACTTTTCAAATATGTTATCCCAGAAGCACTACCACCGTCACTGCTTGTGCCGGCCTTTGCCTGCAGTGGATCCCTCTTAGAGCCAGGCGGCACTGGGTCTATCAGCCATGGGCAAGAGTCCTGTATGCTGTCGCAGAAGCCACCCTGTAGCCCCCAGGCCACTACCAAAACCTTGCAATTGTCATGGTTTAGCCCCAGTCAGCAACTGGTCACCACACAGCCGCTCGCTCACTCCCCCCCGTCACCTCTGGGAAGGGAGACAATTGGAAGAGACACAGTAAGAAATCCCATGGGTTCAGATAAGAACAGTTTAATAATTGTAATAAGACAGTAATGGTAATAGTAATAAAAGAATATCATTCAAAGGAAAGTAACAAGAGAGAAAGAGAGAGGTGAAACCTTGGGAGGATGGGGGAAAAAACCAAAGACCAAGTAATGCAAAGCATACCACCTACCAAACATCACCGCAGGTCCACGAGCTGAGATTGTAGCTGCAACTGGCCATCTTCCCCAGTCAGACTGGGCATGATGTCATATGAGATGGAATATTCCTTTGGTCACTTTGGATCAGCTATCCTGGCAATGCCCCCTCCCCTCTTGGCTTCTTGGGCACCCAGCAGAGCACGAGAGGCTAGAAAAGTCCTTGACTAGAAAAACCACTACCTAGCAACAACTAAAACATCAGTGTCTTATCAACGCTGTTCTTATAGTAAGCGCAAAGAACCGCACTACGCGACTTGCAGTGAGGAATATTAACTCGATCCCAGCTAAAACCATGGTAAAATGCAATCCACATGGCTACAACCTCACAAGCAGAAGGGCCACCAAGACACTCACAGAGCAAACCCAACGGGTAAGGCCACGCCTAAAGACTGCCTTAGCGACATGGTATCATAGCCAGCAGAGACCAAGTGCCATGGAAGGGGCAGCACCTCATGCCTGGCACACCTCAAAGAACAGACCAGCCTTCCACGGCGGTGAGGAAATGGTGCCCCATCTTCACAACGCACCCACAAACCACATCACACAAGTGCCATCACTTGACCTCACTGACGAAACCCAACCTCCGCCACGCTTTGGTCTTGTCTTCCAAATGCGATGACAAGCACCTTCCATTCAACTCCTACCAAATACTAACTCTCGCTTAAAAGCTGCCGCCAGGGTCAAGAGGACACGTCCTCAGGAGGAGAGGAAAGGAAAAGGGAGCGTTGCGGGAAGGAATCCACACCCCACCTCATTACCTCCCAGCCTCTGGCATGTAACAGCCACTTGCTGCAAAACACCGTCATGCACAAAGTCTGTCCCGCCCCTCAGGGACCAGCATAAAAGCCGGCCCAGCACCTCTCTCCCTCACACACGCTCCTCACACCATCTCCTCCATCGTCAACAAGGTGAGTCTGAACCCCCTTCCCCTCCTTCTCCTGACCCACTTCATCCGGCTCTTCCAGCATGCTCTGCCCCCATCCTCAGCAGCCCTGATGCCTCCCCACTGCCACGCTCCCCACAGCCCTACAGTACAACTCCATGCTCACTCGCCCTCCTGCAACACCACCCCTCGCACCCCCACGCCCCTACGCTTTCTCAACACCCTCTCTTCCAGGGACCCTCCACACCACACACATGGCCTGCTACGACCTCTGCCGCCCCTGCGGACCCACCCCGCTGGCTAACAGCTGCAACGAGCCCTGTGTCAGGCAGTGCGAGGACTCCCACGTCGTCATCCAGCCCTCCACCGTGCAGGTCACCCTGCCAGGACCCATCCTCAGCTCTTTCCCACAGAACACTGCTGTTGGATCCTCCTCATCGGCTGCCGTGGGCAACATCCTCGGCTCCCAGGGAGTGCCCGTCTCCTCCGGCCGATTTGGCTACGGCTATGGCTTTGGAGGCCTGGGCTGCTACGGTGGCATAAGGGGCTGCTACCCCTGCTAAGGGCCCCTCACGTGGCACCTCCAGGCTCTTGCTGCCACGTGGACCTGCCCTCCACAGCTCTTCCTCTCAAGGCACCAAGCAAGGAAGCAGGGAAGGGGCCAACCCAGCCTGCCTGACTACATGACCCACACACCTCCTCATCTTGTCCTACTCCCTTTTTTGCATCGCCCCTTCTGTTATCTCCTGTACTCACCGATGCAATCACTTGCTCACAAGGTAAGGACCAACGGGGACCTCCGGTGTGCAAGGCTCGAAAATCTTGCTTCTCTGGCAAAATGTCTCTCACACACGGCACTACGGCTGATGGTCGATCTACTTGCACCTCAGACCACTTCCCTTCCACTCGGTGCTCCTGCCTCTTCACTCTCTTTTTTTCCAACAATAAAGTTCTCCTCATCCCAGCCTGAGATGCCTCCTCTTCCCTTCTTCACCCAAGGCTCCTCCAACCTGACCCAGCACAAAACGAGGCCTCAAGTTGCCTTTGGGGTGGGTGGAAAAGGGTCACAACACATGTCCTAGGAATTGTGCCAGCTGGCACAAAGATAAGTCTGTACAGGCCGTCACCGTGAGTGAGAAAGGGCCACAAGGCCTCTCCTACGAACACCACAACCAGCAACAGCACAGACTGGCACCTGGGGGCTGCTGGAATATGACATAAGCACTTTACAAGAAGGGCTGGCTGGAGTAGGTCGTCCAGGACCATGGCCACTCACGTGTCCACTATCTCTAAGGATGGAGACTCCAGCAACTCTTCCACTCTTTGACCACCCTCACACTGAAGAAGGCTTGCCTTCTTCGCCCATGGAATTCCACTTGTGCCGTGGGCCTCTTGTCCTGCCACTCATCACAAGCCTCTGGTGCGCAACCCTTCAAGGAATTCTAGAATAGAATCATTAAGTTTGGAAAAGACCTCTAAGATCACCAATTCCAACTGTCAACCCAACACCCCCAGGCCTCCTAAACCATGCCCTGAAGTGCCACGCCTACACTTTTTTTAAACACCTCCAGCGATGGTGACTCCACCACCTCTCTGGGCAGCCTCTTCCAATGCCTGACCACTCTTTCAGTAATACATTTTTCCTAACTTCCCCTTCCTGTCACGCTTGCTCTCCAGACCCTTCCCTGGCTCCATTGCCCTTCTCTGGACAAACCCCAGCACCTCAAGGTCCTTCTTGTCCCACGGAGCCCAAACCTGAGCCCAGCATTCGAGTTGCGGCCTCACCAGTGCCGAGCACAGGGGCACAATCCCTGCCCTGCTCCTGCTGGACACACTATTCCTCATACAAGCCCTGATTATGTTGGCCTTCTTGGTCACCCGGCCACACTGCTGGCTCATGCTCAGACGGCTGTCAGCCAGCACCCCCAGGGCCTTCTCCGACACGCAGCTCTCCAGACACTACTCCACAAGCTTGGGGCATTTCATACGGTTCTTGTGACCCAAGTGTAGGACCCAGCACTTGGCCTTGTTAAGCTCATACAGTTGGCCTCGGCGCATTGATCCAGCCTGTCCAGAATCCTCTGCAGAGCCTTCCCACCCTCAAACAGATCAACACTCCCGCCCAACTTGGTGTCGTCTGCAAACTCACTGAGGGCATACGCAATCCTCTCAACCAAATCACTGATAAAGATATTAAACAAGCCTGGCCCCAACACTGAGCCCTGGGGAACCCTGCTCGTGACTGGACGCCAACTGGATTCAGTTCCATTCACCACAACTCTCTGGGCTCGGCCATCCAGACACTTTTTTACCCAGTGAAGAGACCACCTGTCTAAGCCATGAGCCTCCAGCTGCTCTAGGAGGATGCTGTGGGAGACAGGGTCAAAGGCCTCAACAAAGTGCAGGTAGATAACATCCACAGCCTCTCCCTCATCCACTGGGCGGGTCACCTGGTCAAGAAAGAGATCAGGTAGGTCCAGCAAGAGGCTGCTTCCATGAAGCCATGCTGGCTGGGCCTGATCCCTTGTTGTCCTGCACATGCCTGGTGAGCGCACTCAGGATGAACTGCTCCATAATCGTCCCCGGTACTGAGGTCAGGTGGCTGGCCAGTAGTTCCCCGCATCCTCCATCAGAGGTTCTGTTTGGAGAACAGGAGGCTGAGGGGCGACCCCATTGCTCTCTACAGCTTCCTGAGGAGGAGAGGGGCACGGGGAGGTGCTGAGCTCTTCTCCCTGGCACCCAGTGAGAGGAATGATGGGAACGCTTCAAAGCCACATCAGGGGACTTTCGGAATTGACATTAGCAAACATTCCTGGGAGGGTGGTCAAACACTCAGACAGGCTTCCTAGAGAGGTGGTCGATGCCGCAAGCCTGTCAGTGCTTAAGAGGCATTTGGACAATGCCCTTAATAACATGCTTTAACTTTTGGTCAGCCCTGAAGTGGTCAGGCAGTTGGGCTAGAGGATCACTCTAGGTCCCTTCCAAGTGGACTCTTCCAAGTGGACTCTTCTAGTCCAGGCTAGGCAGCCTATTCTGCTTCCTCAACCCTTTGCCATGCAAGCCTTTGGCATGCAAGCCTTTGGCATGAAGCATCCCCTCAAGGTTTGGCATGAAAGCATCCCCTGCCTGCCTGCCTCTCCCACTATACTTGGGCCTCTCACGGGACTCACCAGCTCTCCCAGAGCTCACCAGCCAGGCGCCCGCGCTGCAGCCTTCCCTCACCACAGCCAGCTGCTCCCTCAGCACCCTCAGCCATCAGCCAATCAGGACGCAGCTAACAACCTGCCCACCGGGGGTGCCTAACAGCCTGCCAATCGGGCGGCGGCTGACAGGCGCCAGCTGCTGCAGCAGATCCTGGAAGTTTCCAGAAGGCTCCTGTCAGGACCCCAAAATCAACACGTCGGGCACAAGAAATCAAACATCTTCACCAAACGGCCCCCAGAACCGCTGCTGGGAGGGGCGGGGGCTGAATGAGGGGCTGAATGGCTAGAAATGCTGCTGACAACCGAACCAAAGGCCTCAGGCAAAAGCAGCTGGGGCACTTGGAGGCGTCAGGTGGAGGGAAAATGCCCTGATCTTATAACTAAAACATTGTCATCAATATGTACCTCAAGAAGGCACCATGCCTATCTTGCCCGTGCTGTGGGGTGCCAGGGACACATGGGCAGGGTCCACTTTCATGGTCCCCCTTTGCTGTTGTCCCCAGCCCAACCACCTCCAGACCTTGGCACACCATCTTCTCTCACAAAGCGGAGCCAGGAACCACCCACACAGTGTTCCTGTCCCCATCCCCAGTTGGCGCCAGGACCCTGGACAACCAAGGTGCCCAGGTCACCTTGCTGTGGGGTCCTCAGCTGACCCAATGCTGGACTAGGGTTGCACTCTCCGCCTGGCTGCACGGTCCCCATTCCGCCTACGTGGGAGCCCCTAGCCCATGGCCTCACCTTGCTATGGGGTCCCCAGATGATCCCTGCCAGGGGATCCCCACGCCACCATCCCCTCTGCGCTGCAGGGTCCCACAGTGCACGTGGTCTCCAGGCCACCATCCTCCCTGCCTCAGGGGCCATGCACCACCTCTACAGGGGACCCCAAGTCACCACCCCTCTGCACTGCGCTCACCATCCTCCTCACTGTGGGGACCCTGAGGCACAGCATGGGGCACCGAGCACCGGCCCCACGAACAAGCCTGTCACCCTGCTCAGCTCTGAAGATGGGCCTCAGTGCGGGGATGGCCGGGGCTGGACACCAGATGACTACCAAGATGCTCTGTCACTCCCTTTCCTCAACTGGAATGAAGATGACAAAAGGCTCCTGAGTCAACATAAGGACAGGGAGCGATCACTCAGCAATTACCATCACGGGCAAAACAGACTTGCCTTGGGGAAATTAATGTAGTTTTTTGCTAAAAGTCAGAGTAGAGTAATGACAAATATAAACAAAACCTAAAACACCTTCCCCACCCCTCCCTTCTTCCAAGATTAACTTTACTCCTAATTTACTCCACCTCTTCCCCCGAGCAGCGCAGGGGGATGGGGAATGGGGGTTGTGGTCAGTTCATCACACGGTGGTTCTGCTGCTCCTACGACCTCAGTGGGAGGACTCCTCACATGCTTCCCTTTCTCCAGCACAGGGTCCCTCTCATGAAGACAGCCCTCAATTAACTTCTCCAACGTGGATCCTTCCCACAGTGTACAGTTCTTCACAAACCGCTTCGGTATGGATCCGTTCCATGAGACTCAGACCTCCAGGAAGAGAGTGCTCCAGCGTGGGTCTCCCACAGGGTCACAAGCTTTGCCAGCAAACCTGCTCCAGTGTGAGCTCCTCTCTGCACGGGGCCACAGGTCCTGCTAGGAGCCTGCTCCAGCACGGCATTCCCACGGGGTCACAGACTCCATTGGACATGCACCTGCTCCGGTAGGAAGCCTCCAGGGGATGAAGGTGCATCTCTGCTCCACTGTAAATCTCCATGGGCTGCAGGGCAACAGCCTGCCTCACCACGGTCTTCCGCAGGGGCTACAGGTGGATGGATACCTGCCAGTTGGCATTGGCTCTATCGGCCATTGGGGAAGCTTCTAGCAGCTTCTCACAGAAGCCACACTGCACACCCCAGGACACTGCCAAAACCTTGCAATGTAAACACAGTTGACACATCTACAACCTCACAAGCAAGAGGAGCACCAAGGCATACACAGAGCACACAAAAAGGGAAACGCCAGGCCTAAACACACCTTAGTCACCTGGCAGCAAGGCCGGCACGGAGCAAATGCCATGGAAGGGGCAGTGGCTTACCCCCGGCACACCTCAGAAACCAGACTTCCAGGCTTCCAAAGAAATGGGGAGCCCTCTTCACAAAGCATCCACAAACCACATCACACAAGTGCCATGACATGACATCCCTGACGACACACCAACTCTCCAATGTTTTGGTCATGTCTGTCAAATCCCCTGACATGCACCTTCCACGTAAATCCTCCCAAATACCTACTCTCACTTAAAAGCTGCCGCCAGGGTCAAGAGGACACGTCCTCAGGAGGAGAGGAAAGGAAAAGGGAGCGTTGCGGGAAGGAATCCACACCCCACCTCATTACCTCCCAGCCTCTGGCATGTAACAGCCACTTGCTGCAAAACACCGTCATGCACAAAGTCTGTCCCGCCCCTCAGGGACCAGCATAAAAGCCGGCCCAGCACCTCTCTCCCTCACACACTCTCCCTCACACACTCTCCTCCATCGTCAACAAGGTGAGTCTGAACCCCCTTCCCCTTCTTCCCCTGACCTACCTCATCCGGCTCTTCCAGCATACTGCGCCCCCAGCCTCAGCAGCCCTGATGCCTCCCCACTGCCACGCTCCCCACAGCCCTACAGTACAACTCCATGCTCCCTCACCCTCCTGCAACATTGACCCTCGCACCCCCACGCCCCCACGCTTTCACAACACCCTCTCTTCCAGGGACCCTCCACACCACACACATGGCCTGCTACGACCTCTGCCGCCCCTGCGGACCCACCCCGCTGGCTAACAGCTGCAACGAGCCCTGTGTCAGGCAGTGCGAGGACTCCCACGTCGTCATCCAGCCCTCCACCGTGCAGGTCACCCTGCCAGGACCCATCCTCAGCTCCTTCCCACAGAACACTGCTGTTGGATCCTCCTCATCGGCTGCCGTGGGCAACATCCTCGGCTCCCAGGGAGTGCCCGTCTCCTCCGGCCGCTTCGGCTACGGCTATGGCTTTGGAGGCCTGGGCTGCTACGGTGGCATAAGGGGCTGCTACCCCTGCTAAGGGCCCCTCACGTGGCACCTCCAGGCTCTTGCTGCCACGTGGACCTGCCCTCCACAGCACTTCCTTTCAAGGCACCAAGCAAGGAAGCAGGGAAGGGGCCAACCCAGCCTGCCTGGGCACACGGCCCACGCACCTCCTCCTCTTCTCCCACTTCCCTCTTTGCATCGCCCCTTCTGTTATCTCCAGTACTCAGCGATGCAACCACTTGCTCACAAGCTAAGGACCACCGGGAACCTCTGGCGTGCCACTCCTAATACGGACCTCGAAATCTTGCTTCGCTGGCAAAATGACTCTCACACACAGCACCTCAGCTGACGGTTACGCTACCCGCACTTCAGACTGCTTCCCTTCCACTCGGTGCTCCTGCCTCTTCACTCATTTTTCCATCAATAAAGTTCTCCTGCATCCCAACCTGTGAGGTCTTCTCTTCCTTCTCCTTCCAAGACTCCTCCAACCTCACCCAGCACCAACCCCATGCAGAAGAGGCAGCGGGGTGGGAGGATTAGGGTCACAAGGCCTCCCCTAGGGATAGTACCACCACAGCCAATATCAGGAGTGCCTCTTGCCTGACAGGCATGCCAGCACCCTCCCACTCAAAAACACAGATACCCTGCCTGCCTCACCTCCTCTTCCTCACCAGCAAGCACTACTCGCACAGTCAACAACCCTCAAGACACTCACCTCTGATCAAGTTGGGCAGCTCTTGGGAGTCGAGGGAGGTTCTTGCTGACTCAGATCTAGACAACCTCATTCCAATTTCTAAAAAGAGGTGTGAGGGAAGACCCAGGAAACTCGAGTCCCGTTAGTCTAGCCTCAGCACCTGCAAAAATTATGGAGAAGCTCCCACTGGATGTTGATGAATGCCTTTAAAGGACAGGCAGAAAAATCATCAGGACCAGACAACATGGGTCACTAAGTGAAGGTCCCACCTGACTAATTTCCTATCCTCTTATTATAAGCTCTCTTGTCTACAGGGACGAAGGGAAGGCCGTGGATGTAGTGTTTCAGGATTTTAGTAGGGCTTCTGATCGCGCCCCTCATAGCATCCTTCTGCACCAGTTGGCCAACTGTGAGATGAGCAGGTAGACGCTGCGCTGGGTGAAGGGCTGGCTCAACAGCAAGGCTCAAAGCGGGGGACAGTGAATGCGGTTACTTATGGGCTGCAACCCGTCGCCAGTGGTGTTCCTCAGGGCTCCATTCTAGGACCAATTCTGTTCAAGATCTTTATCAATGCACTGGATGAAGGAGTTGAAGGCACCATTATCAAGTTTGCTGATGGTACCAAAGTGGGAGGTGCTGTTGGCTCTCCTGAGGGACAAGAGGCCTTGCAGAGGGATCTAGAGAGACTGGAGCATTGGGCAACCATCGCTGGCACGAAATTTAACCAGTGCAAATGCCGGCTTCTGCACCTGGCATGGAGTAACACTGGACACAAGGCCAGACTGGGAGAGGAGTGGCTGGAGAGCAGCCCTGCAGGAAGGGGTCTGTGGGTGCTGGCTGACAGCAGGCTCGAGGGGAGTCAGCGGTGTGCCCTGGCAGCCAAGGGGGCAAACCCTACACTGGGGTGCATCAAACACAGCACACCCATCTTCCTGCAGGAGGTGATTATCCCGCTGTACGCAGGATTGCTGTGGCCTCCCCTCAAGTCCTGTGTGCAGTTCTGGGCCCCACCACTTCAGAAGGATGTGAAAGACCTTGAATACATGCAGAGGAGGGCAACAAAGCTGGTGACAGGCTGGAAGGCCCGTCCTGTGAGGGGCGGCTAAGGACAATGGGCTTGTCTACTTTGGAGAAAAGGAGGCTGAGGGAGAACCTCATTGCTCTCTCCAGCTTCCGGAGCAGGAAAAGGGGCGAGGGAGGTGCTGAGTTCTTCTCCGTGGGATCCAGTGACAGGATTTGTGGGAATGCTTCAAAGCCGCATTCAGGTTCCTCAGGTGGTCACAAACCTGATCTCCCCTTACAGTGGGAGGGGCTTTACCCCCCTGGTCCCCATCCTGCGGTCCATATAGTCCAGATGGAGCAGCGAAGACTGAAGTCTTCAGTGAAGTCTTCTTCCAGTGAAGACTGAGGCAGAAATCTGTTGAGTACCTCAGCCTTCTCCTCATCTCTTGATAGATACTAGGTCACCATTCTTGTTCTTTGGGGGGGTACGCTCTCTTTAACCTTCCTTTACTGGTTGACATACTTACAGAATCCCTTCTGGTTATTCTTTGCATCCCTTACCAAATTCAGCTCCAGCCACACCTTGGCCCTCCTGAATCCATCCCTACACAACCGGTCTGTACGGCTGTTTTGTTTCTCTCTGTAGAGTTGCTTCTCTCACATATTCTCGCTCCTCTCCTCTGGCTCCTGTTGCGCAGCAGTTTTTCCACTTTTCAAATATGTTATCCCAGAAGCACTACCACCGTCACTGCTTGTGCCGGCCTTTGCCTGCAGTGGATCCCTCTTAGAGCCAGGCGGCACTGGGTCTATCAGCCATGGGCAAGAGTCCTGTATGCTGTCGCAGAAGCCACCCTGTAGCCCCCAGGCCACTACCAAAACCTTGCAATTGTCATGGTTTAGCCCCAGTCAGCAACTGGTCACCACACAGCCGCTCGCTCACTCCCCCCCGTCACCTCTGGGAAGGGAGACAATTGGAAGAGACACAGTAAGAAATCCCATGGGTTCAGATAAGAACAGTTTAATAATTGTAATAAGACAGTAATGGTAATAGTAATAAAAGAATATCATTCAAAGGAAAGTAACAAGAGAGAAAGAGAGAGGTGAAACCTTGGGAGGATGGGGGAAAAAACCAAAGACCAAGTAATGCAAAGCATACCACCTACCAAACATCACCGCAGGTCCACGAGCTGAGATTGTAGCTGCAACTGGCCATCTTCCCCAGTCAGACTGGGCATGATGTCATATGAGATGGAATATTCCTTTGGTCACTTTGGATCAGCTATCCTGGCAATGCCCCCTCCCCTCTTGGCTTCTTGGGCACCCAGCAGAGCACGAGAGGCTAGAAAAGTCCTTGACTAGAAAAACCACTACCTAGCAACAACTAAAACATCAGTGTCTTATCAACGCTGTTCTTATAGTAAGCGCAAAGAACCGCACTACGCGACTTGCAGTGAGGAATATTAACTCGATCCCAGCTAAAACCATGGTAAAATGCAATCCACATGGCTACAACCTCACAAGCAGAAGGGCCACCAAGACACTCACAGAGCAAACCCAACGGGTAAGGCCACGCCTAAAGACTGCCTTAGCGACATGGTATCATAGCCAGCAGAGACCAAGTGCCATGGAAGGGGCAGCACCTCATGCCTGGCACACCTCAAAGAACAGACCAGCCTTCCACGGCGGTGAGGAAATGGTGCCCCATCTTCACAACGCACCCACAAACCACATCACACAAGTGCCATCACTTGACCTCACTGATGACACCCAACCTCCGCCACGCTTTGGTCATGTCTTCCAAATGCGATGACAAGCACCTTCCATTCAACTCCTACCAAATACTAACTCTCGCTTAAAAGCTGCCGCCAGGGTCAAGAGGACACGTCCTCAGGAGGAGAGGAAAGGAAAAGGGAGCGTTGCGGGAAGGAATCCACACCCCACCTCATTACCTCCCAGCCTCTGGCATGTAACAGCCACATGCTGCAAAACACCATCATGCACAAATGCTGTCCCGCCCCTCAGGGACCAGCATAAAAGCCGGCCCAGCACCTCTCTCCCTCACACACGCTCCTCACACCATCTCCTCCATCGTCAACAAGGTGAGCCTGAACCCCCTTCCCCTCCTTCTCCTGACCCACTTCATCCGGCTCTTCCAGCACGCTCTTCCCCCTGCATCAGCAGCCCTGACGCCTCCCCACCGCGACGCTACCCACAGCCACACAACACAACTCCACGCTCCCTCGCCTTCCTGCAACATTGCCCCATGCACCCCCATGCCCCTACGCTTTGTCAACACCCTCTCTTCCAGGGACCCTCCACACCACACACATGGCCTGCTACGACCTCTGCCGCCCCTGCGGACCCACCCCACTGGCTAACAGCTGCAACGAGCCCTGTGTCAGGCAGTGCGAGGACTCCCTCGTCGTCATCCAGCCCTCCACCGTGCAGGTCACCCTGCCAGGACCCATCCTCAGCTCCTTCCCACAGAACACTGCTGTTGGATCCTCTTCATCGGCTGCCGTGGGCAACATCCTCGGCTCCCAGGGAGTGCCCGTCTCCTCCGGCCGCTTCGGCTACGGCTATGGCTTTGGAGGCCTGGGCTGCTACGGTGGCATAAGGGGCTGCTACCCCTGCTAAGGGCCCCTCACGTGGCACCTCCAGGCTCTTGCTGCCACGTGGACCTGCCCTCCACAGCTCTTCCTCTCAAGGCACCAAGCAAGGAAGCAGGGAAGGGGCCAACCCAGCCTGCCTGACTACATGACCCACACACCTCCTCGTCTTGTCCTACTCCCTTTTTTGCATCGCCCCTTCTGTTATCTCCTGTACTCACCGATGCAATCACTTGCTCACAAGGTAAGGACCAACGGGGACCTCCGGTGTGCAAGGCTCGAAAATCTTGCTTCTCTGGCAAAATGTCTCTCACACACGGCACTACGGCTGATGGTCGATCTACTTGCACCTCAGACCACTTCCCTTCCACTCGGTGCTCCTGCCTCTTCACTCTCTTTTTTTCCAACAATAAAGTTCTCCTCATCCCAGCCTGAGATGCCTCCTCTTCCCTTCTTCACCCAAGGCTCCTCCAACCTGACCCAGCACAAAACCAGGCCTCAAGTTGCCTTTGGGGTGGGTGGAAAAGGGTCACAAGACCTGTCCTAGGAATTGTGCCAGCTGGCACAAAGATAAGTCTGTACAGGCCGTCACCGTGAGTGAGAAAGGGCCACAAGGCCTCTCCTACGAACACCACAACCAGCAACAGCACAGACTGGCACCTGGGGGCTGCTGGAATATGACATAAGCACTTTACAAGAAGGGCTGGCTGGAGTAGGTCGTCCAGGACCATGGCCACTCACGTGTCCACTATCTCTAAGGATGGAGACTCCAGCAACTCTTCCACTCTTTGACCACCCTCACACTGAAGAAGGCTTGCCTTCTTCGCCCATGGAATTCCACTTGTGCCGTGGGCCTCTTGTCCTGCCACTCATCACAAGCCTCTGGTGCGCAACCCTTCAAGGAATTCTAGAATAGAATCATTAAGTTTGGAAAAGACCTCTAAGATCACCAATTCCAACTGTCAACCCAACACCCCCAGGCCTCCTAAACCATGCCCTGAAGTGCCACGCCTACACTTTTTTTAAACACCTCCAGCGATGGTGACTCCACCACCTCTCTGGGCAGCCTCTTCCAATGCCTGACCACTCTTTCAGTAATACATTTTTCCTAACTTCCCCTTCCTGTCATGCTTGCTCTCCAGACCCTTCCCTGGCTCCATTGCCCTTCTCTGGACAAACCCCAGCACCTCAAGGTCCTTCTTGTCCCACGGAGCCCAAACCTGAGCCCAGCATTCGAGTTGCGGCCTCACCAGTGCCGAGCACAGGGGCACAATCCCTGCCCTGCTCCTGCTGGACACACTATTCCTGACACAAGCCCAGATTATGTTGGCCTTCTTGGTCACCTGGCCACACTGCTGGCTCATGCTCAGACGGCTGTCAGCCAGCACCCCCAGGGCCTTGTCCGACACGCAGCTTTCCAGACACTCTTCCCCAAGCCTGGAGCATTTCATACGGCTCTTGTGACGCAAGTGTAGGACCCAGCACTTGGCCTTGTTAAGCTCATACAGTTGGCCTCGGCGCATTGATCCAGCCTGTCCAGAATCCTCTGCAGAGCCTTCCCACCCTCAAACAGATCAACACTCCCGCCCAACTTGGTGTCGTCTGCAAACTCACTGAGGGCATACGCAATCCTCTCAACCAAATCACTGATAAAGATATTAAACAAGCCTGGCCCCAACACTGAGCCCTGGGGAACCCTGCTCGTGACTGGACGCCAACTGGATTCAGTTCCATTCACCACAACTCTCTGGGCTCGGCCATCCAGACACTTTTTTACCCAGTGAAGAGACCACCTGTCTAAGCCATGAGCCTCCAGCTGCTCTAGGAGGATGCTGTGGGAGACAGGGTCAAAGGCCTCAACAAAGTGCAGGTAGATAACATCCACAGCCTCTCCCTCATCCACTGGGCGGGTCACCTGGTCAAGAAAGAGATCAGGTAGGTCCAGCAAGAGGCTGCTTCCATGAAGCCATGCTGGCTGGGCCTGATCCCTGGTTGTCCTGCACATGCCTGGTGAGCGCACTCAGGATGAACTGCTCCATAATCGTCCCCGGTACTGAGGTCAGGTGGCTGGCCAGTAGTTCCCCGCATCCTCCATCAGAGGTTCTGTTTGGAGAACAGGAGGCTGAGGGGCGACCCCATTGCTCTCTACAGCTTCCTGAGGAGGAGAGGGGCACGGGGAGGTGCTGAGCTCTTCTCCCTGGCACCCAGTGAGAGGAATGATGGGAATGCTTCAAAGCCACATCAGGGGACTTTCGGAATTGACATTAGCAAACATTCCTGGGAGGGTGGTCAAACACTCAGACAGGCTTCCTAGAGAGGTGGTCGATGCCGCAAGCCTGTCAGTGCTTAAGAGGCATTTGGACAATGCCCTTAATAACATGCTTTAACTTTTGGTCAGCCCTGAAGTGGTCAGGCAGTTGGGCTAGAGGATCACTCTAGGTCCCTTCCAAGTGGACTCTTCCAAGTGGACTCTTCTAGTCCAGGCTAGGCAGCCTATTCTGCTTCCTCAACCCTTTGCCATGCAAGCCTTTGGCATGCAAGCCTTTGGCATGAAGCATCCCCTCAAGGTTTGGCATGAAAGCATCCCCTGCCTGCCTGCCTCTCCCACTATACTTGGGCCTCTCACGGGACTCACCAGCTCTCCCAGAGCTCACCAGCCAGGCGCCCGCGCTGCAGCCTTCCCTCACCACAGCCAGCTGCTCCCTCAGCACCCTCAGCCATCAGCCAATCAGGACGCAGCTAACAACCTGCCCACCGGGGGTGCCTAACAGCCTGCCAATCGGGCGGCGGCTGACAGGCGCCAGCTGCTGCAGCAGATCCTGGAAGTTTCCAGAAGGCTCCTGTCAGGACCCCAAAATCAACACGTCGGGCACAAGAAATCAAACATCTTCACCAAACGGCCCCCAGAACCGCTGCTGGGAGGGGCGGGGGCTGAATGAGGGGCTGAATGACTAGAAATGCTGCTGACAACCGAACCAAAGGCCTCAGGCAAAAGCAGCTGGGGCACTTGAAGCGGTCAGGTGGAGGGAAAATGCCCTGATCTTATAACTAAAACATTGTCATCAATATGTACCTCAAGAAGGCACCCTGCCCATCTTGCCCATGCTGTGGGGTGCCAGGGACACGTGGGCGGAGTCCCCTTTCATGGTCCCCCCTTGCTGTTGTCCCCAGCCCAACCACCTCCAGACCTTGGCACACCATCTTCTCTCACAAAGCGGAGCCAGGAACCACCCACACAGTGTTCCTGTCCCCATCCCCAGTTGGCGCCAGGACCCTGGACAACCAAGGTGCCCAGGTCACCTTGCTGTGGGGTCCTCAGCTGACCCAATGCTGGACTAGGGTTGCACTCTCCGCCTGGCTGCACGGTCCCCATTCCGCCTACGTGGGAGCCCCTAGCCCATGGCCTCACCTTGCTATGGGGTCCCCAGATGATCCCTGCCAGGGGATCCCCACGCCACCATCCCCTCTGCGCTGCAGGGTCCCACAGTGCACGTGGTCTCCAGGCCACCATCCTCCCTGCCTCAGGGGCCATGCACCACCTCTACAGGGGACCCCAAGTCACCACCCCTCTGCACTGCGCTCACCATCCTCCTCACTGTGGGGACCCTGAGGCACAGCATGGGGCACCGAGCACCGGCCCCACGAACAAGCCTGTCACCCTGCTCAGCTCTGAAGATGGGCCTCAGTGCGGGGATGGCCGGGGCTGGACACCAGATGACTACCAAGATGCTCTGTCACTCCCTTTCCTCAACTGGAATGAAGATGACAAAAGGCTCCTGAGTCAACATAAGGACAGGGAGCGATCACTCAGCAATTACCATCACGGGCAAAACAGACTTGCCTTGGGGAAATTAATGTAGTTTTTTGCTAAAAGTCAGAGTAGAGTAATGACAAATATAAACAAAACCTAAAACACCTTCCCCACCCCTCCCTTCTTCCAAGATTAACTTTACTCCTAATTTACTCCACCTCTTCCCCCGAGCAGCGCAGGGGGATGGGGAATGGGGGTTGTGGTCAGTTCATCACACGGTGGTTCTGCTGCTCCTACTACCTCAGTGGGAGGACACCTCACATGCTTCCCTTTCTCCAGCACAGGGTCCCTCTCATGAAGACAGCCCTCAATTAACTTCTCCAACGTGGATCCTTCCCACAGTGTACAGTTCTTCACAAACCGCTTCGGTATGGATCCGTTCCATGAGACTCAGACCTCCAGGAAGAGAGTGCTCCAGCGTGGGTCTCCCACAGGGTCACAAGCTTTGCCAGCAAACCTGCTCCAGTGTGAGCTCCTCTCTGCACGGGGCCACAGGTCCTGCTAGGAGCCTGCTCCAGCACGGCATTCCCACAGGGTCACAGACTCCATTGGACATGCACCTGCTCCGGTAGGAAGCCTCCAGGGGATGAAGGTGCATCTCTGCTCCACTGTAAATCTCCATGGGCTGCAGGGCAACAGCCTGCCTCACCACGGTCTTCCGCAGGGGCTACAGGTGGATGGATACCTGCCAGTTGGCATTGGCTCTATCGGCCATTGGGGAAGCTTCTAGCAGCTTCTCACAGAAGCCACACTGCACACCCCAGGACACTGCCAAAACCTTGCAATGTAAACACAGTTGACACATCTACAACCTCACAAGCAAGAGGAGCACCAAGGCACACACAGAGCACACAAAAAGGGAAACGCCAGGCCTAAACACACCTTAGTCACCTGGCAGCAAGGCCGGCACGGAGCAAATGCCATGGAAGGGGCAGTGGCTTACCCCCGGCACACCTCAGAAACCAGACTTCCAGGCTTCCAAAGAAATGGGGAGCCCTCTTCACAAAGCATCCACAAACCACATCACACAAGTGCCATGACATGACATCCCTGACGACACACCAACTCTCCAATGTTTTGGTCATGTCTGTCAAATCCCCTGACATGCACCTTCCACGTAAATCCTCCCAAATACCTACTCTCACTTAAAAGCTGCCGCCAGGGTCAAGAGGACACGTCCTCAGGAGGAGAGGAAAGGAAAAGGGAGCGTTGCGGGAAGGAATCCACACCCCACCTCATTACCTCCCAGCCTCTGGCATGTAACAGCCACATGCTGCAAAACACCATCATGCACAAATGCTGTCCCGCCCCTCAGGGACCAGCATAAAAGCCGGCCCAGCACCTCTCTCCCTCACACACGCTCCTCACACCATCTCCTCCATCGTCAACAAGGTGAGCCTGAACCCCCTTCCCCTCCTTCTCCTGACCCACTTCATCCGGCTCTTCCAGCACGCTCTTCCCCCTGCATCAGCAGCCCTGACGCCTCCCCACCGCGACGCTACCCACAGCCACACAACACAACTCCACGCTCCCTCGCCTTCCTGCAACATTGCCCCATGCACCCCCATGCCCCTACGCTTTGTCAACACCCTC
Organism: Phalacrocorax aristotelis; assembly: GCF_949628215.1. Lineage (NCBI taxonomy): Eukaryota > Metazoa > Chordata > Aves > Suliformes > Phalacrocoracidae > Phalacrocorax > Phalacrocorax aristotelis. Next base: position 167,553,108 of record NC_134277.1, read on the forward strand.
TCTTCCAGGGACCCTCCACACCACACACATGGCCTGCTACGACCTCTGCCGCCCCTGCGGACCCACCCCACTGGCTAACAGCTGCAACGAGCCCTGTGTCAGGCAGTGCGAGGACTCCCTCGTCGTCATCCAGCCCTCCACCGTGCAGGTCACCCTGCCAGGACCCATCCTCAGCTCCTTCCCACAGAACACTGCTGTTGGATCCTCTTCATCGGCTGCCGTGGGCAACATCCTCGGCTCCCAGGGAGTGCCCGTCTCCTCCGGCCGCTTCGGCTACGGCTATGGCTTTGGAGGCCTGGGCTGCTACGGTGGCATAAGGGGCTGCTACCCCTGCTAAGGGCCCCTCACGTGGCACCTCCAGGCTCTTGCTGCCACGTGGACCTGCCCTCCACAGCTCTTCCTCTCAAGGCACCAAGCAAGGAAGCAGGGAAGGGGCCAACCCAGCCTGCCTGACTACATGACCCACACACCTCCTCGTCTTGTCCTACTCCCTTTTTTGCATCGCCCCTTCTGTTATCTCCTGTACTCACCGATGCAATCACTTGCTCACAAGGTAAGGACCAACGGGGACCTCCGGTGTGCAAGGCTCGAAAATCTTGCTTCTCTGGCAAAATGTCTCTCACACACGGCACTACGGCTGATGGTCGATCTACTTGCACCTCAGACCACTTCCCTTCCACTCGGTGCTCCTGCCTCTTCACTCTCTTTTTTTCCAACAATAAAGTTCTCCTCATCCCAGCCTGAGATGCCTCCTCTTCCCTTCTTCACCCAAGGCTCCTCCAACCTGACCCAGCACAAAACCAGGCCTCAAGTTGCCTTTGGGGTGGGTGGAAAAGGGTCACAAGACCTGTCCTAGGAATTGTGCCAGCTGGCACAAAGATAAGTCTGTACAGGCCGTCACCGTGAGTGAGAAAGGGCCACAAGGCCTCTCCTACGAACACCACAACCAGCAACAGCACAGACTGGCACCTGGGGGCTGCTGGAATATGACATAAGCACTTTACAAGAAGGGCTGGCTGGAGTAGGTCGTCCAGGACCATGGCCACTCACGTGTCCACTATCTCTAAGGATGGAGACTCCAGCAACTCTTCCACTCTTTGACCACCCTCACACTGAAGAAGGCTTGCCTTCTTCGCCCATGGAATTCCACTTGTGCCGTGGGCCTCTTGTCCTGCCACTCATCACAAGCCTCTGGTGCGCAACCCTTCAAGGAATTCTAGAATAGAATCATTAAGTTTGGAAAAGACCTCTAAGATCACCAATTCCAACTGTCAACCCAACACCCCCAGGCCTCCTAAACCATGCCCTGAAGTGCCACGCCTACACTTTTTTTAAACACCTCCAGCGATGGTGACTCCACCACCTCTCTGGGCAGCCTCTTCCAATGCCTGACCACTCTTTCAGTAATACATTTTTCCTAACTTCCCCTTCCTGTCATGCTTGCTCTCCAGACCCTTCCCTGGCTCCATTGCCCTTCTCTGGACAAACCCCAGCACCTCAAGGTCCTTCTTGTCCCACGGAGCCCAAACCTGAGCCCAGCATTCGAGTTGCGGCCTCACCAGTGCCGAGCACAGGGGCACAATCCCTGCCCTGCTCCTGCTGGACACACTATTCCTGACACAAGCCCAGATTATGTTGGCCTTCTTGGTCACCTGGCCACACTGCTGGCTCATGCTCAGACGGCTGTCAGCCAGCACCCCCAGGGCCTTGTCCGACACGCAGCTTTCCAGACACTCTTCCCCAAGCCTGGAGCATTTCATACGGCTCTTGTGACGCAAGTGTAGGACCCAGCACTTGGCCTTGTTAAGCTCATACAGTTGGCCTCGGCGCATTGATCCAGCCTGTCCAGAATCCTCTGCAGAGCCTTCCCACCCTCAAACAGATCAACACTCCCGCCCAACTTGGTGTCGTCTGCAAACTCACTGAGGGCATACGCAATCCTCTCAACCAAATCACTGATAAAGATATTAAACAAGCCTGGCCCCAACACTGAGCCCTGGGGAACCCTGCTCGTGACTGGACGCCAACTGGATTCAGTTCCATTCACCACAACTCTCTGGGCTCGGCCATCCAGACACTTTTTTACCCAGTGAAGAGACCACCTGTCTAAGCCATGAGCCTCCAGCTGCTCTAGGAGGATGCTGTGGGAGACAGGGTCAAAGGCCTCAACAAAGTGCAGGTAGATAACATCCACAGCCTCTCCCTCATCCACTGGGCGGGTCACCTGGTCAAGAAAGAGATCAGGTAGGTCCAGCAAGAGGCTGCTTCCATGAAGCCATGCTGGCTGGGCCTGATCCCTGGTTGTCCTGCACATGCCTGGTGAGCGCACTCAGGATGAACTGCTCCATAATCGTCCCCGGTACTGAGGTCAGGTGGCTGGCCAGTAGTTCCCCGCATCCTCCATCAGAGGTTCTGTTTGGAGAACAGGAGGCTGAGGGGCGACCCCATTGCTCTCTACAGCTTCCTGAGGAGGAGAGGGGCACGGGGAGGTGCTGAGCTCTTCTCCCTGGCACCCAGTGAGAGGAATGATGGGAATGCTTCAAAGCCACATCAGGGGACTTTCGGAATTGACATTAGCAAACATTCCTGGGAGGGTGGTCAAACACTCAGACAGGCTTCCTAGAGAGGTGGTCGATGCCGCAAGCCTGTCAGTGCTTAAGAGGCATTTGGACAATGCCCTTAATAACATGCTTTAACTTTTGGTCAGCCCTGAAGTGGTCAGGCAGTTGGGCTAGAGGATCACTCTAGGTCCCTTCCAAGTGGACTCTTCCAAGTGGACTCTTCTAGTCCAGGCTAGGCAGCCTATTCTGCTTCCTCAACCCTTTGCCATGCAAGCCTTTGGCATGCAAGCCTTTGGCATGAAGCATCCCCTCAAGGTTTGGCATGAAAGCATCCCCTGCCTGCCTGCCTCTCCCACTATACTTGGGCCTCTCACGGGACTCACCAGCTCTCCCAGAGCTCACCAGCCAGGCGCCCGCGCTGCAGCCTTCCCTCACCACAGCCAGCTGCTCCCTCAGCACCCTCAGCCATCAGCCAATCAGGACGCAGCTAACAACCTGCCCACCGGGGGTGCCTAACAGCCTGCCAATCGGGCGGCGGCTGACAGGCGCCAGCTGCTGCAGCAGATCCTGGAAGTTTCCAGAAGGCTCCTGTCAGGACCCCAAAATCAACACGTCGGGCACAAGAAATCAAACATCTTCACCAAACGGCCCCCAGAACCGCTGCTGGGAGGGGCGGGGGCTGAATGAGGGGCTGAATGACTAGAAATGCTGCTGACAACCGAACCAAAGGCCTCAGGCAAAAGCAGCTGGGGCACTTGAAGCGGTCAGGTGGAGGGAAAATGCCCTGATCTTATAACTAAAACATTGTCATCAATATGTACCTCAAGAAGGCACCCTGCCCATCTTGCCCATGCTGTGGGGTGCCAGGGACACGTGGGCGGAGTCCCCTTTCATGGTCCCCCCTTGCTGTTGTCCCCAGCCCAACCACCTCCAGACCTTGGCACACCATCTTCTCTCACAAAGCGGAGCCAGGAACCACCCACACAGTGTTCCTGTCCCCATCCCCAGTTGGCGCCAGGACCCTGGACAACCAAGGTGCCCAGGTCACCTTGCTGTGGGGTCCTCAGCTGACCCAATGCTGGACTAGGGTTGCACTCTCCGCCTGGCTGCACGGTCCCCATTCCGCCTACGTGGGAGCCCCTAGCCCATGGCCTCACCTTGCTATGGGGTCCCCAGATGATCCCTGCCAGGGGATCCCCACGCCACCATCCCCTCTGCGCTGCAGGGTCCCACAGTGCACGTGGTCTCCAGGCCACCATCCTCCCTGCCTCAGGGGCCATGCACCACCTCTACAGGGGACCCCAAGTCACCACCCCTCTGCACTGCGCTCACCATCCTCCTCACTGTGGGGACCCTGAGGCACAGCATGGGGCACCGAGCACCGGCCCCACGAACAAGCCTGTCACCCTGCTCAGCTCTGAAGATGGGCCTCAGTGCGGGGATGGCCGGGGCTGGACACCAGATGACTACCAAGATGCTCTGTCACTCCCTTTCCTCAACTGGAATGAAGATGACAAAAGGCTCCTGAGTCAACATAAGGACAGGGAGCGATCACTCAGCAATTACCATCACGGGCAAAACAGACTTGCCTTGGGGAAATTAATGTAGTTTTTTGCTAAAAGTCAGAGTAGAGTAATGACAAATATAAACAAAACCTAAAACACCTTCCCCACCCCTCCCTTCTTCCAAGATTAACTTTACTCCTAATTTACTCCACCTCTTCCCCCGAGCAGCGCAGGGGGATGGGGAATGGGGGTTGTGGTCAGTTCATCACACGGTGGTTCTGCTGCTCCTACTACCTCAGTGGGAGGACACCTCACATGCTTCCCTTTCTCCAGCACAGGGTCCCTCTCATGAAGACAGCCCTCAATTAACTTCTCCAACGTGGATCCTTCCCACAGTGTACAGTTCTTCACAAACCGCTTCGGTATGGATCCGTTCCATGAGACTCAGACCTCCAGGAAGAGAGTGCTCCAGCGTGGGTCTCCCACAGGGTCACAAGCTTTGCCAGCAAACCTGCTCCAGTGTGAGCTCCTCTCTGCACGGGGCCACAGGTCCTGCTAGGAGCCTGCTCCAGCACGGCATTCCCACAGGGTCACAGACTCCATTGGACATGCACCTGCTCCGGTAGGAAGCCTCCAGGGGATGAAGGTGCATCTCTGCTCCACTGTAAATCTCCATGGGCTGCAGGGCAACAGCCTGCCTCACCACGGTCTTCCGCAGGGGCTACAGGTGGATGGATACCTGCCAGTTGGCATTGGCTCTATCGGCCATTGGGGAAGCTTCTAGCAGCTTCTCACAGAAGCCACACTGCACACCCCAGGACACTGCCAAAACCTTGCAATGTAAACACAGTTGACACATCTACAACCTCACAAGCAAGAGGAGCACCAAGGCACACACAGAGCACACAAAAAGGGAAACGCCAGGCCTAAACACACCTTAGTCACCTGGCAGCAAGGCCGGCACGGAGCAAATGCCATGGAAGGGGCAGTGGCTTACCCCCGGCACACCTCAGAAACCAGACTTCCAGGCTTCCAAAGAAATGGGGAGCCCTCTTCACAAAGCATCCACAAACCACATCACACAAGTGCCATGACATGACATCCCTGACGACACACCAACTCTCCAATGTTTTGGTCATGTCTGTCAAATCCCCTGACATGCACCTTCCACGTAAATCCTCCCAAATACCTACTCTCACTTAAAAGCTGCCGCCAGGGTCAAGAGGACACGTCCTCAGGAGGAGAGGAAAGGAAAAGGGAGCGTTGCGGGAAGGAATCCACACCCCACCTCATTACCTCCCAGCCTCTGGCATGTAACAGCCACTTGCTGCAAAACACCGTCATGCACAAAGTCTGTCCCGCCCCTCAGGGACCAGCATAAAAGCCGGCCCAGCACCTCTCTCCCTCACACACTCTCCCTCACACACTCTCCTCCATCGTCAACAAGGTGAGTCTGAACCCCCTTCCCCTTCTTCCCCTGACCTACCTCATCCGGCTCTTCCAGCATACTGCGCCCCCAGCCTCAGCAGCCCTGATGCCTCCCCACTGCCACGCTCCCCACAGCCCTACAGTACAACTCCATGCTCCCTCACCCTCCTGCAACATTGACCCTCGCACCCCCATGCCCCTACGCTTTGTCAACACCCTCTCTTCCAGGGACCCTCCACACCACACACATGGCCTGCTACGACCTCTGCCGCCCCTGCGGACCCACCCCGCTGGCTAACAGCTGCAACGAGCCCTGTGTCAGGCAGTGCGAGGACTCCCACGTCGTCATCCAGCCCTCCACCGTGCAGGTCACCCTGCCAGGACCCATCCTCAGCTCCTTCCCACAGAACACTGCTGTTGGATCCTCCTCATCGGCTGCCGTGGGCAACATCCTCGGCTCCCAGGGAGTGCCCGTCTCCTCCGGCCGCTTCGGCTACGGCTATGGCTTTGGAGGCCTGGGCTGCTACGGTGGCATAAGGGGCTGCTACCCCTGCTAAGGGCCCCTCACGTGGCACCTCCAGGCTCTTGCTGCCACGTGGACCTGCCCTCCACAGCACTTCCTTTCAAGGCACCAAGCAAGGAAGCAGGGAAGGGGCCAACCCAGCCTGCCTGGGCACACGGCCCACGCACCTCCTCCTCTTCTCCCACTTCCCTCTTTGCATCACCCCTTCTGTTATCTCCAGTACTCAGCGATGCAATCACTTGCTCACAAGCTAAGGACCACCGGGAACCTCTGGCGTGCCACTCCTAATACGGACCTCGAAATCTTGCTTCGCTGGCAAAATGACTCTCACACACAGCACCTCAGCTGACGGTTACGCTACCCGCACTTCAGACTGCTTCCCTTCCACTCGGTGCTCCTGCCTCTTCACTCATTTTTCCATCAATAAAGTTCTCCTGCATCCCAACCTGTGAGGTCTTCTCTTCCTTCTCCTTCCAAGACTCCTCCAACCTCACCCAGCACCAACCCCATGCAGAAGAGGCAGCGGGGTGGGAGGATTAGGGTCACAAGGCCTCCCCTAGGGATAGTACCACCACAGCCAATATCAGGAGTGCCTCTTGCCTGACAGGCATGCCAGCACCCTCCCACTCAAAAACACAGATACCCTGCCTGCCTCACCTCCTCTTCCTCACCAGCAAGCACTACTCGCACAGTCAACAACCCTCAAGACACTCACCTCTGATCAAGTTGGGCAGCTCTTGGGAGTCGAGGGAGGTTCTTGCTGACTCAGATCTAGACAACCTCATTCCAATTTCTAAAAAGAGGTGTGAGGGAAGACCCAGGAAACTCGAGTCCCGTTAGTCTAGCCTCAGCACCTGCAAAAATTATGGAGAAGCTCCCACTGGATGTTGATGAATGCCTTTAAAGGACAGGCAGAAAAATCATCAGGACCAGACAACATGGGTCACTAAGTGAAGGTCCCACCTGACTAATTTCCTATCCTCTTATTATAAGCTCTCTTGTCTACAGGGACGAAGGGAAGGCCGTGGATGTAGTGTTTCAGGATTTTAGTAGGGCTTCTGATCGCGCCCCTCATAGCATCCTTCTGCACCAGTTGGCCAACTGTGAGATGAGCAGGTAGACGCTGCGCTGGGTGAAGGGCTGGCTCAACAGCAAGGCTCAAAGCGGGGGACAGTGAATGCGGTTACTTATGGGCTGCAACCCGTCGCCAGTGGTGTTCCTCAGGGCTCCATTCTAGGACCAATTCTGTTCAAGATCTTTATCAATGCACTGGATGAAGGAGTTGAAGGCACCATTATCAAGTTTGCTGATGGTACCAAAGTGGGAGGTGCTGTTGGCTCTCCTGAGGGACAAGAGGCCTTGCAGAGGGATCTAGAGAGACTGGAGCATTGGGCAACCATCGCTGGCACGAAATTTAACCAGTGCAAATGCCGGCTTCTGCACCTGGCATGGAGTAACACTGGACACAAGGCCAGACTGGGAGAGGAGTGGCTGGAGAGCAGCCCTGCAGGAAGGGGTCTGTGGGTGCTGGCTGACAGCAGGCTCGAGGGGAGTCAGCGGTGTGCCCTGGCAGCCAAGGGGGCAAACCCTACACTGGGGTGCATCAAACACAGCACACCCATCTTCCTGCAGGAGGTGATTATCCCGCTGTACGCAGGATTGCTGTGGCCTCCCCTCAAGTCCTGTGTGCAGTTCTGGGCCCCACCACTTCAGAAGGATGTGAAAGACCTTGAATACATGCAGAGGAGGGCAACAAAGCTGGTGACAGGCTGGAAGGCCCGTCCTGTGAGGGGCGGCTAAGGACAATGGGCTTGTCTACTTTGGAGAAAAGGAGGCTGAGGGAGAACCTCATTGCTCTCTCCAGCTTCCGGAGCAGGAAAAGGGGCGAGGGAGGTGCTGAGTTCTTCTCCGTGGGATCCAGTGACAGGATTTGTGGGAATGCTTCAAAGCCGCATTCAGGTTCCTCAGGTGGTCACAAACCTGATCTCCCCTTACAGTGGGAGGGGCTTTACCCCCCTGGTCCCCATCCTGCGGTCCATATAGTCCAGATGGAGCAGCGAAGACTGAAGTCTTCAGTGAAGTCTTCTTCCAGTGAAGACTGAGGCAGAAATCTGTTGAGTACCTCAGCCTTCTCCTCATCTCTTGATAGATACTAGGTCACCATTCTTGTTCTTTGGGGGGGTACGCTCTCTTTAACCTTCCTTTACTGGTTGACATACTTACAGAATCCCTTCTGGTTATTCTTTGCATCCCTTACCAAATTCAGCTCCAGCCACACCTTGGCCCTCCTGAATCCATCCCTACACAACCGGTCTGTACGGCTGTTTTGTTTCTCTCTGTAGAGTTGCTTCTCTCACATATTCTCGCTCCTCTCCTCTGGCTCCTGTTGCGCAGCAGTTTTTCCACTTTTCAAATATGTTATCCCAGAAGCACTACCACCGTCACTGCTTGTGCCGGCCTTTGCCTGCAGTGGATCCCTCTTAGAGCCAGGCGGCACTGGGTCTATCAGCCATGGGCAAGAGTCCTGTATGCTGTCGCAGAAGCCACCCTGTAGCCCCCAGGCCACTACCAAAACCTTGCAATTGTCATGGTTTAGCCCCAGTCAGCAACTGGTCACCACACAGCCGCTCGCTCACTCCCCCCCGTCACCTCTGGGAAGGGAGACAATTGGAAGAGACACAGTAAGAAATCCCATGGGTTCAGATAAGAACAGTTTAATAATTGTAATAAGACAGTAATGGTAATAGTAATAAAAGAATATCATTCAAAGGAAAGTAACAAGAGAGAAAGAGAGAGGTGAAACCTTGGGAGGATGGGGGAAAAAACCAAAGACCAAGTAATGCAAAGCATACCACCCACCAAACATCACCGCAGGTCCACGAGCTGAGATTGTAGCTGCAACTGGCCATCTTCCCCAGTCAGACTGGGCATGATGTCATATGAGATGGAATATTCCTTTGGTCACTTTGGATCAGCTATCCTGGCAATGCCCCCTCCCCTCTTGGCTTCTTGGGCACCCAGCAGAGCACGAGAGGCTAGAAAAGTCCTTGACTAGAAAAACCACTACCTAGCAACAACTAAAACATCAGCGTCTTATCAACGCTGTTCTTATAGTAAGCGCAAAGAACCGCACTACGCGACTTGCAGTGAGGAATATTAACTCGATCCCAGCTAAAACCATGGTAAAATGCAATCCACATGGCTACAACCTCACAAGCAGAAGGGCCACCAAGACACTCACAGAGCAAACCCAACGGGTAAGGCCACGCCTAAAGACTGCCTTAGCGACATGGTATCATAGCCAGCAGAGACCAAGTGCCATGGAAGGGGCAGCACCTCATGCCTGGCACACCTCAAAGAACAGACCAGCCTTCCACGGCGGTGAGGAAATGGTGCCCCATCTTCACAACGCACCCACAAACCACATCACACAAGTGCCATCACTTGACCTCACTGATGACACCCAACCTCCGCCACGCTTTGGTCATGTCTTCCAAATGCGATGACAAGCACCTTCCATTCAACTCCTACCAAATACTAACTCTCGCTTAAAAGCTGCCGCCAGGGTCAAGAGGACACGTCCTCAGGAGGAGAGGAAAGGGAAAGGGAGCTTTGCGGGAAGGAAACTTCCTGCATCACGGGCAAAACAGACTTGACTTGGCGAAATTAATGTAGTTTTTTGCTAAAAGTCAGAGTAGAGTAATGACAAATATAAACAAATCAGAAAACACCTTCCCCACCCCTCCCTTCTTCCAAGATTAACTTTACTCCTAATTTACTCCACCTCTTCCCCCGAGCAGCGCAGGGGGATGGGGAATGGGGGTTGTGGTCAGTTCATCACACGGTGGTTCTGCTGCTCCTACGACCTCAGTGAGAGGACTCCTCACACGCTTGCTCTGCTCCAGCACAGGGTCCCTCTCATGGAGACAGTCCTCCATGAATTTCTCCAACGCGGATCCTTCCCACAGTGTAAAGTTCTTCACAAACCGCTTCGCTATGGATCCGTTCCATGAGATTCAGACCTCCAGGAAGAGAGTGCTCCAGCGTGGGTCCCCCACAGGGTCACAAGATTTGCCAGCAAACCTGCTCCAGTGTGAGCTCCTCTCTGCACGGGGCCACAGGTCCTGCTAGGAGCCTGCTCCAGCACGGCATTCCCACGGGGTCACAGACTCCATTGGACATGCACCTGCTCCGGTAGGAAGCCTCCAGGGGATGAAGGTGCATCTCTGCTCCACTGTAAATCTCCATGGGCTGCAGGGCAACAGCCTGCCTCACCACGGTCTTCCGCAGGGGCTACAGGTGGATGGATACCTGCCAGTTGGCATTGGCTCTATCGGCCATTGGGGAAGCTTCTAGCAGCTTCTCACAGAAGCCACACTGCACACCCCAGGACACTGCCAAAATCTTGCAATGTAAACACAGTTGACACATCTACAACCTCACAAGCAAGAGGGGCACCAAGGCACACACAGAGCACACAAAATGGGAAATGCCAGGCCTCAACACACCTTAGACATCTGGCAGCAAGGCCGGCACGGAGCAAATGCCATGGAAGGGGCAGTGGCTTACCCCCGGCACACCTCAGAAACCAGACTTCCAGGCTTCCAAAGAAATGGGGCCACATCTTCACAACGCACCCACAAACCACATCACACAAGTGCCACGGCATGACATCCCTGACGACACTCCAACTCTCCAATGTTTTGGTCATGTCTGTCAAATCCCCTGACATGCACCTTCCACGTAAATCCTCCCAAATACCTACTCTCACTTAAAAGCTGCCGCCAGGGTCAAGAGGACACGTCCTCAGGAGGAGAGGAAAGGAAAAGGGAGCGTTGCGGGAAGGAATCCACACCCCACCTCATTACCTCCCAGCCTCTGGCATGTAACAGCCACATGCTGCAAAACACCATCATGCACAAATGCTGTCCCGCCCCTCAGGGACCAGCATAAAAGCCGGCCCAGCACCTCTCTCCCTCACACACGCTCCTCACACCATCTCCTCCATCGTCAACAAGGTGAGCCTGAACCCCCTTCCCCTCCTTCTCCTGACCCACTTCATCCGGCTCTTCCAGCACGCTCTTCCCCCTGCATCAGCAGCCCTGACGCCTCCCCACCGCGACGCTACCCACAGCCACACAACACAACTCCACGCTCCCTCGCCTTCCTGCAACATTGCCCCATGCACCCCCATGCCCCTACGCTTTGTCAACACCCTCTCTTCCAGGGACCCTCCACACCACACACATGGCCTGCTACGACCTCTGCCGCCCCTGCGGACCCACCCCACTGGCTAACAGCTGCAACGAGCCCTGTGTCAGGCAGTGCGAGGACTCCCACGTCGTCATCCAGCCCTCCACCGTGCAGGTCACCCTGCCAGGACCCATCCTCAGCTCCTTCCCACAGAACACTGCTGTTGGATCCTCCTCATCGGCTGCCGTGGGCAACATCCTCGGCTCCCAGGGAGTGCCCATCTCCTCCGGCCGCTTTGGCTACGGCTATGGCTTTGGAGGCCTGGGCTGCTACGGTGGCATAAGGGGCTGCTACCCCTGCTAAGGGCCCCTCACGTGGCACCTCCAGGCTCTTGCTGCCACGTGGACCTGCCCTCCACAGCTCCTCCTCTCAAGGCACCAAGCAAGGAAGCAGGGAAGGGGCCAACCCAGCCTGCCTGACTACATGACCCACACACCTCCTCGTCTTGTCCTACTCCCTTTTTTGCATCGCCCCTTCTGTTATCTCCTGTACTCACCGATGCAATCACTTGCTCACAAGCTAAGGACCAACGGGGACCTCCGGTGTACGTGTCTCGAAAATCTTGCTTCTCTGGCAAAATGACTCTCACACACAGCACCTCAGCTGACGGTTACGCTACCTGCACCTCAGACTGCTTCCCTTCCACTCGGTGCTCCTGCCTCTTCACTCTCTTTTTTTCCAACAATAAAGTTCTCCTCATCCCAGCCTGAGATGCCTCCTCTTCCCTTCTTCACCCAAGGCTCCTCCAACCTGACCCAGCACAAAACGAGGCCTCAAGTTGCCTTTGGGGTGGGTGGAAAAGGGTCACAACACATGTCCTAGGAATTGTGCCAGCTGGCACAAAGATAAGTCTGTACAGGCCGTCACCGTGAGTGAGAAAGGGCCACAAGGCCTCTCCTACGAACACCACAACCAGCAACAGCACAGACTGGCACCTGGGGGCTGCTGGAACATGACATAAGCATTTTACAAGAAGGGCTGGCTGGAGCAGGTCGTCCAGGACCATGGCCACTCACGTGTCCGCTATCTCCAAGGATGGAGACTCCAGCACCTCTTCCACTCTTTGACCACCCTCACACTGAAGAAGGCTTGCCTTCTTTGCCCATGGAATTCCACTTGTGCCGTGGGCCTCTTGTCCTGCCACTCATCACAAGCCTCTGGTGCGCAACCCTTCAAGGAATTCTAGAATAGAATCATTAAGGTTGGAAAAGACCTCTAAGATCACCAATTCCAACTGTCAACCCAACACCCCCAGGCCTCCTAAACCATGCCCTGAAGTGCCACGCCTACACTTTTTTTAAACACCTCCAGCGATGGTGACTCCACCACCTCTCTGGGCAGCCTCTTCCAATGCCTGACCACTCTTTCAGTAATACATTTTTCCTAACTTCCCCTTCCCGTCACGCTTGTTCTCCAGACCCTTCCCTGGCTCCATTGCCCTTCTCTGGACAAACCCCAGCACCTCAAGGTCCTTCTTGTCCCACGGAGCCCAAACCTGAGCCCAGCATTCGAGTTGCGGCCTCACCAGTGCCGAGCACAGGGGCACAATCCCTGCCCTGCTCCTGCTGGACACACTATTCCTCATACAAGCCCTGATTATGTTGGCCTTCTTGGTCACCCAGCCACACTGCTGGCTCATGCTCAGACGGCTGTCAGCCAGCACCCCCAGGGCCTTCTCCGACACGCAGCTCTCCAGACACTACTCCACAAGCTTGGGGCATTTCATACGGTTCTTGTGACGCAAGTGTAGGACCCAGCACTTGGCCTTGTTAAGCTCATACAGTTGGCCTCGGCGCATTGATCCAGCCTGTCCAGAATCCTCTGCAGAGCCTTCCCACCCTCAAACAGATCAACACTCCCGCCCAACTTGGTGTCGTCTGCAAACTCACTGAGGGCATACGCAATCCTCTCAACCAAATCACTGATAAAGATATTAAACAAGCCTGGCCCCAACACTGAGCCCTGGGGAACCCTGCTCGTGACTGGACGCCAACTGGATTCAGTTCCATTCACCACAACTCTCTGGGCTCGGCCATCCAGACACTTTTTTACCCAGTGAAGAGACCACCTGTCTAAGCCATGAGCCTCCAGCTGCTCTAGGAGGATGCTGTGGGAGACAGGGTCAAAGGCCTCAACAAAGTGCAGGTAGATAACATCCACAGCCTCTCCCTCATCCACTGGGCGGGTCACCTGGTCAAGAAAGAGATCAGGTAGGTCCAGCAAGAGGCTGCTTCCATGAAGCCATGCTGGCTGGGCCTGATCCCTGGTTGTCCTGCACATGCCTGGTGAGCGCACTCAGAATGAACTGCTCCATAATCGTCCCCGGTACTGAGGTCAGGTGGCTGGCCAGTAGTTCCCCGCATCCTCCATCAGAGGTTCTGTTTGGAGAACAGGAGGCTGAGGGGCGACCCCATTGCTCTCTACAGCTTCCTGAGGAGGAGAGGGGCACGGGGAGGTGCTGAGCTCTTCTCCCTGGCACCCAGTGAGAGGAATGATGGGAATGCTTCAAAGCCACATCAGGGGACTTTCGGAATTGACATTAGCAAACATTCCTGGGAGGGTGGTCAAACACTCAGACAGGCTTCCTAGAGAGGTGGTCGATGCCGCAAGCCTGTCAGTGCTTAAGAGGCATTTGGACAATGCCCTTAATAACATGCTTTAACTTTTGGTCAGCCCTGAAGTGGTCAGGCAGTTGGGCTAGAGGATCACTCTAGGTCCCTTCCAAGTGGACTCTTCCAGTCCAGGCTAGGCAGCCTATTCTGCTTCCTCAACCCTTTGCCATGCAAGCCTTTGGCATGCAAGCCTTTGGCATGAAGCATCCCCTCAAGGTTTGGCATGAAAGCATCCCCTGCCTGCCTGCCTCTCCCACTATACTTGGGCCTCTCACGGGACTCACCAGCTCTCCCAGAGCTCACCAGCCAGGCGCCCGCGCTGCAGCCTTCCCTCACCACAGCCAGCTGCTCCCTCAGCACCCTCAGCCATCAGCCAATCAGGACGCAGCTAACAACCTGCCCACCGGGGGTGCCTAACAGCCTGCCAATCGGGCGGCGGCTGACAGGCGCCAGCTGCTGCAGCAGATCCTGGAAGTTTCCAGGAGGCTCCTGTCAGGACCCCAAAATCAACACGTCGGGCACAAGAAATCAAACATCTTCACCAAACAGCCCCCAGAACCGCTGCTGGGAGGGGCGGGGGCTGAATGAGGGGCTGAATGACTAGAAATGCTGCTGACAGCCGAACCAAAGGCCTCAGGCAAAAGCAGCTGGGGCACTTGGAGGGGTCAGGTGGAAAGAAAATGCCCTGATCTAATAACTAAAAATTTGTCATCAATATGTACATCAAGAAGCACCATGCCCATCTTGCCCGTGCCGTGGGGTGCCAGGGACACGTGGGCGGGGTCCACTTTTATGGTCCCCCCTTGCTGTTGGCCCCAGCAGGGAAGCGGCCAACCGAGCCTGCCTGGATACATGACCCACGCACCTCCTCCTCTTTTCCCACTCTCTTCTTTGCATCACCCCCTCTGCCACCTACAGGACTCGATGTTGCAACCACTTTCTCACAAGCCAAGTACCACCAGAGACCTCTGGCTTGCCACTTCCACCACACAGCAGGAAGACCACAGTTCCATGACAAAATGTCTCTCACACACGGGACTTCGTCTAATGGTTGCTCTTGAATGTCAGACCACTTCCCTTCCACTTGGTGCTCCTGCCTTTTCACTCTCTTTTTTCCATCGGTAGAGGTCTCCTGCATCCCAGTGTCTGAGGTCTCCTCTTCCCTTCTGCTCAAAGGTTCCTCCAACCTCACCCAGTGCAAGGCCAGGGCTTAAGAAGCCATCAGTGTGGGTACTCAAGATCACATGCTCAGCCTTTTCAAGTTAGCTGAAGCAATCCCATCACAATAGAAACTCAGGGATCATTGGACACAGCTGTGCATGATTGCCTCAGGGTGCCAAGATTTCTCCTGGGAATTTTGTCACCACCAACACCACAGATTGGCACATTTTTGCTTTCTCAAACACAATGCAACTCCTTCCCTTGGCCAAACAAAGGCTTGGGTGCAGTACTGCTCACCTGGCCATGTCTCTGATGCAACCTCCCCTTGTGAGCCCACTCTTAACCAACTGTCTTTCCCAGCACCATGCTCCAACCCTACCAAGAGATAGTCTCAGGGAAGTAGAAAGGAAAGCTAGAATTGGCAAAACATGAAGAAGGAAAGGAGGAAAGGAAGAAGGAATGGACGGAAGGGGAACAATGTCTGATTTTCTAACAGGGATTCAGCACTGGCCTCTCTGTCCCTATTCCATAACCTGAAGCACGCCAACACAAAGGGCTCAGCTGCCTTCCCCACAGGAACCATCAGTGCTGAAGGCATCTCCCATGGACTCTGCACAGGCAAAGAAGGGGCTGCAGAAATCATCTCATCCCTCATCCAACCACTCTCTCACTCCACAACTAATCGTCTGCACCAGCCTTTAGGGCTCCCACACATTTCTCTGAAGGAGGAGAGTTGGCAACACCAGCAAGGGATTCAGGTTGTGTTTTCAACATGATCTTCTGCTTGCTTTCTCACACAGAAATCTCCACAGACCCCAACCTGCAGACCTCTATGCCTACATCAGCCTTTACCAAGACCTTTCTCACTAAGGGCAACTCCATGCACCAGGAACAAGAGTGTGCAGGAAACCTCACGGCCACAACAATGCTCAGGCAGGAGAGTAGGCACAATAGCCCCAGCACAAACTAGCACAACTTGCCTGGGGAACAAACCACAAAATATCCACCTGAGCTGCATTTAGGCAGACCACGTACCAGACAGCAACTCATCTGCCCCATCAAACATATCCAAACAGCTTAGTTGCTCCTTCATACAGCAGCCAGCCCCCTACATGTCTGTCCCACAGAGCTCGTATGCATCTGTCGCAGCAATGCAAACTGTTCCACCAGTCCCAGGTAGTCCCATGATGCCACAGTTCTGGGACCTGACACAGAGCTCGCACTCCTCCTGCACATCCTAAACTCTGGGCTTTTGCCTACAGGCAGCTAAGGTCAGGCCTTTCCTGACCCCATCCTTGTCCTTCCAAAGAGTTCTCTTGCTCTCATCACCTCAAGCATGGACTGATGTACCCAGCCTCTGCTTCCTCACTTACCTGCCAGCAAGAGTCATCACCCCCAACACAACCAGCTTACAGACCTCCTCACCTAGACTTGCAGAGCCATGGAACGGCTGAAGTTGGAAAGGACCTCTGGAGATCATTGGGTCTGACCCCTCTTCTCAAGCAGGGACACATAGAGGCACTTGCCCAGGACTGGATCCAGATGGCTTTTGGGTGACCCCAAGGATGGAAATTACACCACCTCTCTGGGCAACCTGGGCCAGGGCTCAGCACCCTCACAATCAAAAAGTGTTTCTGATATTCAGAGGGAACCTCCTCCGTTTCAGTTTGTGCCCATGGCCTCTGGCCCTGGCACCGGGCACCGCTGGAGAGGCCCTGGCTCTGTCCTCTTTGCACCCACCCTTCAGGTGCTCATAGACATTGATGAGATCCCACGGAGCCTTCTCATCTCCAGCCTAAAGAGTCCTGGCTCGCTCAGCCTTTCCTCATAGCAGAGGTGCTCCAGTCCCTTTGTCATTCTCATGGCCCAATACTGGACTCTCTCCAGTATGTCCATGTCTCTCTTGCACTGGGGAGCCCAGAACTGGGCACAGTACTCCCGGTGTGGCCTCACCAGCGCTGAGACGTGCTGCCAAAGCTCCTCCCAGTCAACCCAGGACACCATGAGCTTTCTTTGCAGCAAGAACAGGTTGCTGCCTCGTGTTCAGCTTGGTGTCCACCAGGACCCCCAGAGCCTCTTCTGCAGAGCTGCTTTTTAACTGGGTGACCCCCCAGCATGTCCTGGTGCCTGGGGTGGTTCCTCTGCAGGTACAGGAATTTTGCTGTTCCTCAGCACTGGTGTGGCCAGCAGGAGCAGGGCAGGGATGGGGCCCCTGTGCTCGGCACTGGGGAGGCCCCACCTCAAATGCTGGGCTCAGGTTTGGGCCCCTCGGGACAAGAAGGCCCTTGAGGGGCTGGAGCGTGTCCAGAGAAGGGCAGCGGGGCTGGGGCAGGGTCTGGAGAACAAGTGTGCTGGGGGAGCGGCTGAGGTTGTTTATTCTGGAGAAGAAGACGCTGAGGGGAGACCTTATTACTCTGCAACTACCTGAAAGGAGGTTGTAGTGAGGTGGGTGCTGGTCTCTTCTCCCAATAACAAGTGATAGAAAAGAGGAAGTGGCCTCAAGTTGCGCCATGACAGGTTTTAATTGGCTGTTAGGGAAATGTTCTTCACTGAATGGGTTGTTAAGTATTGGAACAGGCTGTCCAGGTCAGTGGTTGAGTCACCATCCCTGGAGGTATTTAAGAGATGTGTAAATGTGGTGCTTAGGGACATGGTTTAGTGGTGGGCCTGGTAGTGTTGGGTTAATGGTTGGACTCGATGATCTTAAAGGTCTTTCCAACCTAAATGTCTCTATGATTGTATGATTGTTGAAGTGCATGACATTCCCATCAGCCCATTTCTTCAGCCTGTCGAGGTCTCTCAGGATGCCAGCACAACCCTCTGGTGTACCAGTCACTCCTCCTAGCTTGGTGTCATCTGCAAACTTCCTGATAGTATTCTCTGCCTCATCATCCAGATCATTAATGAAGATTTTAAACAGGAATACTGTGCTCAGCTCTGGGGGCCCCAGCACAAGAAAGACATGAAGGAAGAGGCCATGAAGATGATCAGAGACTGGAGTACCTCCCCTTGGAGGACAGGCTGAAAGAGTTGAGGTTGTTCAGCCTGGAGAAGAGAAGGCTGTGGGGAGACCTTACAGTGGCCTTCCAGTACTTAAAAGGGACCTGCAGGAGACATGTGGAGGGACTCTGTATAGGAGAATGTAGTGATAGGATGAGGGGTAACAGTTTTAAACTGAAAGAGGGTAGATTTCAATTAGACATTACAAAGAAATTTTTTCTGTGAGTGAGGCATTAGCAGTGGTTGCCCTGAGAGGTTGTGGATGCCCCTTCCCTGGAAGTGTTCAAGGCCAGGTTGGATGAGGCTCTGAGAAATCTGATCTAGCAGAAGGTATCCCTGCTCATGGCAAGGGGGATGGAACTAGATGGTTTTTAAGATCCCTTCCAACCCAAACCATTCTATGATGCTATGATTTGATGCAGCATTGACCCCTTCAGTAAACCTCTATTTACTGGCTTCAGAGGAGACCCTGGGTCCGCCGTTCAGATGGTTTTCAATCCACCTCACTGTCTGATGAGCCCATACTTCATTAGCTTCCCTATGGGGATCTTATGATCTAATGAGACAGTGTCGAAAGTCTTACTGAAGTCTAGGCAGACAATATCTACTGCTCTCCCCTCACCTACCAAGCCACTCATTTTGTCACAGAAGGTGGTCAGGTTGGTTAAGCATGACTTCCCTTTTAGCAAAGCCATGCTGACTACTCCTGATGACTTTCTTGTCTCTCGTGTGCCTGGAAAAGTTTTCCAGGATTAGCTGCTCCACCATCTTTCCAGGGATACAGGTGAGACGGACCAGCCTGCAGTTCCCTGGGCCCTCCTTCCTGATCTTCTTCAAGATAGGAGGAACATTTGCTTTCCTCCAGTCCTCAGGCACATTCCCCGGTCCCTAGGGTCAGTCAAACATTATTGAAAGTGGTCTCACAATGACATCAGCCAGTGACATCAGCATTCATGGTGCTTCCCATTATGACCCATGGACTTTTTTATGTCTGCTTTGCTAAAGTATTGTCTAACCTCATCCCCTTCCACTCAGGATAAGGCTTCCTTGCTCCTGACTTCCCCCCTACTCTCCAGGGCTTGACACAGAGGTGAAGGCAGCATCCACTACCTCCACCTTTTCCATGTCCTGTGGCACCACGGCCCCTGCCCCAGTCAGCTCTAGTCCACCTTCTTCTACACCTAGAGAAGCCCTTCTTGTTGCCTTTGACATCCCTCAATGTTTGTAAGCCTGCGCATAAAAGTGTCACCTGCATCCCATGTCTCCCCAGAGGGCACTGGCAACCACACAGCTGAGCCCAGGCAGGCTCCCTCCAACAAGAAGGATCAGCTCCAACAGCACAACCCCAGTTCCCTGGCTGCCACACACGTCCCACCAGCAAGACCATGGCCACCCCAGCATCAAGGCTGCTGGCACAGAATCTCCACAGCAGCCCTGTATAATGCCGTGATTAAATAACAACCCCTCAAAAGAGCTGTGATCAATAAATACATCAACAGACCTTGCAAGCATCTGGGGATGGAAAAATAACTCACCAAAGACATAAAAACCCCACCTGTTGTACGACTTTGAGTAAATATATAAAAACCCACCAGAATAAATGCCAAGAAAGTCACCCCTCAAAGCCATTCTGGGAGAAAAGGCTGCTAAAACAAGATGAAAAAACACCTGGCTAGAAAGCCCTGTCTAAACAAACCTGCAAAAAATAGAGGGGAAAGAGAGAAGAGAGTCAATTAAAGAAAAAAAAAAGAGGAAAAAATGGGAAGGAAACACTAAACATAAACTGTGAAAAAGGTGGGGAAGGTGGGCAGGAGACACACAAAGAGCAAATGCTGCCCAAAAATAGTGATAACGCCAACAACAAAACTCTCAAAAGCAAACATCTGCCCTGCTGGGTGCCGCAGACCCCTCAGCACAGACATCCTGTGCCCATTGCGTGTCACTGTTCCTCACCCACGGGGTCCTTGGATGAACCTTGCAGGGTCCTGTCATCTTCCCCCTTGCTGAGGCATCCCAAAGCTACTACCCCCACCCACCACTTGCTGCATCCAGGTCACCTTCCAAGGTGCCAGGGACACCTGTGTGGTGTCCCCTTTCATGGTCCCCCCTTGCTGTTGCCCCCAGTCCAAGTGCCTGCCAGTCCCCATGACACCATCTTCCTTCATGAAGGGGTCCCAGGGCCACCCCCACGGGGTCCTGCGTCCACGTCCCTACCTTGATGTAAGGTTTCAGGGCAACCAAAACATGGTGTCCAGGTGACCACCTCCTTTGATGTAGGGCCCCCAGGTGACCCACATAGGAGGTGCGTTGGCCACTTTACCCCTATGTGTATGCTCCTCAGTCAATCCATGTGGGGTCCCCAAAATACTGCGGCACCTTCCTATGGAGTCAGCACCCCCCTCAGCTGAATCTGGGTAGTTTTGCATTTATCAGACCTTTCCACCGCCCGCACAGCCACAACAACCTCAGGCCTACAGCCCCAAGCGGCACACACCCCTCTGCAGTGTCCTCTTGTGTGGCAATGACCGCGACCGTGGGTGGCAGCGAGTCACAAGGCATTGGGGATGGCACTGTTCTCTCGGCCGCTCCTTACTGTGAGCAGACATATCCCAGGCTCCTGAGCACACTGCAAGACACATTTGACATTGATGTGGTGCTTTGAGGCCCTCTGATGGACTGTTTGGGATGGCAGGACATCCTGGACCTCCTCGGCCCCTCGCCCTTGTCCCACCATGAGCACAACTTTTTGCTGTTTGCATCCCACCTTGGTTTGGGCTTGGGGTAAGCAAGCTGGGTCCAGAAGAGGTAAAGCCCATCAGGATAAAGCCAGGACCTGGGTGCAGAGACGTGCAGACCTGAACTGACTCCAGTGAGCCACATTTGCCTCTGTCAGGGTGGATCTGGGTACCATGATCATGCTCCTTCTGAACCCTCCTTGGTAGGGAGCTGCCATCCAACTGGCCGGCTTAGAGGGGGAGAAAGCTATCCCTGTGATTGCCTTGAAGGACATGCCTACATCCTCATGTCCTCGAACCCCTGGCTGATCCCAGAGCCTCCCTCTCCCAGAGCACGCAGAATATTTCAACACTCTGTGTGACAAGGAGGTGTGGATAAATGTAATTGGGGTGGAGCTGTCAAGGGTGGGGGGGTGGTGCTGCTGCAGCTTTTGCAAACGTACCTTGATGGAAGGGTGCTTCTCTTGTTTAATCGTTGGGGGTTTGAAAGATGTTTTGAGCCTTTATATAGCTTTAAAATATTAAAACATAATAGTCTTCTGTTTCCGTGGCAACAGAGGCAGCGGGTATTCATGGACCTGAGATGTTGGCATCTTGCATTCGTCACAAGGTGTAAAAAACAAAGCAATTTTCTTCAAGGTTCCCAGAAAGCACCACGTAGAGAGAAGGGAGGCTGTGACCTGGAAGGGACAAGCAGAGGCCAAAGCCCAGTCCCAGGACTCAGGGTTGTGAGCTCGGGAGAGCTGCAGCTTGCAGGGAGCAGCCACTCTGGCATGGGTTTCCATGCTTCCTGTCCATAGCATCATGGAATGGTTTGGGTTGGAAGGAACTTTTAGAGGTCATCTAGTCCAACCCACCTGCCACAAGCAGGGACATCTTCAACTAGATCAGGTTGCTCAGAGCCCTGTCCAACCTGGCCTGGAATGTCTCCAGGGATGGGGCATCTGCCACCTCTCGGGGCAACCTGGGACAGTGTCTCACCACCCTCAGCATAAAACATTTCTTCCTTAGATCTAGTCTGAATCTCCCCTCTTTCAGTTTAAAACCATTAACCCTTGGCCTATCACTGCAGGCCCTGCTAAAAAGCCTGTCCCTGTCTTTCTTAACAGACCCCTTTAAGCACTGAAAGGCCACAAGAAGGTCTCCCCGCAGCCTTCTCTTCTCCAGGCTGAGCAACCCCAACTCTCCCAGCCTCTCTCCCCACCAGAGGGGTTCCAGCCCTCGCACCATTTCCGTGTCCCTCCTCCGGACCCGTCCAACAGGTCCGTGTCTGTGCTGTGCTGGGGACCCCAGAGCTGGACGCAGGGCTCCGGGGGGGTCTTACCAGAGTGGAGCAGAGGGGAAGAATCCCCTCCCTTGCCCTGCTGGCCCCACTGCTCTGGATCCAGCCCCGGTTACAGTGACAGGGAGTGATGGTCTGAGCACCGGTTGGAGGCAGAGAACCTCTGGGTTATCATGTAGGAGCTCCTGCTGCATCCTCTGCACAGCCCTGTGCAAACCTCTGCAGAGCAAGACTGGCATCGGCAAGGGCACACGGCTGCGTGGCTCTTTGCCGGTTCCTGACACTGTCACGGGCGGCTGGACACATCTGAGCTGCCAGCAAGCCTTCCCGCTCCTGCTCCACGTGCTCGCTGGCACCCTGGGGTGATGTAGGTCTGGCAGGGCTGTGGAGAGCAAGAGGGCCAGATCCTGGCAAGGGCTGGAGGATCAGTAGAGCAGGCAGTGGGACCTGCCTGTGCATGGCAGGGCTGGAGCAGGTCTTGGGGTTGGGGATGGTCAGTGAGCAGGGCCTGTGCGCTGCAGTACAGCAGGGAAAGGCACTGGGCAACAGCGTCTCCAGGCTCTCCCAGTGGTGCGGGATGAAAGCAGAAGAGAAGACAAAGCCATTCCCTACAGAGGCATGTTCTCCTTGGAAACTCAAGAGGACCATCCTGGGGCTGCAGACACGTCTCCAGCCTCCAGCAAGGGTGGTGCTGGGCATTGCAGCTACATGGGGGCAGCCATGTCCCTGCCGTTACCTTCCCTCTTCCTGGGAAAGCTGATCTCCAAAGTCATCCTGGGCCCACGCAGACATGCTGGGATCAGCCAGCCTGAAAGTCAGGAGCAGGCAGGTGCAGACTGCCTGAGCTTGACTCACCTTTCTTTGCTAATGCATGTTCATAGAATCATAGAATGGTTTGGGTTGGAAGGGACCTTTGAAGGTCATCTGGTCCAAATCCCCTGCCATGAGCAGGGACATCGTCGACATCTTCAGTGCTGGTTCCCAGTGACTGAGTGGATGCCTTTCCCATGAGATCCACTGTCCTGGCCGTCCCAATCAATGCTGAGCCACCAACCCAGGTGTCCCTCTGCAGAAACCCAGAGCACAGGGCTGGGAGTGTAAGTAGGACTCCAAGCCCCATCTTCTCTCCACATGTGTCCTAGTTTCTCAGCTGTCATATGTTCCTCCTTCCTTTCCCCTCCATGATACCCACAGCTCACTTGCTGGGACCACGACCATCCTGTACTGGGGTTTCAAATCTTCTCGCCTCAAGTAATGAGCGCAACCTGGGTAAGATCTCCATGCCACCAGCAAGCTGGGTGCTTTACAGCCAGTCCGAACCAACAGCTCCAATCTCCGTCAGGTCAGGTTTCGGTATCCTCAGCCAGGCTTCTCGCCTGCCCTACCCAGTGCAGGCAGCTTTGTGCTCTTCAGAGCTCGTTGCTTTACCTGCAAGCCCCAGGGATGTGGTGATGCATCTGTTCTTCCTCCGCAATGCAACTTTTAATGGAGAATGAACAAGCTTTCTTTCAGAAGTAAAATTCTAAGAACTGCCATTCCCTGGGAACCTAAAGTGTGTTTGATCCTATTTAAGTGATACTGCAGGGACTGAAGGTGGGTTATTTAAGTAATGACAGGAGAGCTTTAAAATCCAACACAGTTCTCACTATTCAAAATGTGTCCAGATAGTCACATTTCTATTGGGTTAAAAAGTGCAGGTCACCTGCATCTTTTCTTGTGACTGTGTCCCCAGGTGTTTGCTGCAAAGCTTCAGCATCTGGAGTCATGGGAAGCCAATAAATCTGCTTTCAGCTTGCAAAATAAAGATGGATAAAAAGTGGTAATCAAAACCTGGAAGACTATGAAATTAAGGCCCATATCTTCTTACTCTTTAGACAAATTCACACTCTTTGAGGAAGAGGGGCTGAATTTTTTACAGAGAGTGGTGAGACACTGGCCCAGGTTGCCCAGAGAGGTGGTCGATGCCCCATCCCTGGAGACATTCCAGGTCAGGTTGGACGGGGCTCTGAGCAACCTGATCTAGTTGAAGATGACCCTGCCCATGGCAGGGGGTTGGACTGGATGACTTTCAAAGGTCCCTTCTAACACAAACCATTCGATGATTCTATGAATACCTGATGGCTGTCCATATTCAGTTGTTCCTCTTCATATCCAGAAACCCTTATTTAGAAACCTCTTTTACATCTTAACGGGTCAAAGTGTATCTGTGTGAGCCCAGGCTGTTTGTGTGTGCATCAGAACATTGCTTTCCGTTCCATTGAGCCCAGAACTGCTTTCTGTTTCCAGTGTGATATCCCCCCATCCCACTCTGGCAGGCCCAGTTTCCCAGCTTGGACATGGTCTGTAGACTGGGTGGCCTCTGCTGGCCTTAGCAGAAGGTGACTCCCAGCACTGGCCTTTCTCTGCCAGGATGTTGCATCGAGCAGAATCAATCTCCTGCTATGCACAGTCACTCTGCAAAACATGCAGCAAGGCCAGCACTGCTGGGTAGACACAGCAAAGTGTGCCACAGGCCTTTGGACCTGCTCCAGCTCTTGGGAGCTGCGGCAGTGTTGGCGTGCAGGGTGCAGAATGACCCCGGTTGCAGGGTGGTCCTCTTCAACCTCTTCATTAATGGCCTGGATGATGGGGCAGAGCAAGTTTGCAGATGACAGCAAGCTGGGAGGAGTGGCTGACATGCCAGAGGTTCAAGCTGGCATCCAGAGGGACCTGGACAGGCTGGAGAGGTGGGCTGACAGCAACCACATGTTGTTCAACAAGGGGAAATGTGAAGCCCTGTACCTGCAGAGGAACCACCTCAGGCACCAGGACATGCTGGGGGGTCACCCAGCTAAAAAGCAGCTCTGCAGAAGAGGCTCTGGGGGTCCTGGTGGACACCAAGCTGAACACGAGGCAGCAACCTGTTCTTGCTGCAAAGAAAGCTCATGGTGTCCTGGGTTGACTGGGAGGAGCATTGGCAGCACGTCTCAGCGCTGGTGAGGCCACACCGGGAGTACTGTGCCCAGTTCTGGGCTCCCCAGTGCAAGAGAGACATGGACATACTGGAGAGAGTCCAGTATTGGGCCATGAGAATGACAAAGGGACTGGAGCACCTCTGCTATGAGGAAAGGCTGAGCGAGCCAGGACTCTTTAGGCTGGAGATGAGAAGGCTCCGTGGGATCTCATCAATGTCTATGAGCACCTGAAGGGTGGGTGCAAAGAGGACAGAGCCAGGGCCTCTCCAGCGGTGCCCGGTGCCAGGGCCAGAGGCCATGGGCACAAACTGAAACGGAGGAGGTTCCCTCTGAATATCAGAAACACTTTTTGACTGTGAGGGTGCTGAGCCCTGGCCCAGGTTGCCCAGAGAGGTGGTGTAATTTCCATCCTTGGGGTCACCCAAAAGCCATCTGGATCCAGTCCTGGGCAAGTGCCTCTACGTGTCCCTGCTTGAGCAGAGGGGTCAGACCCAATGATCTCCAGAGGTCGCCTCCAATCTCAACAATTCTGTGATCCTCTGAGTTCTTAGCAAGTGGCTGTGAGACCGCAGTGTGACCCTAGAGTGTCTGCCTCCATCTGTGGCTGCTCCCTCTTGGTCCTGTTAAACTGCCCATGTTTGAGTGCAGGACCCAGAAGTCCTCTCTCCAGCTCAAGGTGGTGGCACAGGGGTAAGAAGTGGCCTGTGAAAAGCAAAATTTCTGATCATCCCACAGGTTCGCCTCGTGTAGAAGCTATGGGTTTGCTGGTGAAGCCCCTTCCCCAATGCCTGCAAGACCCTTCAGAAAGCATGAAACAGGCTTTGGGGAAGCTGGAAAAAGTAGAGTTGTAGGGGAAATAATGTTCTCGGTGGGACCTGCCACAGGCAGAGAAACCTGCTCAAAGGCAGTGGAGCAAGGTGGGCTCAGGGAGACTCAGTTGGTGGGTGTCCAGCTCTGAACTGCAACGAGTTTTGGGCTGGTCCCTAGAGCATCGGGTGGCACAGAGACACAGTTCTGTCTCTCCAAGCCATTTACCTTCTCCATCCTTTTTCTAACAATATGTGGATGTAGAGATCAAACTAAATCAAAGGTAGGTTGTGCACCACAACATGGGTCAGCGATCCTGGAGCTGGGGTCAACCCTGCCTGGGGACAACCTGGCTAAACCCCCTGCCTGTCGCTGCCCTTCAGGTCTAGGCTCTCCCTGCTGCCTTGTTAGGAAGAAGACCAATTTGCAGATGGGCTTGTGGGATCATCACGTACATCTTGGCGGGAATGTAGAGAAGCGCAGCTCCCCCAGCGTGACGCAACAGCTCGTGTATGCTGCCCCCTCCAGAGCACAGTGGCACGGATCAGCCCACCCAAGGAGAAGTGGCCGCCGGGGTTAGTCATGGACACGTGCCTTCATGTCACCAGGTCCTAGATCAATGCTGGAGCTAACACACTAGTTGCAGCTGGCACACTGCAGTAAGTCAGAGGAGAAGACATCCCTGTCCACACCGGGCTCTGCTCTGCTGTCCCAAGGTTTGGGTGGGTGTTGTGGAGCTGCTTTTGACCCTCAGCTGCAAAGGGCTGGGGAGAAGGGTCCTGCACACCTTTGTGGCCCAGGAACGGGAGGAATGACATTGGTGGGGAGAAGCTGTGTTAGCTATAAACCATCTGGCCTCTGAGTTTGTTTTCCTTGCATGGAAGTTTAACAAAGCCAAGGGCCGGGTCCTGCCCTTGGGTCACACCAACCCCAGGCATCACCCCGGGCCTGGGGCAGAGGGGCTGGGAAGTGCCCGGCGGAGAAGGCCCTGGGGGTGCTGGCTGACAGCTGGCTGGGCATGAGCCAGCAGTGCCCGGGTGGCCAAGGAGGCCACCAGCCCCCGGGCTTGTGTCAGCACTGGTGTGGCCAGCAGGAGCCGGGCAGGGATGGGGCCCCTGTGCTCGGCCCTGGGGAGGCCCCACCTTGAATGCTGGGCTCAGGTTTGGGCCCCTCGGGACAAGGGGGACCTTGAGGGGCTGGAGCGAGTCCAGAGAAGGGCAGCGGGGCTGGGGCAGGGTCTGGAGCACAAGTGTGCTGGGGGGCGGCTGAGGGGGCTGGGGGGGTTTAGCCTGGAGAAGAGGGGGCTAAGGGGAGCCCTTCTCACTCTCTGCAGCTGCCTGAGAGGGGCTGGAGTGAGGGGGGCGTTGGTCTCTGCTCCCAAGTCACCAGTGACAGGACGAGAGGGAACGGCCTCAAGCTGCATCAGGGGAGGTTTAGATTGGATTTTAGGAAAAACGTCTTTACTGGAGGAGTGGTCAGGCACTGGAAGAGGCTGCCCAGAGAGGTGGGGGAGTCACCATCCCTGGAGGTTTTCAAACCACATGTAGACGTGGCACTTCAGGGCATGGTTTAGGACACAGGAGTGTTGGGCTGATGGTTGGATTTGATGATCCTCAAGGTCTTTTGCAACCTTAATGATTCTATGATTCTATTCTATGACTGCCAAGCCCACACCAGTACTCCAAGGAACAGCAGTGGATGCCCTGCAAACCGGTGGTTACTGGGCCAGAGCCTGGAATAACTGAGGCTGACCCAGTCACTGCTGAGGTTATTCACTGTTGATGTCAGACCCTTGAGGGTCACACGAGGTGACCCCATGGAAGCAGGGGATGGCGTCCTCCAGCAAAGCTGTCATCTGAGAGCAGAGCTCGATCTTGGATGTACAACAAAAGTGCTCCACGGCCCATCCCATCATGCACATGTTCACATTGAGCTCAGCCAGGCTTGAGTTTCAGGCCTGGTTTTAATCCAGTTCCTTCAGCAGATGTCTTCTGAGGTTGGAATGAAGAGTGGACCAAATCATGTTGGTTTCCGGCAGCCTCTGCGCAGGATCACATCTCTCCTTGGTGTAAGCAAAGATGATGACGATGGTCTTTCTTGGAATAGGGTGCCCAGGGGGAGGGTTATGTGCTCTTTTATGCTGTTTAAATCAAATGAAATTGGAAAAATTAATAACAAAAAAATGTTTGCAAAAAGAACACAAAAAAGCAACGTCGATCTGAAGGTGCAGGAGAAAGAAGCCACCAGCAAAACACCAAAATGTTGAGAACCCACCATGTCCCAGGCTCTGTCCTGCGCTGTGCACATCTCAAAGGAACTTGGAGGAGAAAATACAACGTTCTTGGGTCTTTCCACTCCAAAAAGGCACCCGTTGAACATCAATAAGACATTACGGCTGTGGCAAAGAGCATTAGGTGAGCACCCAGGAGCCCTGGGCACCCATGAGCCAGAGGTGCCGATGCCAACGCCTTCCTGGGGAGACACCCAGGAGGACAGTTGGCCAAATTCATTCAAATTTGCAAGTCAGGAGTTACGTTGGGGCTTGAAAGGTAATAAAAGATTTTGCAGGTGATTTCATACCATGATGGAACTTGTCCCCTCCTGAAAAATTGAAGCTTCTCCCAACTGTAGCAATACAACCCCCAAATATTTGAGCACTGGGTAAAAGCTGCTCCAAGCTTTCCTGGTGTCCTCGATCCAGGCGTTACTTCGGCCGGGTGTCCCCCATTGGATGTGTGTCCCCCCTCCACAACCATTTTGGGCTTCATCCTTGGGGTGCTGAGGCCGTCGGGGTGCCCCCTGTTATGCATGAAGCAGGGATGGAGTGGAGAGGTGCTGCTGGGCATCACAGTGAGGGAATATCTGGTGGAGCGAGGTGATGGGAAGTGGATTAAATGAGATGAAACCAGGCTGGGAAGTGAAGATTTTGGACTGGAAGGGACAAATTGCGGTGGGGACCCCCAAGTCGGGGAGACAGGGAGCACTGGCATGGCCCCAGGGGGCTGGTCCACCCCTGCTCTGGGGTCCCCATCCCAGGGAGGGACTGGGTATGTATGTATGGGTGGGAGTTAGGGTGCTTTGGGGTGCTGGGGGCACAGGTCCCATGGGGTGCTGTGGGGTGCAGTGGGGTGCTGGGGGGCACAGGTCTCTCGAGGTACTGTGGGGTGTGGTGGGGTGCAGGGGGCACAGGTCCCA
Organism: Phalacrocorax aristotelis; assembly: GCF_949628215.1. NCBI lineage: Eukaryota > Metazoa > Chordata > Aves > Suliformes > Phalacrocoracidae > Phalacrocorax > Phalacrocorax aristotelis. The sequence continues at coordinate 167,582,124 of NC_134277.1, forward strand.
CGAGGCACAGTGGGGTGCTGGGGCTACAAGTCCCATGGGGTGCGTGTGTGTATATATATATTTTTTATCTATTTATATAGCGATATATCGCCCACGCGCATGCGCGCCGCGCCCGGCCGCGGAACTACGACTCCCATCATCCCTCCGTCCCGCCCCGCCCCTCCCTCGGGAGGGGAGATGGGCGTGGCTTGAGGCCTTGGCGGCGGGAGGGTGGGCGTCTCCAACCCTCTCGGCTCCGCCCCCTCCGCCTCTCCCCATTGGCGGCGCCGCCGTTGTCGCTGGTGACGGCGGGACGCGGCGGGGCCGGGGGCGCGAGCGCCGGCCTCAGTCAGCGGCGGGGCGGCCGCCGTCCGTCGGTCCTTCCGTCCCTCCGTTCGTCCGGTCTGCGGGGCCATGGGAGGCCGAACCGAGACCGGAGCCCCCGCCGAGCGGTAGGGCCGCCGGGAACATGGCGGAGAGGTGAGAGCCGGCACCGCGGGGGGGGCTGGGGGGGAAGGGCTGAGCCCTCTGAGGGGGCTGAGGCCTGCGGGGGGGCGGCCCAGACCCCCCCCACTTTGCCCCCCTCCCCTGGGGCGCTGAGGGGGGCCTCGGCCACGTTTTGTTACCCCTGGGGGTGTTTTTCCCCCTTCCCCCCTCTCCATATAGATGTCTATAGGGGTTATGGGGGTGACCTCCCCCTTCGGGTGCCCCCCGCCCGGGGGTATCTGCCCCCCATTTTGGGGAGGGCGTGTTTCCTCCTTTCCTCATCTTTCTGGCTCTATATTTGGGAGGGGATTTAATTTGGGGGGAGGTGGGTGTCAGCACCACCTTGATTTTAGGGGGGCACCCCCACCTGCTCTGTACGGTCCTAACCCCACCCCGCTGTATGTGTATGCGTGGGGTGGGGGGGAATCTCCCCTTTTGGTGCATGGGGGCGGGGGCTGGATGCACCCACCTGGTTCCCTGTGGTTGCAGGGCTGGATCCCAACCCCACCCTGATTTCCAGGGGTGCATTGGCAAAAGGAGGAGACTGGATCCCACCCTGCTCCCTGTTGGGGGGTTATGGAGGGGCTGGATCCCACCTTGCTCCCTGTTGGGGGTTTATGGAGGGGCTGGATCCCACCCTGCTCCCTGTTGGGGGTTTATGGAGGGGCTGGATCCCACCCTGCTCCCTGTTGGGGGTTTATGGAGGGGCTGGATCCCACCCTGCTCCCTGTTGGGGGTTTATGGAGGGGCTGGATCCCACCCTGCTCCCTTTGGATGCTCTGCAGGGGGGGTTACAGATGGGCTGGATCCCACTCCACGGGACGAAGCCAGGGGAGGTGTTTTTACGGAGGTGTGAGGTGTGGCAGGGCGACGGGGGGTGCGTGGGGGGAAGAATAGGGTGGCATGTGGGTGGGTGTGGATGCAGGGACGTGCTGGGGAAGGGGTGCGGGCAGGGATCAGGCTGCCTGCAGAGGCTGGGGGGGGCTGCAGAGGTGGGGGGGGACACACACGCACTGCTTTTGAAATGTGGTGTTTGTGCTGGAACAGGGTTTATTTATTTCACATGTGTGGTGGATAGTGAGCCGCTGGTTGGGATTTGGGGTTGTTTTTTTTTCTTCCTCTCTGCGCTGCTCTGCTGCTTCCCCAGACCTGCATTCTCTGGCTGCAAAAACTGCAGGATGGGAATTTTTTATTTATTTATTTATTTTTTTCCCCTCCCCTCCTTCCTTGGCGATAGCAGTTTAATCAACCCTCGGGTGACCTCTACAGATAAACCCGCAGCTGCTGTTCTCCAGTCCCTCACCTGGCACATACAGCTGGGTGGGCTTAAGGGTGGGGGGAAAAAAAAATGTATTTAAGAGAGATTTAATGAAATTAGGGAGCTCTTGGGTACCTGCAAGCAGCAGGTGGCTCGGACAGGGGTGTGATTCTGGCTGGTTGTATCTGGACAGTTCGTAAGCAAGGTGTGAGGCCGTGCTTCGTGCCACCGCGCCAGTGGCCGTGCTGTTGCCATCCACGGACGGTTGGTTGATCTCCTCCATGAAGCGTCTGCCCAGGCGGTAGCTGCGGCTGAATGTTAATGTACCACATGATCGTTAAAAACAGCGTGATTGCACCTTGCTGGGGAGAGGAAAAAAAAAAAAGAAAAAAATCTGTTGCCTTCGTTTGCAGCGACATTGAGAGCTGATTCCTTTTGGTGCTAGGGGGAACCAACACCCTCGTGATTCCATCATCTGGCTGCTGCAAACTGCCTCGCTGCTGACTTTGGGGAGGGGAGGCGGACGGTGCTTGGTTATTTGGTGCTCGTGGATGTGAAACGGTCTGTGGATGCGAGATCTTGGCTTATGCTTGCAAGATGTGACCTTACGTTGGCTGATAAATGCTTCTTGCAGTTCTGTTCCCGAGTATCGTTCTGTGCCATAAACCTCTGTGGGGGGCGGTTTTGGAAGGAATAAGCTATATATTTCTTCCCTATCCCTTGGGAAGGGTGCAAGGGGGAGAGCTCAAGGTGTCTAGCCATGTTACCATTCCTCCAGTTGTAGGGGAAGCACAGACATCTCCCATGGGGTTTTGTAGATCCCGTCAGCAACCAGTAACTTCTTTTCTGTGTGTCTTAGCCTGTATGTACGCTCAGCTGATCCGCTGCTATCTTCCCAGCCTAAAATCTGGATTAATCTAACTCTGTGCTGGAGTTTTTGAATGGCTGGTGGCAGCATACCTCATTCCACCAGTACCTGGGATGGCTTTTGGGTCTAAATGGCTGTTGAATGTTATTGTCAATGACTTGAGTTATGCCAGTATCCTTGGGAGAGATCATTTCAGTGCTCTTTGGAAAGAAAGGCATATGTTGAGGCCCTCAATCTCTAGGGAAGTCTTTACTCTGATGGTGATGGGGTATTTCCCGCTGAAATCTATGGTTGCTGTGTTCTTCCGGCTGCAGATCAAGACAAAACCAAGGTCCAGCCTGTCTGCAAGCCAGATGTCTTCATGTAGCTCTCTTCCAAAGGAGCTGGAGTGGGGTTCAAAGGAGCTTTTCAAGGGAGGCTGCTAGCAAGACATCAGGATTCGTCAGCAGCTTAAAAAGAGGGGAGGGAGCAAACTTGCTGTCCTCCTGGTAAAATTAATATTGCAGATATAAAGGTTCCCTAGAAGTGCTCGTGGCTGAATTTCTGTGATTTATTGTTAACTTCATTTGAGGAGCCTGTGACTGTACTTCCCGGGTATACTCTACAAGGCTTAAATTAGGTCGTTAACTGTCCTAATAAGAGAAGCAGAAAATGCCATAGTCTCCTGTAACCTGCAGCTCTGGGGGAGCGAGGGAGAGGAGGTGCAGCCAGTTGGCCAAGAGCCTGGAGCTTCGTAGCTTGCAGACGAATAAAAGGTGGGTGAATAGATGCAGGAAGGATAAATGTGGTTAAATTGGGTGCGAGCTGTGTCTTTGCTGGGAGGGTCCCGCTGTTGCGTGCCGGGGTGGTGGGAGCGAGGAAGAGTCGGAGGAGGAGACTGATTGAGCTTGGACTGTTGAAGATTGTCCAACTCCTGACCTGATGTTGGATTTCACAAGGGATTTTCCTGATACCTGTGGTGGTGAGCCTGTGGTTGGTGGGTGCACGGTTTTAATTTTGATTTTGGGGAACTGGTGGTTGGACTTGATGATCCTAGAGGTCTTCTCCAACCTTAATAATTCTATGAATGGGGTTTTGTTTTGCCACTGCTGTCCTGTTGGGACAGGAGCTGCGTTCTACCCTGCTTGCAACCACAAAGTGGGTTTTATGGTTAGTCTTAGCTGCTGCAGCTGTTAAACTTAACAGCGATGCTGGACGTACTCTTGGCCAGCTTGATGAGGATTAACGAAGATATTTATGTACTCTAACGAACCTGGCAACATAAGAGCGGTGAGATGATATAGGCTGTGTCGGTAGCAAGGCCAGCTTTTTATTCTGATTCAAAAGTCTATCCCTTCTGCCTCCTTCCTGGCCTATATTGGGCATTTTGGACCTCTGGTTGTGGGTTAGAACTATATGAGTGGTAAGATGGTATCATCGTGAAGCAAGATTGTAGGGCCTAGAGAGAAAGCTGATGGGTTGGAGAAGCAAGTTCTAGTGTTTCCAGACACTCTGCATAACACAGTCAAATCCCAGATCCTGTCTAAAATAATAATAATTTTTTTTAAAAGTACTTTATGGAAAATGCTTGCTTTTTCTGGATGCCTGTTGTGTGTTGTCAAACAGCCCTGCACAACGGCAGAGCCTCTCAGGAGCCTGGTGCCATGGGTTGTGGATCTGGTGCGTGTTTGTTTTGTCTGGCGGTTTACAGAGCTGCTCCTCCACATCTTTAATACTAAAAAATCCAAACCAACTGGCTAAATCTGGGACAATCCCAGCAGCCTGTCTGTACGTAACTCTTATCTTCAGAGCTGTGGCTCTCAGTGGTTGAAAGCTGCCTTCTTGCCTGTGGTTGGGAGATCTACAACTCATCTCTCAATCAGGACTTCGAGTCTCCAAACTCCTTAAGCCGCTCCTGGTGGGATCATTGAACGGTTTGGGTTGGAAGGGACATCAAAGATCATCTAGTCCAACCCCACGTCGCGGGAAGGGACACCTTCCATTAGATCAACTTGCTCAAAGCCCCGTCCAACCTGACTTTGAACACTTCCAGGGAGGGATAAGGGGTGTCCAGGCTGCATGTTGGGCGCTTCCTGACAGACTGAACTTTGTGAAACTTTTCTTCCTAGAGAAATGATGGAGTCTTGCTGAAATATTTCAGCTTAGACTGAACAAAGCGTAAGGAACTCTTGTCACGTGGATCAATGTGACTCTTCTTTAGCAGGAAGGTGGAAGAGGCTTGTAGCATCAGGTAGGTCCTCTCTAAGGATAAGCCCGATGCTCTCAGGTGTAGCACCACAGAAGGAGTTGTCTCAACTTAGTGCTTGTTTAAAGCTTTGTGAGGAGCTATCCCAGAGGATTAGGTGAATCCAGAGTTCTGCACCTGGATTTGAAGGTGACCTACTTTGGTCTTGAACAAGTCCTTAAGCTTCATGCTATCAGCTCCTGTTGTCATCTGGGAAGTGTATGTGGGGTTGAAGTCTTGAGCTGTAGAAACATGCAGTGTGTCGGTGTAGGCTTTTAGATAGGAACAGCTTCCTAAATCCCTGTTCCAGCAGTGTCCTGTTGTGGCTTCTCCTTCTCAACTGACCCGACCATTATTTCTCCTGGGTCGTTCTTCTCTGACTGCTTGATCTGCATTTAGGCTGGCGAAGCTGAAGATCCAGTGCAAGTTTTTCTGGGTAAGTCTCTATGTAAACTATAATCTAGATAGCAGACATCGTGTCTCATGAGTAGGTATCTTGGTCTGAGACCGGTTTAGGCAAGGCTCAAGTCCTCAAACCATTCTGGCAATCAACTCGTATTAAGACTGAAGACTTGTGGTGTGGTTGCTCCTCTTCTGAAAGGTGAAGGTTTTAAAAGCTCGTGTGTAGTAACTTGTGAATATACAAGATTTAAAAAAAAAATCAAAAACACAACAACAAAAAAAACACAGACAAAACCCCTACCCAGCAAACTTTAAACAAAAACCCACAAACCAAAACGTAACCACTAAATACAACCGAGAAGTCGGTAGGGACTGGGCCAATTCCAGGAATAAAATTAATGTATGGTCTGGTAGGGCTGTAAGTTCCCTGACAGGGGGGCAGAGCGTGGAGGGGACTGGTTCCGGGGGCTGGATCGTAAATCATCAGGTGTAGAATTTTTAGGTTTGACTGTAGCCGCTGTCACTGTACCGCTGGGGGTTTGTGGCATGCTTATTTGGACATGTTTGCCCCAGATAATAAATAGCAGTGAGAACTTCATTTTGGCTGCTGCTGGAGATCCCTACAAATGTTAGGATGACCTCTTCCCTCCAGTACCTTTAAAAAATAATTTCTTGTTCCTGTCTCATGCTCTCCCTCCTGCATTTTTGCTTCAGTGATTATTTCCTTACATGCTCTAGATAACGCATTGAACCTAGACCTTTCCTCTTCCTCCTCTGTCTCAAAAATAAACATTTCTGCTGTAATACTTTTCTTTTTTCACTTTGCAACTAATCCAGGCCGGCTATTTTTAATTCCAGTTGCCAAGAAGCAAGCGAGGGATGAATGTACTCCAGGTGCTGAGGGGAAGAAGTGGAGCTCTCTGGAGACAGCATCTGTACTGTGCCCTCAGAATTAGTTGTTACTCCTTAAATTGCTTGCAGGAACCCCCAAAGCTGGTTTCCTTGCTTTACCAGCTCCTGGCTAGCAGCGAAAGAGCCTCGTTGTGCTGTTGTGATGGGAGGTGCCTCATTTCTCAAATTCTGCATCCCTCGCTGTTTCTCTGGCCTTAATAGATCTGACAATTATACTTATTTTCCTCCTGCTCTTTAAGCGTTCTTGCAAACAGCTCTGCCAGAGGCAATCCTGACGGATGCCCAATTTTTAGGGAGCCAACTACATCGCTCGGACTTCCGGTACTGTCCCAGCTGGCAGCAGGCAACTGGATATCCTCATCTCTGCACTCTTGAATGAAAAAGAAAAATAAATACTGTTTTCAAATTGTTAAAGTATTTTCAAACAATAAATGGGAAGGAGATGGAAACAGGCAGAGAGGGCTCATGAACTGTGATGTGTAGTGACCCAGTGGTGCAGTTTAGAGAGCAGAAACCACTATTTCTGCGGGGAAAGACGTGGAAATTTTTGATTGTTGATTAACATCTCATCAAACTTGCAGCCAATGAGGCCTGAAATAGACTGTCAGAGGGAGAAGGCTTTGCTTATTGTATTTTACAGACGGCGTGATCCTAGAAGGTTTTGCTCCTGGATTGAACATTGATTGTAAGTTATGTTTCTGGTACGGGGCGGAGTTTTTTGACTTCTGGTTAATGTTCAAGTTTGCTCGTTAGTGCTGACTCTTTAAAATGCAGTTTGACTGGGAAGAAAGCCCTTGGTGGAAGGGAGAGAGGGAGGGCTGTAAGGGTCAGGGGATTAGTGATATCTGGGCTTGAATGTGGGGGCTTGCTGGTGTTACGGCCACCGGTGACTTAGCCTGAGATCAGTCAGTACCAGACCTAAAGGTGGCTCTTCTCTTAGAGCAGTGCTGTGTGTAGTGAGAGGGATTATCAATTAGAGTAAAAACCTTATCAAACACCAGATAAAAATGCGGCGTTGCATACCGAAACTTTAGATTTCTGACCTTGCCATAGTGCTGAGGATGGGCATATTCTGCATCAGCTTATACGCATAGATATATATAGAATGATAGGGATGTGAAATGCTCTTCCCATCCTACAGATGAGGAGAGACCTTGATGTGTCAAAAGCCATGCAGTAAAGCGATACTGAAGCCTGGGATCTCAGCTCTCTGGGCCGTGACTGGTTTTGACCATGCAGTCCCCTTCCTCTTTACCCCTGAGGAGTATAGAAAAATCTCTGTGTTGAAGGTAGATGCCTTCCTTATGGTGTAGCCCCTACAGAAAACACACGTGTCTGGTCCATTTGTGCTCTTGTCAGATGCACGCGGTTTCTGGGCTGCCTCTTCCCGAGGTGATGACATTTCTCTGTCTGCCTCGTTGCATTTTTATTGATCTTCCCTCTCTGCTCTGCGCTCTGCTTGAATGTAAATGACTTCCACGGGCAACGTGTTTGGAAAACCAAGCTTTTTACCATCCAGAAACGTTACTTACTCTGCAAATTGAAGCTGTAGTATTATGATTTTTTTTTTTTAATCGATCTTTCTGTAGCACTTCTTGCAAGCCTGAGAGCTCTTCGCACACGGTTGGGAGAGATCATTGCGTTAGATGGAAAAGTGCAATTGCTTATTGACTGCAATATGGCGGTTTCCTTTCTAGAAGACAAGGATGGACGAGAGGGTGTGGTTTAAATAATGGTGGAATTCAGGTTACTAGAGTCAACCCACAGTCTGTCCGGGATGTTTAGATGAATAGTCCCTCTTCTGAAGTCTTTTAAAAGACTACAGATGAAACAGCCACAAGCTGTCCCTGGCAGCGTGCTGAGATGCAGTTACACGTGGACTTGAAAGGGAAAAATGCTGCTTCTTGAAGAGCCTGTCTTGCTTCCTCTCAGTATGCTGGAGTTTGGGGTGGTTTTTTTTGGGCGTCCATCTGTTAAATTACGTTGAGGAACGCATCTCAAGCTGGCCAAGCAGTGCGCTGAGCACACACGCGAGGCTTTGGAGGATCTATGGATGTATCACCGGTTTTATTAGTAATTAAGCTGTCTCTTAAGTACTTTCTGAGTCCTGTTGCCGACCTGAAGTTGGCTTTCTGGGTGCTGTTCTTCTGCTTCATAAGCTGCTTTGCTCCCTTTAATCTAACGTGTGCATCTGTGAATCCACGTCCCCTCAAAGGCAGGGACGGGAGAAATCCTGTCGAGCCTTCTCTGTGTGCCTGGCACACTGCGGTGGCTGAGGCTTTAAAAAAAATTAATATAACAAAAACACAAACGCCTCTTACTCTGGCAGGATTTAATGTGGTCAGGAACATTTGGGAAGAATTAGGGAAGAAGAGGGGAAAAAAAAAAAAAACCACCAGGGAGAAAAATCACAGTTTGGAGCAGAGGAGTTGAGGGGTTTGAGTGCACGCATCTCTGGCCAGATCAGCAGGCTCTCACCGAGGCATGTGGTTTTTTTTTCCCAGAAAAGCAGTGGGGTTTGGGTGAAACGAGCACGGAGGAGGTTGTTTGCTGAGGCTGCTGGACTCTGATTCTCTGCTTTGCATCCACTTGACTTAAGCGTGACCTCGGCTGCTTGGGGGTTTTTTTGGAGCTGAGATCATCTTTCAGCCCTCGCCGGAGTTAAATCCGGTTGCTGTACAGAGGAGGGAGCAGGTTGGCTCCCCACGGTCCCTGGCAGCCTGCGCTGCTGTGGGTATTGCAAAAAGGGAGCGTGGGGAAGAGAACAAGATGTTGCTCAAGTCGCAGTAGCTACCCCAGGCTTCTGGTGGTTGTCTCTCAAGGACGTCTGCAGTGCTGGCAGCTGAACACCTGAAGGAGCCGTTCACGTGGCAAGCTCTTTGTAACGCAGTTCTCCTTTCTGAGGTGGGAAGGAGAGTGAGGTCTGAGTTATTTGAAACCCTTTGCAAAATCCCCGGTGGGTTTCTCACCTTTCTCCTTCATGACAATATACCTCAATCCTTATTTGAAAAGCAGAGCTTCCTCTACCTCTCCAGTTCTGAAGAAACCTTCCTGTCAACTTTTTGATCTCTACCTAAGGCCTGCTCTGGGACATACAAGCAGATGTATCTCTGTGTGCCCGTCTGCATCCAGGATTAAGACCAAAGCAGTGGGATTGTCAGAGCTCAGGATTTTTTCCCCTCTGCCTCACTTTGGAGAGAGCAGGAAGGTGCTTCTTTGCTTCCTTGCACGAGGCAAGACTTTGCCATTTAGAAGGATCTCCATCCAGAGTTACGCACTGGGACTTGCCACTTAGAAATGGTTTAGGTTGGAAGAGACCTTTCAAGGCCATCCAGTCCATCCCCCCTGCAGTGAGCAGGGACATCTTCAACTCCCATCAGGTTGCTCAGACCCCATCCAACCTGGCCTGGAATGTTTGCAGGGATGGAGCATCTCCCGCCTCTCCAGGCAACCTGGACCTGGGTTTCACCAACCTCATCATAAAGAATGCCTTCCTTACACCTAGTCTAGATCTCCCCTCTTTTAGTTTAAAAATATTACCCCTTTTCCTATTGCAGCAGACCTCTGGAGCGGGTCCAGAGGAGGCCACAAAATGCTCCAGAGGCTGGAGCAGCTCTCCTATGAGGACAGGCTGGGAGAGTTGGGGTTGTTCAGCCTGGAGAAGAGAAGGCTCCGGGGAGACCTTACTGCAGCCTTTCAGTACTTAAAGGGGCCCTACAGGAAGGATGGGGGCAACCACTTTAGCCAGGCTTATTGTGACAGGACAAGGGGTGATGGTTTTAAACTAAAGGAGGGTAGATTTAGACTGGATATAAGGAAGAAATTTTTTACAATGAGGGTGGTGAGATACTGGCCCAGGTTCCCCAGAGAGGTGGGAGATGCCCCAACCCTGGAAACATTCCAGGTCAGGCTGGATGGGGCTCTGAGCAACCTGATCTAGTTGAAGCTGTCCCTGCTCACTGCAAGGGGGATGGACTGGAAGACTTCTAAAGGTCACTGACAACGCAAACCATTCTATTATTCTGTGATTCTACTCAAAAGTCTGTCCCCATCTTTCTTATCAGCCCCGTTTAAGTATCGAAAGGGTGCAATTTAGAAGGATCTCCATCCAGAGCTGTGCACTGGGACTGGCTGAGCAGTGGCCACCAAAGGTACGTTTCTGGAGAAGGCTGCAGGCAGACGTTCGCTCTCCTCATGCTCCGAGCTGCCTCGATGACGATCCAGCTCTGATGCAGAAGTCGCGCAGCGCTGACAGCAAGGTGCTGGACCTCAGTGGAGCTTCCCGAGGCAGGCTCTGCCCTGCACGGATGCAAAACTCTGCTCGCTGGGTTGCTGCAGGCTCAGCTGGGGTGGAGGTCTCGCATGGCTGACTTGCATTCTCCCGCATGGATGATGCCGGGACCAGAGTAGCTTGCATCATGATGCGTATGTCCCTAATTGAGCGTGGTTTGATGAAATCGAGCAGTGGGGTAGCAAAAACCTACAGGAAGCTCTTTGGGTTTTTTTTAATTTTCAGATTAAAAAGACTACTACTTCCATCTTCCGGTGCCATTTTCAGGACATGCTGTTTAATCTGTCGGAGCTCCAAACAGCACTGCTATAAAGCTGGAAGGAAAAATTGCAAATGAATACATCAACACTGCTTTCATTTAGAAGCCCTTTCTTTTCCCCTTCTAGTTCTGCATATCTAACGTCTCCTTAATGTCACCTTGAGGAATCTGTATTGTAGTGTGACTGTTCAGTGCAGTGGATCATATGTGTGGAAGTAGGTGGAGCATGTGCTAAAAAAAATATCTCCCCCAAAGAAAAAGAACCCAGTGGTTTAGAGAACATCTTAGCACATTTTCTGGTTTAGACCTTTTTTTTTAAGTAGGAAATTCTCTAGGTTTTTGTTCAAGGTAAGTAATGGCCTAAAACTTCAAACCATGACAAGAGCCTCTGCAGTAATTATTTTTCTGTCAAACTTGAGCTCGCCTAAGCAGTGCACCTTTCTTCGTCAGCTGGAAGGGAGAAGGTGCGCAGACAGGGCTTTGTGTTATGAATAGAAGTGGGAATTGGCTCTGTAAGAAGAGGAGACTTGCTCTGAAGGTCTTGATCAGGGTTTTAAAGCCACCAGGACTGAGAAGGTACAACGCCTGCCTTACTCAAAATCTGTTCTAGAAATTCAACAACTGAATTGTTGTAGCTTTTTCTGAAGAATAATAGTTTCTTGGCAAATCCCTGCACCTCTGCATGACCCCTGCTTCTAATGCTGATGTTCTCCACTGCTCCTTTTCGCTGCCATGCGATGGTCTTCCAAGCTGAGGCAAGACTCGTAACAAACCCAGCTCTTCTATGAATTATCTTAACAGCGTCAAAAAGTAGGGTCTTGTACTGGGGAATGAAACGTAGGGTCTGGGAACAAGGTTGACTGTTCACTACTAAAAGCAGAGCATGGAACAAGGTTGACGAGGCCTCGTGTGGAAAAGACTATAGGAGGAACATAGGATAATGCAACGGTGGGGAACCAGGGCTTGTTTTTGTCATCTCCACCACCCCCCAGGTTGTCTTCTGGAAAGATGATGCTCCAAACAGGAGACTAATACAAACCCTTGGAAGAAACCAGGCTCGGTGTACAGGAGGAACAGGTTTGGCAGCAGAACCCTCTGTTGTCTGATGCTCTTCTACGTAGGAAGCATCTGATCCAGCCCTGTGAGCCACAGGTTATATTCGTCTCGCCGTGGCTGGTGCTGATAGGCGTACTTGCAAACGTTCCCATCTAGTAAATGGGAATCTGTTGAAAGTTGCTCCAAAAGTGGATCAAAGATGGTTAGAGATAGCGCTCCAAAAACACAAAGGGAAGTTTGGCTGGAGTTCGTGGGCGGTGGCTACCCGCTCGGGATGCTGTGCTGTTGTAAAGTCTTGCTTGATCTTGCCTGAATATGGATGAGCTTTCTCCATCAGCTCTTGCCCGTGCACCGCCACAGGCCTTTTTTGACTGTTCCTCGAGCATATTACTTTAGTGAATCAATGTGTGTTATAACTAGGTGGAGGGCTCTGTGGCCATTTGAATCTTGAGGTGGCTATCCTTTTAGCAATAGGGAAAAATATAAAAATCTGTATATGTACTTTTGGATACTCCTGGCATATGCCTCTCCATCTGCACTTAGAGCACGCGGATAACGTGGCTAAAAACACACTTGCAGATAACACTGTATAAATTTTCCTCCTGTGCAGTGCAAATATCTTTCATTAAGACTTTTAAATAGGGAGAAAGCAACCTTTTTGGGGGATGATTTTGCAGGAATACCTACGTATAAAGCAAGTCTACGTGGGCTCTACAGATAAGTCTTGTCTCATAACATAACCGCATGCTTCAAACCACCCTACCGGTGGCTGATGACAAAGCAAGCCTTCCAAATGGTAGCGTGCTTGCTTTGCATTAGGATGGGAAACTGCAAACATCATGCATAGCTGCCCGTACAGTCAAAACCGAAACAAAACCAATTTATTTTGGCACCCCAAGGTTAGGTACTACAAGCCAGTTTCAAAGCTGAATAGGCTGGGCTTAAGAGTCCCTCTCTGGTTCAGATCCCGCTGCTAAAGGTTGAATTCTGATTCACTTCTTTGCTCCGCAGCTCTGGGTCCATGACTTTAATGTAGCTGCAAAGGGTTTTTTGAGTGATGGTAGAGCTTTTAAGGGGACTGGACTCTGGCAGGAGGGCGTAAAGAGAAGGCTAGCATTTTTGGCGATCCTCGTGTCCTCTTGACAAAGCTCTAGTATGTATCTTGACTGTGTTGGGAGCACGTGAACTTAAATATCTTTGAGGTGAATATCTCCTAATGGTTTAGATATCTGGATCTTAAATATTGCTAAGTATTCTTTATTTTCCCATTCCCTAAGTGCTATTTTAATCCTACAGTTTGCTGAAATATAATTGCCATGCTCTTCTGTGAGTAGACTCTTGGAGATCTTTATCCCGGAGCTATGCAAAGGCTGGTTATCTCCTGGGTTTTTTTTAAAGGCAGCCTTTGTGGGAGGCAAAGGCACGGCTCCCTCCAGGAGGTAGAAGACCTTCCCTTCCTCCTTAGCTCTCTAGTTTGGACACAAACTGGCAGCTGTAATGAAGTTATGGGCAAGGTAATTTGGTCCATAGCGTTCAAAAGTATATCCAGAGAGTGGTTCATACTGTTAAGTGTCCCAGTCATGTTATAAAATGACCCCGCTTGCCAGGAAGACGAGGAATTGGCTGCTGGAAGACAAGATCCAATTAACTGCAGTGATCAATGCCAATCAATTAAAAACTGCGCTCCCTGAACTCTGAAGCTCTCAGAACATCTGTCCATAGTACCCTTTAAGGCAAGATGTGGCTGTTTGAGCCAGTTTTCTGATGCCACCTTTTAACCAAACTGGTTTTAACTTAGTAAGAACTTAAGGCTATGTGAAATTTCAAACCTGTTTTGACTCGAGCAGCATCCTTGCTGAGGGACCTACCCACTTCAGGGTTGTGTAATCATATTTTCTTTCTAATACATCCCTAAGAGGTGTTCAGACCAGGAACAGAAAGGCATAAATGTTCAAGAGGGCTACAAAAACCTGCAAAGGACTGTCAAAGAACAGGGCTCGGCAAGTAGAAGGAAAGGATGAGCCATAAATGACTCAAGGCCTATATAGGTAACAAGTAGTAGGGACTAGGTGATGTGTCAGGAAGACAGGACTGATTGGCAAAGTGGGGCGGGTGGGGAACCAGCATAATCGTAGTGTTAACACAGAGGGACGTAAACTAGCAAGAAGAAAACTGGATGTGAAGGAGGGAGAGGATGCTCCAGGCTAAGCATCAAAGTTGCGTGCGGCCAGAGGGACGTAGAGGCTTTTTGATAGTGATGAGGAATGAAGTGGAGTGCAGGCTCGGGAAGCGCGGTGAGGCTCAACATGGTTGCAGTGAGGACGTGGACAGCACTTCAGTGCCGAAGTGGGTGCTGGGTTCCGAAGTGACACTTGGATTTAATGCATTGCTTTTTGCCTCTTTAATGCAACTCTGAGAGAAAACATTTGGGCACAGTAGTGAAGCAGGGAACATAAAAATATTAGCAAAACTTAATTCAGGGAGAATATAAGGAGAGTAAACGTCTCTTCTGGGTTTTAGGGTGGTTGATTTTTTTTTTTTTTTTTTTTTTTAGCTATTCTTGTCCTGGAAAGTCGTGCAATTAGGAATGCCTTCAAGGTATTTGGTTAGGCAGTTCAGAAATACATGAGCTTAAGAATTGCTACCCTGGAGATTTGCTTGCAGTGGTAGGATCTAGAATGGACTGGACAAACTTTGTAAGCAAGAATCTTGTCTTTTGGAGTAGAAGCAAAAATTGGCTCTGGTAACATAAATGTGTAATGCCCCTTTTTGCATCAGTAAGATACAAAGCTGAAAAACCAGAAGGGTGAACAGGGGTGGTATAGGAGGGAAAATTAATTGAAAAATAATTTTCTCTGCTGCAGAGGTCTGCAGACAGGCTCCAGCTGAAGCCTGGTGTGGGTAACTGGATGATCAGAGTTAACTGTGGCTTGGAGTAATTTGACTTGCACAAAATGCCATTTAAACTGTTTAGCAAATGTTCTTTGCATCTGCTCAGGCAGTCTATCTCATGAAACATAATGTTCTCTTAGCTTGGAAATAATGTAGAGGATGATTGCTTTATAAGCAAAAATTAAGACAGAGGAAGACTTCAGGTGAACGTTAGGAGGTTTCCATCCGTCGCACGTGAAGAAGAGCTGCCTGAGCAGGATGTAGCACAGGTTAACGAATCGATAGCGCTGCTAGCTGCCTTCTGTGCAGTCACAACTTTCTACTCAAGGGAATGGGAACAACATGGCCAACTCTACTCTGTTTCTCGGGGTGAAATGCCCAGAATTACTCCAGAGTGCTCACATCCGCTTTGCTGCACGGCGGGTGTTTTGCTGGAAGCAGCTGTGCTCTCGGCATTTCCCTCGCTCTTTCTTCTGAGCGGCTATTAGCGATGCAGTTGGCATTAGTATTTGAGGATCTCGCAGCTCTTGTTCTGCTTCATAGAATCAAAAACTCAAAAGGGAAAACCTGAGGTTCGGAAGAGGTGTTGTCATTCATCCCGAACGGTTGAGAGGGAAGCAAACCACACATTATTGGGCAAGATGCCGAAGGGAGAGGCTGGTCGTACTGAAGTACCGAAACATGGTCAGAGGATGCCACAGGACAGAGGCGGGTGTTCCCGATCCTTCTCAATGAATGGAATTTTGTAGACAAATGTTTTTTATATGTGTTCAGAGCTGGAAGTGAGATTTCTTTAGAAAGCAACAAAGCCACCACAAAAATCCAGTGCTACTATTTGGTGATAAAAATTAGATGCTAGCTGCGGCTGGGGGGTGTTATTTTGAAGACAGCATTAAGCAACGTGTGTATTGAACGCTTGGAAGTGATGCACAGCACTGTCCAATTTATTGCGTTTTAGGGTTTTTTCAGCATTGACTGAAGGGTTTGCAAGGATGAACGAGGAGGGGAGAAATAAAGGGCTGTAATGTGAAGGGAATTATTTGAAGGTTAAGTCCCTCAGTTGCTTTAGAAAAACCATCAGACCTAGCCTACGGAGATCGCACCATTGTAAGGGCAAAATGAATAGAACCTAAATAGACAGACAAAGTAGAACTCCTTACGAGTTGGGCTCTGCGCTTCCTACCTTGCTTGTAGATCCTGATCGATACCAGTGAGGGAGGAAGATTAAAACAAAGCTCTCCCGGTGTTGCTCGTAGCTGAAGCTATGCACTATGTTCTTCCCTTGGAAGTCTGTTCTCCTGAAGACTAAATGCCGCCTTTCGTAGCAGAGCTGTTGAGACACTCAGAGTATTTTTGGCTAGGAAAGATAATGAAGTCTTAATGCAGCAATCCATGTGATACAGAAGGTCAAAAGATGCAATGAACTTGAGATAAAATCCAAGTGTGGCTGAACACAGAGTAGGAAATTACAAGGAGTGGGGGATCTCATCTGCGAACCATCTTCTTCTAAACACCCCTTTTGTTCCAGGAGGTGGAGGGTGAGATGACAGGACAGCTCAGAGCACATCCCTTAAATGAGAAGAGGGAGGGGACGGGTTCTGAGAAGCCTCTGTATATTTAAAAACAAGAAAAATCCGGTGTATTGGTACTTTGAAATCTCTTTGCATATTTTTTAGAGCCTAAAGCTTAGAAACCTAGTAGGTTTCCAGGGAGAGGAAAGACATGCTTGTGGGCGTCCAGCTTGCTGAGGCACCTGCTAATGTGACATGTGGGATGGAGGAAGAGGAGAGACTTGCATCATGACACACAGCTTTAATTGCTTTGGTGGTGGAGTCTGACCTGCACCTTCTGACTAGTGCTTTTATGGTTCCTGGGGAGGGGAGCCCAAGTTTGCCTTCCCTAAGCTCAGATCAGTCCTTCACTTGGAGGAAGGAGCTCCAGTTTAGCCGTACTATTGCTCTAGTGTCTAACCCTTTAACCCACTGTATTGAAGGATGTTTCTAAGGGATGCCTTTTCACGCTCCTGGAGGCAAATGGAGTACAGATGTTGTTAAATGGAAACTCTTCCAACTTGGTCTACCAATTTTAAGTGATGCATTTACTGCAGCCACTGGTTTAGGTTCACTTATTGTTCACGAATTTTCTTTTATCTGCTAAAAAGAAGAAAAAGCCTCAAACTGCTCCATAGAGTGAAAGTGTTTGGAGCAGATTTTTACATCTGACTCGGGAACTCTTATGTCAGCTGGAGAAGGAGAAAGAAGAGTAATTGAAAATATTCAATACTTCATGAGCCACAGTCCAAGAAAATTTCTAATGCAGCTGTAATATGATTTGGTTTTTAGAGCTCTCTGTATTGATTTGTCATTTAAAAACTGTCGTGCTCTGTGTCCATTGTACAAGGAGGGAGGAAAAAGAAAATGCTTTATAAATAAATTTCTGAGGACATACAGAGTACACTCGGAGTGATGGCCAGACCGTAGTAGAGTTGCTTATTGGCTCTCGTGTCATGCTTCAGCTGTTAATGGTGTGTAAATTTTATTTCTGTTTAAAGGCACTGTGGGACTTTTTTTCATGCTTCAAGTACAAAGGGAAAATGGAGGAGTGGGCAAGATCTCTTGGAGACCCCTCTTTAGGATACATCTCGGTGGATGTCTACCTGTCTCCCTACCTCAAAATCTCGCCCAATTATCAGGGAGCAAGCACTTGCCTCCGGTTATGGCACTTGGAACCAGTGCCATTTATCAGCCTAAGTAGCAATAAATTATAAGCGTGCTAGAAAAAAACCCTTGATGTTTAAGAAATTTTCTTCCTCTTCTCTACTCATCATCTTACCTCATTTTTTAGCTACAATTTAAGCTATGTGACCATGGCTTTTAAGAGCATGGGTCATTGACTTTCAGATTGGCAGGCAGGCTTCCTTCCAGCTCTGATGTTGCTCTGAGCGATTAGTATCCGGAAAGGCTGAATTGAGCAGAGTGGGCACGTTGGGTGAAGTGATCGCTGGTACCGAGTGCGGTGGAGGCGTTGCTTAGAGCTGTGTAGGAAGCACCCTCAACCTATATCTGGCCGTTCCTATTACTCCTCTGAAATTTGTTGCCCAGCCAGATGGAATAGTCTTTTCTCAGGATTGGAGATCTCGTGTTCAGTAGAGGTGGGGTGGCCAGGGTATCCATCTTTGGGCAGAGCTCTTCTGCGCCCTCGGAGTGTCACACCATTCGGCAATCTTAGCCTTAACTTGTCAGCGGGGTCTTGCCTGGTTCTTTATGAGTTTCTACTCTTTTCATACAAGCGTTTGGGTTTATGGTGTCTCAGTTGTGATGGTGTTGAGGCTTGGGACTAGTTTTCCTTTCCCTCAAAACACTGGACCATGTTGAAAGAGTCCATGGGGGGAAAGAAGGCACAACCAAAGTGTTCAGTGTGCTTGTAGAAGACCATCAGAGCAGTCTGTGGTGTTGACTAGCAAAAGTGCAGGGCCTGAGAGGTCTGGCTCCTGAAGGTCAATACAGCTGGTGCCCCTTGGTAGCTCATTACTGCCTGGCAATGAAGCTTTCATTGCCTTCCCTTCTGGGATTGCAGGTAAAATGCCATTTTCCCCTTTTTCAGGGCGCACGTGTGGTGTTAAACAGTGCTGGGGGGCATAAAACTTCTGTTCAGGGTAGACTGCAGAGAGGCAAGATGTCCTTTCACACCCGTATCGGTGGGTAGATGCAGCCTGTTCACTGCATCTGTGCTCTGCTTGCTTCAGTGTGTCTTCAGGAGGCGTTTCTCCCCTAAATCAGTCCAGGGAGTCTGTCTCCTTGTAGGCAGACAGAAGCAGATGTCAGCTGGTGACACTTTGGAAGGATGCCTCTTGGAGGGCGACCCTTGGACCGCGGTCTGAGCAATAACCTGCCTGGCATCTGTCCCGACGGTTGTCAACATCCACGTCGTATCGATGAGCCCAAAAGGAAGGTCTTGTCACCCAACGTAAAGCCAGTCCCTTAAACCAACAGAAGGACTCTTCATTGATTCACTTTGGTCTGTCTTGGGCAACAGTGCTGCTGTATCAAGAGCAGATCACCCTTCAGATGTGCTAATGCTTCTGGCTTCTCACTAGCTTTTAGGTACCCTGGCATGTGGCTTTGCCGTCAGGTTTGCCTGTTTCTGCAGATTCTGGGACTCTTTATCAGGGAGTGTAGCGATAGGATATGGCGCAATGGCTTTAAACTGAAAGAGGGGAGATTTAGATTGGATCTAAGGAATAAATTTTTTATTGCGAGGCTGGTGAGATGCTGGCCCAGGTTGCCCAGAGAGGTGGGAGATGCCCCATCCTTGGAAACATTCCAGGCCAAGTTGGATGGGGATCTGAGCAACCTGGTCTAGTAGAAGATATCCCTGCCCATGGCAGGGGGTTTGTCTAGATGACCATTAAGGTCCCTTCCAACCCAAACCATTTGACAGTTGTCTCCTGCTGCTGCTACTTTTGAAGAAGTTATACTTAGTGACGGGTCAGGCGGTTGATGCTCCTGACACTTTGGCTGCTGGTGGTAAGCAGATGATGAGATTTACTCTAAACTGAAAGCTCGGTTTAACTTGTAGTCCCATTTGTGGTGATCTGCTCTTTTTAGGTGTTGAGAAACAAGTCGATAAAAGGAACTGAAGATCTGATCTGGAGGCCCCGGTGGTACAAGGCTTGAATGAAAATACAGCAGAGCTGTAGGGACTTGTGACCGTGTCATGACTTCAGAGGGGGTTTTTTGCTGGATTTTATTCCAAAATAACCTTATAGATCTACAGAGTTATTCACTTTGCCTTTCACTGTTGGCTGGCAGCACCTATTTTTCATTTTATTGTTTTTCTAAGCAATACGTTCTTTGGTTGCCTCCGCATTAGGTAAACTTCCTCTCAAACACCTCAGAACCAAAACCATGGCCTTTCTGTAGCCAATGCAAACTGACTACAGACTTTCTCCATAGACACTTATATAAACTTGCCTTACTCACTTGGAGAACATCCAGAGCGGTTCGGACTTTGGAAGTCCTGATGGTTTCTGGTGGTAAATGTTTCTGCTGAACTGCATGAGGGGTGTATGCAAAGAGCACTTTGATACTGTGAGTAGCGAGCACCGTCTGAAACCCGTACTGTGCAAGACAGGCAAAGCAAGTTCTGAAGACGACGACATCTTGTTTGTGCCGAAATAACAACTGTCGTCCCTCAAGCTGCAGAAAACGTTGCGGTAAGATCGCTTATCCTGAAAGGCAACCGACAGCCAGTGTTTCCTTCAAGTTGCTAAGTAGTGTCTGGGTGATGATTTGACTAATTTTCCTGCTGCCGTGCTCTGCTCAGGGGATCTAATCAGCGAGCAAATTGCAGGTCTGGCTGATTCTGCAGACCTTGCCTTATCTTGCTGTTCGGGTTCAAGGGACCTGCTTGGCTTTGTCATTTTTGAAGCAAGCTCCTGAACTTTTTTAGGGTGGTATTACTGGATTAAAGGCTTTACCGTAAGGCTTGGGCACACAATAGCTGCTGGTTTAAGTAGCTTCTCCGTAAAAGCCGCGCTGCGGCTGCATGCACGCCGGCTTTCTGTCAGCAAAGCGCTGCGACTTTGTTTAACCGCAGGAAGCTTGTTGGGCTCTTTGAATCACCGCGGTGGTGCGGCAGGCCGAGAGCCTTTCCATGAAGAGTCCCTGTGACTCAGCCACTGCGTAGTAACATCCAGCTTGAATCACCGCTACACCAATAATCATGTTAAATATAGCCGTTCTGTCCAAATTCTCTTGTCATTCTAAAAAATTCCATTACATAGCATCCTTTTAACCTGGTTACCTGGTTTTCTGTGGCCTTTCAAAGGGATCCCTTCATTTCCTCCACCCTATTTTCCCTGGCCATCCCTGTTGCAAAGATGACATGGATAGAAGGGAAATTTTTGGTCTCCCACAGGGACGGAAGTCTGATTTGCTCACGTAAGGCAGCACTCATATAATCAAGCCTTTCTGGTTCTTTGTTCTAGGCACCTATTATTGGGGGAGGATGCTGCTGTGAATTGCTGAGGCCTCTTACAAAGAACTAGGAAGGTTTGAATAAAAAGGTGGCAGGTTCAGAAGAAGGATTTGGTAGCCTGTAGTCCTTTCTTTCTCACCACGTATAATATGTGGGAGTTGAGATGTGGGTCATTTGTCAGTCCTACTTAATAAAAATGGATCCTAATTGCTAGCAGTCCTTGGCCATGTTATACTAAAATTGCTGTAACAGGTACCAAGTTTCAATACTGTCATTCCAAAAATGAGACTCTAGAAAATTAATGCTTCTCGTAACAATAAGTCCTCTGTTTCTCTAGTCCAGACAGAGCTCAAGATCTTAAAAGATGTGAGTGATGGGTGCACTGGCAGAAACTCTTCAGTTCAGTAGCAGCTTCTTTCCTGTTTCGTTCTCCAGAGTGGTGGGGCTTGGCCTTCTGCATCATTGAGCATTTGGTTTGTCCTTCAAAGAACTGACTTCACCAGCGCTGTTGATACTATCTTGAATTTGCTGTCTGCTGGTCCAACTCCATTTTCTGCTCTGATGAGCCACCTTAAAACAGTGCAGTAGCCTAGCTTTTAAAAATCTTCTTTGAGTCTTAAAAATATCTATTTAAATATGCCTTATGCAAACTGGAGTTCCTGACTTGACTGGTACTGCAGGTATTTCAATGACTAGCCTTGCTTTACAGCTTGGTTATCCCACAGCAGTCTCTTGCCAGCCTACCTTCCAGCCTGTAACTCTAACCACAAATCCCAAAGTTTTGAGTCAGCTCCTCCTCTGTGCTGGCTCCAGAGTATTTCTCCCCTCTCCACAACTCCTCTTTGCTTGGCTTTCCCACTTGCCAGCACAGCAATCATTACCTGCTCCGGTACTGAATAAATAGCAATTAATCATACCAACAGTGATGACTTCCAGGGTTCCTGCTATTAAATGGTATAAGACCAAATCTTATTTTGACATGTCTACCTGAGCCAGTCAGCTGTTCCTCCTCCATTCCTTTATTGTTCCTGTACTTTAAACTTTGTCTTATCTGTGGTTTTTCCTGTCGCATCAGTATCGTGCTAATACGTTAAAGAATTGCTATATGGCTTGCGCTAGTCTTATTAGTGTGTAGACATCTGCTTTTGGCAGTCGGGTGCCAGGCTTCTGGCCAGACCAGTGCCAATTCTTCTAGTGACTTGACATCTCGACAAGTGCCGATGAGGGCTGGATGCCCAGAGAAGGGGATGATGTCTTTGTAAGCGCAAGTAGTCTTACATACCTCATGCCTTCCTCTGAGGTTAAAACACTAGCAATCCATTGCACAGGAGCAGGTGAAGCCCTGACATTAAAAATGCCCCTGTGTCCCACGATGGCTGGGCTATGTTTGTAGGTCTCAGGATTTCCTGGACACACCTAGAAGTGTTTGTATGTGTTACTTGTCTGCACGTTCATAAAGCTGGAGACTCGCTGGGACTCCTGGTGTGTTTTAGCTGCCTGGTATGTGGGTGCTGCACTTGATCAGTAGTTCCACGCTTTCAAAAGCGCTCAGGTACCAGGCTGCCATGCCAGAAAGGCAGACCTAGGCATGTGTTTTCAACCAGGAGAAGGGTTAAAACCCCTTTGACCCTCTGTCTATCCATGCAGTCTCTACTAACCTAGGTTTTAACATTTTCTCGTTGAGCTGTAGGCTCTTTCCTAGCTAGCTTGTGGGTGTACAGCTGTAACTTTAATGCTGGCTTCTATCCAGCGTGTTTCTATAGCATAGACCTATTGGGATATAACCCTAAAAACCACTTAAGGGATGGCAAGCTAGGCTGAGGCTTTGGCAGGTCAGTACTCCATGGGTGAGTACTCGTGCAAATGTGCATGTGTAGCAGTGCATGGGGCCTCTCGTCTGTCCCGTGCAGAGCGAGTTGAACTTAAGGCAGGCGGTGTGTCGGCTAGTCTACTGTGACTCCCTTGGTCCCCATTCTCAACCCGTTAACCTGCCTGAAGCTTCGTTATTGTGTCCTGACATGGTCAACTGCAGTAAAGCTCTCAAGCTTCTAAGTTCTTCGGGTTCAGTCAGTATCTACCCCTGGTGTAAAAAGCCCAGCAGATTACTGCTGGCTTTATATCCTCTTTTCTTGGAAAGTTTTGAGTCTCTCTTACCCTTGGTAACTTCACACCTTTGCAGATCTATTGTGACATGGTTTTGCTACCTATAGTGCTGTGGAACTGGACCCTCATCTTGAATGTCAGCGTTGGGTGGAAAACCCCTAATGAATAAACTGTCGTATCTGGCCTCTGTGCAGGATTATGCTCCTAGGGATATATATTTCTCTAGGTTGTTGGCTCAGCCTTGCTCCATCAGCAGACATTACAAATACCACCGATGATGCAATTTTCTTAAACTCATTACTGTTGCTGGACTCCTTCTCCCTGAAGACTTTGCTCTGCCTTATTACGGTTTCTTCCGCCCCCCCCCCCCCCCCCCCCCCCCCCATCTTACCCCTTCTGAGGCTTTAAAACACAGCATTCCACTCAACCTTTGTTACTGCTCCTGCCTGTGGTATATGCGGCCACTAAGCCAGGATTTGCTGGGCTGTCACTGTAGTTATCACAGGCCAGGGAGGTCTGAGAAATGTACTGGGCAGCCATGCAGGATTTGCTGCAAAAACACTCCTCATTTCCCTCTCCTACCTTTATTTCTCACTTCTTTCTTCTGCTCCGTCTCTACTCTCTTGCTTTTTCACACCTTTTGCTTCTTCCTTCTCAGCTCTAGCAAAAACCGCTCAGCTGCCTTCATCCCTGGGACGAGAGACTCGGTATTCTGGCAAAAAGCTGCAGCCATAAAAAAACCCTCCCGGCTGCTTTTCCTGCAGCTGCTGGGGTCCAGTGGCACTGCAGACCTGTGCTAACTCGGTCTGCAGATGAGGGGCTTCATGAAACTTTTCATTTTTGCAGTACGAGCCCCTCTGCCGCGCTCCCCTGGGAACAACCTTGTGAGTTTGCTTCTCCTCCCACCATTTTTGGGGGGTTTTTTTGGGGGGCGTCATTCTCTGCACGAGCTGTCTTGCATCTTGCTACAGGTGCCTGAATGTTGCTCTTCCTGGTGCTCTTGGTACAACTGCTTCCCCTACGCCCAAGTTGCTGTTTCTGCTGTTCTCTTACCTTGATTTTTCTCCAACTGTTGAGCTGCTGCTACAGTCACACTTTCTGCCTTTTTTTTTTTCCCCTCTTCTCCTGTCCTCCCACTCCCGTTGGTCTCGCTGCCATTCCTTCAGTATCTTGTAGGGAAACAATGTTTTCACGCTCCAGGATCTCGTGGACTCTTTGATGCTCGCATATGCAAACTTATTTACATCTTCTTTGTACTGCTGGTAACTTGCTGTGTCTTTCAGGCGGCGTATTGTTGATTTAGCTCTGCTGTATCCTGATGGGAATTAACCATCCTGCTGAGAGACTACTGCTAGCAGCTAATCCCTGTTAAAAAAAAAAAAAATTGCATTAATTTCTGGCTATTTTAGTGGGTGGGGGGAGTTGTTTGACCACTGCGAGCTGTAACCATGCATTAACAAGAGGCTGAAATGAAAATCCAGGGTGTTGGGACTTGGAAAAATACGGTGAAAACATAAGCTATGCAAAGAATCAGGTCTTCATTTGAGCCACAGTAAAATGGCTCTCGGTTGTGTCAAATTGTGATTAAATGATGAAATCCTTGATTGTTATAAGTCTGTTTCCTTGAGAGTAGCATGGTGCTGAGTCTCCTGGGAGGGTGGTTTGAGGCTCTCTCCCTGCTGGGTGAGGTGCCTTCAAAGTGGGGGTTTTGAAGGCTTTCTCTTAACTGTGAGTCTATATGTGCGTGTTTGGTGGTAGGGTAGAAGGCAAAGGTTTCTAGATTTCTTAAAAACATGAGTTTTTCACTGCTGCTCTGCTGTTACATCCACAATTAGATTATTTTTTTGAGTCACGCATGCAGAAGTCATCGCTGAATATCTGTTCCCCTGGCTATTAGAACGGTTACAAATTACTCCTGTCCATGGATGCCCATCCCATTTGCCTTGAGCAAAACTACTACTATAATCCTTCCATAGAGGAATTTACCATTGGAGAGGTCTTTTGAGGGAAGAAGTAGGTTGGAGCAGACTTGGGTGATTCAGCTCCTTGTAACTGAGTTTTCACAGAATCCCAGAATGGTGGGGGTTGGAAGGGCCCTCTGGAGATCACCCCGTCCCACCCCCTGCTGGAGCAGGCACACCCAGAGCAGGGGCACAGGGCCGCGTCCAGGCGGGGGGTGAATGTCTCCAGGGAAGGGACCCCACAGCCTCTCTGGGCAGCCTGTGCCCCTGCTCTGGCACCCGCACAGGGAAGGGGTTTGTCCTCATGTTCAGGTGGAGCTTCCCGTGTTCCAGCTTGTGCCCGTGGCCCCTTGGCCTGGCGTTGGGCACCACTGAAAAGAGCCCGGCCCCATCCCCCTGACACCCGCCCTTCAGATATTTATAGGCATTGATGAGATCCCCCCTCAGGCTTCTCTTCTCCAGGCTGAACAAGCCCAGGTCTCTCAGCCTTTCCTCACAAGGGAGATGCTCCAGCCCCTGATCCCCTTGGCAGCTCTGCGCTGGCCTTGCTCCAGCAGTTCCCTGCCCTTCCTGAACTGGGGGGCCCAAAACTGGACACAGCCCTGCAGATGTGGCCCCACTGGGGCAGAGCAGAGGGGGAGGAGAACCTCCCTCGCCCTGCTGGCCACACTCCTTGTTATGCCTCCCAAGATATTGTTGGCCTTCTTGGCCCCGAGGGCCCGGTGCTGGCTCAGGGTCAGCCAGCTGCCCCCCAGCACTCCCAGCTCCTTCTCAGCAGAGCTGCTTTCCAGTAGTTCAGCCCCCAGCCTGTACTGGGGGTGCTTTTAATCAGGGAAGGCATGGCTCCATGCGATGGGAACATGGTGTGTGCCGGGTAGCTGATGGGCTAGCTGGGATACCAAAATAAATAGCATGGAGTAGGAGGAGACAGATTTTTGATGTGGTAGGGAATGAAAACCAGTGTAGGCTGGTGTGGAGTTGCTTTGAGCCTTGAAGATGGGAGGAATTTAACCTGGATTCTTGCACCGAACCTGAAGGTGAGTTACCCGTTTGCTTCTGGTATGTTGATGGGCAGCGTTGTTTTGCCCTGCTACCGATCTCTATATAATTTATTTTTGGAGAGCCTCTAGCACGACTGCAAGCCAAGAGGAATGATTTGGTGTAGAAGGTAACCTGAAGGATTGTTTGGGGTGGGCTAAAATGGGTTCGTGCGTGTGATCCCACGTGGTCAGCTGTGTTTCAGGGGGCACACAAACGGTGCATGGTGATAGACCCGTGCATAACATTTTAGGTGACTTACTGAGCGTACCCTCAATGACAGCTGCAGCAGGATTTTTAAGCTCTGAAGCAAAACCTGGTTTATGATCCTGGTCCACAGGTATGTTACAAAGTTAATAATGGATTAAGGAGTGTTCTGGCTACTGACAATTAAACACTGCTAATGATGAAATTTCTCATTACTTCCCTCATGATTGCAGAGGGACGCTCCTGGTGCAGCCCCCTCATGCTGCAGCCATTTTATGAGCATCTTCAAACGCAGTTATGCAGCAATAAAAAAAAAAAAAATAAAGCGTGCAGATCTTAAGGAGACAGATTGCTGCCTTCATCTGTCTCCCTGATTAGATGCCAGGGCTGCACTTTTCTTTTTCTTTTCAGCATGTACCTTCCATATATCACCATCTTTTATTGAAATATTATTTTGCTGGGTGATTTTTGACCATCTAGACAGACTTACCGCTGTGGGCAGGTACCCAGCTGCTTGCTTGCCGACTGAACTTGTGAAAACCTTGAAGCATTCGGGCCCAAAGGTGACCTGCAAAGCAGCGGGAGTAGAGGGGAAACAGGAATACAGTGGATGACAGTGTATTTGGCTCTGGGAAAGCCTGATTTAAAGCAAAACTTATGCTTGTTTTATTGTGACGTCCTTTATCAAAATCTGAATTTTCAATGTACTTTTCAAAGGTTTCTAAGCAACCTCCTGCAACCATGCATGGTTTGACTTGGCGTGACCCCAGCATCCTCTCTCTTCCTTTGGGTTGTCACCAGCCAGGAAGCTTCCTGCTGACTTGGGGCGGTAGGGGATGGCCGTCAACGTCCTCTACTTTGGAAACCCGCTCTCTGCTGCTGCCAGCGGATGTAGCTGGTCACATTACTCCCTGGAGGTCTGCAGGGCACTGCTGATAAGGGTTCAAGCCCTTCTGAGATGATGCGCGGAACGTGTTTGGGCAGAATCCCCTTGGCCTTGTAAATGAATCCCAGAATCCCAGACTGGTGGGGGCTGGAAGGGCCCTCTGGAGCTCATCCCGTCCCACCCCCTGCTGGAGCAGGCACACCCAGAGCAGGGGGCACAGGACCGTGGCCAGGCGGGGTGTGAATGTCTCCAGGGAAGGGACCCCACAGCCTCTCTGGGCAGCCTGTGCCCCTGCTCTGGCACCTGCACAGGGAAGGAGTTTGTCCTCATGTTCAGGTGGAACTTCCCGTGTTCCAGCTTGTGCCCGTTGCCCCTTGGCCTGATGTTGGGCACCACTGAAAAGAGCCCAGTCCCATCCTCCTGACACCACCCTTCAGGTATTTATAGGCATTGATGAGATCCCCCCTCAGCCTTCTCTTCCCCAGGCTGAACAGACCCTGCTCTCTCAGCCTTTCCTCACAAGGGAGATGCTCCTGTCCCCCCACCCACCACTCAGGGATGGATAGCTACCGTCAAGCAAGCCAGATTTGGCAAGTGTCCATTGTGGCTTCTAATGCAGTCTAAACTGTTTGCTCTGCCATGGTCTTATATGTGATGCTATGGGGTGTTTTTTTCTTGTTTGCTACCCTTACTGGGTCTAAAACCTGTGTATTCAACTGTGTCTCCACCAGCCACCAATTTCTGAGCACTTACATTTTCGCGTCACAGTTTGACATGCTGCTTCCTCTTCGTTCCTCCTAGCGTGTTGCAAATCTGATCTTCAAGAACGAAGATGGAAAACAAGACTCGTCGTGGACTGGTTAGCGCTTCTTTTGGGGATTTTTTTTTTTCTGTATCGGTGAAGTTTTTACTGGGTCTCCTGATGTTGCACACAATGCTTATCTGACTGCATGTAATATCTTAATTCGTGTTTGTGTGGCTTCTTAGAAAGGTCAACCTGTCTAACTGTGAAATTGTGCAGTGTTGGTTTTTTTTCCACCTGTAAGGAGTAACTGCAGGAGTTCAGCAACTCTTCAAAAAGCCATCTTGTGTAATTCTGAATTTAGGAAAATGAAAAGATAATTTATGCCATTGAGAGCATGTACTTAAGTCCTCAGCTGGTTCTCAACTGCATTTCTTAAGCAGTCTTCCTAGGTAATAATAGAAATTGGGGGGGGAAGGCACAGAGTATCCTGCTTTGTATAGCTGAACAAATGAGGCACAGAAGGAAACCTGTACGACTCCCTTTAAAGAGTCATTCTGTTAAGGTTAACAGGCCATGCTCTTAAATCGTTATCCCAGTCTCTTCACTCTGGTAGCCTTTCTCTAAAAAGGTGAATTCTGGTGGCCTTGGGATTTGGTTTAGGCACAACTTGCCATTACTTCCACTGAGGCTCCTCCGGTGCGGAAGAACCTGAGCTCCCTCCCTTCGGGGTGAGATGTGGACCCCCGGCAGTAACGTGCTTCTGACGATACAATCTTGGGGTGAAGGAATGTGGCTGACAGACTTGCTTCCTGCTGAAGCATTCACGTTTTCTGTTTGACTTGAATAAAAGCTGCTCTTAAATTCCAACAGCAGCATTTTACTGAGGGCTTCTGTTGAACTCAGTGCCTTTTTGGTGGAGTTAAATGACCGTGGAAAGAGGAAAAGCTAGATGACATCTTGTGTTGCGGGATAACGATACCAAACCCTCTCATAACCAAAATATTGCTGCTGTTCTCACTGAACTTCTCCATTCTGCAAGATTCAGGGTTGGGAGGGAGAACTGCAGCCATCACCCTCTGAGGATTACATGGAGCATTGCGGATATCTGAACCGCTGTGCTATGTTTCCCGTGTTTCAAACGCAGTCGATGGCCAAGGCAGTTTGTTGTGCGATGACGAGCTCCTGTGTGCCAAGCAAAGTGGAAGAACTGCAACAGGCATCTGACATCCTGATGATATTGAAGTATTTCTAGCAACTGTCCCCATCGTGGCATATGACCTGACTCTCAAGACATAGCTGTCATGGCAACTGTAAAGTTCAGCATGCTTTCTAGCTAATATTTAAGGTGGGCAGATATAGTTTTCTGCCTTGGGCAAAAAGCATCTATTAGGTGTGAAGCTTGGGACAAGAAGTCTGAGCTGTCTGAGCTCTTCAGGTGGCCCTGAAAGGAGAGGAGGTTATTCAGTGGTCCAAATGTACTGCTAATACATTACTAGGAGATAATTAAAATTACTCTTCAGCAGCTTGTAATCATCCCTTGCATTTGCTTGAGAAACGGCAGCTGCGTCATAAGCAGAAGAGGTCTGGTAGAGTACGGCCTCCTGACTGTCTGCTGGTGGATTGGGCATTTCTCTCCATGTCTGCTGGGTTTTGTAAAGCTGGTCTCTCGGAGCTTGATGAGTTGTGATGCTTCATTTAGCTTCAGAGCAGCACAACCTTCATTGATGATCTGGATGAGGGGATCGAGTGTGCCCTCAGTAAGTTTGCAGATGACACCAAGTTGGGCGGGAGTGTCGATCTGCTGGAGGGCAGGAAGGCCCTACAGATGGACCTGGACAGGCTGGATCGTTGGGCCGGAGCCAACGGTATGAGATTCAGCAAGGCCAAGTGCCGGCTCCTGCCCTTGGGTCACACCAACCCCAGGCAACGCTCCAGGCCTGGGGCAGAGGGGCTGGGAAGTGCCCGGCGGAGAAGGCCCTGGGGGTGCTGGCTGACAGCCGGCTGGGCATGAGCCAGCAGTGCCCAGGTGGCCAAGGAGGCCACCAGCCCCCGGGCTTGTGTCAGCACTGGTGTGGCCAGCAGGAGCCGGGCAGGGATGGGGCCCCTGTGCTCGGCACTGGGGAGGCCCCACCTCAAATGCTGGGCTCAGGTTTGGGCCCCTCGGGACAAGGGGGACCTTGAGGGGCTGGAGCGTGTCCAGAGAAGGGCAGCGGGGCTGGGGAGGGTCTGGAGCACAAGTGTGCTGGGGGGCGGCTGAGGGGGCTGGGGGGCTTTAGCCTGGAGAAGGGGAGGCTGAGGGGAGCCCTTCTCGCTCTCTGCAGCTGCCTGAGAGGGGCTGGAGTGAGGGGGGTGGTCTCTTCTCCCAAGTCACCAGTGACAGGACGAGAGGGAACGGCCTCAAGCTGCGTCAGGGGAGGTTTAGGTTGGATATTAGGAAAAACTTCTTCACCGAAAAGGTTGTTGGACATTGGCACAGGCTGCCCAGGGAGGTGGTGGAGTCTCCATCCCTGGAGGTATTTAAAAAATGGGTAGATCTGGTGCTTGATTATATGGTTTAGTTGTGGACTTGACAGTGATAGGTTAGTGGTCGGACTCAGTGACCTTAAGGGTGTTTTCCAACCTTAAACAATTCCATGATTCTATGATTCTAACCTCGCTAGTGAGCAACCTGCACGGCAAGCCTTAACCGAAATGGCCAGTAACTGCACCAGACTCACCGATAGCCATAGAGGCGCTGGATTTTGGTTGTAACTTCTTTGCCTTGGTGATCCAGCCCTGCTGGGCGGGACAGTGTGACTGTGAGTGGACATCTGATGATGCTGGTTATGGTGGATGGCAGACTGGGGCCACTGGAGTTTGGGATTTTTTTCTTATTATGGAAGTATAGCAGAAAGAGGACAGATACTAAACACACAGAGTCACGTGGAGACACTTGGTCTTGACTGCACCCCTCAGAGGCTACAAAACAGTTTGGCTTTTGGTTTTGGGTTGGTTTTCTTTCCTTTGAAGATACCAGCAGCAGTGATACAAGCTTGGCTCACTGGAAGTTCTGATCTCCTTGACTTTGTTTTCCAAAAGCTGCAACCTCAAGATGTCTTAAAGCCACCTTACAGAGGCTGGCAGACAAAGAGTGGTCCCTCGTGCTGGTGTTAGTGTAGGAAGCCGTAAATCTTCTGGGGACCAAGTTCAGCTGAAAAGGCAACAGAAGAAAATTGTTAATACTCTGGTGAGACAGGGTAAGAAGGGGCTCCTGGTGATGAAGAGCATATGGGGAAGAAGGAAGGTGATGATAGGAAGGCTGCTTTACTGTTGGCTAGCATTTGTTGGCTTGAAGTGAGCATGGGAAGTCACAGATCTCAGGACTGGGTGAAGTATCTTCAGATGATACTGAAGTAATGATTGAGGATGCCTTTGCTGACTCTTCTGGCAATGGCAGAAGTCTTTGTCATGGACTTCTGCATCCTGATGCGTTGTCCTTGATTTTAAGCAAAAGAAACAACTACTAACGCTAATTCTGTGCACAAAACACCCAGGGAGCTGGTGTGTTCTCAGCCCTTAGGTCCGGAAATTGCATCTCCATTTTGATCCTGCAAGGATGTAAAGAACTTCTCCTGATACCCTTTTTATCAGGTACAGAACCAAATATAAACTCTGACTTTATTAAATAGAATTAGCAGACTGAAGCCCTAATTAAGAAAGGTTTACAATAATCTCTGCTCTCAGAATAAGTGAAGTCATGGTTTCCCTCCTGTCTCTGGACTGGGTCTTACTCCCTTGCCTATTTTTTGAGAGGTTTTGTAATATGGCTTTTGTAATACTGTTTTGTGAAGCACTTGTGCCTCTTTCTGACTAAGAGTTTACTTACAAAGCCATCCCTCCCAGAGGGTGACAGAGAAAAGGGAGTGTGGTGGAGTCATCGTCTGTTGACTTCTTAGTTAATATCTCTCAAGTATTTTGTTTTGGGGTTTTTTTTTGAGTCACTTTTTATTTGGTGTAGGTGAAGTGAACTGCATTTCACTAAGCTAAAAGTACCACCTTCACCCAGAATAATTCAGCTGAGTCTGGGTAGTGGTCAGTGAATTCTCAAAAGCAGCACGACAAGATATTATTGTTGTAGATGGAGCAGACTCCAAATGTGAAATCATGAATGTGAACCTTAACATTTTCACTGCTGTCCTACGCTTTCCCAGAATCAACCAGGCAAGTGGGTTTCCTGCCCTGTCAACCTTCAGAGATGAATATTCCCTTTATCGCGCCGCCTTTCTTTCTCTATGACGTACGTCCCACAGTATGATGTCGGAGAAGCTTAAATACTGCCGGGTAACAAACAGATGTTGTGAGGACTGGAACGAAGGTGGGTGTCTGAATGGGAAGACTCGCAGCGCTGAAAACCTGCCAGCAGCTCTCTTCGGCACTGGGGCTGCTCTTCTGGGGTTGGTAACTCGGTAAGAGCTCAACATCTTGCAAAACGAAGTTGAGAGCATTTGTTTTGAAGGACAACGGACATACAAGGCTGCTCTTCTAATGCAATTGACCTATTCTTCAGTAGCATCTAATTGTTTTTTAGAGACTGATTCTTTGAGGATCTCATACCTCCACCAGAAAATACATTCCAACATCCTGGACGGAAGTTATGACAAGCACTGCAGGAAGAGTTAAGCAATGAGATCGTCATGAACATGTTGTCCTAGACATGCAAGAATGGGAAGAAGACTTAAGCTGCTTTTCTAGAAAGATGAGCGTGAATCACTTGGGTTTCTGTCCTTTGTGAGTAATGCCATAAATCTGTGGTGCTTGCAGTAATGCTTTCACAACCCACCCATGCCACACTGCCTGCATAGAAACTTTTGCGGAGTAGCATCTCTTAGCTGTGCCTCCAGTTGGGCGAATAAAAGTTTAAAATATTTTAAAATTTTAAAAAGTGTTGACGTCCTCATGTGCTTTCTAAAAATACAAGCATGCTTTCCTGTGTACGGTATTAGCGTAGTTAAACTCTTGTCGCTGGCATCACAGTTTTGCAAGGAGCCAAGCGGGCACAGCTGAAGGAAAGCGTCTGAAAAAGGATTTGTCATCTGCAAGCTGTTCTGGTTCCCGTGACCTGCTATTTTGTGAGAAGCTCTTCAGGTTGGAAACTTGCTTTATGGTTGCAAACGTACCTAAGGAGTGGGTCACTCCTGAGGATTATCACTTTTTTATTATTATTAATCTTTTTTTCATAGTAGTTCCCCCTGTGTAAGGAACCCGTAGCGTAAAGGTAACTGGACCACAGGGAAAACTGGATATAATCCAAAAAGCTGTGAGTCCACCTTGCTTATTTTCTGAAAGATGCCTTCAACTCAAAGAATTATTTTGGTTGCTCCTGTTTTATAAGTGGAACCCTCATTTCTATGGAAACCTTTTCATCCTTGCTTGGCTTGTGGCGATGCTTAATATCGAGAACCTTGTTGAATAAGCCTAAGGTAAAACCTGGGTGTTGGCAGCGGTGGAAGCATTGTGCGCTTCCCCAGAGACCTGCCCTTATCTCAGTCCTTTTGGTATCTAAATTGCACCTTTTGGAAATGATTCTTGAAAGCCAAATCTGTTCTGGTGAACAGATTTGCTAGCCTTATTTGTCCTTTGCTTGCAAACGCTGCTTTTGACTTGCAGCAGGCTATGTGACCGAGAGGTGGTCCTCATCACCGGCGTGGAATAGCAGAAATGACCCTGTATGTTTTTATCATCCTTTTCCGCTTCGGTTCTCTAAAGTGGTATGGGAGCGCTGCTTGCTGGACAGAGACCGGGTGCTTAGCCGGTGACCTGCCAAGATGATGTAATGTTGCCGCATGGCTGATATTTAAAGTCAGTAAGTTGGAAGGAGGAAGGAATCCTTCAGAGAGAGGGGGAGTCCTCTGGAACGGTGACTAGCTCGTAGCCCTGGCATCACTAAACCCTTCTGCTCCAGATCCACACCCCGAGCACATGCGATGCAGACTGACCTTGGGTTTAGTGACTAAGCCTCGCTCTTGGGTATTTACTGCATGCGTATGCGTTCTGTGGCACTTAGATATAGTAGAAGTTGAAAGGAATTGAATAGATTTCCTAACCTAGTGATCCGAGTATCTGAGATACTGGGTGCTACCTCTGAAATTTACTGGTAGGAACAGCCAGGTGATAAATATTCCCTGCTGCTGAGCTCTGCCTGCTATATCTGTCAGCCCTGTTGCTGGTGACCTAAGCTAGGCTTAGGTATGATGTACTGTGGGTCTGTGTGCAGGATCATCAAATTCGGCCTGAAAATCCGTGTAGCATCTCCTTTATTGTTCAGTGGTTGGCATTTGGCTGGCTTCATCT
Organism: Phalacrocorax aristotelis; assembly: GCF_949628215.1. Taxonomy (NCBI): domain Eukaryota; kingdom Metazoa; phylum Chordata; class Aves; order Suliformes; family Phalacrocoracidae; genus Phalacrocorax; species Phalacrocorax aristotelis. The sequence goes on from NC_134277.1 coordinate 167,616,000, forward strand.
TCCAACCTTCACATATGGTGGCACTGGTCTAAAGGAATGGGAAGGCTGGTGCAGGACCAAAGGATGTGGAGGTATTGCTGGGAGAGCAGGCTTTTGATTAAAGTATGAGCTTTGGACGCAAAGCAGTTGGATTTGGTTCCAAGGTCGCACGATATTTCTTTGAATCGCTTTGTTTTAATCAGCGTCACAATGGATGGTAGCTCTGTGCTGCTTTAATTCCCCCCCTGCCCCATGAATCTATGTGTTTAAACAAAGGTCTGAATTAGTTTATCTCAGAATAATGACGTGGTGCCAAGCAACAGCAGTAACTCTAGCCCCGGTGCGCCCAAGGTACAGCTCTCCTTTTATATAACTGGTATTTCCCAGCTGACAGACAGATGAGACTGTGCTGAGTTCTTCTGATGTTTACTGGTGTGGTGATGATTTAACAGTGATCGGTGACGGGAGGGAGGAGACAAAAGGCATTCCTGAACATTTGATTCCTTGTCCTCTCAACGTTCCAGTTGTTATAACCGAAAGGTTAAGTGGAGATCAAAAACAAATAGGAAGCTTGGGCTGAGGAAGCTGTGTTACTTGAGAGCCTTTTCAGACACTCGGGGAGGCACTGTGGAAAGGTTAAAATTTGCAGCTCAAATGTTAGCTGTGATCTCACTTGAGTGAGTGTCTCAAAATATATCTCGAGTCTTAGTTCGCAAAATGAAAGCTTAGAAGCCTTTCTCGGATGAGAGCCAAGAAGGCAGCAGGGCTGAAGGGCACAGCAGCAGAAACTTGTGAACCTCTAAGATATTGCCTCACCCCGTCGGAATGGCTCATAATGCAGCCTGGACCGCAGAGCATGATGTGGTGGGTTAAACAAGAGGGTCATTGAAGGAGTGGGTGCTCAGCCAGATGTTTTCAGGGACCTTGACAATAGCCCTTTCATTTCCTGCGCCCAAGGTCCCATCAAAATCCAGTGCGGCTCTGCAAGGAGGAAGGCTCGTGGTGGTAGATGTAGCAGCCGCCTGGCATAGGAGACACATCAGTGGGGTGAATGTCCCGGAACGGGATAAAAGGAGACAGCTGGAGGCTGCCTCTGAACAGCGGAACTGCTCTGGAAGAGGGAAACAATATCCTGGATCTGTCAGAAGAGTAAGGTGGAGACTAGAAGAAGGGAAAGCTAGTTCTAACTTCAGTTATCTTTGCAAGACTTGGGGGAAAATGTGACATGGGTTGGATTTCTGAGACCCTTAAAAGCTGATATTTGTATCAAACATTCATTTTGTACCACATCTGGTCTCGGATTTTCATAGTTAAATTCATTTTGCTTTTGTTGTTCTACACCTGTGAAAGCGGTGCCACGTAGTACAACTCGCTCCTTCCCACAAACCTAAATAACTTGTCTTGAAGGTCTATCCGTGACCGTGTTACAGATGATTTGAAGCTTAAGGTCTCAGGTGTCAAGCAATATAATCCCCATCTGTGTTATTCATCAGTGGAGAAACTGGTGGAAAGTGTTCACCAGTAATTCACAGAGGGTGCAGAGTCTCCATCCTCAGAGATGTTCAAAGCCCAACCGGGCACAATCCTGGGCAATCTGCCCTGGCTGAGCCTGCTTTCAGTGGGGGAGTTGGACTGGGTGATCTCTAGAGGCGCCTGCCAAACTCAACTGTTCTGTAAGTCTGTGAAAAAGCTCTTCTAGGGTGCAGGACGCTACTTTTTTGGGTGTATGAACTCTTCAAACTGATCTTACCTGGGCAGAAACTCTCCTGTTCTATATTCTGGAAAGTTCCCAGAATACAGAACTGGAAAGTTCCCAGAATCGTAGAATGTCCTGAGTTGGAAGGCACCGACAAAAATCATTGAATCCAACTCCTGTCCCTGCACAGGACAAACCCAAATTCACACCATGTCTCTGAGGGCGTTGTCCAAGTGCTTTTTGAATATTGCCGTGCTGGTGCCGTGATGCCTCCCTGGGGAGCCTGTTCCAGGGCTCCACCACCCTCTGGGGGAAGGGCCTTTTCCTAATGCCCAGCCTAACCCTCCCCTGGCACATCTCCCTGCCATTCCCTTGGGTCCTCGGGTCATGTGTGCATCCACCAAAAGGAATTATCTGGAGCTGACTTTTGCACAGTGGGCAGAGTTTGAAATGTATTTGTGACATTCAGTTTCTAGCTGAAAGAGAGAAGAGATCAAATAAAAGTTAGATGTGTTTGACTATTGCCTGTTAACGCAATAAACAATCTGAATAAGGGCTTAATTACACTTTTCTTAGTGAATTACTAGAGCTCTGTCTGTACGAAGGTGATGAGAAAGAGAGGAGGTAAAGCAGCCATCCTGAGAGGCTGTGAAAAGGCTGGGGCCCCTCCAGTTATGGAGAGGTTGGGCAGTGGTAGGAGGAATAGGATGTCTGTGGGCTCGGGAGGTTGGTGGTAAGGAGAATGCAGAGCTGCTCGAAGCCCCACAGCACTGGAACCAGGGGAACCTCACGCGAGTTGGTAGGAGATGCGTTTGGCATGGGTGAGAGGACTTCTCTTAGAGTGGGTAGAGCATTTCTAGACCTTTATCACCACAGAATGTTGTGGAGACAGACAGTATCAGGAGGTTCAAAATAGATTTTTTCATATAGAGGCAGTGGAAATGGGCAGGGGTCTCTCCTCAAACCTTGCAAAGTCTCGGGGGGAGTACAAGGGGACGGAGATTGTGACCAAGCCATGCTTAGAGAGCATCTCCTGATCCCACGGTTGGAAAAGTACAGGGCCAGCAGGACTCCTGTTCTGGCCTGGCAGGGTATATCCCATCTTCTCCAGAACACTAGTGAAATCCATAATTTGGATGTGCCAGATCTGCCCGGCACCCAAGTTAGTGCTCAAATTGCTGTCTTGCATTTCTTAGTTTTAATTCTTGTTTCCTTTTCTGTGAAGAACATGAACCCACTGGAGAGGCCATGTGGATACTCGAGTTAACTAAACTAAATTAAACTAAAGTTTAATTGACTGAGCCGGGGTGACCCTCAGGATCTGTGCATGCCAGAAAGATGCTTGGATCGCTTGGGATGAACAAATATTTAGTGCAGCAGATGGTATATATGTATCCAAGGGCTTTGATTTGCTGTTCTTCTGTGGTAGGGTGCTCAGGAGGTTCATTTCTTACCCTAAAGTCACCAGGAAATGAAACCGGATTTTGGGGGTGATTTCCCTTTCCTAGGCATTTCATAAATGCATAAGTTGGTGCTGTTTAAGCTTGTCTTGTTGTCTCCTCTTCCTCATTCCACATCTAGGGTCAGCTTTTCCTCTGGTGACTCCTCCCGAGTGGTCCGAGGACCACAGTAGCGTGTGTTGAGCACGCATGCAATGGTGGCATGCTTCAGCTTGGTTTTCTTCAGCCTTCCTTTACAGGAAGGTGCTGTCCTTGTTTACAGGAGATGGAGCTGTTGATGAGCTGCTAGAGTGCAAATATGAGTGCACTATTCACCTTGTAAATTCCTTGTATGTTTTATCACGCTCTCCGAGAACTATTGCGTCATTTCTTGTGGTGAACTGTGAGATGGAGAAGGCTCTCAACCCAACAGCTGATATCCAATAAAATTGGAAGCTGTCAAGGTAAAAAGAAGTAATTGTAAAAAAGGCTACCCTTAAAAATGAAGTTGGCTTTAAAAATAAGAAAATTATGCTGTGTTCAGCTCTTGAACAGTAAGAACAGAGTTAAAGCATCTAGTCATTTCTATGGTCGCGTTACATTTCTTCAATTTTTTTCTTATAGTTTTAATAAAAGAATTTTCACAACTGCTTAATCATTTCATCCTACCTAATTATTCTACATATAAAAATAAAAACTGCCCCTCCCCCAAAACCAAACACAATAACCCCAAACAAAAACCCCAAATGACCCTCATTTATAAGAGAAAAAAATTGTAAATTTGGGTCCTGGAGTGTTTTGACACAGTCACGCCACAACTTCTTTTCCTGTTTTGAGACCTGGATCCAACCTGTTTGGCTGTATGTAGGTATTTGAGGTCCTTGTTCAACACCAGGCACCACATACCAAGGATGGACTGTCATAAAAGTAATAGTAAGCACCTGAGAAGCAGGTGAGGAAGAGGAAGTATTTCATACACAGGACGAAAAGCGTAGCGCTGTAGAGAGCTTATTTTCCTGTTGCAAGGATGAAAGTGCTACAGCACTGAAATAGCAATTGCTTGGGAATGTCTAGGGTAATTTTATGTTAACAATAAATGCCGGTGCATAACTCGTATTTGATTATTTGAGTTTTATTATTGAATCCAAACCCTATTTCCTGTTAATTCCTTGGAGCTCCCTTGTCACTCACGGCATCGGGGTAGGGTGGAAGAAGTGTTTACGAATTCATAACTTAACAGGGATATAAACAGCAATTTATATGGTGGAGCTGCTCGATCCAGCCACGCTCAGGAGAATTATGAATACAGCTAATAAAGCGTGCAGGGGAACCTGGATCTCAGTGGTCTGATTCCTCCGTCTTCTCATCCATGGCCAAAGCACCAAGTCAAAATAGGCCTAAAATAGGATCTTACTTCTTTTTTTTTTTTTTTTGTCAACTCCTACCTGATACTGGAGACTCCTGAAATTATCTAGGACTTTCAGTGTATTTTTGGCTTTGAAGATACAACTCTTATTTTAGACCTGAGGGCGCTTCCATGCCCCAAAGCACGTGATCTCACCTCTGATATATTTGTTGATCAAAAAGTCACGGCTTCTCAGAAGAGGAGTGGTGAGGCTTATAGGGAATAACAAAACATCAAAGACGTAGCTACTGGATAGCAAGATGAATCAGTCGTAGCTGGAATTGATTTATAACAGTACAGAGCCCTTCTCAAAGATACCTCAAATTCAGATGGAGATCAGTCATTTTTTGCATGTGGACCCAGTATGCTCATGTGTCATAAAAGGTAATTTTTCTGTCCACTTTCCAGTAAAAAAAAAAACAACCCAAAAGGTGTTCAGAAACAATGGCTCTGGTTGTTACACATCACCATTGCAATTTATAAAAGTCTCTTCTCTTTGTATAGAGAATTTCTCCAGCAACCCATCCTTTGCAGTAGTCTCAGACCTTCATGGATGGTGTGAAAGCTCAGCTGTGGTGTCCAGACTGAACGCCCTCTGCAGCTAACAGCTCTAGTCTGAGCTGCTGTCGTCTTCTAAACAGAAAAGTGCTTCAAAGGGAGAGTTTGTCTCCAAAATATGGGGCTGTAGGTAGTGGCTGCTTGGGTATGTCAATGCTCCTGGAAAGCGTGGTCTGCCTTCTGTAGCCTGCTCACACCGTGTCCCATTGCTGCCTTCAGCCTATTTGGTCCTGTTGACCCAAGGGCTGGAAATCCTGTCCTATACTGATTTTCAGAACTCTGAGCGATGGAAATCCATTTCCAGGCTCGTTGGGCACTCTCGTTACTTATACCTGAAAGCTGGTGCTGAACTCTGGGGATTCCCAAAAGATTCCAGGTACCAAGGGTCAATTACAGAATCATCAAATAGTTTGGATGGGAAGAGACCTTTCAAGATCCAAACCCCCCCTGCAATGGGCAGGGACACCTCCCACTAGATCAGGTTGCTCAGAGCCCCATCCAACCTGACCTGGAATGTTTCCAGGGTTGGGGCATCTCCCACCTCTCTGGGCAACCTGGGCCACTGTCTCACCACCCTCAGCATAAAACATTTCTTCCTTAGATCTAGTCTGAATCTCCCCGCTTTCAGTTTAAAACCATTAACCCTTGTCCTATCGCTGCAGGCCCTGCTAAAAAGTCTCTCCCCATCTTTCTTCTAAGTATTTTAAGAACTGAAAGGCAGCAATAAGGTCTCCCCACAGCCTCCTCTTCTCCAGGCTGAACAACCCCAACTCTCTCAACTCTTCAGTGCACGACTTTGTGTCATCAGGTCCAGTATCTTAATTTGAGGTGATCTGCTTCTAAAAGGGAAAATAATAGCACTGAAGAACCCTTTTGAGATTGACTATTCTCCTGAAGTGCGTTCAGCTCCAAGCAGGGATGTGAAGCTAACACTGACAATAAAGTAATTGGCTCAGAGGCAGGTGATGTTTTGAGTTGCTAATGAAATACATTGTGGAGCTGCAGGTGGTAGAGCTGGAATATTATTGTCTGCCTCAGGAATGATCTGAATTATTATTCATAGCATTCAAAGAGCTGCAGCGGAAGGCGGTTGCTGTTAACTATGTCGGCGATGGATGTGTCTGGGCGCGGAGTTCAGTGTAGCACATCTAAGACATTGTGGAATGGTAGATGGCTCCTGCTCTGAAGAACTTATGGCTTGATCCGTTCAAGGGTCAAGCAAGTGGAGGTAAACTAAGCAAAACGTTTAGCGCAGTTGTAGTTGTTGTGTTCTCTGGGGTGCTTGCCTTGATGAATCTACCCAAAGGAAGAAGAAATGATGGGAGAAAGGGATTATTGTGGGCAAAGGAAGCCTAATCAAAGCAGCAAGCAGTTCTTTAAAGCCAAAAGCAAGACTGTTGAGGCAATTCTTATGGCTGGTCCAACTGGATGGAGTTTCTGGGTGGCTGTTCTCATTTCAGAAAGCTCTGTGGTAGCGTGTAGGATGGCAGCGAGGACACGCACCGCTGTGCGTGGCAGGTGCGTGGCTGGAGATGGTGTGTCCTAGGAACAGAGGTGGTCCCCGTGGTGTTAAAGATGCAGGAGGACAAAGCCATGGTTAGAGTTGAGAACACACTGGCGCAAGCTTGAAGTCCATAGTCCTGCCTGGTGGGAAGGTGTTGAAGACTTCTCGCTCCAGTTCTATGGTCACAGCAAAATCAAGTTTTGGAAGCAAGCTCCCAACTATTTCACATAGAAACTCAAACCGATCTCTGCTTCGCCTTTTTAATGGTCAACCTACAAACCTATGCCTAGTCAACCGAGTCAAAGATGCTTATACTCTGCCTTGTTGGATTTCTGTCTCCTAAATGAGCCTACTACGAGGGCTCTGACTTTCAGCTCCTGCTAATTCATATTCTGCCTTTGGTTTTAATTTGAAAGGCCTGATCAGCTGTTTCCAACCTGAGCCCGTGTCTGAAGGGTGATGGGAGGGTAGATGTCGTTGCTTTACGGGTGTCGAAATGAAGATGAAGTAGCAAGTGCCTGGACTTCACCCAAGCCCATGGTAAAGCCCCGGAGGGACGCCCAGTGCGAGACCTGGACTTGACTGCAAAACTCGTTCTGTTTCCAAATAATCAGGTGTTAGCCTCAAAGCTGTAGTTCAACGATAAAAACATAGTATGAGATAAGAGTTTCTAGACAGAGGTTTGTGAAACCGCTGAAACTGTGTTTTCCAAATCTTCATTTACCGAAATAAGTGTATTAGTGGAGATTTTCTCTGTGCATACTTTGAAACGTCAGTTCTCCTATAGATCGCTGGCGTGGATGTCTTGTATAAATAGACTTCGACTAGTTGTTACTGGAGCTTCCAGTTCCCACGCTGATTCTTATCAAAGAAGATTAGTTCCCAGCCAAAGTTGTTTTTTTTCTTTCTTTCAAGGGATTTATCACATCAAAACAAGTCTGAGGCTTACTGCAGTGCTGAAACTGCCACGCTTATGTACTTGGACTCATAATGACCTGCTGAGGCACTAGAAAATGGGATGGGGTTGCTTTAGCCCTCCCTGCCTCTTCATTAAGACTGGAACCAGGACCTGGTTCCTGTCTGGCAGCTTCGGGTTTGATAATCACCTGCCTGCAAGAGAGGTGAGACCATGCAATGACACTTCCATTTTGTATTCCTGGCTTCAGATCGCGTCGAGCAGCTGATAGCTTGATGCATCAGCTTTATTTTTTTTACTGAGCACTTTTCTGCGTCTCAGCATTGCTGGCACGATGTGATACGACCGGCTTCTCCACTGATTGCCATAGTAGGGAAAGCTCCTTGAGAGGAACCTGCCAGGCTCTGCAGGAAACTAAAACTGGAGTCGAGTTCATTTAAGGATTAGGTGTTTGCAAGATGCTTGTAATTTCCTGGCCAGACCAGAGCCAGAGAAAGAAACCAGGATAGCGCGAACCCTCTGTAGAGATTTGAATCCCCAATAGCATCGCGAGCTGTTGAAATAGCAGGGGAGCTGCCGCTTGCAACTGGAGGCGCGTGGTCAGAATTGCCACTAAGGAGATTTTCCTGCTTTTAGTAGGGCAACGCCTTGGTTGTCGGCTGCTTCCTTTGAATGCTGAGGTCAACCCAAAGCACCCAGTTTTGCTGAGAACAGTCCTGTCTTTAGGAAATCTCCTGCTTGCTTGGCTAGCCTGGGGTCTGAGCTGCTTGCTGGCTTTGTTAATCCAGAGCAGAACCATCTCACCTCAATATTAAACCTAATTTCAGTGTGGCTGAAATGCACACTAGGAAGCCAAAGTGCGTGGGCCGTGTGCCAGGAGCGTGGCTGGCACTATTTCCTCCCCCTTTGTATCATCCAATGAAGCCGGGGCTTCCGTAGGATCTAGAAACTGTAAATCCAAGGCGGGGGGGGAAGCCACCTGTGCATTTGGAACACTGTATGGAGAACATACCTATATATATAATTATAAGATGATAACCCTGTCGCTGGTGGCTGGGCTGGGCTTGCTCTGCTGCAGGAAGGTCACTCTGCCATGCAGAAGCTTGGGGTTCCTCAGACCTAGTGCTTAGTTACTGTTTGGTTCCTCTAAACCTGATTTCTTTCAACTCTTTGTCCTTCGGATTCTTCGCGCTTAGCATACAGTATGTGTTTAATTCCCATTGCTAGACTGGAAATAAAATTACGAAACTGGTAAACTCTGCCACAGAGAACCAAACCCCTGTGGTATTAGTGTGTGATGCATTTTTTGCATAATAAAACTCAAAAGATACACTCACTGATGCCGTTATGGGTGTTAATAAGAGATTGTTTCCCTCGGGGGCTACGCCAACTGTGAATACAGTTTTTCCTGCAGGGAATGATGCTCCGCAACCACCAATGTCTGCACTACGTCATGCAAAGGGCGTGAATAAATTCTCCATTTGGGTGGCCCAGCGCTTTCTGACCTCTCCCACTTCCAGTCCTGCACTGTAAATATTATGTAAAAGGGAAGAAGCTGGTCAGAACAGCTCTCGGTTTTTTAGTGGTTGAGTTCAAACATGCTACACCAAGGACATAAGCTGGTTCAAGAACAAAATCCCTTTAAGGTGTGTTGATTTAGGCTGAATATATCAGGAAAACTCATGGGCTCAGTTGCTAGAGAGTTTTCTCAGGCTTCTGAAAAAAACCTGATCTCAGAAAATGGATTGGATCTTTGAATACACTTGAGAATGTTTATTGCCTTCATTAAAATCATTATATAATAGTTTTGGAAGCAATTCTCACCCTTTCTTTGATCCAGCAAGTCTGAGTGGCCCAGAGAGGTGGGAGATTCCCCATCTGTGGAAACATCCCAGCCCACGTTGGACGGGGCTCTGAGCAACCTGATCTAGTTGAAGATGTCCCTGCTCACTGCAGGGGGGTTGGACGGATGACCTTGAAAGGTCCCTTCCAACCCAAACCATTCTATGAGTGTCATAGACTGGGAAACCTTGTGCCACCAGCAAGTCACCTCTTTCTGGCTGGGATTTGGCAAGGCGGGGGAATATCTACACTGACATGCAGCTTCTCTTATGTCAAAAAGTTTGCCTTCTTTTCCTGGTTTTCTTTTTTCCCTGTTAACCTCTGATTTCTGGTGGACTTTTCCAGTAGTACCCTGTGTTGGTATATGGGAAGAAAATGCACGTTACTCACATGGCTGCTGGCCAGCTGGGTAATGGCTGTGCCTGGAGAGTAGAGAGAAGGTTGGCATATCTCTGACTCAAATCTGCTCAGTGCTTTGGATTTGAAAGCATAGGTTACGCAGCAAATATCTTCTCTGGCAATCAAGCAGAAATGCGAAATACTCTAAGTGATCTAAATGAATGGATAGATGGGAGGAAGGTCATGAGGATTCAGGTGCAGACTCAGCTGTGCTTTAATATTTTAGTCCACAGTTAAGTGAATTGGCATCGTGACCCTGAACATTTAGTGATGGTAAGTATTGACAGAAATAAAACACTAGACTTTTGATTTATTGCTGCTCTTGGTCTTGTGTTGCTTCTGCAAGTAACACCAAGCACTGAGATTCTCACTGTTTGATTCGTTTGTGATATATCCTGGGTAGATGGAGGTGCAGCTGTTATCTGTGGTCATCCAGCCGGTACGGTAGAGAATATGCATCCCCAGCAGCGGGGCCAGCAGGGTGAGGGAGGGGATTCTCCCCCTCTGCTCCACTCTGGGGAGACCCCCCCGGAGCCCTGCGTCCAGCTCTGGGGTCCCCAGCACAGCACAGACACGGACCTGTTGCAGCGGGTCTGGAGGAGGGACACGGAAATGGTGCGAGGGCTGGAACCCCTCTGGTGTGGAGAGAGGCTGGGAGAGTTGGGGTTGTTCAGCCTGGGGAAGAGAAGGCTGCGGGGAGACCTTATTGCTGCCTTTCAGTGCTTAAAATACTTATAAGAAAGATGGGGACAGACTTTTTAGCAGGGCCTGTAGTGATAGGCCAAGGGTTAATGGTTTTAAACTGAAAGATGGGAGATTTAGACTAGATCTAAGGAAGAAATGTTTTATGCTGAGGGTGGTGAGACAGTGGCCCAGGTTACCCCAAGAGGGGTGGTCGATGCCCCATCCCTGGGAACATTCCAGGTCAGGTTGGACGGGGCTCTGAGTCACCTGATCTAGTTGAAGATGTCCCTGCTAATGGCAGGGGGGTGAACTAGATGACCTTGAAAGGTCCCTTCCCACCCAAACCATTCTATGGTTCCTTCACCATCCCTGGTTGGTCTGTTTGTCAATGCCAGTTTTCCCGTAGAAGGACTCTTCTCTTTAACAGTACCAAGGACGAAGCAGGGACTGGCAGAAGCTGAGCTGCAGGGACTTCAGAGGCAGCTCCTCTTTCTAGCCTTGTGCAGACACTGTCCATAGTATCCTGAACTTAATACAAGTTCTGTATGGAGATGGCAGTATTTGACCTTTGGTCTATGCCTGCTTTTGATAGAAATTTGTATCAGAAATTCAGATTTGAGAGGTTGGAGTTCATGAATGCCTGTAAATCCTATGATGTGCAGCAACCTAAACTCAGTGGTTGATTTCAGGTGATATTCTACTTGTTTAATAATATAAATGTCGTTAAGTGCTAAGCCTCTTATAAAGTGATGGGGGGGTGCGTTATTTCTCTTGAAATTTTTCTACCTCTTAAGCAGTAACGAAACACCCAAGTTTAAAACCCCAGATATGTGTTTATTTGCACAGTTGTAAACATGCCTGTTGCGATCCTCAGAAGACTGAGGAACGGTATTTACAGCAAGGCTGGGTATCGAGTGGTCTGACTGAGAATTGCCATTTCCTTCCTGAGCATCTAGGACCCTCAGCAGAGCTAAACTAAGCAGGACATACTCTCTGGTCCGTGAGCTGTAACTAGAACTGTGACTTTCTGGTTTGTATGTGTTTCCTCGATGTGCAGTGGTGGCAGCTGAGCCAGCCAGGCAGCTCCTGAAGCAATTAAAATATTCTCTGCAAAGGAACGAGGTCCACCTGAGCAGGTGAGGAGGTGGCACCTCACTGGAGGTGGTGTTGGTGTCCTGAGGTTATCCAGAGGAGAGCTGGAAGTGGCCTGGTGCTGGCAGTCATGGCCATAGCCGGCTTTGAGAGCCTGCTTTGGACTTTGCCGTGAAGAGACCACAGCTGATGTATGCAGGCCATGATGACTAAATCTCAAAATGCAGTACTTCACTCTGAGGACTCTTTTATTTGATATGAGGTTCATGGGTGCTCTTAACACAGCAAAGATTTCAATTAGCATCCTTGTCTTGAAATAACTTTGCAGCTACAGCACTGTGGCACTTGCAGCCCAGAAAGCCAAGTGTCTCCAGGGCTGCATCCAGGTCGAGGGAGGGGATTCTCCCCCTCTGATCTGCTCTGGTGACACCCCCCCGAGCCCTGCGTCCAGCTCTGGGGTCCCCAGCACAGCACAGACACGGACCTGTTGCAGCGGGTCCGGAGGAGGGACACGGAAATGGTGCGAGGGCTGGAACCCCTCTGGTGGGGAGAGAGGCTGGGAGAGTTGGGGTTGTTCAGCCTGGGGAAGAGAAGGCTGCGGGGAGACCTTATTGCTGCCTTTCAGTACTTAAACAGGGCTGATAAGAAAGATGGGACAGACTTTTTAGCAGGGCCTGCAGTGATAGGCCAAGGGTTAATGGTTTTAAACTGAAAGATGGGAGATTTAGACTAGATCTAAGGAAGAAACGTTTTATGCTGAGGGTGGTGAGACAGTGGCCCAGGTTGCCCAGAGAGGTGGGAGATGCCCCAACCCTGGAAACATTCCAGGTCAGGTTGGACGGGGCTCTGAGTGACCTGATCTAGTGGAAGCTGTCCCTGCTTATGGCAGGGGGTTAGACTGGATGACCTTGAAAGGTCCCTTTCAACCCAAACTATTAGATGTTTCTATGATCCCACCACATCCCTCCCCTCGCCTACACTGTGTCATTAATATGGATGGGGGAAAGAAGTAACCCCATCCTGGTTATCTGTAAAAATGAGATCAGGGCCCCTTACTAATCACATACTGAGAGACAGCTTTGGCATGCAAATAGGTCATATAAATGACGCAGTACCTCTTAATTTGAATGTGGTGGGAGGGGGTGATCAGTGCACTGCTGCCTGGTGAATGGGGATGCATCATGCACGAGGACAAGCAGAGGAGCTTAAACAAGAATATGCTCTTCTCCCTGCAGAATTTGGCTTGTTGCAAACAAATGGATTGTTGCAATCAAACTGGGAAACTGGTTTCCTCCAGTAAACTAATCATGCAATGCAGTCCTTGGCTTGAGAATGGTAAATGGTTAGGGAGAGATCTGTTGTCTCTCACTTGCGTGTGCTCGGAGAGATTAAATAAAAGATCAGGAAATGGCAAAGTGCTGACCCCCATCCTGCACAGTGCAGAATCTTTTTGGTGTCTGCATGGCTTGAGCTTCCGGGGTGAAGGACAGTACTTCAAAATGAATAACACTAAATAGCAATGCAGAACGCAGCCGTTCGGAGCAAATATAGCACTGTTTGTCAAACTGTAAGTCAGCTGTCTGCAGCTAATTACAGAGATGTCAGGGAGTTTTGAATTTGTCAGCTGAATTTAAGATTGTAGAACATTGCTTGGAAAATGTCTCTACTAAAAACCAAAATAAATCCCTCAAAGAACAGCGTATTTATTTGTGGGGTTTCTGGGGTTCTGGCCCATACTTTTCTTCTGGTGGCCGCTGAGGGAAAAGTAAAGGTACGTAAGGCAGCAGCAATCTTAGCAGGGCTAGAAATGGGTCAAGGAGCTGGAAGGCAGCATGTGCCCCACTTGCCAAAACTCCACTGCTGGTCAGTGGCCAAGTCCCTGGTCCACTTCCATCTGCAAAGGGGCAGAGCTGTTCACCATCCTTCAGCTCTCCACTGTAGCAGAGCACTGTGTGGACACTGTGACTCACCCCAGGCCCCGTGAAGGTGGGTGGACTCTACCAGTAGGTAGATTAATCAAGGCAAGCATCCCAGAGAACACAATAACTGCAGTTCACGGAATCATAGAATCATTAAGGTTGCAAAAGACCTCTAGGATCAGCAAGTCCAGCCATCAGCCCAACACCCCCAGGCCTCCTAAACCATGACCTGAAGTGCCACGTCTATAAGTGATTTGAACCCTCCCACGGATGGTGACTCCACCACCTCTCTGGGCAGCTTCTTCCAATGCCTGACCACTCATTTAGCAAAGAAATTGTTCCCAATATCCAATCTAAACCTCCCCTGACGCAGCCTGGGGCCGTTCCATCTCCTCCTGTCACTGGTGACTTGGGAGCAGAGACCACCCCCCCCCTCACTCCAGCCCCTCTCAGGCAGCTGCAGAGAGCGAGAAGGGCTCCCCTCAGCCCCCTCTTCTCCAGGCTAAACCCCCCCAGCTCCCTCAGCCGCCCCCCAGCACACTTGTGCTCCAGACCCTGCCCCAGCCCCGCTGCCCTTCTCTGGACACGCTCCAGCCCCTCAAGGTCCCCCTTGTCCCGAGGGGCCCAAACCTGAGCCCAGCATTCGAGGTGGGGCCTCCCCAGTGCCGAGCACAGGGGCCCAATCCCTGCCCGGCTCCTGCTGGCCACACCAGTGCTGACACAAGCCCGGGGGCTGGTGGCCTCCTTGGCCACCTGGGCACTGCTGGCTCATGCCCAGCCGGCTGTCAGCCAGCACCCCCGGGGCCTTCTCCGCCGGGCACTTCCCAGCCCCTCTGCCCCAGGCCTGGGGCGTTGCCTGGGGTTGGTGTGACCCAAGGGCAGGACCTGGCACTTGGCCTTGTTAAACTCATGCAGTTGACCTTGGCCCATCGATCCAGCCTGTCCAGATCAGTAGCGTTCATCATCTTACTTACTGTATCTCCACTTGCTTGATCTGCCCTCTTCAAGCCATAAGTTCTTCAGAGCAGGAGCTGTCTGCTGCTCTACAACATCTTATATGTGCTACCAGGCCCCGTGAAGGTGCATGGAGAGGCTCTTGGATAGATATTAGTGTAAGGGGAATAAGAGGCACCACGTAAGGTCCAGGTGATGTGTGACTGACACAGTTAGGAGGTGGTAATCTCTGAGAGATGTTGCTTTACCTTGCTTTACAGAGTTTTTCAAGAGGGAAGGGGTACCTGGGTCTCAGCTCTGTAATGGCTAATTCACAGCTTGGTGTCTTTGCCTAAATCCTCCCTGCCCTTGTTGGTTCAAGCCACCCCAGGCTTGGGGTGGTAGGGGTTGAGGTCAGGATGGGAGTTCCTTCCCAGCTGCACTGTGGAGGATGTAGCCTTGAGCGGAATGGGGCAGGATGGGAAAATTGGATGACAGCTGATCTTTCTGGGCGGGCCAGTGAATCTGGACACCGTGGCTTGGCTTTGCTCATCAGCCTTTGGCTTTGTCCTTCAGCCCTGATGCTCCTCGTTTCAGCTCTTCAGCACAGAGAGGGTCTGGACCATTTTTCTGACCTTCAGCTAGAGGATTTTATGACCGTCTCTCATGGTCTTCTGTGCTGTAGGGGATATTGGTATTTTACGGATGAATAAACTGTGGCAAACAAACACAGAACCTCCTCCCATTGCAAAGCTCAGACAGTAAAGCTCTCTCCAAACGAACTTTAATGTGTCTGTTAGTCTTCGGCAATTAGTAGGTACTAGTAGAGGATGAAATCCATTGCGGTAGGTGTTGACAAACCTATAGTGAGACTCCTTGTCCCCAGAGCTTTTGTATTTTCTAGAAGGATGAAGAAGGTTGAACGTGAGTCGGAGCTGGATGCCTGGAATCCTCCCACTTGTTTGGTTTCTTTTTTTTCCCCCTGAAAGTGTCAGCGTACATCAGACACATGTTCAGCGCAGCAAACTTTCCAAGTCACGACGGCATGAACTTGCTGCCGTTCCCTGGAACAAGGTCGGTCTGTAACATCGTTACGTGGGCACTGGCGACGAGCTGGGAGCCTTGGCTCAGCCTTTGTCTGCCCCAGCCCCTGCCGACAGGGTCCAGCCCTGAAGCCGAATGCCATCGCCATGTGGGAACAAACAGTCCTTTTTTCAAAGGGAGAGCAGCCTTTTCAACACGGCCGGCGGAGGGCTCAAGCATCCCAGTGTGTGGGACAAGGGGGAGAGGTAGCGATAACATGCTGCAAGTCTCGCCACTGCATTCGGTGGCAGATGAGATGGAGCAAAACTAAATCTCCATGCAGCGAGCAAGCAGGCTTAGCTCTGCTTCTGGCAGAAGAGCAGCAGACCCTTGTGACATCCTACATCGTTATGGTAGGAACAGGCTTCGCTGCCCGAATTCACTGCTACTCTTTAGCTGTGATTTATGTGGACCCGATGATCATTGTAGGTGCCTTCCAACTGAAAATATCCTGTCCTACCCTGCCCTTTTTTCCCCTGCTTCCCCTCACTGGTTTAGGAAGGACCTAAAAGGAACAGCCTCCAGGTCCATCTTTTCTTCTTCACCTGGGGCAGTGTGCTGTGCTCATGCACTTTCTGTGGTAGCTCCGTAAAGGTACAATCTGTATTTATTGCATTTGAAGGTGTCCAGACACTTCAGCTAGTTTGGGATGTGGAAGCCCGTGATGAGGGGAGAGGCGTGAGGCTCCAGCTGCATTTCCCAGCACAATTAAATTCAGGATCTGAGACCTTCATCTGAAAAGACAGCCACTTTCCTCTACGTTTGTGCCATGGTGGCTAGTAAATCTTCATCTTGCCTTTGCTGCTGGTTGCAGTAGCCCCTTTCACTCGGAGCTCTCTTGGTTTGGCAACTGTCAAAGCACAATGTAAAGTTTGTTTGATTAGGCTTTTGGCAAATCGATAGAGGGATTTTGGATTAAAGGAAAAATACTGATAGTGAGCTTTCAGGCTGTCCCTCTGGTGCTCTGTTAATGACTTTGTGGAATTCCCATCTCTCCAGTGACTTGCATTTGGGTTGTCTTAAATCATTAAAAAGGAAAAAAAAACACAAGAGCTCAGGCTCTCCACAGTCCTGCCAAGTAGGTCAGGGTTTTCCCAATTGTAGTTTGGGAAGCGGAGACATTATTCAGAGCGACTTTCTCCAAGTTGTTCGGAGACTTGAAGACAACTGGAAGCACAATGGTGGTTTCAGGCGTTAATTCAAGACTAGTCTTTGAGTGGTAATAAGTCATTTGGCCTAATCGGAGCCCAGTGAAAATAAATCTTTGCAAAACCTGGCAAAGTAAATGGCACGTTCCTGAATTCTGCTGTGTAGGACCAGGATCTGAGCATGTCCTAAAGAAGTAAAGGGTGGGCAATTGGTGCTGCTTAAAATGAGAGAAACTCACCTCCTTGGTGTTTTATGCTGTCGAAAATGCCACCTGATGCTTCCCGTAGGAGGAAATAAGCCCAAATGCTGTGGTGGTTCTGCTGCCACTGTTGGGTTGGGCTTTTTTGCCTGATCACAGTGGAAAAACCAGCAAGGCAGGACTATCACCATGGTATCACCGTGATATCAAACTTTAGGCTCAGAAGAGCTGATAAGCTGGTCTTTACAGAGTTAGCCTAATGGGGATGGAGTCGGGGTGAGGCAGGGTGGAGGGATGTCCTTGAGTGGGAAGAGGAGAAAAAAAAAGCCAGTGGCTTTTAAAGAGTAGTTGCCAGGCCACGGTGTCTAACCCAGGCTAGTATCGACACCCTGGCATGCCTCTGCCTTGGAAGAATAAAAGAGCCTTTTTCAGCAGTCCTAAAGCAATCGGTAGAAAATAACTCATTTATGAAATGGGCGCTTCCAGGTGGGAGAATCATTACACTCAAAATCCCTCCTCTATTGTAATTTTACTTTAATATTCAACTACTCGGGATAAATTGTTACTCAGGAAATTTTTTAGGCGGAAGGTGACGTCGAGGAGAAGAGTATGGAGCATTAAAAATGGATTATAGAGTATCATTTCTTGACTACTTGCCTGAGATATTAAATTTGTAGGATTTAAAGCCCAGATCTTGTGTTGATTACACCATGGCTCTGAAGCTGTCTAGTTCTCCAAACTGCTTCTGCTTGGGCAAAATGGGGTTTTGCCTTTTCTGGAGTTAAGCTTCTGGCTTGGCAGAAGAACCTCCACCCACGTCAGGTCCCTTTTTCTCTTCCTTTTATAATTGGGGACTATTCTTCATCCCCTTTACAAGCCATCTGCTGCAGCTGCAAGTTCAAAACTAATATACGGTGAGGTCAGGCTTCCCTTTTTTTTAATTTCCTTTTTTTTTTTTTTAAATTAGGAGGATCTGAGGCAGGTCCTGTTGTCTTAAAGCATCAGGATTAGGGCTCTGTAAGCCTATGGGAAATAACTCGTGTGGCTCCTGGGAGGTCTCCTCCTGTTTATAATTACTCTGTTCAGGTTCTTGTAGCAGGCGTATTGTGAATGGGCTCTGAAGTGGGGAGATTGCAAACTTTCTGCAAAAAAAAAAAAAAAAAAGGCCAAACAACAACAACAAAAAAACAACCCCTTGTTTCCCATCTAAGCGTCACGTATTTAGGAGCCCAACTAATTAAGCTCTTCTGAAAGAGCCGTCTGGCTCCAGCAAACAGCTCCTCTGTGGTTCTTTCTGTTGCAAAACCCCGGCGGAGGCTGGATCGGGAGGGCAGTGCCATCACCCACACGGCTTCGGAGGGGAGGGCTCTCTGCCAGGCCCTCTGGAGATAGCCAGCCCACTCGCTCTCCTCGGGGAGGCATGCAACGACTCGCTTTCGCAGCCTGTCTGCAAAGCACCCCAAATTAGACCCTTCAGGTGGATGCGTCGTCAACCGAAAGGAAGAAGAAGGCCGCCCTGAAGACTCATCTCCCGAGCAGCCCGGAGGGATGCTGTGAGATGGCAGATGAGGGGATGACGGGACGTCTCTGTGGAAGGAGGTGGGCATCAGGCTTAGAGGTACAACAGCCTCACGTTGTTGACGGCACTAATAGCAGGTTTGACGTGAATGCGTCTCGTGAGCGTGGCTTTCTTTTGCTTCGCTGGGCTTGGTCACGCTTCTGGATGCGAAAACTTAGATAATAAAATGTTCTGTTGAAACTCTTCTTCTCTTGGTTTCGTGCTGCCCCAAAGGCTACTTGGTGCCATGCTGCTTGTAGCAAGAGCAGGCTGTAATTCACGGGCTTCCCTCTTTGAAGCTGTCAACATCTGAGCTGTAAAGCCTTGGGGAGAGCGGGGACGATGGAGGGAGGGGACATCCAGAGTCTCTTTTCCTGGGCAGATGGAGATCTGTCAGCAGTTTTGACAGCGGAAGCTGATGGGCTTCTGGACTGAGCTTCACTGCCGTGCTTAAAACTCTTACAGAGCAAAAGTTGCCTGCTGTTGCTGATGATCTGGTTTCCACGGGTTTTTTCAGTATTCTGATTAGCTTCACAGTTTGGGTTTTCGTGCTTAAAGTGAAGTAACAGAATGTCAAATACTCCTTCGTACGCCTTGCTCCCCATTAAACACTTGCGCTCACGTGGCCGCCTCCTATACGCAACGAATTTCGACAGCAAAGGCAAGCCTAAGAAGTGGTTAAGGACTATTGAGAGCGTTCCCTGGCAGGGGGACAGGCTTGCCCTTTATTGCTCTTTTCCATCCTCACTTGCTGCGACGGCATGGAAGCACTCAAAAGGGCTTGGAGAAACACTGCCGGCTCTGTTCCCGTCCCGTGTCCTGCGTAGACAGCGGATGCGGTCAAGGGCCACGGTCTGTGCAAGCGCAGAGCGCACGGGACGGTCCTGGAGGCATTGCACCGCGTAAGCCATCACACGTAATCGTCTGAAAAGGGCTATACAGCTCCGGCCAGCTATTATATTGCAGCCTGTAACATCGAGAGCTGCCCCAGGTCCTCCCTAGCATTGCTAAATCTGCTCTATCCTAATTTATTCTAATAAGGCGAGCTTTCATCTCGTACCCAAGCTCTTTCACTGTGGGGCTGAGTGTGTGTCACTGTCTGGGACATTGCACCCTTCTCTTCGGATAGAAAGGTTTTCGTGGTGAACTGCTCCGCTGCAGGACTAGAGGAATGAGGTTTTTGTGCTCTAATTTCAGAGTCGATGGGTTTTTGTACTCTAATCAAGAGGTTTTGATGCCATAATTAAAAACATGGACTTAATGGGTATTCTGCGGAATGTAAATTCACAGGAAAAAGACAAGTCAAACTTTTGAGACCAAAGCACTTTTGTGCTCACTTAGTCTATTGTAATTAGGGGTGTGGTGCTTAAGGAATATTAATTAGCCCCATGGGTGAGGCTGGGGAGCCAGAAAAATGCTGCCTCCGCCCCTATTCCCCAGTGGGAGTTTAGGGGTGGTGAGAGTAGAAGCTGCCTGCTGAACTAAGCATGGGAGACAGCAAGCAGCAGGGAGCAAAGTTTGCTGGGGGAGGAAGGGTATCCCCCAACCTCCTCCCTTAAAAACAAACAAATAAACAAAAATAAAGCAAACCACTTTCAGGAGTTGGGTGCAACTTGCTTTAGTAGCTGGTTTTGCTAAATGACTTTAAATCGCCTCCATCGTTCCCCTGGGGGTAGCGATGGCTGCTTTAATTGCAATAGCAAATTTAAGATGACTCGTAGCAAATGTTGAAAAGGGGGTTGGTTAATCTGACGGCAGTGGTTGGCATCTACGGATGGGCAAGTGTCCTAACAGAGCATTTGCTTGTCTGCTAGACTGCTGCCTTACTGAGACTCTGTGCCTCGGAAGACGCCTGTTGCCTCCGCGGCACACAGCTAAAGAGCCTCTGTTGCCACATCCCTGAGGACATGCTGAAGGCATCTCGCTATCCTTAGAATATCTAAATTATAGCTAAATTACCCTGTTAGTCCCTGGGAATCCTGCAAGACTTCCTCTGGATGGATAATGAGGCAGGAACTGATCAGTTAACGAGTAGTTTCTTGGGTGCAGGTGATCAAGAGCTGCTCAGGTATTTGGTGAATGAGCCCGACTGGCAGCGGGTTTGGTTTCGGTCGGGTGACTACGACAGTTTGAATGGGAAAATGTTTTTAAAGCTTTAAAAAAGAAGGCTGCAACAATTAAAAACAGTCCTATGTAGAAGGAAAATAGCCGTGTTAATTACGGTGGTAAACGCAGTGATCAGGAAGAAGGGAAAAATGATAGGGCGGAATTATCAATTAGGTACTGACTCAAGAGATTAAAATGGCAGAGGGAAAAATTAGTGCTGAGAAGTTAGCTTTGCGGCTAGCCAGTGTGTAAAAAACTTGTTCTTAACCACGGTATGGGCCTATTATTTGGTGCAAGGGATATACTTGTTGGTGATGCAGAAAGAGCAGAAGAGCTCAGCCTCCTTCTAATGTGATTTAACCTAGTGTTGTTTGGGAAACAGAGACAGAAGGGGAAGTTTAGATGCATTTAAAAAAAAAAAATTGATAATTTATGGCAAATAGAATCATAGAATAGCCCAGGTTGGAAGGGACCTCAGAAGATCATCTGGTCCAACCTTTTGTGGGACCAGGTTACTGTAGGAATAGCTCTTCAGACCATCATTTTTCAGTAAGTCTTGGAAATTGAGGAAAGCAGAAGGTCTAGATAAAAGTTAATATAGTGCCAATGCATTAAAAGGGCAAACAGAAAGATCCAGGTAACTGTCCTGGCAACCTGGTGTTTGGGAAAAAACAATGTATTGGCTGGTAGAAAAAGATTAATAAAGATTTAATGGCACTGTGGGGTGCATTGTCGTGAGTGTGTGGGTTACGAGTTGCGTCGACCTCCAGTTCTGGTGGATACAGGGAAAGTTGATCCACTGCTCTTTTAATTCTGGTAGGGCTGGAGACGAGTGGTGATTAATCAAGAGGAAAAAACTGGACCTGGATTATGTGGTAAACTTCTGCTGCTGGTGGCAGGACTTGGGGACCTGGAGAAGCGATTTCTCTTCCACAGGCTATTTTTTCATTACTTTCTATGCCTCACACTTCGAACCAGGGTTCACTGCTTACCAGCATCCAGACACCTGCAGCTGATGGTTCTCTGATGTCCATGGCTCTCTGCTCTGCTGATCTGATGGACAACCAGATCCAAATATTGAGGCTAGAATATCTGAACTAGAAACTAGGCTCACATTTTTGGATGGAGGTCAGATTGGTTTTCAAGCTTTCCTTTAGCAAATTCTAAAAAGGAAGAAATACTTTCCTAAGAAAAGCCCTCTAAGCGGTAGTATTTCTAATTTGAAGTTAAAACTAGTTCAGAAAGTCTGAAGGCCTAAGCTATCCAAAAGGTCAGACTAAGAGATAAGTTTTAAGTCTTCAGTTGTGGCATGTGAGGTCCCTATTTTTAAAAAATATTCATTTCACTGGCAGCTGCTAGCTGTTTTCCTTTGAGACCTGGTTAACCCAGATTCTCCTCCTGCAGGGTCTGCAGTAATGAGATAGGCTCCAGTCTGATACCGGGCACGTTGCTGCGACATGCGGTGTTGTGGCTTCGTTCTAGGACCAGTGAGGAACGATGGAAGGGAACCAAGGGACATGAGATATACCTGTCACCGTGTCCCCCCTCAGCTTGCTGGCTCCTGTGCTAGATCTAAATTTGTCTGCGACGTCTCCTGCTTGACAGCATCTGGGGTGCACAGCTTGTGCCTGGACCTCTGCTGTGCTTGGTGCTGTACAGACATAGTGGCTTTAGTCTATTTAGATGAGGCAGAGTAGGCCCTGTGAGGGCTGACGTGCCTTAAGTGATGTGGTGGAGCTGAGGGAACCCCAGCAACGGGGTGGTCTCTTTCTATCTGGGTATATTGACTGCTGAAGTGTCTGGGGGCAGATCTGGCTTTGCGTCGGTGGAGCAAAGTGCCCTGAGGACCTCTAGGGCTACAGAAAACAGCATCAAACACAATTAACTGCATCAGAAAAGCTACGTGGGAATGGGAAGAGGGGTTGTACTGCCTTAAGACATGTTGAGATCCCATAATGGGTCTATTCTGAAGCAGTTAGTGCCATGTTCATGGACGTTGTCCCACTAATGGGGAGAAGTGAAGAACAGGAACTGGTTCCTCCAGGTTGCAGCATTGTCCCTGTAGGTGCTTCTTCCCCACCTCTGGTTCCAGCCTTGGGATCACAGGAATAAATGATCACGTCTAGCCAACCTTCGCTTCCATTTGTGCTCCGCTGTCATCTTCTCCAGAAGTTACTGGTTTACATCTGTCCTCTTACACATGCTGTGCCCAGCCAGAACATGCAGCTTGTGGGATGAATAACCTCAAAAACCCCAAAGGGCAACTTGAAAGGCTCACTACTGCTGAGAGACTTGTTTGTTCTCAAGTACCTGATGGCTGCTACCGTAGCTGCATCTCCATAAAAATGCTGCTCTGCAGTTAGTTGTACCTAGCGAGATGCATTTCTTCTTCCAAACAAGACTCCTTGGCTTGGCTGCTTTGAATCTGGGTAGCTGAAGGACCATCGTGGGAAGGATTTGGGCTTTCTGTTGCCTTTCCTGGCAGGAAACCACAATTAAAATACTTGTGGAGTTCAGCTTTCTCTGGCTGCTAAGCATGTTGCTTTATGTCCGTGTTGCAGCCACATAAGAAACAGCAGTGAATAAAACAGGGTCATGAGCACACCCAGTCTTTCTCTGGTTTCCAAGTATTTCAGACACATGCTGCCACCTGACATAACTAGAAATAATTCAGCAGCTTTTATTACCATAAACTATGTGCGCACCCTGAAGATGAACGGGTGTCTTAAGTGTAGGTCCATGGACATTTTGCACAGATTAGGGAGGATGTATTCCATCCCTGGGCTTGACGCAGAGGTGAACGGGCTTTCTGTGGCCATGTAGCCGACAGACACCTGGTCATGAGCCTGGTCGGGTTTTCACTACACTTCCTGCCTTTTTCTGGAATGGCTAAACCACAAAAAGTAGAGGGAAACGGAGACAAAAAGGAAGTGTTTTGCATGTGGTTGCATAATAAAGCTGCAGGAGATTAGGGATTAAACAACACTGAGAGACCTGGAAGTTTACCAGGGTATGAGAGCTCCCATGATCCAAAGGCTCCAGAATTGTTCTGGAAACACTGGTTACCTTAACACTTGCTAGTGTGCCGTAGCATTCAACGCTGCCAGTTCAGAGGCCCCTTCCCAGACAGACCATGCTTTCTGCCCGGACCGGGTTGCCCAGGGAAGTTGTAGATGCCCCATCCCTGGAAATATTCAAGGTCAGGTTGGACGGGGCTCTGAGCAACCTGATCTAGTGGAAGATGTCCCTGCCCATGGCAGGGGGTTTGAACTATCTTTGAAGGTCCCTTCCTACCCAAACCTTTCTATGATTCTACAGTTCCTTCCTCTTAACCCTTCCTTCTTGAACATCATCTCCTCCTGCAGCTGCTGCCGTGCTCTCCTATTATCCCGAGTGGTGGCTTGTTTCCCCTTACAAAGACTGTGTGTTGTGGACTCAGATTTGTTCAGGTTGGACAGTCTGAATGTCTGCTCAAAGCAGGCTCAGTGTTGAATTCATCTGGGCTGCACAGGGCCTTTGCACAGTTGGGTCTTGAAAACCTCCAAGCAGAGATGCTTCAGCCTCGCAGGGCCCCCATTGCAATGCTTGGCTGTTATCATGAAAAATATTTCCTTGAGAAATATGAAAGTATTTTTCCATTCTCATTCTGCCAGGGAGAAATGGCTCGTCATGTAAGTGGGAAAGACTTGGTTTGTAACAGTTTGCATTCCTATGCAACAGATTATTTTTTTTTTAGCATTTGTATAAACCATTTCATTCTCCATCTTCTGTGGTTTTGTTCTGTGGCAATCAGGGCAGTTGGCTATAGTTATTTTAGTAATACAATTAAAGTAAAACGCCTTCAGCTACCATTACCACTTTCCTTGCATGCCTTCATGTCGTGTTCTTCCTCCCCATGTTGGAATTCTCTAAGAAAAATGTATGAAGTCTGTTTTGCACTTGTGTCAGTTCTGCCTCCTGATAGACAGCGGATGCTTACTCTCTTCTGCGCTCAGGTAATTCCAGTCGTGCTTTTGAGTGCTGGGAGATTTGGGAGCTCTTTCTATACAGCTCATGACTTTCATTGATACGATGCTAGTCCTGATAATTTCTGTATGAAGAAGCAGCACTACATGTGCATAACAACCCTGCCAGCTGATTCCATCTTTTTTTCAGGGTGGATGAAGGGATGGAGTTATTTGGCCACAAAAATGGTGCGAGAGCCAGAATACCTTTGCTATGGAGAAAGGCTGAGAGAGTTGGGGTTGTTCAGCCTGGAGAAGAGAAGGCTGCGGGGAGACCTCATTGCAGCCTTTCAGTGCTTAAAGGGGGACTGATAAGAAAGGTGGGGACAGGCTTTTTACCAAGGCCCATAGCGATAAGACATGGAGTAATGGTTTTAAACTAAAAGAGGGGAGAATCAGGCTAGATCTAAGGAAGAAATGTTTTACACTGAGGTTGGTGAAACACTGGCCCAGGTTTCCCAGAGAGGTGGTCAATGCCCCATCCCTGGACACATTCCAGGTCAGGTTGGACGGGGCTCTGAGCAACCTGGCCTAGTTGAAGATCTCCCTGTCCATGGCAGGGGGATTTGACTGGATGACCTTGAAAGGTCCCTTCCAACCCAAAACATTCGATGATTCTATGAACATGACCACCTGGCTGCAGATTTGTGCCTGCTGTTGTAGGCCTAGGACAAATGCATAGTAAAACGATGGTACTCGCTGAAAACTTTGGCAAAGTAACCACGGGGTATGGGGAAAGAGGAGCAGGGAAGTGTGCCTTCCTGGCAAGACCTTTGTCAGAGCTAAGCTGCCGTCCCACGGGGTGTCTGAAAAAGATGCTGCAGGGAAGGGTATGACAGGGGTACAGGACTTATTTCCAAATGAGGAGTCTGAGGGAAAACTCTAACTTTGAGGGTTAAAGTTTTGCATTGATTTGCTAGAAAGATCCTTCTGAAATGTAGCTGTATGCCCATTTACATACTCAGCCATGTGAGTCCGAAAGAGTTAAATATGAACCAGAAGACTGTGGCTTTGACGTGATGGCGAAGAGCATGCATAAATTGTGGGGGAAGCCTTGCAAGTCAGTACAAGATGCTGGGAACAGGCAGTAGGACACCGTGTTTCAGCTCTTTGGACTGCCTGCCTGCTGGGCATGGGCTGAGTTCAAGCCAGGAGCTGTGCCTGCCTGCGAATAGCTCCGGAGGCTGAAAACATCCGGGGCTTCGGCAGCTCTGGCTCTTCTCACAGTGACCAAGAGCGGGTGTTCAGCCAGATCTTGTCAGGCTGATCATCTGGGTTACTTCCTCACTTAATGTCCTCAGTTCTCTGCCTTACGGCCAATAAAATAGTCTGGCACAGATGCGAAATCTGTTTGAGAGCTTAATGCCCTCTTTGGTCCAGCTTCCAGGTGATGAAACCAGGACCTCCTGCATGGCAGAGTCCTTGCTGCTAGGAGCTAGGCTTAGCCTGATAAGATACAGAAGTTTCATGAAGCTGCAAAGATTTAGGCTAGGTTTTCTGGCTTGTTTTTTGTCACTCCCCACCTGCGCAACCGCAAAGGAAAAGTGGATTGATGTTCTTTATCTCTCCACAGACCTCCTCATGCATCTCTTCGGATGCAGTCTAGGTTAAAACCACGAAGTGACCCCCAACGAGGTGCAGAGTAGGGTTTTGGGGAATGACCTAGGAAAAAGCAGAATACCGGCGATGGGGTGTTGAGAGATGCTCTGGCAGCTGCCCAAGTCGTCTGTCTGGGGGAGCTGGCTAACCTCCACGCCATGTGCTTCAAGATCCTCTGCTGGCGAACGAAAACCCAGTGCTGGAGTGTTTTCCAGACCACTCTGTTCCCGCTGGAAACCGAGCACAGACGCTCCATCTATTACTGTGGACTGGCCAGTATGTGCTGTATAAACAAAAGCAGGAACTGTTGTTGTGTGGCACTTCATCAACACTTGTTTAGCTCCTAGTCCCGAGCAAATGAAACTTGGCATGGGCTTACTCTTCTCGTTTTGTCTTTCCAAAGAACAAAACCAGTTTTAAGTGACCAGGGAATGTTTGGAACAGTTTTCAGATTAGAAGAGCGCCTCGCCGATCTACAGATGCTGCAGAAGAAGCATTCCTCCGCGTTCCCACCCCGAACAGCTATGCTCTGTATTCAGATACCCAGAGAAGTAGCTTAAATACAAAGAATCTGAGCGTAATTCAGCTCTAACAGTACTATCGGAGCAATTTATCTGCCTAATTGTAGTAAAATGTGTTATTAAATGGATTAAGGTAATTAAACGTTGTTATCCTTAATAGCTTACGTGATAACATGCCCTGCCACGGGTCCCTTCTTATCTGCGACCTAACTGTAACAAATCAGGGCCCACCAAAGATGATGATAATCATCATAGAGGCAGCGTGACATAGTTTTTTAGCCCTTTAGTGCTACAGTAGGATCAAAACCCCAGGTTTTCTATTTTAGAAGCATTTGCCTTTAATGCCGTAGCATGGAGTCAAGACTTCGTGGTGGTTTTTTTTTCACATTTAGGGTCGACGCAATTCACCAAGTGCTGCTGATTCCCTCTTGGAAGAAAACAGAGATATCGTCCATCTTACAAATAGAAAACCAAGAGCAGTTCTTGTGCAGCCAGGACAGGCCCAGCAGGAGCGTGAGTTACCACAGGAGATGCGATAGCAAGGGAGGACACGCTGCCACTCCGTGCACGGGCAGCCGCAGCGCTAATTTTGGGGGCTGCAATGATGTAGGCATTGGTTTTGCTCGGTAGCATATGGGGAGTGCTTTTCTCTGAGGGTGCCCAGCAGCAGGCAGAGCTGGCAGTGTACTAAAAGCCTTGAATAGCTCAAGCTGAATGAAAAAACTGGGAGGTTTGAGGCCTCTGTATTTTTTTGCCTTTTGTTTTAGTACCAAATTAGCAAATGGCACTCTTTTATTTCTGTGCACGGCTGTAGCTCTTCTAGAATTTGGGGGAGGAGGAGGAACAAAAGCAAGCCGCTAGCAATATATCATTTTGAAACCAGTATGTGGCTGTTGACAAATAGGCATGTAGTTATGGTAATGCACAGCCCACCTTCAGACCCCGGAGAACAGGATTTAATGGCAGGTTTCTGCACTTTTCCCCAATTGGAAATAACGCAGCGGCTCCTCTGAAGAATTTTGATCCTTAGAGCTGTCAAACACTAAATGTTTTATTCGCCCTGTCGATTCAGGCGATGCTTTTGAATAGGATGAACACAAAATCTCCATAAATGGCATAAACAGCTGGGGTTGAGGGCACAGCTCTTACGAAATATCTACTTCTGCACTCAGCCAAGGAGGCTGCAGCCACCTTCTTGGGTCTGGAGAATTCATGAATGTGTGTGCTTTAAGGTAGTCAGAACTGAAACACATTTATCTCTCCTCCTTCCTTGCTCCAGAAGCTGCAGAGCATCTCTTAGAGGAGGAGGTTTCGTTATTTCCTCTGCCCAGCTGGAGACCTGATGTTTGACAAGAAGAAGATACTCCCAACTCTATGGAGACAGGACAGAGGGGGGTGTGGGAGAGTCCTCTTGCTTGCCACTGTAGGGGCTGTTCCTCTCCTTCCTGGATACAGGCGGGGCAATGAGTGGAGAGCAACCCTCTGGAAAAGGACTTGGGGGTACTGGTGGATGAAAGGCTGGACATGAGCCGGCAATGTGTGCTCACAGCCCAGAAAGCCAACCATCTCCTGGGCTGGATCCAGAGCAGTGGGGCCAGCAGGGCAAGGGAGGGGATTCTCCCCCTCTGCTCCGCTCTGGTGAGACCCCCCCAGAGCCCTGCGTCCAGCTCTGGGGTCCCCAGCACAGCACAGACACGGGCCTGTTGGAGCGTGTCCGGAGGAGGGACACGGAAATGGTGCGAGGGCTGGAACCCCTCTGGTGGGGAGAGAGGCTGGGAGAGTTGGGGTTGCTCAGCCTGGAGACGAGAAGGCTGCGGGGAGACCTTCTTGTGGCTTTTCAGTGCTTAAAGGGGGCTGATAAGAAAGATGGGGACAAACTTCTTAGCAGGGCCTGTAGCGATAGGCCAAGGGGTAACATTTTTAAACTGAAAGATGGGAGATTCAGACTAGATCTAAGAAAAAAGTATTTCACACTGAGAGTTGTGAGACACTGTCCCAGGTTGCCCCAAGAGGTGGGCCCCCTCTGGGCCCCCCAGTTCAGGAAGGGCAGGGAGCTGCTGGAGCAAGGCCAGCACAGAGCTGCCAACGTGGTCAGGGGCTGGAGCATCTCCCTTGTGAGGAAAGGCTGAGAGACCTGGGCTTGTTCAGCCTGGAGAAGAGAAGCCTGAGGGGGGATCTCATCCATGCTTATCAATATCTGAAGGGTGGGTGTCAGGAGGATGGGGCCGGGCTCTTTTCAGTGGTGCCCAACGCCAGGCCAAGGGGCAACGGGCACAAGCTGGAACACGGGAAGTTCCACCTGAACATGAGGACAAACCCCTTTGCTGTGCGGGTGCCAGAGCAGGGGCACAGGCTGCCCAGAGAGGCTGTGGGGTCCCTTCCCTGGAGACATTCACCCCCCGCCTGGACGCGGCCCTGTGCCCCTGCTCTGGGGGTGCCTGCTCCAGCAGGGGGTGGGACGGGATGAGCTCCAGGGGTCCCTTCCAGCCCCCACCAGTCTAGGATTATGTGGTAGATGCCCCATCCCTGGAAACATTCAAGGCCAGGTTGGACGGGGCTCTGAGCAACCTGATCTAGTTGAAGATGTCCCTGCCCATGGCAGTGGAGTTGGACTGGATGACCTTGAAAGGTCCCTTCCAACCCAAACCATTTGATGATTCCTGGTGATAACTAAGGTGAGCTCATCCAACCTCATGCAGTCCTGGGCTGCTGTGCCCATGGCAAGCCTTCTCAACCCTTCCCCAGCTGGCCAGCCAGATACCATCTTAGGCACTGGAGAAGTGAGGGGGAGAAAAATGAAGCCAAATTTGTCTGGGCTGGAAACTGCAAAGGACAGCTCTAATCCTCAGAATGGGATTCTTGCCCACAAAGCGCTTAGTGAAATGGGAAAGAAGGCTAAGGCATGAAACCAAGAGCGTGAAGCACGCCGGAGCCGTTTGCATGTTTGGTCAGGCTTCCTGTGCCGCACCACGTGTTGTGAGGTCTGGGTGCTTTCCAAGGCTCCGTGAAGTGATGTCGTTGCTGGTTTTTGCTTCCTTTTCTCTCTGCTGGAGTGGGCCAGGACAACGTAACTACATATGGACATCTTTGGATAGCAGAGGTCTATGCAGTACTGCTGGTTCTTAACGAATATAGCACGGGAAAGGCACCTGCAGCGCTTGGAACGGATCTTTGAGATCTCCTGCCTTCCGCAGGGATCATCAGACCAGGCTCTGGAAAGCTCTGTCATACACAAGCAAAGCTTTACCCCTGCACCAGACAGCCCAGCGTAACTGAACAGATGGTGCTGCAGCCTGATCATTCCAGGAACGTCGTCCCAACCGTTGAATAATTGGTGTGGGGGAGAGCCTCTTCCTCGCCGAGGACCAGATGGGTCTGCTGCATCTTCTTAGAGGGCATTGCGTTAACGTGAGCATTTAATGAGAGCTGGGCTTCTTCAGCCTGGAAAGGAGGCTGAGAGCGGATCCAACTGTCATCTTCACCTACCTAATGGGGTGATAGTGAAGACACAACCTGGCTCTTCTGTGGATGGCGTAGAGGGGAAGGGTGAGAGGCGATGCACAGCTGCAGCGTGGAGGGCTCTCAATTGAGTCATCTGCAAGGTCTTTACCTGAGAGCGGTCACCTAGAAAGGCTGTGAGATGTCCATCCTTGGAGATTTCAGAATTTGACTGAAAAAGGCCCTGAGCAGGATAACTTTAAAGATACCTGTACACAGGGGAGGAAGGGATGGTGGCCCAGGTGATTTCCAAATGTCCACTCAAGTCAAAAATATTATAAAAACAGGGAAACATGACACTGGGCTGTAACTTCTGTGCTGCAAGCTTTCCATCTCCCCTCTAGAATAAGGACTGAAACCTTCAGAAGGTGGCAGGGTGGGGCGTTCTTGCTTTTTGGGGGGGTTATTTTGGGGTGGGTTTTTTTTGGAAGACACACACGATTTTCCCCAGTTGAAGAAAACTTGACTTAAATGTCTTCCTTCTGTTTTTGCGTGGCCTTGCTCCAGTTGGGATGCAGAGGTTTCCTTTTCTCCTGGATATAGGGACCTCCGGGAAGCTACTGTATGCGAAATTTATAGCAGGGAGCAGCCTTCCTCATCCTAGCTGACCATCCAGGCCAAGTTTTGAGGACTATCCTATAGTTGTCATGTTTGCCTGCCGAAGGGTGTGAGCCTCAGGAATCCACTGCTTCTGCCAGAGGAGTCTCTGGAAACAGCAAATGCTCTCACACCTGCCAAGTCACTCTCTCGTGGTGGGTTATTCGGTTTGGGATGGGGTTTTGCTCTTTGGGCAGGTTTCCTTTTACAAAGGTTGGGTTTTTTTTCCAAGGACTGGTGAAACATGAAAGCGTTACATTTCATCACGTTGATTTAATGCAATTTGTGTGTAAAAGTAGCAATTTTAGGTGAAATGTTATTTATCGACATCCCTGATTCATTTCTCAAAGTTAAATATCCAAGTTTTAGGACCAGCAGTCTTTTATTGCTGGCATTTATTTTTTTAAGTTTCAAGCTTATTTAGGCCTGTCTTGCAATCGTTCAGTTTATCTTTAAGGTCAGCTGGGTTTTTTTGTCCCCTAAGAGAGAGAAAGGAGAATGCAATTTTGCTCATAGGCTTTCCTGCATACACTTCATAAAAATTGACTTTGTCATCTCATCCAAGAGCACTTGTGGAAAGTCAGGAAACGGCTGGTCTGCTTTGCTCCGGCACTTTTTTGGGGTGGTTTACGTTACATAAAAGCATAGTGATTACACGTGGGGCTGATAGAAAAGGGGAGAATCTTGGGAAGTGTGGTGCAGAAGGGTACCCTTGCTTTTCAGCTTGTTGTAGAAGGGATAAAATAGTTTCCCAGCGCCATACTCAGTTATTTCCTCATGCAGGGGCCTTGCGATATGGCATGACAAGGTGCACATGCTGGAGGTAGGAATCCAGGACTCTTTAGTACCATTTTTTGTCCAAACAGGTTAATCATGTTCTAAGTTGGACTGCTTTTCTTGAAGGCTCTCATCGTATCAGAAATATCAAATGGGATTCCCAGATTGAGTAGGGACACTTGGTTTCATTGATACCTTTGTCCTCCCTCCCGTGTGCATCCATAGCATCTTGCTCTTAGATTATAAAATGCTCTAGTCCTGGACTAGGCGTATTTGAACAGCCTTTAAAACTCCAAAAGAAGCTGTCATTAGTGCCTGTATGAACTCTTTGGGCTCCACAGCTGATATTTAGAGGGGTGGTTTCTGCAGCACCCCTGGGGAGAACTGGCTCAACGTGCAACATGCGTTCATGGAGGATAGATCCATTGGTGGCTCTCAAAGCACGATGCTCTGGATACAAACTCTGGATGCTCAAATTCCTGATTTACCAGCAGCGCAGAACCATAGAATCATTAAGGTTGGAGAAGACCTCTAGGATCATCAAGTCCAACCATCAACCCAACACTAGCATGTCCCCTAAACATAAAATCATCATAGAATCATTGAATCACAGGATGGTTTGGGTTGGAAGGAACCTTTCAAGGTCATCCAGTCCAAACCCCCTGCAGTGAGCAGGGACATCTTCCACTAGACCAGGTTGCTCAGAGCCCCATCCAACCTGGCCTTGAGTGTTCCCAGGGATGGGGCATCTCCCACCTGTCGGGGCAACCTGGGCCAAGGTTTCACCCCCCTCAGCACAAAAAATGTCTTCCTTAGATCTAGTCTGAATCTGAGGTGGCTTTGTTATTGTCTGGGCTTTTCTGCCTTGCATAGCATGGATGCTCTTGGTTTTGGGGTGCCCTTCTGCTCCTGCATTAATTCTAGCTGGCGTAATGATGGCACGGAAGATAAGCTGATCTCGCAGGGTATCTCCTTCGAGTGGTCACAAAGTGCGTGCAACCCCCAGGAGAATTAACTTAATTCTTGAAATGCAAGGCATTTGCATCCCCTTGGGAGCAGGAATGGTCCTGGAGGAGGGCAGGGGAAGGGGTAATGTAAGGAATGACGGCTGGATGCTCGCAGCTCCGCCAGGAAGGTGCGGGCCCATATTTCTCCTACATGGGGTGAAGGTTTGGGGGAAGAGGGGGGCAACTCCTTTTCTAACTCACTTTTAAATCATCCTGGCAGCCTGAATGACAGATTTCACACCAACTGTGCCGAGCGATTGGATTCTGCGCCCGGGCACGAGGCATGCTATCGGAGTGATTTATAATAGCGGAACATATGGCCAGGTTTCAGTGCGGGTAGCAGGCATTTCCCCCCCTGTTTTTCCTCTGCTTTTTGTCTGTGCTTGTGTTTGGAGGAACGGTCGAGGCTTTTTGCTTTCTACCACTTGTTCTGGTAGCAAAATACAGCGCATGGGAGTGGGGGAGGGCTGGGGGGAGTGACTAGTGAAGGGGCTTGGGCAGATGAGTGGTGAGGAGCAGAAACTCCGACTGTCGCACGGATCCAGTACGTGGTTGTAAGTTTGCTCCTGCATATCTGCAAAGGATGGAGGGGTTTTGCGCGTGGTCAACTCGCGTGCAGCAAGCTTCTCCCTGCCGTTCCGCTGGGGAGGGGCTTTTCTTTCACTAAATAAGATTTACTGTCTAGGGCTACCGTCTTGGTGCTTTGAAGCAACGAGCACTTCATGTTTTACAGCATTATCTCCTAGTCCTATAAATATCACCTCATCGCTGTCGGGAAGAGGGGGAGTGCTGCTTCCTAATGTTTTCTTCCTATCAGAGTAGGACTGAGAGGTTATCTGATATTTAGGTGGGAGCAGGCTCTTGCTGGTAATCTCTCTGTGTTGTTCAGAAAGGTCATCTCGTCTAACAGGCTCTAATTGGTCCCATCATCGCAGGGATTTTTAGGGTCGAACTCTGCATTTACAGGATGCGGCAACTGCAACGGTTAAATTGAGTTGACGTCCTGGGAACAAGGATTGCTTGTTTTCATCCCCAGGCTTTCTGCAGCCCCGCTTGGCGTGAGTCATCTCAAGTCACCGTCCCTCCTCCTCCTCGGTTCCTCCTGTTGTCCTGAGCCCAGCCGCGATGGGAAATCAAATGATGTCAGGGCCATGACAGGTGGCCGCTTTTTGGCCTCAAAATGGGACGAATCACCTGCTCGCGAGCAGCTGCTGCTTCCAGCCCTGCTCTGCGACTGTCCAGGCTCATGCATGAGTTAGGACAAGGTCTTTCTGCTGTGCCCTAAGCACAAACACCCCTAAGACCGTGCTCGGTATTTGCAAGGCAGGCGCTTGACCCCAGCTGAGCTGTGCCAATGTTTAATCTTGCTCTGGCAAGCCCATGGGGAGGATGCATATTTTTCTCTGTATGTCAGATCTGGTGCTCGTAGTTCCCCTAAGTCAGTCTTTCACAGACCTCCCGTTTCTTAAATATTTCAGAGTTCAAAAGCACAGGGTGTGCTTTCAGACTTGCTTTCTACAACTTGCGGTTAGGTCTAGCAAATCCATGAAAACAATCTTTTCCAGACACCCATGCAATGCTAGAGATAAAATTAGTTTATTGTGGATTATTCCTTGTACTCTGGCATTACCGAACAGTCTCCTTTTCCTCCTGGTGATGTTTGTCATGGGAACTCTCGTGAAAGGACAGACTTGGCACCGGGTGCCAACCTGGTGTACCACAGCTGCCAGTTAAAATATTTAAGGGTGTGTATTTACAGGCTTGCAATCCTATGCTGGAAACTGCTTTAATTTTGCCACATTAAATCTGTAAAATGGTATTAACCTCTCGTGCTCTGATACTGCCTGAATTAGCAAAGAAAAGGTGTGAAGTTTTACTGGTTTGGTGGAATTTTTGTCCTTTTCCTGCTGCCTTCAGACCCTGATGACTTTTTGGACCCCACTCTTGCAGTGACATTGATATCGTCGTGTGACACCTTACAGGAGCTCACAGCCATGAATTTCCTGCTCATTTAAGGTCTGTCCCATTGTCACCAGCGTAAGACTGTCACTTTGGCTTGCCATCCCCATCCGCGCTTGGCCTTTTTTCCATTCCAGGTGGTACCTTGTTTAGTTTTGAAGTAGTAACTCAATTCTTTGTCCTTCAGGATTGGATCAAATTAAAATTACAGCTGCATTGAAATGAAGTTTTTCTTAATCAACGAGTTAAAAAAAAAATAGTAATTCAAGGAAAGGGTGCCTTGCACACATGGTGAGGAGGGTCGGGATTCAGCAGCTGCCACCGTCCGTGCTGGAATGCCTGCCTGCTCCTCTCCCTCGCTGCCCTGCCGCTGCCTGCCCAGCTGTCAGGCGAGAGCTCTGCCGCTGCCCCTGACTCGCCTTTTTTATTTTCCCTTAAATATGATCAATCCCCCATCCTTAGGGATGCTGATCCTCCTGCCCCCAGAGCTGCCTCCTGCCTCTGTGCTCAAGGGTGTCAGTCATAGAATCATCAAATGGTTTGGGTTGGAATGGACCTTTCAAGGTCATCCCGTCCAACCCCTGTGCCATGAGCAGGGACATCTTCAACTCGATCAGGTCGCTCAGAGCCCCGTCCAATGTGGGCTGGAATATTTCCAGGGATGGGATTTCGACCGCCTCTCTGGGCAGCCTGGGCCAATGTTTCACACACCCCCCCCAGTGTAAAACATCTCTTCCTTATCAGTCCTCCATCCACACTGTGTGTCTTGTCCCTTTCTGTTTGTCCCAAAGCAGGTTTGGGTTTTTTTCCCCCATTTAAAAAAACAAAAACAACTTTTACTTTTAGGATAGCAGATCTTTCAGGACGAAGTAAATACACCAGGCAGGATCCCTGTGCCCTGGGGTGAAACCGTTACAAACAAGGGGCATCCCAACTTCAGCGCATGCGCTTTGGTAGCGCATAGACAGCGTCGTAGTGGAGTAAACCATGCAAAAATGGGCAAGAAAAAAAAGACCTGGCTGAGCTGAGCTGCAGGAAGGTCCCGCCTCTGCATCGGCTCTGCCTGCAGGAGTGTCTCTGCCAGGGCAGCAGCACAGCTGGGCGTGCAGCCACGGGGGATTTTTTTTGGGGGGGGGGGGGGGGGGGAGGGAGAAAAAAAAAAAACGTGCTTGCCAATATTTTTATAGACTTTGCTGGCTGGGAGCTTGTCTTCGTGGTGTTTGATATACAGCCCTCGATGTGCATGTTTTCACGATCTCAGAATTGGAATGGGGGCTCCTGAGATTTGCAGAAACGCTTTTTGCAGAAATTTTGGGGGGCGGGGGGGGGCAAGTGTCTGCCTTCAGTTCTGATCACTCCTGATTTTTCTTGAATTGCTACAGGTTGTTGCTTGTTCCTAGACTTTTGGCAAATGGCTTAAAGTTCAAAGCATTCCATTTAATATTTCACACTTCCAATATTGCAAAGAGATTATTACTATTAATAACACATTAATCATCTTTCCTCTGAAGATTTGGATTGGAAAAGCAAAATAAGTTGGGGTTTTTTTTTTTTAAGAAGCATTAGACTCAGTGTTGGCAAGTCCCAGCGCTTGGGTAATCTTCAGTCTGATTTTTCAAAACTTCAGCACTGAAAATTTGGGTTTGTGAATACAACACTGCCACTAAAGTTGTGCTAATGTCTAGACCTGATTTGGGGAGACACATATGGCATGTCCTTACAGTGCCAGCACAGACGAAGCCACCATCCAAAATGATCCATCTTCAAGGTGGAAACCATCTGCAACGTTGGTTTGAGGAGCTGCAGCTTTACCCAGCACCTACCTCGGTCACACCTTGGAGGCTGGGCAAGAACCACCCTGGAAAACCAACTCTGCTTGTCCCCAGACTTCCCCGCAAACCCTAGCGCCGGGGCGTAAGAGAAGTCAGCTCAAGACGTCTTGTTAGTTGGTTTGGCTGGAAAGACGCGGTTTGGATCCACTGGTTTGGATCCAGTTTGGCTGGAAACCCAGGCGGCCTTAGAGATTTTAAAAAAAAGGCACAGACGCTTGATAATGAAGTTCTTCTGGGCTGATGGATTTTCTGGGTGTTCAGCAGAGGTCTGTGATGAATGGCACTGCCTTCAGTAAATGAAAAGTCTCTTATAAATCAATGCACGGTTGCTTTTGGGATGCAATCTTAGCATCCCGGAGAGGATGCTGGCTGCATACCTGGGCGCACGGATGGGTATCCTGCGTGTCCCAGGCCCTTCTCTGGGAACTGTGCCTGCTCTTTTTCCTCCCTAGCTCATCCCTCGGCACCCTCGAGCTCTCCCTGCGACCCTTTTTGTACGGGCAACGGCAGCAAATGACTCGGCCAGCTCAGCCTGCTGCCGCTGCCTCTCCCACACCGCGCAGGCTGAGCTCTCCTGTCCTCAGCAAAGAGACAATTTGCATCCTTCTGTCCTCAGCCATTCTCTTTCCTTTGAAACAAAACTTCTTAGAGGCTGATATCCTCAAGACCTTGACCTCTCCAGCTTGGCTGAAACAAGCCAACAAGCTAAAGAACTTATTAGTTGGGTGTATGGAGAGATATAGGATCACATAAGCCTCCGGCTAAAAATGCTGGAGCTACTTTGAGAATCTTGAGGTCAGCCCAGCGAATTTGCTACTTTCATGCAGATACTTGATTCATCTCTGCCTGTTTGTGTTATCTGCTTTCTGGCAGCTTTCTAGGCTTTTTTTTTTTTTTGGAGTTTAAAGGAGATAATGCATAGCTAACGCTCACGCTGTGAAGTTTGGATTGGGAGCATCGGTACTCGCCAGAAGGCGGTCAAACTTGCTCTGATAAGAGGAAAAGAAATCGGATCCATCCTATCCTCTTTCTGAAGCCGTCCTTTGAAGCCGTGGGGTTTTTTGTGTGCGAGCTGGTGTCTTATCCCTGTGTCCTCTAGGCCAGAAGGGATGTAACGATGCCAAAGTCATCGATGCAAAATGGGACACTGGGCAATGGGAGGGGTAGAAAAGTTTTGCACGGCTTCAACTCCACTCTTTGAAGCAAAGATTTTCCCAGGAAGAGGAAAAAATGTCCAGGGCAGAGCAGGTCGATCCTTCCCCCCCAGTGTCTTGCTGCTTCTGGGGATTTCCTAACCTTGGAATATCCTATTTAATAGCTACCAATGGGCTTGTCCTCCTTGAACTCATCTAATTCTCCTTTGAACCTATTTATGGGTTTTGGCTGCATTGCTGAATACATTCCACAGCTTAATTATGTGCTATGAAAAGTAATTTCCTTTACTTGTCTTTTAAACCTACTGCCTGATAACTCCAGAGCAACCAATAAAAGGCATCCTGAAGAATAATAAAAAAAAAAGAATAATCATTTCCTAGTCCTCTTCTTTGCATTACTTTTTAGGTATAATGTGAAACTGGATTTTCAGCAATGTCTCTGCCGATCTAAAATAGTCTTTGGCTGTGTTTTACGCTCCTTTGGGACTTCTACATTCCAGACTGTCCTGCCTACCCTTTCCTAGGTCTAGAATATATATATATAATTTCTAAAATATTTTTTTTTAATGCAATGGCACAAACATGCAAGATGTGAGCGCTTCTTGGTGGACTTGCCCGATGATGTGGTCTCTGTCCTGTTTATTCCTTCCCAGTAAATCCTGTCACCTGGGTTAGGGAGGGTGGCACAGGAAAGCGCTTCTGGATTCCCCTGGGATCCCCGCTGACCCTCAGCACCGTCTTAACACAGACACCCTAAACTCCTGGCCGGATGCCATCTCATTAGGGTTCATTTCATCCGTGACATCATCAAGCTTTTGGTTCTGACCTCTGGGTTTGATGTAGTTTATTCATTCAGTTTTATCCTCAAATAAGAAAGACTTTAATGTGGGGGCACCCCTCATATTTGAATTTAGTCTTCTATGGCCTTATTTCTGGTTGCTTTTTTCTCTCCCTGTTTACCCATTAGCCATTCCCCACACCCGCTCACATGCCATTTCCTAGTAGATT
Source organism: Phalacrocorax aristotelis (assembly GCF_949628215.1). Classification (NCBI taxonomy): domain Eukaryota; kingdom Metazoa; phylum Chordata; class Aves; order Suliformes; family Phalacrocoracidae; genus Phalacrocorax; species Phalacrocorax aristotelis. The sequence continues at coordinate 167,654,417 of NC_134277.1, forward strand.
CCTTTATCGAAGCTTTAATTTTCTTTTACTGTCTCCATTTTATAGTTTCTATGGGAACAGAGAAAAAGATAGAAATGGAAACTACCTACTCTCGTCTTCCTACCGGGACACGTATTTTGTGTATCCAGTGAGGCAGCTGAGAGAGGCTGAAGTTCAGGAGGATGCTTGGCTTCATCCAACAGGTCTTGTATGAGCGAGCGGTGGGGTTAGATCAGGCAGTGGGTTACAACCTAATGTTGTTATACGCTGCTTTATCTACCCTTGGGGGCAAAAAGAGCTGGGAAACCTCGGTGGGAGTGCCTGCGAGCAGAAATACTTGCGAGGCAGCCTCTGCCCTCCCAGGGCCTCTTCCTCGCTGTTAATCCTGAGATCTCCGGTGGTGATTCTCATCCCCAATCTCAGGGATTTCGATTCCTGGTGGGGAATTGCAGCAAGGGTGCGCTTTCTGGTTTGGGAGCCCTGAGATGGTGCTCGGTCCAGCGCTGGAGAACATCAGACGTCCCTCATGGGTCTCCTGAGTCCCTGGCGGAGTCAGCTCATGGTGGGGAGGAGGCGGCACGTTGAAACAATGCTCTCCCTTGATCAGAGGGAGACGCACGTTCCTCTGCCCTGCGTGGGCAAGGCAGCCTCCGCGCGTGAAGCAAATCTTGAACAAATGGCAGCGCTTAGGTTTGTTCCTTCTGCGTTTTACAAGGTTTTTCTCACAGCTCGTCCATGATTAGGGGAGACTAATTTCCTTTGTACTCGCCCTTTGTTGCTGGAGCAGACCTTTGCAAAGAAGCAAAGTCTTAGGCGAGGTCTCTGCAGTTCCCGTAGCGATTGTAATATTTAAAAGCGGCGTTCCAGGTTATCCAGATATCTATTTCTTCAGAAAAGAAAGGAGCTGGCAAAAGCTGTAGTTCCTGGTGTCAAGGTGGCAGAGAGAGCTGGGAGGCTTAACCCTATGCAAAAATACTCCTCCATGGTTTGGCTTCCAGAAGTGCCAAAGAAGAGCCTGGCTAGCTGGGAGCAAGCGGCCCAGGAGCTTTCTCAGAAAGCATTTCAAGTGAACCGCCTGCAGCGATGGCGTATCTAAATACGTGTTGCCCCAGTTTAACCGGGGCCAGGAATTACTTAGTGCCTGTAATTTAGATTGCAAATTACTCCAGAGTCGCAAATCTCATGTTCATATCTCCAGCAAATAAAAGGCACCAGATGACGTTGGGGAATTTCAGAGCAGACGCCGTCGGTTCTGCCGTGCCGTCTTGCCCCTACGTGTGTCCGTACCTCTTCCAGAGCCGCCGTGTGAGCAGGGGGGTCCAAAACGGCACCTCTCAAGCCTGGCTCGCTGGCGGCCGGCAGAAGGGCGAGCGATCCGCAGCGTCCTGCCGCTCGTCTTTCAAGCTGCCGAATTCCCTCCAAACAACTCAAATGCACGACGGTTTTCCGTGCAGCGCTGTCATCGGGCTTTGAACGGCAAAGGGGGCGGCTGGGACGATGCAGCACTGAGCAAAAGCCGTCTGAGATGCCTTTAAGCATCCCCCCACGCAGCAGGAGAAAGGACCCTCGAAGCTCTTTCGACGTATGGTGTGGCAGGCTGGTGTTGAAAAGAAAAAGATCCCGCTTGTTTAAAGGTTTAAACTTTTAAACTAAAAGATGGGAGATTTAGATTAGATCTAAGGAAGAGATATTTCATGCTGTGGGTGGTGAAACCCTGGCCCAGGTTTCCCAGAGAGGTGGGAGATGCCCCATCCCTGGGAACACTCAAGGGCAGGTTGGACAGGGCTCTGAGCAACCCGATCTAGTGGAAGATGTCCCTGCCCATGGCAGGGGGATGGACTAGATGACGTCTAAAGGTCCCTCCGAACCCAAACCGTTTGATAATTCTATGATTCTGTGAAATGTAGCGACTCAGAGCTGTTAACCTGAAAATCGTTTTTCCCAGGCTTCCTTGCTCGGTGCCATCTCACCCTTTCCCAAGCGAGGCACTTGGGCTCCTCAGCTCTGCCTCGATTCCTTCGGTCCCTGGAGCTGCCCTCGCTGGCTGGAGGGCACGAAGGAGAACAAGTCCGGCCTTGCTGGGGATCACTTATTTACACTCATTTTCCCAGTCCTTTTTCTGCTGCAAGTTGAACCGCGCTGCCAGAGACGGAGTATGGGATTTTTTTTCCTTTTTTTTTTTCTTTTCATTTCTGAGCAGAGTAGGTGGTTGTTGTGCAACTCGGGGAAGTTATTTATACATTTCTATACTCTGTCCCTTTCTTGCAGCATGCTCTCCTCCTCCAGCATGGCCAGGGCGGAGAACTGCAGCTCCATTTCTTCCTGGAATGTCTTTTTTGTACACTTTATTACCAGAAACAAAAGCCGGAGGTACCGAGTTAGACTTAAGAGCCTGGAGGCAAAAGTTTCATCTTCTCTTTCACGTCTTTCCAAGACATTGATCATTCTGGCTTTGGACCCAAAAATATCTTCTAGGGCAGTAATTTTTCAGCAGGGGGGGTGCAGACTGACGGAGACGTAGGAGACCTGGGGTTTGTGGAGGTTGGCACACAAAGCGGTCTTATCCACGGCATCCCACTGCTCGAGGAACGCCTCTCCTTCATACAAACAGTCCCAAAAACCTGTAGGCAGGATCAGGACTTGCTGCGTCTCATTAACGAGCTTCTGTCGTAGCGCTAATTGCTTGAAGCTTATTCTGAAGGCGAAGGGGGTGTGCGCGTGGAGGGGGACGCTTCTCGGTGAGGCTCAGCACTTCTTGGTGTAAAAAACAGCCATCTCCCAAAGGCAAGAAACAATTTTGGGGTAGTTGGGTCCCGGTGTCTGGCAGACTGAAGATGACAACTCTGAAGGGCATGATGCCCTGCAGAGCCCCAGCTTGTCGGAGAGCACAGTAATGAAATACTCGGTTAACTTCGGGGCAGTGTAGCTCGTATCCACCTCAAAAACTTAAAACCAATCCAGCTTCCAATCTAATAAATACAAAATGTCTGAGGATTGCGTTGAGTGGAATAGGCTTTGACACACGTAGAAAGGCTTCCTTAGTGTTTTCCCCTAAAGCTCATCATCCGGCACTTTGTTTTTATGCTTTTTTTTCCCCATCGTTCCTTTCTGTCCTACCTACCCATGTAAATTAGAAATGGATTTTCCTAGAAAAGAATATGGTTTGAATCCGGAGGAGCTGTGAGCAGTCCGTAAGCGCTTGAGGACGTGGCTGCATGCACAAAGTTTGAAATTTTGAGATTTACTGATTATGTTCAGAGAACTGGTCTGAAAAAGTCACTTTGATTTTTTTGAGAGCCGTCTCTGAGGTGCCAAAGCTGTAAGTTTAGGAAACAGTTTCTGTATAAATGATGTTTTTAGAACAAAAATCAATCCTTCAGAAGCAGTGTTTTGATTCCATGACTGAGAAAGCACACAGCTTTTGATCTTGTTTGATGCATCAAGCAGGTCAGGTGAGAACAGCCATCTCTAGCTGCGCTTACCTACAGCTCCTGCATCTCTTCAGACTTCATACGTAGGTTGTGCTGCTGCCTTTTGAACTGGTGGGGATCTCTGGATACAGCTGCTGCGTTTTAGTCTACCCATAGAATCATCGAATCACAGGATGGTTTGGGTTGGAAGGGACCTTTCAAGGTCATCCCATCCAACCCCCCTGCCATGAGCAGGGACAGCTTCAACTAGATCAGGTTGCTCAGAGCCCTGTCCAACCTGACCTGGAATGTTGCCAGGGATGGGGCATCGACCACCTCTCGGGGCAACCTGGGCCACTGTCTCACCACCCTCAGCGTAAAACATTTCTTCCTTAGATTTAGTCTGAATCTCCCATCTTTCAGTTTAAAACCATTAACCCTTGGCCTATCGCTGCAGGCCCTGCTAAAAAGTCTGTCCCCATCTTTCTTACCAGCCCCCTTTAAGCACTGAAAAGCCACAAGAAGGTCTCCCCGCAGCCTTCTCTTCTCCAGCTGAGCAACCCCAACTCTCCCAGCCTCTCTCCCCACCAGAGGGGTTCCAGCCCTCGCACCATTTCCGTGTCCCTCCTCCGGACCCCTCCAACAGGTCCGTGTCTGTGCTGTGCTGGGGACCCCAGAGCTGGACGCAGGGCTCTGGGGGGGTGTCACCAGAGCGAAGCAGAGGGGGAGAATCCCCTCCCTCGCCCTGCTGGCCCCACTGCTGGGGATCCAGCCCAGGAGATGGTTGGCTTTCTGGGCTGTGAGCACATGTTGCCGGCTCATGTCCAGCCTTTCATCCATCAATGTGGGGAGACGGAGGAATGTCAGGCAAAATCAGAGCTCAGGATCCCACCTGATACTCCAGCAGCTCCTGGCCTTGATCCGTAACTACATAAATACCCCGAACCTTGCAGCTTGTAAGGATCTGGAAAGAAATCCAGCACGTGACTGCCAGCAGCGCTGCGTCCCCTGCTAGGCAATAGCTATTTCAGGACAGTGAGAGAAAACAAAGACAGACCTCTGCTCCGTCCTGACATGTATCTGCAGTAATTTCAGTGAGGAGGAAAGTGCTGACAAGGCAGAGATTGAACTCTAAAGCCACCTTAGGAAATAATAAACTTTTCTATCAAAGCGAATCAGTAGTCTGTTGGCCTGAGTCTTTTCCCATCCCTTTCAAATGAAATAAAACAAAAAGGCAAAATCCTGCTCCGGCAGGCAAGAGCCGTCGGCTGCGTGTGTTAACGCCGTGCTGCTTTGATGGGGAAGGGATCTGACTTTGTTTGCAATGTCAAGGGAAGGTTAGCGGGCTGAGGTGGCGAAGATCAGACGTGATGTAACTATCGCAGCGCCAGTCGACGGCAGGAATATCATGGCGTGGGGGGCATGATGAGGCTGTCGGGAGAAGTTAATAAGCGTTGGCTTTGCGGGTAGCGGAGGGGTCCGTTCCTACAGCGGGAGAGTGGGAACTTGAACCTTATGGCTTGGAAAAAGGGAAACAAAACTTTCATTTCATAGGGATCGGCAGGGAAAGGGAGCGGAGATGCTGGCTCCGAGGCTTTTCCGCTGGCTGATGGGCTTGTGATTTCCAGGAGTGATTAAAAAATAAGACTTTTTTTTACACTGAGGCGGGAGAGAAACTGGCCCAGGTTGCCCCGAGAGGTGGTGGATGCCCCATCCCTGGAGACATTCCAGGTCAGGTCGGACGGGGCTCTGAGCAACCTGGTCGAGTTGAAGCTGTCCCTGCTCACTGCAGTAGCCTTGGACTGGATGACCTTGCAAGGTCCCTTCCAACCCAAATTTGATGATTCTGTGCCCATTGAACTATAGCAACTGCTCTTCTACCCCCGCGCAGAAGTCGTGGCGATGTGGTTCAGCCGAGTTCCCTGCGAGGGAGGAGAACGGAAATTGTTTTGTGATCATCCCAAAATATATTTGCCCAGAGACCATTACTGTGGTGTGGTGGATGCAGGACAACTGGAGTCAAGCTACAACATGGTTGGCTTGGAATTTTGGGGGGGAGCTTGCCAATTTTGGGCTTCATCTATCAGCGTGACTCCCTAGGCAAGAGGAGGGAGGGCGAGGACCGGCGTGCGTGGGCAGCACAGTGATTTCGTGGTTTAGCTTTCCAGGGAAGCAAACAGTGGCAAAGCAGAAGCTGTTTGCCTCGTCTCTTGATGCCTTGCTGGGGATCTGCATGTCGGCCAACCCTCGTGGCACACTGTGTTCCCATTTAACAGCTCCCCGGCTCGCCACCTGCACCCCAAGCAGGTAACTCCTGCTTGGTGGGAAAAGCTGGGTATTTTTTGTTTTGGTAACTCCATCCCACTCAGAGCTTTTCTGCCAGCTCCAGCTGCCGTAGTAAGAAGCTCTGCTCCTCTGGTAGCCTGCCCTGATTTTTTTTTCAATCTGCCTGCATCTGTCAGGCCAGTTAGCGAAGAAGTATTATACCTTTCAGGTTAATGATGTATTTTTGTAAAAATGTTCATTGGCAGTGAAATTACTAGTGCAGAAACAAGCCCCAGCGCCCAAACACTTTGATATTCTGCTAACTATTATCTACCTACAGTTAATACTGTGTTATTGCTGACGCTCAGCAATTCTGTGGCTGCACTGTGCCTGCCTTCATCGGCCTGGGCTTTCTAAGGCTTGGCACCAAGGAACTCCGTTTTCCTGGTGGCTTAAACAATTTTTTTTGAGTAAAATACTCCTGCAAAATAACAAGTGCATAATAAACCAAATTTTCCTGCTCAGAGCCAGGGCATTAAGAATCAAAGCAACATAGTATAGATTATATTGTGGATTGCAGACTATAGATCATCCCTGGAAGTGTCCAAGGTCAGGCTGGACAGGGCTCGGAGACACCTGATCTGTTTGAAGGTGTCCCTGCCTGTGGCACAGGCGTTGGACTGGATGACCTTGAAAGGTCCCTTCCAACCCAAACCCTTCTGCAATTTGATGATTAATTTAATTCTTATTTTTATTTTAATGTTAAGGGTTGAAATAAGGTGGGAATCATCATCTTTGTGGGATTGTGCACTACTGGGGGGATTTTGGTTCTCTGACACCTTTGGATCGGGAACACCACCATGCCGGAGCGATCACCCAGGGCTGAGAGACTTGGGGAGCAGAGCACCCCAAGTGCTGTAGAGCTGCTTCCAAGTGCCTTGCTCTCTCTTTTCTTAGGCTAGGCTTGAGCCAGGTCTCCAAAACCTCGCCAAGGAGCAGTGAGTTGTTGTGTTAAGCTGGAGCCTCAGGACTGGGTGAAGCTGATGCTGCTTGATCCTCCTGGCCATAGTTTGCTCCATCTTGGAGGATTTAAGAGTTTAAAAAGATCCCAAAACTCTAGCTTCTTCCCCCTCTAGTTACACAAGAGGTCCTTGCTTGGAGCCATTTCCTTCTGACCAAGATGCCCAGTGAATCAATGCAGGCTTCTGACCCTGTTACTCTCTGATACCAAAAGATGCCTGCTCGGCTATTTTTTCCCTTTTAACTGCAGTTACCAATAAATTCCAATAGTTAGAAATTTAAGCTTCATCTGATCGGATTGGCTCATGGCTTTAATTGCTCTGGCGTTAGGAGGGATACAGCAATGGCTTTCTGGAGTGATGTCTGGATGAGGCACGGGTGTAATCACTCTCTACAACTACCTGAAAGGAGGTTGTAGTGAGGGGGGGGTTCGTCTCTTCTCCCAAGTCACCAGTGACAGGACAAGAGGAAACAGCCTCGAGCTCCGTCAGCGGAGGTTTAGGTTGGATATGAGGGAAAATGTCTTCCGTGCAAGAGTGGTCAGGCATTGTAAGAGGCTGCCCAGAGAGGTGGGGGATTCACCATCCCTGGGGGGGTTCAAAAAAAGTGTAGACGTGGCATGAAGTGTAGACTTCAGGGCATGGTTTAGGAGGCCTGGGGGTGTTGGGTTGATGGTTGGACTTGATGATCCTAGAGGACTTTTCCAACCTTAATGATTCTGTGATTCTGTATAAAGCAGTGAGTCACTCAGCAAGCAACACCCAAGTTGCCCAAGAGCTTCCATGGCTCTGAGGCCACATTAACCTTGATGATACAAATTCTGCCTCGTTAAAACCCAACTTATAGCCAAGATGAGCGCTGTAAGCCCTCTGATGGCCACCACGCCTTGGGGTTGTTGAACCATCGCTAATCATCGCAGCCTGAACCTCACAGGCGTGGGAGGTTCATCATCCCATGCACGCCCACCATCCATCAGGAGGATGCTCTTGCGCTCATTGCATGGGGAGGTGACCGACAGCATCCCCCAAGCATCCCTTCAGCATTCCCTGTGTTCAGCCCAAAAAAACCCCAAGGGTTTCCAAGGAGATGGCGTTGCCGTGCATTAAATATGCAGCAACTGGTGCCACGACATTTAAACCGATGGGGCGCGTGGTGGAAACAACTGAAAAAAGATGAGTCGGAGGGCCTGAACAGCAGGGTGTCCTCGCAGGGTTTCTACAGCAACGAGGCGAGGAGGGTATTTGTTCTCTCCCGGCTTTCTCGCCACGTCTCCGATCCCATATTGCTCTGGGGTGGAGGAGGGAATACATTGCTGCACAACCAAATCTCCTTCCTAGGGAATCTCGGGGTAAGGATCCTCTCCTTAAATAGCAAAATAAGGCATCTGTGACTTGAAGTTCAGTTGATTCTCGTGGCCTTTTGAATAAGGTTACGAAGTTAAACTAAGTCCAGGGTTCATTTCAGCTGGCTTTGCATTTTCAGGAATCTAATCCGAGCATCAGCTGGGGTTCTTTTCTGGGCAGTGCAGGGGAAAAAATAGATTTGGGGTGAATCTCGGGGCTTTTTGGAGCCTTTCCTTCACGATGAGGCAGAGGTTTTCTAGACACCACCGTGAGTCCGAGGCTCCCTGGGCACCTTCCACTCTCCTGCTTCAGTTATAAATCCCTTTAACCCAAGAGCAATAAGGTCTGGACTGTCTTGGACCATACTCAATGGGCTATTTAAATTTAGATTACTGCACTGCACGGTGCTATGGTGAGATAGATCTGAGTCTATTTGGCCACCAGAGCTTGCAGCAGACTTCTCTACTACCCATCAAGGAGGTTTTTGGCTGATACAGTAAATAATGATGGTAATTCCAGGCCAAGACTGCATCTGATACCCAGATTAGTTATGCTGAACCTACGGCAGCAGCACATTACACACCTACCTGTTATCCCCACTGCTGGCCTCCTACCTGGGAAATACTGTGCGTGGACCTTATTTGGGGCAAATATTCAGGAATTTTAGCCCTGAGGTTTGCAATTCTGGGGGGGCGGGAACGCAACATGAGAGGTTTTCTTCGCAAAACTTAAGATAGGGTTTGGAATAAGACATGCCTTTATCGGAGCCCTGTCTCCTAGTCCTGTGTCTTTTCTTCTCCAAATCCACTATCACACAGGTACATCAGCTTCAGGCGCTCCAGGCGCGTGGATTTTGTTTGACTTTCAGGCAGATGAGTCTCGGATTCGCATATCTGATGGAAGATTTTTGTTGCTCTCCCTTTCTGCTGCCCAGCACAGGACTGAGGAGGGTGGCCCTCAGCTATTGATCCTCTGCTTCGCGAAGGTGCGGCATATTGAGCTGCTGGAGTTGATGAATTACCCCAGTAAATTAAAAGACTGGGGAGAAAGGAGAAATGTGAATGCTAAATTTCTTCTCCAACAGCGGGGAGAATAATGATGCAGAGAGAGAGAGGGCCTGTAGCCCAGACACTGCCCGACGTTATTAAGCTGATAACTCACAGCAAAAACCAAGAGGAAATTAAGGGCTTTAGGACAAAGGGTCCTACATTTCCTTAACATACTAACTTTTTCTTTTGGGGTGCTGCAGGCCTTTACCCTGGCTGATTTATAGCCTGGCTGTAAGAAGTGATGATCCAGTTCTTTTGGGTCCAGAGCTTCATCTTTTTCAAGCCCCATGGGGCTATTTTTATCCTCTCCTCCTTTTTTCTTTTTTCTTTTTTCTTTTCTCTTTTCTTTTTCCTTTCCTTTCCTTTCCTTTCCTTTCCTTTCCTTTCCTTTCCTTTCCTTTCCTTTCCTTTCCTTTCCTTTCCTTTCCTTTCCTTTCCTTTCCTTTCCTTTCCTTTCCTTTCCTTTCCTTTCCTTTCCTTTTCTTTCCTTTCCTTTTTCCTTTTCTTTCCTTTCCTTTCCTTTTTCCTTTTCTTTCCTTTCCTTTCCTCTACACTCTCTTATCCTAGCCTAGTCTATCCTAGTCTATCCTAGTCTAGTCTAGTCTAGCCTAGCCTACTTGATTTTTGCTTCCCTGTGGTAACTGTGGAGCACGTGAGCTCCCGTTTCACCCTGGAGGCACCTTGGATGAAGGACATTTTTATTCCTCCCTGGTGCAGAGCCCAATATCTTCTTGGTAGGAGGATCCAAAGCCCTGCTGAAGCAGCTGCTCTTAACCCCATGGAGATTATTTTAAACCAAGGTGGTCAAAGAGAAGCGTTAAAACTGGGAACCAAGTGCTGACGTCGATTTAGGGCCAAAATCATTTCATTGGAAAATGCTGGGTGCACGACGCTCAGACCCACCTTAAAGCCTTCAGAGGGATCCTGGAGGAAATATTTAACTCTGCAAAGCTGGATTTGGCCCCCAGCTCTACTGTCATGTGGCATTAAGGCTGCTCGTTAGGTCTGAGTTTTGCAGAATGAGGCGAGGCGTGGTAGAGGATTTACACTTCTCGAGTGCTTTTAGTCTCTTGTTCCACAAGGAAAAGCTTAACTGCAACTTTTTCCTCTGCATGACAAGAAAAGGTGGAGACGTTTCCATCATTTAGATATGTTTGTGCAAACCTGGGAACCTCTGGCACCTGAAAAGCCCGCTCCTTTATTTCAATCCAGTGTCTTAAATCGAGCTGGGAGACGAGCTGGACCAGCCAGAGGGCTTGAGGCCAGGCCTCCAGCGTCTCCGCCTGCCCGGAGGCAGGTACGTGCCCCCCTCCGAGGACTCTTTTTCTTGCAAGTGCTTGAGCAAATTGGGCATTTCTGAAAATCCCACAGGGGACTCGCTCCCAGTAAAAGGTGGCGAGATGCGATCCGTCACTTGTCTGACTCACTGAATGCGTCAGTTTTAAATGCCACCTCGTTTGATAAGCTTCGCTTAGCACGCTGGGGTTTTTTTTTTCTTTATCTATTTCTATACCTTTCCTAACAGACCTGTAAATGCAGACGAGGACAAATTCCAAGTAGGAAATTTTATTTAATACGAGCATCACTAGTAGCTTTTTACACAAGCCCACACGAAAATGAAGAATTTTAATACAATGCGACTGCCTTTAAGCCTCAGGCATCCCCTGGTTTAGCAAAAGGTGACACCCGCAGTGTTTGGGGTGATCTGAAAGATCAGTTAAATTGTCTTCTTTGGGATTACGACTTCTTTTAATCCTCATTTGCATTTCTGTACTCTGTTTACTGCTTTATGATTTCAACACCTGCCTTTGCCGTGTTTCTGAGCACGCTGGGTCACCATGTTGGGATGATGGTGCCTGGTCCTTAGCTCAGCAGGGGATGGGGTGACGGGAGGAAGGTTAAACCTCATTTTCTGCTCTATATTTTGATGATGAGCTCCATACTTTATGCACATACCGATGTGAGACCGATTCCTAATTCAAGAAATGTGCACGGGGTGGGGACCGAGCAGCGTGTAGCTGAGCTCTTCTCCATGGGATCGAGTGAGAGGACACGTGGAAATGGCTCAAAGCTGCCAGAGGAGGTTTAGACCGGACTTTAGGAGGCATTTCTTTACTGAGAGGGTGGTCAAACACTGGAACAGGCTTCCTAGAGAGGTGGTTGATGCCGCAAGCCTGTCAGTGCTTAAGAGGCATTTGGACAATGCCCTTAATAACATGCTTTAACTTTTGGTCAGCCCTGAAGTGGTCAGGCAGTTGGGCTAGAGGATCACTCTAGGTCCCTTCCAACTGAAAATATTCCATCCCATTCCATTCCATTCCTCCGTAGTGGAGCCCAGGACACGGTCAGGTCTGTTCAGTCCTCGCTGGCTCCATCCCTCCCACCGTTGGGTTTCGGTCTTGATGCAGCCTGTGGTTATCGCTGAGTCGAGGTGTGTTGGGGCGGGTGGTTTTGGGGAAGGTGCCGGAGGTGGGACGTGCGTGCCGGAGAGCTGGCGCCTTTGCCTGGTGTTGAAATCGAGACGGAAGGAAGGGGTGTTGGCAGAGGCGTGCAGGAGCTCGGCGCCGGCTCAGCGGGGTTCATGCTGGGGAGCAGCGCCGGTCCACCTGGGCTGAAGGGGGTTGAAGCCATCGTCTGCAAGTCTTGCATGGACAAAGGGTGCCGGGCTTGGTTGTCTGGGCGGCAGCGCAGAGCTGCGGGGTGGTCTTGCAGAAGAACTAACTTCATGACGAGGTTGGTGCCTCCAGCTGGGCTCTGTCCCTCCGGTCTCTCACCTCCCCTTTGCCCTTTACTGTCAACGGCACACCGACCGCACTGCGGCCACCGGGTCTGTGCCCCAAAATGTTCAGACTGTAAAATGCAGAGGGCTCACGGGGTGGAAGCCGTGAGCCGGGGCGAATGCTGGGGTGCTGTAACCCAGGCATGTATTTTAGCTGGCTTGCAGGCTTGCTGAATTCCCCTGGGAGCTGAAAAGCGGGGACTGGTTTGCAGCCCTTCGCAAATACTGTTTAGCTTAAATAGTGCTGCGGGACTCGGCGTCGCTGCGGGAGGGAAAGAGTTGCTGTCCTTACCTAAGCCTCTCCTCTTCTCCATCCTGCCTCCCCGGATGCTTGCTGCAGGCATTGAATCATAGAATGGTTTGGGTTGGGAGGGATCTTTAAAGATCATCTAGTTGAAGTCTCTCTCTCTCTTTTTGTTCTCCTTCAGGCTGGAATGGGTGGAAATCATCGAGCCTCGAACCCGGGAGCGCATGTACGCCAACCTCATCACGGGGGAGTGCGTGTGGGACCCTCCCGCCGGGGTGCGGATCAAACGCACGAATGAAAACCAGTGGTGGGAGCTCTTCGATCCCAACACCTCCCGCTTCTACTACTACAATGCCACCACGCAGAGGACAGTGTGGCACCGGCCGCAGAACTGCGATATCATCCCTCTGGCCAAGCTGCAGACCCTGAAGCAGAACACAGAGTCGCCGAGGGCTTCCACGGAGAACAGCCCTGGGAGGAGCAGCAATGTCAGCAGGGAGGGCAGCACCAGCTCCTCCCTGGAGCAGGAGCTGGAGGGCAGCGAGAAGGTGCAGGAGCAGAGGTCGAGCCGTCAGTCAACCCAGTACGCCGTAGTGAAGGAAGAAACGGAAAGGTAAAAGCACGGCTGGCTCTGCCGGCACATCACAGGCGTGTGCAACTGAGTTGGTGCGATAAAACTGCAAGCTCAGATCCCCTGATAGTCTCCCAGTGCTGTGGAAGGGCAGAGAGCAGAGCCCTTGTCCTGCAGCTCTTTGTTTCTGTGGTGTAGAGGTATTTTATGGACGGTTCTTCTACCTAGATTGCTCATGGGTCTGTGCACCAAGCGTTAGAGAGCGGGTTTGCTCCTCCATAAAAGAATCGTAGGAGAAGGAGGTGTATGCACCTGTGAAACGTGTTTCTCCTTGTTAGGGGCAACTTAGATGGTCCCTCTGGAAAAGTACATTAGAGAAATAATTTCTTGTCCTCTGAAATACATGTTTTTTAGAGAGTGGCGTGGTTTTAAATGATTTCCCTGGATAAAATCTCCCTAATAAGGCAGCATGATTTATGCTGCAACCATGGGTTGTCCCACTGGTCTGCGGAGCTCCTGGCAGAGATGGTTTCTCTTATAAAGGAGAAGCTTCAAACTGAACAGAGAGTTAGTGCTCAGTTTCTAAGGTCCAGCTGCATATGGACAACGTACCAAGACGTCCGCATTGCTGCTCTGTACGCTTTGTTTCACGGTTTTATGGCTTGCAAGCTGCAAATCAGGCGGTTCATTACTTAATATATTTGTATTCTCTTCAACGATGCCTCTTACAATGTTAATAACCGAACAGTGTCACCAGCGAGCAATCAGCAGCGCAATTTCTGCTCGCAACTAGTTCTGCTTCCGTACAGCTGGCGTACAGAAACTGCGGCTGGGTGATCTCATGGCCACGCAGGATGGGAACAGGAACTCCCAGCTCAGCAAGTGCTTTCATGTGGGACCTCAGACGCAGCCTTGCCTCCGCACGTCTAGCCCATGAGGGTAGGCTTAATCTCCCTGAGCTTTTTTGATAAAATCACTGAGTGTGGGGATGGCATCTTTCCTCGCAAGGCAGGTGCTGTTTGGAGAGGTGGAGAGTTTTGATGTTCGTTTACAAGGATGCTGGGTGGCAGACACGGCTTCCCACAGCGGCCAGGTCTACCAGGCTCTGTTCAGGGTATGCTGCTGCGTATTTAAGCCAGTCTTTGCTTGCCCATCCCCAAAATACCAAGCCCTGGCCTTTGATAGGCCAAGGGGTAATGGTTTTAAACTAAAAAGTGGAGATTCAGACTAGATCTAAGGAAGAAATGTTTTACACTGAGGGTGGTGAAACCCTGGCCCAGGTTGCCCAGAGAGGTGGTGGATGCCCCGTCCCTGGGACCATTCCAGGTCAGGATGGACAGGGCTCTGAGCAACCTGATCTGGGTGAAGACGTCCCTGCTCACTGCAGGGGGGTTGGACTGGATGACATTTAAAGGTTCCCACCCCGCATCTTGCTTTGTTTGACTGTACCTGAGATGGAGAAGGTATTTCTCCCACCCCATTGTACTGGGCATTGCATAGGTATGGCAAAACGCCGAACACTTTTCTTGCCCAGATCTAACTCTGCCTTGCTGCCCCACACCTCCATCTCACCCGGGTTCACCTTCCCACCACCCTCCAAGTTGCCCAATTCCTCTTCCTTCCACCCAGCTCGATGCTGCTGAGCTGCAGGTGGTTTATCGCCTCCCTCCATGTGCCCTGTCCTGCCATGAGTCCTTCTTGCAAGCCACGTAGATGATGCTGAGCATCAAGAGAAATAAATGAGGTGCTGCCTGTATCATGCCTGAAGGGGTTCCCGGCACTTGCTCGCATTTGGAGGGATCCCATCTCCCATGCCTGAGTTTGGGTGGGAAAGGGAACTCGTCCTGGGCACAAGGAATGGGAGCCACCACTGTTGGAGCCCATTTTGGGGTGTGTAGACGAGAATCATTGCATTTTGTTTCTAGGATTGCCATTGCTGTTTTATAACATGCTCCCCTTGGTGGAGCGCTCCGTGTTGCAGCAGGCTGGGCTCAGGGACTCCGTTTCTTTCTTAGGTATTTACTCTGGCAGCTCCATTTTTAACACAGTGAGCGCCTGGGATGGACTTGCCACCTCTCCCTGGTGGGGACGGCCGACAGCTCATCTCGTGACTGGCAAACACGGTTCTCTGTGCTCCCAGCCCTTGGGCTGAGCTGGTCCCAGTTGCCCGTGAGAACATTGTTTTCTCTCTATTTTTTTTTTAAACTCCCCACCGCTAAGTCTTCTCCAGACCTCACAGCAGCTCCAGGAGGAACCTGGAGGTTGGTGAAAGGCATGGTCCTCAGTGCTCCCATGGGTGACAGCAGCCCCTTGCACCCGCTCCAGAGCTTTATCACAAATTATAAAATCATACAGTGGTTTGGGTTGGAAGGGACCTTCAATGATCATCCAGTCTAACCCCCTGCAGTGAGCAGGGACAGCTTCAACAAGATCAGGTTGCTCAGAGCCCCGTCCAACCTGACCTTGAGTGTTCCCAGGGATGGGGCATCGACCACCCCTCTGGGCAACCTGGGACAGTGTCTCACCACCCTCAGCATAAAACATTTCTTCCTTAGATCTAGTCTGAATCTACCCTCTTTCAGTTTAAAACCATCAACCCTTGTCCTATTGCTGCAGGCCCTGCTAAAAAGTCTCTCCCCATCTTTCTTATAAGTATTTTAAGCACTGAAAGGCAGCAATAAGGTCTCCCCGCAGCCTTCTCTTCCCCAGGCTGAACAACCCCAACTCTCCCAGCCTCTCTCCCCACCAGAGGGGTTCCAGCCCTCGCACCATTTCCGTGTCCCTCCTCCGGACCCCTCCAACAGGCCCGTGTCTGTGCTGTGCTGGGGACCCCAGAGCTGGACGCAGGGCTCCGGGGGGGTCTCCCCAGAGTGGAGCAGAGGGGGAGAATCCCCTCCCTCGCCCTGCTGGCCCTGCTGCTGGGGATCTAGCCCAGGAGATGGTTGGTGAAGCAGGAGCTTGTTGCCGAAGCAGCGTGAAGGGTTAACAGGGATCGAGTGGGTGGGTTTTAATCTCCCTGGGCTTTGCTGCAGGAACACGTGCAGGATCAGCAGCTTCTTGGGGGAAGGTCTATTCCCCGCAGCAGCTAGTGTGGACACTGCAGGTCACTAATCCTTCCTGTCCTCCACCCACACGTTCGCTCCCTTTTTCCAGTGTTTAGTCTAGGCAGGTGTATTATGGGTTGCAAAGCTGCTGGTTAGGGTGGGAGGGGGGAGGACTGCACCTGGCCTCTCAAATAGAAAGGCTTAACCCGTGGAAATCTTCTGCTGGCTTTGCTGGTGGAGGAGAGCAAGGCAGCCATGGGGTCGATTTGCTCCTGGCTGCTGGAGGGCTGCATGTCCTTTCAGCCCCAGTGATTCGTAGCCCTGGCCTTGCCAGGGGTTCCACAGGGCAGATAAGAGGTATCCTAGCTTTAAAAATAAAATAAAAATTAAAAAACAGGTGCCACTAGAGGGAGCAGATATTCGTGCTCAGTGGATTGTTTCCACCTGCACCCCTAGAGGTGACACAACAGTCCTGTCCCTTCAGCTCAGCCAAACATCCCGCACCGGTGGAAGCACACTAAAGTCGCTTGCCCCTCGTGTCCTGGCTGGAAAAAATCACGTTCCCTCATGACCTTCCCCTCTGAACAACTGGACTGGGCACGCTGGAAAGCTTGGAAAGCTTTGCTGAGACCTCAGGGTCACTGGAACCCATTGAGGGAGTGATTTCCGAACACAGAGGTAGCCCTTTGTGGGTGTGAGGATGCTGCAGCGCCGTCTGTGCACGTCCTTGCAGCTCTTGCCATGAGGGAGGTCTGGCTGCAAAAACAACCTGATTCCCACCAGAAATAGGATGGTCTTTGCTGCAGCTGAGTCAAGGGAAGGGAAGATGCTGTGGGTTGGCAGGGGAGATGTGGTTGAGCCTGGCAGATGTGGCTGAGCCTGGTAGATGTGACACTTCCAGCAGGGACAGGGTGGATGGGAAGCTGCACAAACATCAGTGTAGCGCCAGCGTATCTCAGGCAGCTAAATGGTTAAATCAGTGTGGAATGCGGGTAAAACAGAGGCTGGCATGCAGGCTCTGGAGATGCTGGAGGCAACTGCCAGGGATGCTGTGATGGGGTGTTTGCTCCACGCCCTGGGGCTGGCCTGTAGCTGGACGACCAGAGAGGGTTTTATCCATCTCTGATGTCTATAGCGAAGCGCAGATGAAGAAGGAGGTCTTGCTTACGCTGATCTGCGGGAAAGCTTCCAGGAGTGCAGAGATTTCATCTCCAGAAGTGGCTGATGCTCCCAGGCCCAGGACAGATAAGCCGAACGTGAGCTGTGCAAATTAAAAATTGATTTTCGGTTGTGGTGATCGCAGCTGCGAAGGGCAGAGCCGGTCCAGGCGTTTGCGCCTGGAGCTTCTCGGCGTTCACGGTATCTCTGCCTATTAGCATTGGGTTTTGACCACAAGGAACTTCCAGCACAAGCCAAACAAAAAAATATGTATTGCTATACAATATATTTGTTTCTGTACCTCTCTGAGTCAGAAAACTTAGGAAAGCTGCTTCAGGCACGGAGTGTTACAGCACAGACAAACCAGGCGTTTCTTGGGGGGCTTAAAATACCTGAAGACATGAAAGCTTCTGCAGAAGGAGGCAGTAAGTGCCGTGCCTCTTTATACCTGAGGCATGAATAGGAAGCCACTCAGTGGAGGTCAGACAGTTGCTGGCTCTCAGAGACCCTGTGGACGAAGCATTTTTTATTTCACCCTCACCTTTGGCTTGCAGGCATTCTGGTGTGTACCACCGTGGGTGCCCTGGGTGAGCAGAGGTGAAATTGACTGATCATGAGCCAGATCTTGAACTTACGTGATCTTTCAAGACACCTCCAGCCCTGCTTTCGGTGACATCTCTGATGCTGCATGGCTGGCTGCCCGCCCAGCGATGGCTTTGATGTGGTGGGTGTATAAATGCTAGCCAGGAGAGGGTCAAACTGCTTTATTTAGGTCTTCCTCAATGAGGAGCACTGCTGCAGCCCTTTCCTTTAGGGACCATCGAACCATAGAATGGTTTGGGTTGGAAGGGACCTTTAGAGGTCACCTAGTCCAACCCCCCTGCCATAAGCAGGGACATCTTCCACTGGATCATGTTGCTCAGAGCCCCGTCCAACCTGACCTGGAATATTTCCAGGGATGGGATGACCTTAAAGAGCTGATTTTGGCAAGGCCAGACCTGCTGGGTGCTGCTCAAGCACCTGCAGAGCTCAAGGGTATTGGAGATCCCTCCTGGGACCACTGATGTCTCAGCACCCAGGGCTGCACCTGAGCCTTGGCTGTCCATGGGCAGCCAAGAAGGGACCCTGAGGCAGGGCCGATATCTCCAATGTCAGGGTGGGGGGGAATTATTTGGGCTCACCTCTGCGTGGGGCGGTTGGTGTTTCTGAGCCTCAACCCTAACAAACCCTGAGATGAGGACGGATGTGGGCATCACGTGGTGTGTTGGAGACGATGACTGGAAATGCTTCATTTGCATCAAAAGGAGGAAACGAATTATTTGTGAGGCTGGGGAGGGGTTGGATCTAGAAAATGGGGTGATGTGGGGCAGGTTGAGTGATCACCTTCAACCAGAAACATGGTTGAAGTCTCCTTGGTAGGACAATTTAAAAAGATGTTTTTCTAGTGCTTGGTTTTGTTTCCAAGAAGATCCAGGGGTAGAAAGGAGTTCTGGAGGTCGTCTGGTGGAACCTCCTGCTCCAAGTTTCATACCATTAAGTCTTAGAGTCAACAAGGTTGCTGGCTAAGCATTCCCCTCCTGAACTTGTCTGGTCTTAAAAGGAAGGTCAGGGGAAGTGGGCAACTCTTGAGCAACCGATCTCATTGGAGTTAGCACTCAGAGGTGCCCCACACCCTGCAGTGATGGGAGGATTTAGGAACCAGAGCATCTGGTTTGGTAGAAGATGACAGAGGCTGTTCCGAGTCCGTTCCTCCTGTCCTCGGTGCAGCAGTGGACCAAGCTGGGGCTGGTCCCATCACACATGTGCAGGTCAGGGATGCCATCAGCCCCTGCATCCACAGGGAAGGTGCTGTTGCCAAGTGCTTGGGTCGCACTGGACTTCCTTGCACTGCTGTAGTGAGATGGGTTTTGCACATAGCTATAATTAGCAGCCGGATCCGGCTCCGGAGATCGCGGTGGGAAGCGCTGCTGTGTTGTCTCAACCCGGTGAGCTGGCGTCTGCTCATCTTCAAGCCCTCAATAGCAGGTTTGTCTTGGTGGTCAGCAAAGGTAGAGCGCTTCCCAGCCAGAATTTCTTGCTTATGCTGTCTTTGCCTAGACTTTGCCTCGCTTGTCTTAAAATGGTAGCTTTTCTACAAAGCATAACATGACAGCTGTGAAATCTCTGAGCAGGCTGCAGCCGGCACGTCCGCTGGGTTTTATGCCAGGTCACTGAGTTTTTCTACACTGTCTGAAAATGTCTGTGGTTATTGGCCCGTGCAGAGCCTTCCCGTTGCTCGAAATCCTTGGAGAGGGCTTCAAGGGGGAGAGCAGAGAGGACCTGCTCAGAGGAACTCATGCCATCACCCACAGAGGACTTGGCTGTGCCACCAGCAGGCAGCATCTCTGCCCCTGCCTCACCAGGGAGGGGTGACAAGTGGAGGCTTGAAGGACAAGCAGGTGGACCTTCTCTGACCATCAGAAGAGCTTTCCTTAGACCACCACGCAGGACTCTTTGAGAATAGAGGGTCTTTACCAAAGTCCCATCTGCTGTGAAATTGTGCCCAAGTTATTTCCTGCAGGTCTCCCCCAATTCTGAAGCCGGACATGATATTGGAGAAGATAAAATGCAACACTTAAATCTTCCTGGATTAAGTGTAGCTGAGCGGAAATAGCTGAGGGGTATTCCCTTACAAACCAATCCTTGGGACGCGACAGAGCTGTCTGGGGTCGAGGCGTGATGGTAATCGGTCCTGTCGGGTGTCTGGGGCAGAGCACGGCAGCTGCAGGTAAACGCGTGGTTTTAAAACACAAACTCTTCTCCCTGGTGCAGGCAGCGGCCATTTTCTGACTGCAAGAGCCCAAAAAAAGCAGCTCTGAAATTTAAAAGATGCCTCAAACCTAGAAAATATGCATTTTGAGTGTCTGGGGAGCTGTTTTGCTGTGCCTTATGTGAACAAAACCACGGTTTTCTTTGCAATTTTTTTCAATTTATATCCTTTTTCTGAAGGCATTGGGGAGACCTGCCGTGCTCGGGTTTGGAGCGCAGGTGGATCAATGACATAAGTCTCTGCAGCATCTGCTGCACGGGGATTTTCCAGGTCCCTGCAGGGATTCTTAGCCCTCCTCCAAAAGAAGCCTCAGATGTAAAGAGAAACCGAGGAAGGACGTTGGGTCGCTTCTCAAAGCCATACAGCAGGGCTGCAGCATCGAACACATCCCAAAGACCTTCCTTTGCAACATCTTGCCTCCAGCAGAAGCGTAATGCATGAAATTCAGAGCATTTCTGCACCCAAAGGTTGGATTTTCCTAGCTGGATGACATCTCCATGCCTGGTGGAAGGTCAGGAGGATGCTGCGGGTGCTGGCTACGTGGGGCATGTTCTTTTCCATCTCAGGGCTTGGGTGGCGAGGCGCTCTTCTCCTGCAGCTGCGTCAACATCACACCAGCAGACCAGCCACATGGTGGGAAGGGGAGAACGAGCCTGCTGCGTCCCTGTGCCAAGAGCAAGTGGTTCTCCTCGGTTTAGGAGCACTCCACCCAGGACAGAAAGCTGCCAGTGGCTGCACAGGCCATGAGCCCTCGCATGGACCTGGTCTCAGTGCAGGTTCAGGAGGGGTTTGTAGGATGAGCTTTCTTCTGGGTCACCAGCTCTTAAAAAAAACACAACATGGCAAACTGTTCTGCTTTGAGGTCGGAGGACGGGTACGTCGATGCATTGGCATGGGCAGCTCAGACAGAGGAGGGATGTGACCATTGCTGCTGGAGCAGGCAGCTCGGGTGCCACTTGTCCCCTTCCAGCTGATGAACCCAAGTGCTGAGGGCTTCCCACACAGGAACAGCTTGGAGGATGTGTATAAAACCCATGTAGCTCCAGGAACACCACTTTGGCATTTCTGAAAGCGGCAGTAAATAAGCTCTGCTCCCTGTTGCCTTCTCCACTTGCTGGTACCAGAGGACTGAATGTTTTTGCTTCCTGAGCATCTATAAAACCCTCCTCAAGCAGCCGAGGTGGCCTCTGCAAGCGCAGCCTTCTCTGCATGCCTGCCGTGGAAGGGCTTGTTCTGAAACAGCATTTACACCTCCGTGGTGTGTTCGTCAAGAAATGGGTGTCGTGGTACTGCCAATATCCCGAGGTTGGAACAGGGCCACCCATGGCTTAAACAATGTTTTTATGGGTTAAGTCCCTCCAGCTTGGTCAATATTTAATGCTGAGATAACTAACCTGGGGAAGAGTTTTCCAAAGGATGTGCTGGCTTCTCGATGGCTGTATTGACCCACTCCTTTCCAATATGTGCTCCCAGCTGACTCTTGGAGTGGAGTTCTGGAGTCAGGAGCTTCTTCTGGGTGAACATCTGAGGGCTGGAACCCCTCTGGTGTGGAGAGAGGCTAGGAGAGTTGGGGTTGTTCAGCCTGGAGATGAGAAGGCTGCGGGTAGACCTTACTGCCGCCTTTCAGTGCTTAAAGGGGGCTGATAAGAAAGGTGGGGACAGAGTTTTTCGCAGGACAAGGGTTAGTGGTTTTAAACTAAAAGAGGGTAGGTTTACATTGGACATAAGGAAGAAATGTTTTATGCTGAGGGTGGTGAGACACTGTCCCAGGTTGCCCCGAGAGGTGGTGGATGCTCCATCCCTGGCAACATTCAAGGTCAGGTTGGACAGGGCTCTGAGCAACCCGATCTAGTGGAAGATGTCCGTGCTCACTGCAGGGGGGCTGGACTGGATGACCTGTAAAGGTCTGTTCCCACCCAAACTATTCAATTATTGGATGAAGTTTTTGCTCCACTACAGGAATAAAAAAATAGGAGGAATTTGTTGAAGCCTGGAGTTTGCTCCCCAGCTGCTGTTACCGCGTCGGATAGTCTGTGTTACACTGATCTAGAACAGCCCTAAAGAGCTGCTTCGTCCCCCCCATCGCTGAGGGGCAAAGAGGATGGTCCGGAGGCCCTCTACCCTGCCGGTCCCCAGCACTGCATCATCCCAGGCCACAGCATACCACTGCAAATCCTTTCCTTCCTGGTGTTTTATCTGCAGGGTGTTTTGTTCAAGCGTCTGTGTACAGCCAGCGGGCAGAGCAAGAGGTTGGGGGACCAAGGTCCCCCCCAGCTCCGGTGGCCGGGAGATCTGGCACAGGCTCTGCCTGCCCTCGGATCAATCTCAGAGGAGTCCCGCTGGCTGCTACAGAGATGCTGCCAGCCTGGGGAAGTGAATGTTTGAGGAAATTTTAGGTATTATTGAAATTGAGACTTTTTTTTCCCCCCTCTTATTTGCTCCCTGTCACAGAACAGCCACATCCCTGCTGTTTCCCTCGCCGTGCTCATTTCTTTCTTCCCTCCTCCCCCATAAGCTTTGCGGAGGAGGTCGCTGGGTTATTTTTCAGCAGACATGAGCTCCTTTCTTATCGAATGAACCCAGCAAGATCTGAGGGGGTGACCTTTAACAAATGACACTTCGACCACAGCCTTGACCCACTGCCAGGGGTGCACCATCAGACCACAGCGTGGGCTTCCAGGGCCACCTCGAGGGCTTTTACATAGACCTTCTCCAACCTGCTGTTGCTTTGGCCTCCACGACAGCGCGGAAAAAGGTCAATATGGTGCAGCACATGTTTGCCTTGCTCTCCTGTGTCTTCTTGCTTCCCATTTTCACCTTCTGTTGGCCACACCTTGCCCAATAAAAGGATTCATGCCCTCAGGACATGGGATAGTCCAGCATCCAAGCAGGCAGGGCTGAGGCTCAAACTCCTTTTTCCACCCACCATCCTTCAGGCAGCCCATTTCAAACAGCTGAATCCATCATAGCTGAGTTGCTCTGAAGGTTTTTGGTTTAATGATCGCCAGGCAGCTCCCCGGCTTCATACTCTTCTGCTGGTTCCGTGAGATCCTAAATCTCACAAACCTTGTCAGGCATGATGCTGGGAAGGATGGTAATTGGAACCATCGGCACTGGGGGGGGGAGACAGGCAGCTTCATCTGCAGCAGGGGAGGCAGGGTGGGAATGGGCTCTGGACTGTAATTAAAGCCAAGAGCTCTCTGCAGGAAATCACTTTCCAGGTCATGTGTCTTTCTCCATCGCTTTCACATGCTGCAAGCAGATTGCACGTCGCACAGAGACTGCACACAAAGCCGAGCTCCCAAATTCACTTCCTTCACAGAGTCACAGAATGGCGGGGGCTGGGAGGGACCCCTGGAGATCATCTTGTCCAACCCCCCTGCTTGAGCAGGCACCCCCAGAGCAGGGGCACAGGGCCGCGTCCAGGCGGGGTGTGAATGTCTCCAGGGAAGGGACCCCACAGCCTCCCTGGGCAGCCTGTGCCACTGCTCTGGCACCCGCACAGGGAAGGGGTTTGTCCTCATGTTCAGGTGGAGCTTCCCGTGTTCCAGCTTGTGCCCGTGGCCCCTTGGCCTGGCGTTGGGCACCACTGAAATGAGCCCGGCCCCATCCTCCTGACACCCGCCCTTCAGGTATTTATAGGCATTGATGAGATCCCCCCTCAGCCTTCTCTTCTCCAGGCTGAACAAGCCCAGGTCCCTCAGCCTTTCCTCACCAGGGAGATGCTCCAGCCCCTGATCCCCTTGGCAGCTCTGCGCTGGCCTTGCTCCAGCAGCTCCCTGCCCTTCTTGACCTGGGGGGCCCAGACCTGGACGCAGCCCTGCAGATGTGGCCCCACTGGGGCAGAGCAGAGGGGGAGGAGAACCTCCCTCACCCCGCTGGCCACGCTCCTTTTCATGCACCCCAGGATGTTGTTGGCCTTCTTGGCCACACGGGCACAGTGCTGGCTTATGGTCAACGTCGTCCAACATCTTTTTCTCTTGTCTTATCCCATGGTATCGACTTAGCCGGGCTCATTCTCACCCATGTCATGACAAAAGCCTGGCGCTCTTGCTCTCCAATTGAGATTCTCATCTGCTGAAGCTCGGCATCACCGTGGGTTTCTCCTAACAATCGTAGATGGTCAAAGAGCAACTCCGTTGGACTAGATGATCATTGTAGGTCTTTTCCAACTGAAATATTCTATTCGTGCCACTATTTACATTTCTTGCAGTGCCTCTAAGCAGGTCATGAGGATCATAGACGTTAACCTGCATTTCTGCTGCTGGGAATCCATGTGGATGTTGGGTCTTGAGCCCCTGTACGTGAGTGACCTCTTGTGATCACATACTGTAGGTTGCCAACAATTGCCACTTTCTCAAGAGAAGATGTAATGGTTTCACAGATGCTTAGAATCCTAGAATCACTGAGGTTGGAAAAGACCTTTAAGATCATCGAGTCCAACCATAAACCTAACACTGGCAAGTCCACCACTAAACCATGTCCCTAAGCGCCACATCTACATGTCTCCAGGGATGGTGACTCCACCACACCCTGGGCAGCCTGTTCCAATGCTTGACAACACTTTCAGTGAAGAAATTTTCCCTAATAGCCAATTTAAACCTCCCCTAGCACAACTTGAGGCCGTTTCCTCTTGTCCTATTGCTTGTTACTTGGGAGAAGAGACCAACACCCACCTGGCTTCTGCTCATCATGTTAGAGAAACTCAAGTATTAAACCACTTCGGGGGGGAGGAGGGCTTTGTGGTTGGTGTTGGCTCCATTGGCCAGGGGTCTAGAGAAGTTAATAGAATCATAGAACCACAGAATAGTTTGCATTGGAAGGGACCTTTAAAGGTCATCTAGTCCAACCCCCCTGCCATGGGCAGGGAGATCTTCCACTAGATCAGGTTGCACAGAGCCCCGTCCAACTTGGCCTTGTATGTTTCCAGGGATGGGGACATTGCCCGGCAGGGAACAGCGATGCCCTTGGTCAGCTGGAGCACAACGGACATCTTTTCAGGACACCCCTCTTCTCCAGTTGTGATACCTCGTCATCCCCATTTTGCCTGGATATTTGATTTCCGCCAGCTGGGAGACCATCTCACTCGACTTCTTTCGGCTTCAATTTTCTTTCCCCCTTGCCAGTGCCACGGGCGCTCGGGTGCCGGCCGTGCCGGGTCTCACCCTACCTGACTGGGTGCGTTTTGCACCTGATGAGTAGTTTAACATGATGGTGTTGGGACACCCACCTTCTGGACTCAACGGATGTCACGGGCTCCTTCCTTTATTTCCTTTCACTCACCCTGCTCTGGTCCTGCGTGCTTATTGCAGTCAAAACGATAACAATGCGAGCCAAGCTCTTGGGTGATGAACCATACAAAAAAATACATCGATATTTGGAAACGATGGTGAGCAGAAAATGCATTTCCAGTATAAAGCTAACAGCATCTCAAGATTTAACCCCCTTCCTCATACCATTCTCAAATATTTTAGAGAAAAATGTTCATATCTTGCATTTCTTGCTCGAAGCCAGGGTAGAAGATGAAATCAGGGACGAAGCACTCAGTCCTGTTTCTTTTTAATATCCTCTTCTTGAATTCTCCACTGCCTGCTGCAAAACAGGACTCCGGATTAGGCGGATATTTGTCTAATGCAGCCAAGTGCTTACGTAGATTGTCAGAGCCAAAATACAGTTTACATAACCGCAAAGAAAACATCTTTTAACTTTTATTAGAAGCAGTGGCTGTAATTAAGAGTATGAAGCCTTGCAGTCCAGCGATTAGAACAGAGGATTAGGTGCTGGGATTTCATTTCTATTCCTGGCTTTGCCATCGAGCTGTGCTATTTCAGTCAAGTCACTTTCCCTTCTTTTAAAAATAAAAGCAATACTGCTCTCCGAGCCACTGCGAAATGGTGCCACTTCCTATTCTAGGGGGGAAAAAATACGTAATTTCTTTTTTTAATGTATTAGATGTTTGCTCTTCTGCCAGAGGTTCCCATGCTAAAGCTGCCAAAAGCAAACTTGTGTCTGTACCGGAGCATTTGCAATCCACACTGTAGGGCATTAAAGGAAAATCACCTTTGACGTGTCCTCCTCCCCAGCTGGGTGTAGGTCCACGCTGGGAGAGGGCTCCCACTGCGAAAAAAAAAAAAATGCAAAGCTGCCTTTTGCAAACGCCGCCAGCTCCGAGTGAGGCGGGAGGCGAGAGGCAGCTCCAGATGTGCCGCTCCTCCAGATGTGCTGCTCCTCCAGATGTGCCGCTCCTTCTCGTACGTCACTGCGGTACGAAAGCAGCTACTGGTGTTTTCACGCTCCGGGGTTGGTGTTGGTGCTCCCGTTCCCGATGCTCTCTGCAGTTTTGAGGTTCACTGCTCCTTTTTCTGCCCACCCAGGGTTGCATCAGCATCGCGCCGGGGAAACGTGGGCGTTGCGAGTACCGGAGCCGATGGACCTTGCAGCGCACGTGCCCCGCGTGCGCTGAGATGAAGCAGTGCAGCCTCACCAGACGGCAAATTTTGGGAGCTTTTACCATCTGCTGTATCTCAGTAGCACGTTGAAAACCTCACCCAGGCATCTGACATAGCAATTGTCATGAAAGACATTTGGCAATTGGTTTTGGAATCTGGCTCCGGCGTAATTAGGCTTATACAAGATCCCATTAGTCAAGTAGGGGATTAGGCCTGGGTCCCAGCTGCACTTGGGGCAGGTGATGTGGCGGTTGGTGGAGGAGGATGGGAGCCACTCATCTTATGGCATTTTAATTTGATTATTTTTTCCCCTTATTAAGCTGCCTTAATTCCCTTGGCCAGGGCAGCATAGGGCTCAGGAGTAACTGTCAGGCTGTGAGCATCCCTCCAGCTCTCGATGTCCATGGTGAGGGTACAGGCAACATGGACCAGAGCTACAAGAGCTCAACTTGATTTTCTGGAGCCTCTTCTGGTACGAGCGCCAGGCTTGTCGGTGCACGGGGTCGTTCTGGAATAGCTCCAGCATCTGGAAGTCAAGATTTGTGAGCTACAGCCTCAGGCTCCCTTGAAGAGCCACGGAGATCTGGGGTCAGTGGGGAGATCTCTTCCCATTGCAGAAAGAAGACCGTGTTGATGTTTACTGTCTCTCAAAGCAGGCTAACACATTACAAGGCCTCCTTTTTCTGCAATAAGCACTCAGATTGACATTTATTGTGGAATAACCATTTTGTTTGCATTTAGCATCATGAATATAGCATGGCAAGTTTTTGCAAGTGGGGCGGTTACAGGAGTGGCTTCTGTGAGAAGCTGCTAGAAGGTTCCCCCATGGCTGATAGAGCCAATGCCAGCCTGCTCCAAGACGGATCTGCCCCTGGCCAAGGCCAAGCCCAGCAGCCACGATGGTAGCACCTCGGGGAGAACATAGTTAAGAAGGGGGGACAAAAAATACTCATGCAGTTGCAGCCAGAGAGGGGAGTGCGAATATATGAGAGGAACAGCCCTGCAGGCACCAAGGTCAGTGAAGAAGGAGGGGGAGGAGGTGCTCCAGGTGCCGGAGCAGAGATTCCCCTGCAGCCCGTGGTGAAGACCATGGTGAGGCAGCCTGTCCCTCTGCAGCCCATGGAGATTAACGGTGGAGCACATATGCACCTGCAGCCCCCGAAGGCCTCCTACCGGAGCAGGTGCATGTCCAGTGGAGTCAGTGACCCCATGGAATGCCGTGCTGGAGCAGGCTCCTAGCAGGACCTGTGGCCCCGTGCAGAGAGGAGCCCACGCTGGAGCGGGTTTGCTGGCAAACCTTGTGACCCTGCAGGGGACCCACACCGGAGCAGCTTGTGAAGAACTGTAGCCTGTGGGAAGGACCCACACCGGAGAAGTTCATGGAGGACTGTCTCCATGGGAGGGACCTTGCGCTGGAGCAGGGGAGGAGTGTGAGGAGTCCTCCCACTGAGGAGGAAGGAGCGGCAGAGACAGTGTGTGATGCACTGACCACAACCCCCATTCCCCACCCCCCTGCGCTGCTCGGGGGAGGAGGTAGAGAAAATCGGGGGTGAAGTTGAGCCCAGGAAGAAGGGAGGGGTGGGGGGAAGGTGTTTTAATATTTAGTGATAATATTTTAAATTTAATTTTAATATTTACTGATATTGGGGTGGGGGCTGTTTGACTAGATGACCTCTAAAGGTCCCTTCCAGCCCAAACCATTCTATGATTCTATGATTTGCTTTGTAATTAATTAATTTCCCCAAGTCAAGTCTGTTTTGCTCCCATTACTAGTTGGTGAATGATCTGTCCCTGTCCTTATCTCGACCCATGAGCCTTTTGTTATATTTTTCTCTCCCCGGCCCAGTTGAGGAGGGGAGTGATGGAGCAGCTTTGGTGGGCACCTTGCGTCCAGCCAGGGTGAACCCACCACAAATGCAAATCACAGAATCAGCGAACCAGCGAATTATTTGGGTTGGAAGGAACCTTTCAATGTCATCCCGTCCAACCCCCCTGCCATGAGCAGGGACATCTTCCACTAGACCAAGTTGCTCAGAGCCCTGTCCAACCTGACCTGGAATGTCTCCAGGGATGGGGCATCGACCACCCCTCTGGGCAACCTGGGACAGTGTCTCACCACCCTCAGCATAAAACATTTCTTCCTTAGATCTAGTCTGAATCTCCCCTCTTTCGGTTTAAAACCATCAACCCTTGTCCTGTTGCTGCAGGCCCTGCTAAAAAGTCTCTCCCCATCTTTCTTATAAGTATTTTAAGCACTGAAAGGTTCCAATAAGGTCTCCCCGCAGCCTTCTCTTCCCCAGGCTGAGCAACCCCAACTCTCGCAGCCTCTCTCCCCACCAGAGGGGTTCCAGCCCTCGCACCATTTCCGTGTCCCTCCTCCGGACCCCTCCAACAGGTCCGTGTCTGTGCTGTGCTGGGGACCCCAGAGCTGGACACAGGGCTCCAGTACAGCAGTGCTGCTCTCTCTAAATGTGGCAAATCCCTACAAGTCACAATATGAAGGGCACACGGAGGGGTGAAGCGTGCACGGGCAGCTCCTGCCAAGCAGCCGGCGTGCCGTGAGGATGTCTTGGCACACTTGCAATAATTTTGTGATCTGCATAAACGTGAAGACGCCTGGCACTGACTTGAATTCATCGGCTGGGCCACATTAAACACCTTAAGTAAGGATTTTGCTTCAGCTGTTTGCTGTTTGTCCACCTACAAAAAAGAAAGGGATGTTCCTAAAAGCCGAGATGGATTAACCCTCTCTGGGCAGTGGTTGGCTAACAGCTCTGCTGAGGACCCAGGAGTCCTGGGCAGCTCTGTGCTGAACGCAGGTGAGCAGTACGCAGTGGTAGCAAGGAGGGGCTGGTATAGGACCAGACCCATAGTCAGGAGATCAAGGGAAGCAATTATTCTTCATTAGACCACAGCTGGGCATCTCCATGTAGTTTTAGGCTCTCCAGGACAAGTAAAACGTGGTCAACGTGAGCAAGTCCAGTGGAGAGCCACCAGGATGGTCGGGGGCTGGAGCACATGACGTGTGAGGAGAAGATGAGGGAGCTGGGGTAACTTTGCCTGGAGAAGAGAAGGTTTTTGAGGATGCCTCGGGACACCCTTCCAATGCCAAAGCAGCACGACTGCAGCACCGCCCTAGCAGGACCAGTCGGCCTTTTGGTTAGAGCAGGTTTTACTTTCTGAAAATTTCTGGGTATGATTTTACCCATCAGAACTTCTGGCATGCGATTCAGTCCCCGAAGACCCATGTCTGTGCAAGCCCTTAGTGCCATCTTCCTCCTTCACTTCAGAAACTAATTTGGGTTGAGCTTTCTAGATTGTCCCGCCATCCCAGCAGAGTTCAGGGGTTGCTTAAGGTCCTGCTTTTGTAGCACTTCTGCATACATTCATGGGGAAACGCACGGTGGTGTTTTGGTACCTACGTCTCTCTGCAGCTGGGACAGAAGAGCAACTTGTACCTGTACTTGAAGCTCAGTTTGCAGCCAGATGAGTCTTGATTTAAAGGGTGAGCTGTGGCGGGATGTGTAAGCTGAGGTACAAGTGCAGCCCCCGGGCTTGTGTCAGCACTGGTGTGTCCAGCAGGAGCCGGGCAGGGATGGGGCCCCTGTGCTCGGCACTGGGGAGGCCCCACCTCGAATGCTGGGCTCAGGTTTGGGCCCCTCGGGACAAGAAGGGCCTTGAGGGGCTGGAGCGTGTCCAGAGAAGGGCAGCGGGGCTGGGGCAGGGTCTGGAGCACAAGTGTGCTGGGGGGCGGCTGAGGGGGCTGGGGGGGTTTAGCCTGGAGAAGAGGGGGCTGAGGGGAGCCCTTCTCGCTCTCTGCAGCTGCCTGAGAGGGGCTGGAGTGAGGGGGGGGGTCGGTCTCTTCTCCCAAGTCACCAGTGACGGAACAAGAGGAAACAGCCTCAGGCTGCGTCAGGGGAGGTTTACGTTGGAGATGAGGGAAAATGTCTTCCCTGCCAGAGCAGTCAGGCCTTGGCACAGGCTGCCCAGAGAGGTGGGGGAGTCACCGTCCCTGGGGGGGTTCAAAAAAAGTGTAGACATGGCATGAAGTGTAGACTTCAGGGCATGGTTTGGGAGGCCAGGGGGTGTTGGGTTGGGGGTTGGACTTGATGATCTTAGAGGCCTTTTCCAACCTTAATGATTGTATGATTCCCTTCTGCTCCACCGTTTTTTGGGGGAGGGCAGCATCCTTTGGCTGAGGTTGGCAGAAGCTCTCAGCCCACCCCAGTGCATTCCAGTGGGAACATCATAGGAAACCCGCCTGTGAAGGTGAGTTTTTCTTTGAGCACCTTCCTTTGGTTTTCACTTGAACTGACCGATTGTCGGTTGAGGCACCTCTAGAGCAGAGTAATAGGCCTTTAGTACTATGTTAACTAAATCAGCGAAGGAGGAGGAGCTCTTTGCTTCCTCTTTGCACCCAACAGTGAGAGGTGCTGTCAGTGCAACCACTTATGTGACTGTTTACTTGGATGTAGGTTGTCCTACAGCTGTCAAGGTTCCTGTGGCTTCACCAGGCGACGCAGCAACTTCATTACCATCACTTGGCTTCATTGCTGCTGGCGTCCCAAGTAAATCCAGATGCTAAAATCCGCAGCAAGGGCCACCTTCTGTTTCTTTACTGGCTAAGGTGACAACCTCCAAGTGTCTAGTTCTCCAAGTTATTTTTCTTGGAAAGACCACAGGAGTGGGCCTGCAGATGTTCCTCTGAACGAGGGATGCTGGTTGTGCGGGTACCGCGCATCTTGGTGGTGGCTTGAACATCGCACGTCCCATTGGGTACGTAGTTTTGGGTGTTGAGTGCCCGTTGCAGTGGCCCAACAAAGTCTTGCTTTTTGCGTGCTCTCACTTTCTCGTTGTTGCTGTTGGAAGCAGTGGAGGGAGGAGACTTTGCTCTGGGGTTGCCATTGCAGTTTTTCTTCTCATCTCTTGCATCTTTCAGACTGTGTCTTCACAGATACTCACTGTGGTTTGTCAGCTATGCTCTGCCCTACGATGGCCAACCAGGCATCTCTTCATCTGTTTTACACAGCTGTGGATTGCTTGGTGGATATAAAAACTATAAAAAACAGCTGAGGGTCTGTTCACAGCTAGGACATGTGTGGTCCATGTCTGGTGCTGCTGTTGTGGCAGCAGCCCAGCATCTTGGGTTTGGGGTGTGATGTACATTGGTGCTGTGAACCCCCAGGCCCAGAGAGCCACGCAGGAGCTGAAAACCCTCCATATCCATGAAACCTGGGATCTGGAGCAACTTCAGGAGGTGTGTAGAGCTTGCTGATGGCTGTGGAAGAAGCTGTTCCTCCATCACACAGGTCTGCAGGGAATTCAGCCTTTGCCCACTGGGTTTGGTGGTCCTGTTTTGGCAGTGACCTGACTCCAGTTGAGGTTTTAGAAGGAAACTCCTATGTTCCTACCAGACTTCCCCAGGGATGCTGCTGTACATCTCTGCAGTGCCCTCCCACCGCAGAGTAAGCTGTTCCCATGCGCAGAGGTGCTGTAAACCAAGGAGAAGACCATGTCCCTGGGAAACCACAGGCTGGCAAGCGCTGTGACAGCCGGCGCAGAAGCCGTAGCGCTGAAGGCAAGACACCAGCTTGGAGAAACATTTGTCCTCTTCCCAAAATCAGCACAGAGACTTATCTTTGGATAAGCCAGAGCTAGCTGAGTCAGGGCAAGTGCAGGCTTTTGCAGGGGGTTTTGCTGTGAAAAAAACCTGCATCCCATTTGTGCGGCATAAAGGCAGGCAGCGGTAATGACAAGCTAACAGGGTCATTTGCTTATCTGCAGAGGTCTCTTCGATGCAGATGGGCTGTAGCAATGCCAATTTTCCTTCTGCAGAGAAGGTTAGGCTGGAAGCAGTACAGGCAGCGGTGGGTCAGCTCCTTGAAGCCTGACAAAATTGCTCTCAGAGCTTTGATCTCTTTGATGCAAACCTGATTGCAGCTGAAATCATCAGAGTAAGCGTGCTGTGAAGACAGAAGTGTGGGACTGCTGCCTGTCCTGGGCTTTGGGACTGCTAAAACCAGTGCCCATAATATCTTCTGCACATCCTTACCCACCCAGGACGGACGGTCCCACTCCTTCCCCCCCGGGCAGGGCACTGCTGGCATCAGGGCAGAAATAGAAAAAAGAAAAGTTCTTAATTTTCCAATTTATCTACTGGTAAGGGGTGTGCTCCCACACTCAGGATTTATTCAAGGGGTAGCGTTTCAGGAGCTTGTGCTTATAGTTTTTAAAGTAGTAAAGACAGGGATGCTCGGCGAGCCTTCCTGGGCCAGGTGTGGTCATGTGGGTAATCCTGCACTTTGGTCTGACTCTGCCAGCACCCAGGGAGCTCCAGGAATACATGAGGTCTCCTCGGAGGAGGCAAAGGTGACAGCAAAAGAAAAAAAATCTCCAGCTGAGCCTGCTGGCAGCAGCAGCATTTCCACGTGGTGCCTTGGTGCACGGAGGCTCGGGGAGCAAGCAGATACTCTCCAGGGATGCTCAAGAGGTTCCAGCCACCTGGCTCCGTGGCAAGCAGGCGTGATGCTCTGCTAGGGGAGGATTCGGACTTGCAGCATCAGCAGGACTGTGCTTGGGATATCAGCGGAGCAGCAGGAGGGAGGGAAGGGGTGTGTATTGGCAGATTGAGGCTCAGGGACCCCCAACCCCTCTGAAGCATCCCCCTTCATCCCGCACCATCCCCCAAACACCCACTTAGTCCTGTCAAGCACCAAAGAAGCTGAAACCATCGGCTGGCGATTGCTGCTGGCTCATTCGCTCTGTTCCAGGTGCCAGGATCAAACTCCACATGCCCCTTTTCGGCTGCTCCTCCACCCCTTCGGTGATTTTGGCAGACTCCGAGGATGGGTGGTTTTGGCAACGCGCCCATGTCAGGCGAAAAGCCCCCAAGAGCTGTTTGCAGCCTCAGCTGATGGAGCTGTTGCTACAGAGATCTTGCCAAAAACAGCCTCCAATCAGCTCCCAACGCCAGTCTGATGCCGAGCCCCGCTCGGAGCCCAGGGAGCCGGCGAAACGATAAATACATGTCAGCCTTACCCAAAAAAACCCTGCGTTCAGTCCTGCTGGGGACGGCGATTCACAGCAGTTGTGTCGCTTATTATTTCCCGGAGTCTTTCTTGAATCATGTGTGTTTTGTGCTGCCTGTGCAAATGTGGTGTTTATCCTCCCCTGTGCTATTTCCATCCTTCCCCCTCATCCCACGACGTACCTGGAGGTGTGCTCCAGGCAGAGCCGTCGCTCCGTTTCCTACCATCCTTCCTCCTCCTCGGATACTGCTGCGAGCAGAAGGCTTTGAAGCACCAGCTATAGCTCAGAGGGCAGCACTGACCTGTGCCAAGCTGCGCCCAGGTTCACGTCTGGCCTTACAGAGCCTTGTTTACCCAACACCAAGATTTGGAAGGTGCTTCCCTGCCCTCCAAAAAAAAAAAATTAGTGTTATCCGTCTGCCTGTCCCCTCCACCATGGGGATTGCTGGAAGTGCTGGCATCCAGCAGAGACAGAGACAGGCTGTTCAAGTGTCAGGAGGTCCCCTCAATAGAGGAAAGGTATTTTAACCTCAGAAAAGTGTGCATTTTCATTGAATCATCGAACGGTTTGGGTCAGAAGGGACCTCGGAAGGTCATCTAGTCCAACCCCCCTGCAATGAGCAGGGACATCTTACTACATCAACTACATCAGGTTGCTCAGAGCCTGACCAACCTGACCTTGAACATTTCCAAGGATGAGGTAGACTTTTGGTTCCTGTTTCGCCCCAGCTGCGATGGGATATGCCCAGCTATACCTTGGGTGCACGCTGTGGGATTGGTGATCACTCTTATCCCAGCGGGACAGACATAACCTCTGCTGCTGAAAGACCAAAGTGGTGAGTTTCAAGCCGTTGGGTGTTAATGCTGCTCTCAGCCCACGCTTAGACATGATGAGCTGTTTAAAGATCTTCCTGTTGTGTACTTGGGTGGAAGTGGGATGATCCAGAAGAGCTTTCATGGATGCTCCACTCCCACTCCTTTGCAGCCAAGGTCCCTGGGGTGGTTGGGCAGAGGTGCTATTCATAGAATCACAAAATGGTTTGGGTTGGAAGGGACCGTTAGACGTCATCTAGTCCAACCCCCCTGCAGTGAGCAGGGACATCTTCAGCTAGATCAGGTTGCTCAGAGCCCCGTCCAACCTGTCCTGGAGTGTTGCCAGGGATGGGGCATCGACCACCTCTTGGGGTAACCTGGGACAGTGTTACAACACCCTCATAGTAAAAATTTTTTCCTTATATTCAGTCTAAATCTACCATCCTTTATTTTAAAACCATCACCCCTTGTCCTGTCACACCAGGCCTGGCTAAAGAGGTTGCCCCCATCCTTCCTACAGCCCCCCTTTAAGCACTGAAAGGCGGCAATACGGTCTCCCCGCAGCCTTCTCCTCCCCAGGCTGAACAACCCCAACTCTCTCAGCCTGTCCTCGCAGCAGAGGGGCTCCAGCCCTCGGAGCGTTTTTGTGGCCCCTTCTGGACCCGCTCCAACAGGTCCATGTCCTTTCTCTGCTGAGGACCCCAGAGCAGGACGCAGCACTGGAGGTGGGGTCTCACCAGAGCGGAGCAGAGGGGCAGAACCCCCTCCCTCACCCTGCTGGCCACACTTCTTTTGATGCAGCCCAGGATACAATTGAACTTCTGGGCTGCGAGTGCACATTGTTGGGTCATGGCCAGCTTTTCATCCACCAGTACCCCCAAATCCTTCTCTGCAGGGCTCTCTATTCTGCTCTCAGCCCCTAGCGAGGCTCTTTCCTTCACCCTTTCTCCCTATTATTTTTCCCGTGGGTAGGGTAGATGAGCGAGGGATCAATTTATTTTCCATGCAAACAGCATGGACTAAGGCATCCACATCCCTCCGTCGTGACACATCCACCATGCCCAGCGTCGCTGCGGCTTGTGGCAGGGGACGAGCACGGCTGGGGAGAGCAGCAGTCCCCCCTCTCCTATCCAACTTCCATTTCCTAACCTGCCTTTGTCTTGAATCAGAGTTTCATTTCCCATCAGCAGTAATTATCCCCGCCCACACCATCTCAGCATCCTCTGGCACATCCGGACCGTCTCCGCCGGGGTTTCTGCGCAGACAGAGTCGATGGCGGAGCGAGTCCAGCCCGCTGACTGCCTGTCGAGATGCAGGGAGAGCAACGATTCGGTCTGGAGCCGCTGCCGATGCCCGGAGTCGGCGCGGTGGGAGCCAAGTGGACGATCTCCGCAGGGCTCTGCGGGAGGACGGGGCGGTGGCTGCACAAACCCAGGGGTGGCCGAGCTGGCTGCGCTTGCTTCACCAAGACAAGCTGAATTTCGGGGGGGAGTGGGCAGTCATTAAAAGTCACTCACTGAGATTTCAGCATAAATGAATAGCTGCTGAAAGCAGCAGGCGTGGAGCGTGCTGGAAAGCCAGGCTTAGGCTCGCCAGCTATTTAATATTTAAGCAGCAGCATTGTTAGATTCCTGCCTGACCGGCTTCCCATGGGCAGCGATGTAATGGAGCATTTGTCCCCTGCCCTTTGCCTGCCCCCCCCAAATAAGCTATTTTTTCAAGGTTTTTAAGCCAGAGCTTTATGAATTGTGCTTGACAAAGGTCAGACTAACAAAGCCAGTGGATTAAAACGAATAAATTTTTTATGATGAAGGTGGTGAGACACTGGCCCAGGTTGCCCAGAGAGGTGGGAGATGCCCCATCCCTGGAAACATTCCAGGTCAGGCTGGACGGGGCTCTGAGCAACCTGATCTGGTTGAGGATGTCCCTGCTCCTGGCAGGCATTTGGACTAGTTGACCTTCAAAGGTCCTTTCCAACCCAAGTGATTTGAATATTCTATGATTAAGGTGCTTTCTGCAATACCTGTCTCTATCCAGTGACTTGGGGCTGCTGCTTTTCATGCCTATTAGCTAAATGTTGATGGTGGAGCAGAGCTGACTTGTGTTCTTCTATGCAGTGACCCCGCTGTTGCAGGAACGAAGCAGCAAAAAGATGGGACTTTGCAGACCGTCACAGATCTGACCTGTGCTTGAACGCAGCGCGGGGCGCACACGCGTCAGCTGTAGGATGGCTTTTGCAGCTGGTCTCGCTGGAGTTGGAGGGATGATCCAAAGGTCCTTCGTTACACTGAAAAGGCCAATAGCCTCTTCGGCTCCCGAGAGCATCTGCATGGTGTGCTGTGCCTCTGAACCCGGGCTGCAGGGTTTGTGCCTTCAAGCAGGGCTTTTCCAGGCTCCTCACCTGTAAGAATTTCCCAGGATTAGACTGAAATTAGAATCATAGATTCACAGAATGCCCTCAGTTGGAAGGGACCCACAAGGATCATTGAGTCCAACTCCTGTCCCTGCACAGGGCAAACCCAAATTCACACCATGTCTCTGAGGACGTTGTCCAAGTGCTTCTTGAATATCGCCAGGCTGGTGCCATGATGCCTCCCTGGGGAGCCTGTTCCAGGCCTCCACCACCCTCTGGGGGAAGGGCCTTTCCCTAATGCCCAGCCTAACCCTCCCCTGGCACATCTTCCTGCCATTCCCTCGGGTTCTGAGGGATGAAATTATGAGGAATCAAATTACGGGGCTGAAGCAAGGCCTAAGCAAAGCCTGGGTAGCGATCTGTGCCATTCTTCACGTGCCACGTCTTGCTTTTGGGGCTTTCATGCCATAGCTGATGGCACATCCGAGTCTAGGTCACCAGGAAGACCGTTGTCTGCCGAGACATCGTCCTGGTGGTGCTGCTTGAAGGTCTACAATCTCTAAGGTCTACAACCTTTAAGGTCTTCAAGCTTTAAGAGCTTTAAAGTCTAGAAGCTTTAAGGTCTGCAAGCTTTAAGTCCCCCCCAACTGCTCCTTTCTGAAACCATGTAGGTCTTTGCTTTTGTGACTCTGAACCTGATCGCTGAGATTCTGCGTGGTTTGACAATTTTCCACACTCCTGCAGCAAAGGAGGTATTTTTGCTCAGTTTGGACAGCAGCACTTGCTTCCCCAGAGAGATTTGCTGCCTGTAGTTAAGCTGTTTCCCAAATCTGAGCCAACTCTCCCCAGCTAACCAGCCCCTGGCCTGACAGGGAAACAGGGCAAAAAAGACCAGTTTTATTTATTGGCAAGACCAAGGATTAAATCTTGGCTTGTAGAGATTTAGTAGGAGATGTAGTTTTGTTTCCAGGCAGGGTCTGGTCTGGGCACCACGTGCACCAGCTGCTTCACCTCCCGGCCTCGAGACAAACTAGGACATGCTGTAATGGGTTGGAGATGTGGTTTTGCTCTGGAAAGCTTGTTTTAAATGCCATTTTACCCCCAGAATCTCCCCTTGAAGGTGCAGGGCCCCTACCTGCCTGCTCTGTTCAACACAGGAGGTGTGGAGACGCCTGGTCCATCCTGACCATGGCTCCCAGTAGAGGTGGAGCAGATCTCTGCATCTCAAACATCAGGAACTTCAAGACCCAGAACCAAACGTGGGTCTGCAAAATGTCTTCTTCCAATTATCGAAGATTAAACAAATCATCACAATTGGATGTCTTTGAACTTCATCCCTCAGCGCCTTTGTCCTTCCAACTGGTGAAGCCCGTCACCAGCTCCCTGATTGTCTCCTGCTTGTGGCATGATATTTCTTTCCAACATGAGCCAGACCCCCAGTTTTAGGGGCGCAGGTCAGCTCGCCACCTCTTTCCTCACTCTTGGCAGTCCACATGCTGTGACTTTGTGGCACCTTTTTGTTTAGAACTTGCTAAAATCACCCCAAAAATAACGAGCGGGACCCTAGCGGTGGCAGCAGAGGGGTGAGTTTTCATCTCCTGTAAGATGCAGAAGAGCAGAGGGGGTGTCCCAGGTGTTGCATTGCTGCGTTCATCCTGACCTTGAAGCTCTCAGCTCGTGGTGCTGCAGATGGATGTGATCCTTGCCATCAATCTCGTTTGCAGCTTCACTGCTAAGAGCTGATGCGACGATAACGAAGCCAAGTCTGACTCATCAGTACCTGAATGAGGAGAAATGCCACCCACTCTGTGCCGGCAGCGATTTTACTCCTGATCTGGCTCTGTTGGTGGGATAGATTTGAAGCTCTCCAGCCGATCTCGATCTTACCCCTTTGCCTGGCATTTTTGGACCACGCAGTAGCTCAAAGCATGGCTTGTATGTCAGCAAGACCCTGCTCTGAGATTTTAATCAATTTATCTCAAAAGGAGGGGGTGGCAGCCTAAGAGAACTTGCTTTAAAGATTACGAGGTGTTAATATATGTCAAGTCAGCATGTGTGTTTGAGAGCAAACCCTGTTAAGCTGTTTCATCTCACCAGTCTCATGGGCTGTCCCTGCTCCTGGGTGTGTTTTGGGGCTCCAGTTTCAAATTCATAGTGGGATCGAAAGCGCAGAAGGAGTTGCTTTGAGACAAGGGTTGTATTGTACCATGTGCTGCACAAAATACCGAACTGGGAGCAGAATCTCCCTCCTTAAATATTTCATCCAGGTTTTGAAGCCAGATGTGAATAACCTCCATTCACCTAAGAGTTCACACATCCCTCACCTCCTGCATCCAGCTGGCACGGCCAGAATATTAAAAGCTGCATAACTCTGCGGCCGAACCGATGGCCTTTGCTGTGTTTGGAAGAACCTTTGCGCCCACTGATTGGAAAGCGTCGGAAATTCCAGCGGCTGCGCGTTGGCCGAGGAGCAGCCGACGTCATTACTGGGAATTTACGGTCGGTTCATTTTCTGGTAACTGGCTGGCCAGGTGCTTGCAGTGCCGCTGTGTAGCTCCTCGGATCTCCCTGGCAGGTGAGCATGAGAAGAGAGGGAGATTTTGGGAGCCAGCACCCGGAGGAGACTTCATCCCCCTCCTGCTCCCAGATTCCCATTGCCTATAGCAAGGAAGGTTTGCCCTGAGACATGAGGCGACGTGCTGGGTGCCCTTACTTTCAAGTGTTTTGAAAAATAGGAGGCCAGAAGGAATGGCTGATGATCAGGTGAATTTTTAATTTTTGGAGGGGAGGGGAAGTGAGGTGCACAGCGAGTAGAAAACTTCTGGAATTTGTTGCGGTGAGAAGCTGTGGAAGTGGATATTGCTGCATGTTCAGGAAGGGATTAAACAAATTCAAGACAAGCAGTCCATAAACATCTCTGAAGTGGGTGCCTTGGAGGACGCCTCCCTGCTGTCACCCCTAACGCAGGGTGCTGGGGGACATGAGGGCATGGACCTCAGGAGTCATGAGCTCTCCGTAAGCAGCATCTCTTCCTGCCATGGTTTGAAGCCAAGTACCGGGCTGGAGGCACCATTGCTCTGACCCAGAAGGACGTTTCTTACCTTACAGACCTTTCCAAAAGGCCCACAAAGCAGGGCAAATGGACAGGTTCTGCATAGGGGAGCTAAGGTGGTCCTGAAATATTTGGTTCCTGGGGAAACCTGGACAAAAGGAGAGTCTCCTTTCAGCTCCCACATCACCAGGGTGTTGCTCAGATGACATAGTACTTGAATTCAGGTTCTCCAGGCCATGGTTGGGCAGGGATGCTACCACCAGAAGAGAAACCAGTTTGCCATGAGGGTCTGTCCCTCACTCAGCTTTGATCACAAGAACTTGCCTGAAGTAGACCTTCCTTGAGCTCTTCTCCCAACATCCATTGCCTTCCTCTTCACTAAACGTTAGGTCCTCTTTCAGCAGCAGGGCTCTTTGTTAAGAAGGTTCATGAGCATTAATTCCCTTCCACCCAGGGCTTTACCCCTTGGGGAGGAGATCCTGTAACCATGGACCTGGGTACAGCATCAGGCGTGAGAGCAGATGCTTTTCTCTTGAGAAGAGACTGGGCGTCGAGGAGGAGGAGGTTCTCTCATTCATGTGCACTCGAGAGGAAAAAGGGATTAAGCAATTCAACACAGTCATAATTTCAGGGCTCAGAAGTCTCATTAAAACTAGCTTTGACAGAAGCTTAATTTTATTGCCTCTTGCTTGAATAAAATTTTTGAGGTCTATCCTACTAATAAGATTTGTTTCTTTTCCTTTTTCTTTTTCTGAAACCAACATCTGATGTGGATTTTATTAATGCAAGCATCTTAATGTGTACATTGGGGGGTTTTAATGCTGTTTCTTCGAAAACTGCTCAAAACAAAGTTATTTCTCCAGATGTTTGCTGTTATGTTTCAATGTGGAGCGAATGTCTAATAATTTGCTCGGTGCCATGTGTTTTCTGAACGAGCCTGATTATTTGCACATTCCCACAGCAAAGGACTGTTAAGGCAAAAAAAAACCACCTTTCCTGTGCTCACTGAACAAATATTGGCGAGTACAAACAATACTGGAAAGCGTTGCCCTTAGACAAAGACTGATACCTGGTCGTGTGCCTCGCTGGGAGGTGTTGGAGGGTCTCGGCGTGGATGCTAGGCTGCTGGGCAAGCACGAAGCCAGAGGGAACATGGAGCAAGAGTGGGTTTGCTCCTCTAGGAGAGGCTTTAAGCTGGTGCTAGTCCAAAAAGCAGCATGTAAATGCCATCCTGCACCTCCAGGTGCTTTTTTCCCGTGTTTCTCCAAGTATTTCCCCTGTTTCTTCAAGTGCACTCAGGTAAGATGTCACTTGGAATAGGTTGGTAGCTGTTGATGCTGTGACCTTCTCCATCTTCTGGGATGGATAGGGCTCTGCAGGCTCAGATGTAACCAACTGTAATATGGTAGATAAAAATGTGCCAAAAAGGGCTTTTCTGGGGCTCGCCGCCTCAGCCCATGTTGGCTCTGACCATCTGAGACGAGCGAGGAGCGAGAGCGAAGCTTGAGGCACGAGGAAGGGCTGCACTTGGAAAGGACCATGGGTGGGACAAAGCTATGAGATGTTTAGGATCTGTCCAGGCACGTCGACAGCTGTTCTTCTCAAATAAGCGTAATTTAAGGGAGAATGTGGTGTTTGCAGGTTTTTAAATTAAGCTGGAGACCACAGCTATGGAGGGCTTGGTCATCATCTGCTAAACAACTGATTAATGACTCAAAGCTTGATGCGAGGAGGTGAGAGTAGGTCCCAAGTGGGGAGCCCAGGCTGGTGGGGACTGGGAGCTCATCTCTGTGGATGCATCTTCATTAATCCTAAAGTGAAGGAGGCTTTAAGAAGGGCACGTGCGCGTCGCAGTCACTGTTGGTAACTCCTTGTTCACTATTACTGTATTGCAGTTCGTCGCCTTCCGGAGTGTTTGAGAAAGAATATGACATTTATCGGGATTACAGTGCGGAAGGTCAACTCCTCCACTACAGGTAGCCAAAATTTCCCTCTGGTACTGGGGTTGGGGTCTGCAACGTGGCCTCGG
The DNA here is from genome assembly GCF_949628215.1 of Phalacrocorax aristotelis. Lineage (NCBI taxonomy): Eukaryota > Metazoa > Chordata > Aves > Suliformes > Phalacrocoracidae > Phalacrocorax > Phalacrocorax aristotelis. Next base: position 167,695,815 of record NC_134277.1, read on the forward strand.
CGGTGAGGTGGGGGTGTGGGACAGCCCGTGTGGGGATGGGGCAGCGAGTTACACTGGTGTTTTCTTTGTGCTCTTCTGATCTTCCTCCTCATCCCCTTCCCTTGTTACGTTTTTGAGCTTTACTACCACCCTTAAATAAACCTTAAGATATATTTTGATGGTTCTTTGGAGCAGGGACCATCCCTTTATACAGTGGTCCTCATTTGAGTAGCTCCTACCCATACCCAGAAACCGGAGCAGGACAGGAGCAGCACCAGGGCTGTCTGGTGGTGGGTCACACCTCAGGGTGAGCTCCTGGTCTGTGGGGTTTCATTAAGCTCCATCATCAGTTTGGGAAGGGGCAGGACTCACCCGGTGCTGCTGGTCCACCCCAACGCCTGCCATCACAGTGGGGTGGTGGCTTGAACATCTCCTCACACTGGAAACAGTTTCTAGGCCCTTTTCTAGGATTTTTACATCAAATGTAAGCAGGTTTGTGTGGGTATGGATTTAATCCGTTGCCAGTTGATTCAGTGCGCTGCCTCCGTAGAGCCCTGAAGGTGGGAAAGCCTCCTGAGAAACAAAGCCATCTCTTCCAGCCTGTGGGTCCAACTGCTTTTCAGAGTCTGTTGGTAAGACAGATACGAGCTTTCTCTTGCTCGGATCAGGATTTTAGGTGCTAAAGCAAATGACCACCTCCAGCTTTCATGGATTTATGTTGCTAGAAAATAATACAGTGTGATGTTTGTCCTCGTTACAGCTCAAAATGCCCCTCTTAGAGTTTGCACAAGTGGTTCAGGTGTACAAACACTGTAACTTCTCACTAGTACTAATGTGGACTAGTGCCCTGGACGTGGGCAAGAATCACCAGAATTGATGGTGTCTGAGTAGACGATCAGAGGTGGGGAACAATGGTGTGCTGAGCTCCCGGAGCATGCCCCAGCACCTGCATCGCTGCTTTCAAAACAAGCTTTTTGCCTTCAAAACCCAAGCAGGGATGGATTTAGGGGAGGCTGAGAAATTGCTCTTGATCCAGCCCAGGTGGCTCCTTGGCCACCCTTTCTCAGTGGCCAAAGGAGGCATCTTGGCTGACCCACCTCGTCCTGCCCCAGAGCGTTTGGGAGATGTCCCTCTTGGTCACCACCTGCCAGGATGGAGGTGATGGTGAGGCTCTGCAGACCCTGACCGCATCCCAGCCTGCCTCAGGGAGGGTTTTTGATACCTACTGGCATCATCCAGATCAAATTGGGTGGGAACAGGGAGGATAAAGACCTGCACTGGATGCTTTTACTAATATAGCCCTGCAAACAAGTGGTGGCCTGAAACATTTCTCCATAACACCATGTTCATCCAAATTCCTACCTTTAAGACAGCAGGTCTATAGACTACAGTCAAATTTGGGGGGTTTTGGAGTTGACGCCTGCCTGGTTGCTCTGGGCTTTGACAAATACCCCCAGTTTCTGTGCTTTTGTTGGAGATGCAGGTGAGTTGAAGGGCCTGTAGCTCTTGCTTTGCTTTCCATGCCGGCAGCAGAGACCGGGAGGGCCCGATGCTCTCCGTTCCCTTCCCCAGCACGATGCTCTCCGTTCCCTTCCCCGCTGCTCCGTGACGCCGCGGGCTGGCCAGCCAGTCCACATCAGCGTTGTTTGCAGCAATCTCCATCCTGGTTCAAGACACACGCGAGCGGAAAAACACCCAACGGCATTGGCCGTGTGCCATCCTGCCTGCCCTGTAATTCACCGCTTCTGCAGTGACCTCCCAGGGGTGTCAGAATTAATTGCCACTTAAGCAAGAGAGGGTAAAAACAAGCTTTCTAGGAGGGGAAACAAATAAGGCGAATGCTCTCTGGTGTTTATCCTCACCAGCAGAATAATCTCCGGGAGCACCGGGTGGGCTCAGAGAAACGTGTTTTACTCCGAGGCATCCCTTCCACGTGCTGGGTGGATGCAATTCCCTGTCTGTAGGCAGGAGAAGCAAGGAAGAGTGGAAGGGAGTGATTTGGCAGGCTTGGATCCACTGTTTGGTTTGGAAATGGGGTTTGCAGGTGCCTCCTCTGCTCTGCTGTTAGGCATCGAGCGTGCTGTGGTCAGAGTTGGCAGCGGGAGCTGAGCCTGCATCCAGGAGAGAGATGGAGTGGTGACGGGGACACAGAGCAGTGACGGGGACACGGAGCGGTGTTGGGGACACACCACTCTCTGTCCTGAGCAGTTTTTTCCTGCAAACGGGGTTAGTGATTTGGCACTGATCGGTCCTGACCCACCGCCAGCTGGGCGGCGGTGCTGGATACAAGCTGCAGAGGCGAGGGACGATGCGGGTTTTGGGGACAATGGTCCCCACCCGCCAGCTGGCCGATGCCCGTGGCCGCCCAAGCAATTAAAAGATTAAATTTCACTGTGGTTAGCACACATGACCTGTTTGCATCAGCATGTGCTTCGCTCCAGGAGGTGCCTCCATCTTCCCAGCCCCAACTTCACCGCCTGTAAAAACCCATGCACAGCCCTTGTCGCCCTCCCCCCAGTCAGCTCCAGCCAGGAAGCTAATTAGCAGCTTTGCTTAATTAGCTGAGAGTGGACTTCCTTCTGGAAGAATGGGTCTGAAGTGCCCTCTGTCTGGAGGCTGCCGAGCGAGATGGAGAGAGGAGCCGACACAGCCTCGGGTGTTTTTTTTTTTTATTAACCATGTGAGTGCCACATGCACGCTGCTCTGGCACTTGTTAAAGCTGAAATCAAAGCTCACCAGACCTACCTCATCACGGCAGGGATGATCTCATATTAACGAGGTTAATTTTTAAGGAGAAGGGGGCATGGCACGTTCTGAAAATTACCCTGCATAAAGGCATCTTGGTTTCAGCTTCTCCAAAGCTTAGCTGGCAGCTCCTCCTTGGATGGACCATGGTTGGGCAGATCCCAGAGGGTGCAAAGGGCATTGCTTGGGCAGGGGGATGGTGGTGGCCAGCACCCATGGCACGGCAGAGCCCATCTGGAAGCCCAGCGTTGGCATCTGCCTCTGGATGGCTCAGAGGATGCATGCGTGGTCCTTCGTGGGAATGGGAAGACCCTTGATGTACACCTGTCTGAAGCTGCCAAGACCTGGGTGGGGGGACTGCGGTCCAGACACCCCTTTCTGATGCTCGGGGACAAGTTTTTGGGAAAGGCTGGTGTTCCAGCACCCTTGGCCAGGTTGCAAAGGGATGGGGAAATCTCTCATCTTCCCCTCTGCTTCCCACGGGCTCATGCCAGTGCTGAGGTGGCGATTGCGAAATGGGCTGGCACCCAACCAGAGCTTTAAAGACTCCATCGTGGTGTGGGCTGAGCCCTCGAGCACTTCCACCAGAGCAACTCTTTCCCAGCTCCTCCAGATCCAGCCCTGGGATCCAGCCACTTCCAAACGCCATTCATGAAACGATGCTGGAGGCTTCATAGTCAGGTGAGAGATCAGGTCTCCAGCCCAGCAGCCTTCTCAGGTCCTTCCAACCATCTCCTCCTCACCAAGCCTTGCGTTAGTCCAACTGGTTTTTCTGAAAGCCATGGTAAGTGCGTGTTGCCTCCTTTGAAGGCCAAGGTCAGAGGTGGGCAGACAGCCCCGGTGTCGGAGGGACAGAGGATTGAGTTACACAACGCGTCTGTAGGTCTCTGGTGGCTGAGGAAGCTTGGCGAGACCTAGGCTGTAGCTTGCTCCCTTCTGGGCATGTGTCCACTCCCTTCCATCACCTCCTCCCCTCTGGCTGGGAAGGGAGACGCTGGAGGACTTACAGATGTTTGGGCAAAGTGTGGGAGCACGGTGGCTTGTGAGGGGACAGCTGTCCTTGCGTGAAGGCTGGCTACAGGCAGATGGAGAAGCAAGAAGCTGGCTGATGGGGGAGAGGTCTGTGGGGATCAGCTGGGAGACCACCCTCATCCACGCATCATCATCCCCAAGTGCAGTTTTGGGGTTCGGCTGCCTGGGTCACCCCAGGACCTGCGGCAGCAACTGCAGGAGCAAGCAGGGATCTTTTTGGCTTCCTTGACAGCGCTGGCTCGGTGCTCCCAGCCAACAATTGCTATGAGAGACTTTCTAATATAATGAAGATTAGTGGGTGTCATTAGAAGGATGACGTCTTGCTCTGTCTGTCTAGAAGGCATCTGTAGGAAAGCCCTTGCATCCAAATCCCATCGAGACAGGCAATTACGATAACTGTTCTTAACCCTTTCCTCTTTATTCCTTCTGGTTTGTGGTTCCTGGAGCTCAGTTGCTTATGTCCTCGTTTTCCCTACCACAGTCCTTTTGAGAGGGTTGAACTCTTTGCTAATCCATGCAGTTGTTTTTATCAAGAAGTCTGTTTCCTAGGCGGGACAAATCCCAGGTCTCTGTTGTTGTCCCTGCCTTGGCCAGTCAATGGGTGGAGGGCCCAAGGCTGCTCGAGCTGGTCTTCAGATCAGAGACCTTCAACTCTCCCCTCTGAATTTGTCTCCCCTCCCAGCACAAAGCTGGCCTGCTCCTGTGACCCTCTTTATTCCATACTGCTGATCGGGTGGATGTCGTGTACCACGTGCAGGTGGTCAGGCTTTTGTGGCCACCAGGTAGACAGTGGGACTTCATAGTTGAGGGAAACACAGCGTGCCAGACATGGAGCACAGCAGCAAAGCATTAATAACCCCCTTCTCCCCTTCTGCTCCTTGGGAAACATGAGATTCGTTACGTGGTGACTTTCCAAGAACAGAAGAACCAGATCCAAAAGTGTGCCCCGGTCCCTGCGGTAGGTTCCTCTGCTCTGGGAGAAGTTGAGAAATCTGTTCACTTGAGTATGCACACCGACCAGCTCTTAGGGACACTTCCACTTTGGCCTGGCTGCTCTGTTTGATCTGTAACTCTTAGGTCAGATGTGGAAGCAGAGGTGATCAGTTGACTGTTCTCCAGCAGTGGACAGGTAGGATGTCCAACCCATGAGCAGGGACAAGCAGATCCTGTTTCTGCTGTGAGCATGTTGGGAGAGCGGGACAGCCACTGCATCATCTACATGGGATCCTTGTAATGTTCTTGATGTCGTCTTCCTCAGTTTGTCCTGGACCTCCCCAGCCACGAGAGTTTAAAGAGGTCTTTGATCTTCTCATGGTTTTCAACATCTCATGGTCAGCAGCTGGACAGGAGTGGGGTTCCCCAGGGCTCAGTGTTGGGGCCAGGCTTGTTTAATATCTTTATCAATGGTCTGGATGAGGGGATCGAGGACACCCTCAGGGAGTTGCAGACGACACCAACCTGGGCGGGAGTGTTGATCTGCTGGAGGGCAGGAAGGCTCTGCAGAGGGACCTGGACAGGCTGGATCAATGGGCTGAGGCCAGTTGTGTGAGGTTTAACAAGGCCAAGTGCCGGGTCCTGCCCTTGGGTCACACCAACCCCAGGCAACGCTCCAGGCCTGGGGCAGAGGGGCTGGGAAGTGCCCGGCGGAGAAGGCCCTGGGGGTGCTGGCTGACAGCCGGCTGGGCATGAGCCAGCAGTGCCCAGGTGGCCAAGGAGGCCACCAGCCCCCGGGCTTGTGTCAGCACTGGTGTGGCCAGCAGGAGCCGGGCAGGGATTGGGCCCCTGTGCTCGGCACTGGGGAGGCCCCACCTCGAATGCTGGGCTCAGGTTTGGGCCCCTCGGGACAAGGGGGACCTTGAGGGGCTGGAGCGTGTCCAGAGAAGGGCAGCGGGGCTGGGGCAGGGTCTGGAGCACAAGTGTGCTGGGGGGCGGCTGAGGGGGCTGGGGGGGTTTAGCCTGGAGAAGAGGGGGCTGAGGGGAGCCCTTCTCGCTCTCTGCAGCTGCCTGAGAGGGGCTGGAGTGAGGTGGGGATTGGTCCCTGCTCCCAAGTCACCAGTGACAGGTGAGAGGAACCGGCCTCAAGCTGCGTCAGGGGAGGTTTAGGTGGGATATTAGGAAAAAATGTCTCCCCTGCCAGAGCGGTCAGGCCTTGGCACAGGCTGCCCAGAGAGGTGGGGGAGTCACCATCCCTGGGGGGGCTCAAAACACATGTAGACCTGGCACTTGGGTACATGGTTTGGGAGGCCAGGGGGTGTTGGGTTGGCAGTTGGACTTGATGGTCTTAGAGGTCTTTTCCAACCTTAATGGTTCTATGGTTCTAACAGGAGTCACTTCATATCTGACTGTCTAGCAAACAAGTATGGAAGCGAGGAGAGAATTGGGCTTGGCTTCCAAAAGACCTGGCACTGTCTCCATGATAGCTCTACAGAGCCTCGTGTGGCCCGCCAGGCATCTGAGGTGTAGGAGCTGTTTGTTTGGCTGTCTGCTGGGCAACCTCTGTTTTGAGACAGAGCTGCAGTTTGCCGTCTTTCTACGGTTCTCTTCACCTCTTGGGTCTTACACGGTTGCGTGCTCCAGGTGTTGCTAGATTCATTCTCTAACCATGGGAGTGTTCAGTGTCCAACTCTTGCACTGACCGTGTTCATCCCTTCACTGTCTGGGCACGGACTATCCGGTTGTTGGTGCCGTAGTGCCTTCACATGGATGCAGGGAACGGGGTTAATTTGTACTGTTGGCAAAAAGGAGTGTGAAGCCAGGTACCAAATTCAGGAGGAGACTTGTAGAAGCTTGGACGAAGCCCGGGGCAGAGGTGAGGAGCCACCACATCAGACTTTGAACATGCCTCTTGCCAACTGGCTGCGTGCTGGGTACATGGGAACAAATACAGCCATGACACCAGGGAGGAGAAAGTCTCCAACCTCTTCTGGTTGCAACCTCTGAATTCAGCTGAGCTTCCCAAGGAAGCCCATACCCTGGAGCCATCACGGGGGCAGAAACTCAGCATCTCTGGGCTGAAGCTTCTTTTGCTGCCAGTGTCAATTTTAGCCAAGGCGGCTGCGAGGCCACATTCCTCTTCCAACGATGACAAAGCTGCATCTCAAGTGTGCCCACAGACATTTGCTGGCCGAGAAGACACCTGCCCAGCAGAAGTGGGGCAGTGGCCGTCCCAGCTGTCCCGCGCGGGGACACGTGCTGCTGCCAGCTGCTCCATTTATCCGCCGCCTCGTTCTGCTCAGGCTTCGTCGTTTACAACTGTGAGTTAAGACCGTGGCTTCAGGCATCTCTGTAAATAAACATGCCCGTTCCTGATATTTAAGGGTAAATCTGTTGCCTGGTTTCTTCAGAAGTAAAGAGGAGGCGCAGACCTAATAACCGTGATTCCTTGGAGAGCCATGAGATTAAAATCCTGTATTTTGGAGCAAAATTGAAGAGTGGCTTGGAGGGTTTGTCACTGTTCTCAAATGTACCGCTGTGGTGTAACCTCCTGGGCTGGGACTTCTGCCCCAAGTCCTCTAAGCCTCCATAGGGCAAAGGAGAGACAACCCCAGTCTCTCCTCTCCAGAAGGAAACAGCTGGTGTTTCCTTCTCAAATACGACTTTGAGCCCAGACCATGGAGCTGGGAACAGTTTCCTCCATGCTTTTTGCCACAGCCTTGTACTTTTTCGGTGCTCAGCTAAACACTGAACTGTAGTCTTGCTTTGAAAAGTGAACCACCATCCTCATCTTCATCATGAGCAGGGTGACTTATCTCAAACGTGCGTGTGTAGTACCCAAGAGATGGACCTGTTGTATTCCTGTGAGCCAAGAGCAACCCTTCCTGCTGGAGGGCTTCCAGCAAACAGCCGAGCTTCAGCTTCCAGGACCTGTTCTTCAAAGCCAAGGTGCTGCTGCTGGCAGTATCTGGTGGCTCGCACATGATCCACAGCAGCAGATCCAGCATGGGTCCACGGCCAAAAGCTCTCCTCTAAGAGGAGGAGCTGCTCAGTCAGCCTTGCCACAGCCGTGGTAGCGGTCAGCAGCTTCACAGTCACCCATCTCCTGCGATGGGCGGAGGTGAGCCCATGGAAGAAGGAATGGTCTGGCACGTCACCCCAACACCCAGTGTCCACGCTTGGAGATTGGTCTTGTAGTCTTTGGTAGGTGTCTGATCACATCCCAGAGCCTGGCCAAAGACACAGGAGAGGTCTTCTGGTGGGGAAGAGCTGGGGGAGGTGGCACCAGGCTGCAGGCTGAGCCCGGGGGTGTTCATAGCAGGGATGAATGATTCAGGTTGGAAATACCAAGAGGATTGAAGGGCGTCAGCCAACGGGGACGGCTGCGCTCCAGGGCTGCTCGGAATAGGCAAGAGCTAAAGATCACCATTGTAGGAACTTGTTATGCTTACGGAGACAAAGAAAGCAGATCCCCTATTGATCTGCTATTTAAGGAAATGTCACTTCTGGTCTCTTTGTATTTTGCAGCTAATTCCTCTTAATGATAAAGGCTTCTCTGTGTTCTCTTCTCCACGTTCCCTCCTCCCTCTCACAAAAAAAAAGAAAAAAAGAAAAATCTCGTCTTGTTTCAGTGACATTTGGGTTTCAAGAAAACAGGCTATTTTGGGTGATTGGTTTAATCATACATCTGAGATGGGGAGAGCAGCCCTGATTGCCTCCCAGGGATCTGCCGTTCGGCTCCCCGCAGGCGTCCGTGCCCTCCGTGCGTGGCGCCTGGTGTGCTGTGCCTGCCTCAGCTGCCAGGATGGGTTGTGTTGTGGCTCTGCTAGCTTGGCCGAGCCTGATCTTGTGCTCGCTCCTGGTCGGTTCCTAATGAGACCAATGCTGGGGGGGCTTGATAGAGACCCCCCCGGCCACCATGGCTTGTCCCCGTGTAGCGTGAGGTCTTGCTGATCTCAAGCAAGAGGGCAAGGTGGGTGCTATGGCCAGGTGTGGCAGGTAACCAAAGCTAACGCAGACCTTCAATAAGGTCAACCTGGCCTTCAGCAATGAGCTACCAGCCCACGGCTCGCCAGGGACAGCCACCCGAGCTCGTTTCAGCATTCGCTTATCAGCTACAGCCCACAAAATCCCTTTGCTATGGATTCTTGGCCTGCAACGTAGGGTCTGCAGGGTGGACTGCAGAGCTGTCCGCTACACTGTGCTCCGCTCAATGTGATGTTCCGAAACTGCTGCTGTTTCACCAGAAAACAGGAGCTTTCATCGTCTCGGTGGTGTCTCAGAGCCCTGCTTTCCCCCTTGCTGCTGCAAAAACAGTGGCTGAAAAATTCTGTTCTATTGAATGGAGTGGGGGGGCCGGGAAGGCTCATTATCTCCCTCTTGTCTTGATTCAGCTTCCGCTGCTGCTAATTAGAGCGGATGCCATGGGAGCAGCTTTTCTGAGAGAGGAGGAGTTAGCAGCGCTCGGGCAGCGAACGTGGGAGATGCTTCATGTAGAGATTTGGTGTTGTGGTTCTGAAGCTAAAAGCGGTCTGATAGCGCCGTCCAGAGTCAAGGGATTGGACAATTCCTGAATGTTGCGGCCTTCTCCTTTCATTTAAAAAAAAAAAAATACAAATTAAAGAACCCAATATTTTGACAGGGTGGCTTTTCCTTGCCTTGGTCACAGGTATCAACCCGTCAGAAATATTTTAGTTGGAGAATGAAATGGTCGTGTGTGGAGGAGCCTTGTGACCTTAGACACCCTTCAAACCAAGCTTTGCGATCAACAGAGATAGGCTGAAGGTTGGGCTTCAGCCTTCCCATCACTCTGAATTTCCCCCAACAAGACCAAGCCTGATATTCGGCTTCCAGGACCCCCCATGGCTCGTGTTGCATCCATCAGATGGTCCTCATCATCCCACTGCTGGTATTTAGCAGGAGACAGAAAGAAGAGGGCAGCTGTGATGCCCTCCGGTTGGTGGTAATGCTGCACCTTCTCCATGGCTCCTCCACGGATGGGTGATCCTGTCCAGGGCAAAGACCAAGTCCAGACTCAACCTGGGAAGAGGTTGGCAGGTCATGGAGCTGGTCCTCTGCCCTGAAGCTCCGTCAGGAGCTATCAGCCCCCGCCACGTTGTCCCACCGGGAGTGGTGGGTGACATCTGGTGTCCATGAATACAGGCAGCGAGATCAGTCCGTCTCCTCCTGATCCCGACAAGCGTAAAACCTGTTCACATTGCAGTTCCTCTTGGTCTTTCCCGTCGGAGAGATGTGTCAGCTCATCCCAACCAAGCTAAAGGAGGATGAGAGGGAGACCCGCAGGCTCAGTAAGTGAAGGCAAGGAGGAGAGAAAGGAGAACCTCAAAGGATGAGAAACACGTGTCAAAACACAAGCCCAAGGGTGCTCCCTGCTGTGCCAGGCTGGTTTTACACCGGCTTTTGGTACTGGCTGCAGCCTAACCAGGCGAGCTCAGCCTAAGCCATGGCTCAGCTCTGTCCTGCCCCATCCAGACCATTGCTGGGACATGGCCCAGTCTGGATTTGCCCACAGAAACCTTCCTTTCACCAGGGTTGAACAAGTTCAGCATCACCCAGGTCCATGCAGGGGATGGGGAACCTAAGCCCCACGCTCACATTCTCCCCAAATAACCATTTTATTGCCCAAACGATGCAGATTTCATCACGCTCACGCCGGTTTCTGTAGGAATTGGGTTTGACTGTATCTGCAGGTTCATTAAAAAATGAAGTCCAAGGAGGGTGTGAGATTTCCAGGCGTGTAAATAAACATGGGAACATAGACTGCAAGTGAGGAGGAAGAGTCGGAGAGACCACGGTGGGGTTGTGGGCCCCCCTGCAGAGACCCCTAATCTCATAAAAGCTGTAGGCAATGAGTGCTTGAGCAGGAATATAAAATTTCAGGTACAATCTAAGCTCTGGGGTATTTATATATGTTGCAAGCGTGTAATTCTGCATGCACAAATCTCTGGGAACAGCAATACTTGCAGAGCTAGAATAATGAAGTCTTAGGGATGGGGGATTTTATCCTGTCTTCGATATTCCCTAAGTTAGCTATAAATTAGTAAAAAGTTGAGTTTTCTGGTGGCTTTTGCACGATTATAGAGCTGGACAGCTGTTCTAAAGACAGTTTCCTAGCTGGAAAATTTAGGAGGGATCATCGGAGGCTTCGGTTTGAAGCCCAGACGTCTTCTAGGCTTGCCGCGGAGAGCCGGCAGGCTCTTCCCAGCCGCCCACCTTTGCCCGCGTTTGCAGGAGGGTATTTGTGTTGCCAGAGCGGCGGCGGGCAGCGTGCCAGGTTCAGGGGGAGGTTTTCTGCCGTCGGCTCATCGCTGACCCCGGGCTTCACAGCAGGATGCAATCGGCGCGGCGGCCGCCCATTCCCGGCTGCGCCGGCAGCACCCAGCTGGGAGGAGAGGGGGGCTGCGCTGCATCCTTCATCCCCATCCCCGGGGAATTGCAGTCGGTCTGGTTTAGCCCCGAACAGGGGGATCTTAAAGGCGTTAAGCTCGGGAGGGTGGTGAAAAGTCGCGGGGAGGAGATGCACCCGGCTCCCGCGGCCGGGGGAGGAAGGTGAGGAAGAGCAAGGGCACGGGGATGGTGGGGACAGCTTGGGGACGGCACCTGGACACGGTGGCGCGGCGGGGCAGTGGCAGGGTGCCCCAGGATCCCGTGCTTTTCCGGTGGATGCGAGCCCTGAGGCGTTCACAGGACACTGGAAACCAATATATTTGGATTAATCATTCAAATGAAGGGCTTTTTCCCCTCCCTGAGACGGGAAAATCCATTTAATCCTGGCGCTAAATTATACTCTTCATCTGCAAAGTCTAAATAACACCGGGACAAGCAAACATATCTTGAAAAAAGGTGTGCGTTTAGGTCGGTTTTGTGAATATTCTTGCTTTTAAATCTCCTTCAGAAAAGCATTGCTGTATCATTCCTTTAAAAGCCAGCGCAACGCTGTTAAAATAATTGCACTTAAGCCCAGCTGTGATTTATTCACTAGTCCTGCGTTGATTAATGTAGTTGCCAATCAATTGCATGAAAGGCATCACGGTAGAAATCATGAATATAAAAAAATAATTTTGGTTTTCGTGACTTTTTAAGGTAAATAGAGCTGTGGATGGTCCTAATTATTGCCGGCATCAAAATAATTGTATTTAAGTGGGGTGGTGTCTACCTGCCTGCAGCAGAGACACGGTGCGGGGTGAGGATTGCTTGTGCCTCTCCAGCAAAAGCAACTGGAAGCAAAAGCAATTCCTGGGCGAGGGAGCCAGGGCGTGTGCAAGGAGCGTGCACGCTGCTCGCAGAGCCTGCACGGAGCGCGCGGAGCCCAGCAGCCGGGCGCCGGGGAATTCTCACCTCTGCGGTTACCTCTCCAAAGGCTGGAGGATTGGGGCTGGGGGCAGGTTGTTTGAGCAGCAGGGAGATTTAAAAGCGTAAGTCGCTTGAACGCTTTGGAAAAATTCTCCCCTAAATAAATGAAATGTTTCAGTCCGTGGAAATTATGCCAATTTGCAAAGAAATTGATTTTGCTGATAGGAGATTAGAGGGATTTGGGAAGTAGCTTGTCATGGAAATGTAGGCAGAGCCGTAAGTAAAATCTTGCCTCTCCTGCAAGGAGAAAATAGCAAAGAGAACCCGGTGCCAGAGATAACAGAAATACTTTGAATTTCTGGAGGAGCTCCTCTGCCAGGAGGGCGGCAAGCCGCGGCGGGGTTCGCTCTCCTCTCTAGCAACATCGCTTTTCACTTACAGGAGTAACTGAGCTGCTCGTGGGCACAGTAGCTGCAGCAGTTTAGCCACAAAAAGGCTTTTCACAATATTCCTTTTGCGGGTGGAAAATTCAATTTAGTCTGTAGCAATGCTTTCTAGTGTTTAGCAATAATCCAGGGCAGTACGACGGAGCTTTCAGGTTTATTGGTTGCTGTTACTTAATATTTTGATTGAAAGCTCTGCCTTGGCTAGATGATTTGACGGGCAGGGCTGCTTTGCAGGGATTTTTATTCATATCTGCTGTTGCCAGGTGCAGGCTGCTGTCTGAAATATTAATGCAAGCTGCAAATCGAGGAATTAAGAGTTGCTTTCTCTGGGTTTGAGTTAAAACACCTGGCCTTAGGATGGATTCCTGTCTGTCTGGGGACAGTGTAAGGGCTGAAGCATGGGGCTGTGCAGTGCATCACTTGGTGCTCATCTCTTACTGCTTTGTGGTACCCGGGGTTTTAGCTTGGAGGTTGGAAGCAGTGGAAAAGGGCATCAGACCAGGCATCTTCCTTATGGAGCTGCTCTTGATTCGCAGCTCTCCCTCCTTCTCCCCAGCACTCCTCTGCTGCCAGGTCTGCAGGCAGGGATGCACCCACGGGTGACGGTGGCAGGACAGGGTGCAAGTAGAGGAGTCATTGGAAAACATAACAGCGTGGCTGCAAAACCTCTGGCACCTACGGGACATGGTTTATTGGTGGACTTGGCAGTGTTGGGTTAACAGTTGTACTCCATGATCTTAAAGGTCTTTTCCAACCTAAATGATTCTATGATTCTATGCGGATGAGATGCCTGTGGATGCGGATGCAGGCTCCACACACAGAATCCCAGACTGGTGGGGGCTGGGAGGGACCCCTGGAGCTCACCCCGTCCCACCCCTGCTGGAGCAGGCACCCCCAGAGCAGGGGCACAGGGCCGCGTCCAGGCGGGGGGTGAATGTCTCCAGGGAAGGGACCCCACAGCCCCTCTGGGCAGCCTGTGCCCCTGCTCTGGCACCCGCACAGGGAAGGGGTTTGGCCTCATGTTCAGGTGGAACTTCCCGTGTTCCAGCTTGTGCCCGTTGCCCCTTGGCCTGGCGTTGGGCACCGCTGAAAAGAGCCCGGCCCCATCCTCCTGACACCCACCCTTCAGATATTTATAGGCATTGATGAGATCCCCCCTCAGCCTTCTCTTCTCCAGGCTGAACAAGCCCAGGTCTCTCAGCCTTTCCTCACAAGGGAGATGCTCCAGCCCCTGATCCCCTTGGCAGCTCTGCGCTGGCCTTGCTCCAGCAGTTCCCTGCCCTTCTTGCACTGGGGGGCCCAGACCTGGATGCAGCCCCCCCAGATGTGGCCTCACTGGGGCAGAGCAGAGGGGGAGGAGAACCTCCCTCGCCCTGCTGGCCACACGCCTTTCCATGCCCCCCAGGGCACCGCTGGCCCCCTTGGCCCCAAGGGCCCGGTGCAGGCTCAGGGTCACCCCGCTGCCCCCCAGCACCCCCAGGGCCTCTCAGCAGAGCCGCTCTCCAGCAGGTCCCCCCCAGCCTGTGCTGGTGAGGGGGGCTGTTCCTCCCCAGGGGCAGGACCTGGCACTTGCTCTCACCGAATTTCATGAGGTTGCCCTCGGCCCAGCTCTCCAGCCTGTCCAGGTCCGTTGATCACGGGGAAGGAAAAGCTCTGCCACCCCTGTTGCACCACCCTGCCGGCTCCCAGCGAGGTGTCGCTGCCTGCAAGGCAGGGCTAACCCGAACCGTGCTGCAGTCGGTGCCTTGCACCACGCTTTGCGGTGTTGCCGCATCCCTGAGCGTGGCTGGGACGCTGCTCCGCCTGCCACGTGGGTCCCGCGGTCACACAGACCATAGATGTCACCCAGACCACAGGTGGGACGCAGATGGCATTGGGGGAGCACCACACTTCAGGGTGTTGGGGGAGACGTCCCTCCATCTTCCCCTGGTTTTGTCTCCTTACTCAGGTGCTGGCATCCCCTCCTTTTAGCTGAAGAGGCAGAGGAACACCAGCAGATTGAGCTCACATAGCTTTGGAGATGTCTTGCCCTTTTGCAAATAACTTTGCCGATGTGGGACAACGGCCGCTCACCCCCATCATCCTTCGTGGCCCCACCAGTGTCACCGAGGTGCATGTGGGGGGCATTGGGGCCACTTTTTGTGTGTCCCGTTCTTTCTAACCGTAGCAATGCCAGAGTCGCCTGCAGGAGCAAGAGGAGATGGGGCTTGATGACACCAAGGTGACACACGGATGGCAGCTTGTGCTGCTCCAGCGGCGTGGCTTTGCCGAGTATTGTCAGGGCCATGTGTCACAGAGGCTTTCCAAGATTGCTGATATTTTTACAGCGATGGTTATTAATCGCTCCTTGGTGGCCATTTGGTGTTACAGCCTTTAATGACTCCTTCTGCCTCGCTGGGAGTTTATACTTAAAAGGCAGGAAAGCCTCCACCTCATCTGCAAAAACAAAGCACCCGTGGGCACAGCTGGAGTTTAAATTACTCGTCTGTGTGTAATATAAAAACATTAGGAACTTGAGGACAGGATTATCAGAAAGGGGAGAAGTAACAAGGACTCGGCCTCTCCCGTGGTCCTGGAGCAGACAGCGAAGACCTTGGCTCCCAATGAGGTTTGGGGCACCTGGAGGTGCCCTCTCCCCTTCCTCTGTGATGTGCCGCAAATCACTAATGAGCCAGTACAGTCTCATCCCAGGTTAGAGAATTAATTGGAGAAACCTGTTCCTGAGCAGTAGTGGGAGGTGGGCGCTGGTGCTCATGGCTTGTGGTTGCACTCAAGACCAGAAACAATTTCTTTACCCACAGCAGAGAAGGAACTAGCTACCAGGAGAACAACTTGCTTGCTCCTGTCCCACGACAAGGTCCATAACATTGCTTATCCTTCCCTTGTGTGACGAGTCTTGCCGTTGAAAGCAAACGGAGGATGCAAGGGGACGCCAAGAGGAGCTGTGAGATTTGGTCTAGTGTTGCCAAGTGCTTGGAGATGGCTGTGGGCAGTGTCCTCTGCTCTCGGGAGACGAGTCTGGTGCAGAAGTGGGTTAGTTATGTGTCACCCAGTGGGTGCAAGATCCAGCTTGTGGGATGTGGATGGAGAAAACCTGCTGATCATTTCCTCTCTACCGGGCGTGATGCCGGCAACTCTTTGCTGGGGACAGTGCCAAAGCTGGACTGTGAGCGGTGGTGGGTACCAACCCCACATTAACGAGCAGAAGATGTGTCCCATCACTTGGTGACTCAAAGAGCTTCTCCCATGGGTTGTGAACGTTGCTTGCAAATGATTAAGAAACCCGAAGGCAGCTGGTGCTGGCGGCAGGACCCCCGGCACGAGCGGCTGTGGGTGCAGCACGCTGCCTGGCTCTGCTGGTTCTTCTGCTTTCTTGCTTTGAAAGCTTTGCGGTCTGTATGTAAAAAGCAGCTTATTAATGGAGATTAATGACCTTCGGTTGGGCAGAAGGAGTAAGAGCAGAGGGAACACGGAGCCCTTTTAGGGGAGGAGACGCCAGCCATGGAGTTGCATGTTTAAGGCTGAGTTAACAAATTCTCGCTAGAATTTGCAATTCTACTTCAGAATCTCAAAAAAGGCATTTCGGCCATTTGAACCATCAGAAGCACGTACTTTCCTTACAGCAGCGGAGGGTTTTTTCTCATTTGTTCACAATGAAGAATGAAACCAAGTTCTGCCTCGATGGGTTTTGGGGTGATTGCTGGGAGAGCCAAGAGCTTCTGCAGACAACGCGCCCTCCTGCAGTCACGCCAGACTGGGCTGCCACCACCTCCTTGGGTTTCTGCCCTTATCTTTTGCAGGGTCCATTAGATCCTCGGCCATGAGCAACGGCATCCGTGCGCTTTAACCGTCGGAGCAGCCACGCGGCGTTTCCCAGGGCCGGTGCTCTGCCTTGGCCGCACCGCTCCGGTTCCTCCCCGAAAGCGCTGGCTGATGCCAGGTTGGCCAAGACCCTTGGCCGAGACCCTCGCACAGGGTTCGGGCAGGAAAAGCAGCATGTGCAGGAGCAGAGCAAGAGGCTGCTTTCTGTTTATGGTGGCTGGAAAACCACCTTGCATTTTTTAACCTTTGACCAGTTTGAAGCCTAAAGAAATTGGACCTGATAAAAGCAGAGTGCAGGAACTGAGAGAAGATGCTCAGGTTGCTCCAAAACAGAGAGCCCACCCACCAGTCGCATATATGCCTATGCTTTATGGGAAAGTCAGCACTGAAAGCATCAAAAAGCACGTGAGGAACCCATGAATGGTGCCCTGCAGCCTCCCATGGGATGACCAGGAGTGTCCTGGTCCGGCAGCTCCGCTGCATCGCTCCAGATCTGATTTCCTTGGCTCCTGCCCAGCCTTGGTCCAATTATCCATCCCTTCTTCTTTTAGTTCATCACCCTCAAGATGCAAGTCCTTGTCTGTCCTGGTGGCTGTTCAACTGTGTTCCTAGCCGGCAGTGTGAGCCAGAGGGGAGGTGACAAGGATGTTCTGGGTACCACAGGGCAGGTTAAATGGCCCAGACTGTAATTACTGTAGTTAATAACCATGGTAAAAATAAGTTAGTGTCCTCTGTGGTCGGATAATTGATGAAGGAAGAGGAGACCTCGGTTAACGTCCATGAGGCAAAGGGAAGGTGATTCCCTGCTGGTGGGGTCGCAATCCCTTCTTGCCCACTGGCATCACACTGCCTCTGGAATCGCCGCCCTGGCGCTGGTGGGAAATCTGCCCGCTAATGACAGAGCAAGAGGGGGATGAAATTGGTCCTTGGTGCTCTCCGTAGAAGATCTATCTTCTCATCTCACCCATTGTTTTAGGTTGTTGATGCTGGGTGATACAACCAAGTGTTTCTTGGCGTTTCTGACCTAGAAAGGTTTTCCTTCATCACCCTACCCCAATAGTCTGT
The DNA here is from genome assembly GCF_949628215.1 of Phalacrocorax aristotelis. NCBI lineage: Eukaryota > Metazoa > Chordata > Aves > Suliformes > Phalacrocoracidae > Phalacrocorax > Phalacrocorax aristotelis. The sequence continues at coordinate 167,713,151 of NC_134277.1, forward strand.
GCTGCTCCGGGCATGCTCCTATGGTTGTGGAAGGAGTTTTGGGGGTCTGGAAAGGGCTCAATGAGTGGTTCAGGTCCAACAACCAGTCTGGAGGGACCAGGAAGGACCCAGACTCATGTGGGTCTTCAACAGCAAGAAACTGGCAGGAAGCTCAAGTCCTCAGGAGCTTGGAAGGCTGCTATGGAAAGGGAAGGAAGAAATTGTTCCCCACGTCCCCTGGAGCGAGGACAAAGTCGTGGGCAAGCAACGAGCAGGGTGCCAGGAGATGGTGGAGGCTCATGCAGGGAGATATTTCTAAATGCCTCTTTGTGGGCATTTTTCTGCAAAACTCAGCAATTGGACTCACTCCACCTTTTTCTGAAGGACAAGTGGCTGTGAAAAAATAACTAAGAATGAGAGAGGAATGAACTGGGAGAGCAGCCTGTGCTCCCAGACGTGTCACAGCTGGTGCCTCCGGTGTCTTCTGTGCCAGCGTGGGACCCGCCGAGGAACTGACAACACGATGTGCTTCCCTGTGCTTTGGAGACTGAGCAAGCTCAGATCCCGCCTGCGAGATGAGTGATACTTTCAGCACCTCCCTAAAAACCACCTCTGCTCTTCCTCCTGAGTGTCCCCTGCCTGGATGGCATCTCCCAAGGACTTGAAACGTGGACTGAGCAGATGGAAAACCTCTGTCAGTCGGGATGAACCACGTGCCATCCCACTGTGGCGGGTCGTGCGGGGGCAGAAGAGCCTCTTCTTGCAGAACCCTCCAACTGGTGGCCATGAAATCTTTTGGACAAGGTGGGAAAGACTGGAGAGAACTGGGACAGCCAAGAGGAAAATCAAAGCATGGTCTTAAGCAGGTAGAAGTGGGGAAGGCAGCGTGAGCTGGCCAGGGCTGGTGGCTTTGCTGCCCTCCTGAAGAAAAAAAGAGCCATCTTCAACCTTCAGGACATGATGCAGATCATCTTCCTGTATACATGCTTCCATGAAAGCAGGGGAGAAGGTTTAGTTCTTATTTAATGTGTCAACTTGGCATAAGAAGAGCTGCCGCCGGCTCTCAGGATCCATGAGATCCACTGAGAGTGGTGGGTGGTGAGAACTGTGCATTGGGCAAGACACCAAATGGGGTGTTTTGGCACCAGAACTGGAGCCAAGGCTGGTGGGCTGTTCAGCATGACCTCTGAGAGCTGTGCTGGTGGTGGGGCATCTGGAGGTGGTGCGTGCTGCCAAAAAGCAGCGAGAAGGCTCTCTGGAACGCCCCAGCAGAACTGCGCTTCGACCTCCCTCACCTCTGGGATTTCATCATGAGAAGAAGCTCCAGTGATCTGTAATCGGTGAAAGCTGTGGGTCACCAGGTTCAAGAGATCCAGTATGGAGTTGACAGTAACTCAGACTCTCAACTGCTTCATATGGACTGGAGCAGAAGCCTAAGCCAACACTTGGGCCAACTCTTCATGGGGTGAGGTCGCTGTGTCCCTCATTGGAGATGCCGTGGGTTGGGACAGCCCTGGAGAACGAACCCGAGCCGGGTGACAAGGCTGCACCCGGTGGTGTCCAGCTCCTGCCCTTTCCGACAGGCATCTTTCCCACCAACGGGCTCCATGGAGCACAGGAGAAGGGTTGGTCCCCAAAAGTCACCCAACAATTGGGGGAAAACAAGGTGCGAACCACATTCCTGGTGTGCCTGCAGTTTGGGGAGTGATGAGGATGGAGGTATCTCTGTCCAGTGCCAACATCACATCCTACTGCTGCGAGATTTGTTTCCTGGCTCTTGCCCAAGTTCATGATGATGTTGTGAAATTACTTTCTCCTACTCCCCATCTGACAGCAGCGCGCTGGCAAGGTGGTGGGCAGCGTCCCAAACGAAGTGATACTTGCCTTTGAGGCTGGAGCAACGTAGACATGTCTAAGGCTGAAGCCCAAGCTTGGCTGAAGTTTTGCTCCTCCAAGTATTTGATACTTATTCTGTCAGGAGGTGACAACTTGAGGTAGTGAGTTGGTCCAAGCCTTGATGTCCGCCCTCCTGTAGTGGGGCAGTTTTTCCATGGATGATCTGCCTGCTCAGAGCTGCCTCAGGAGAGGTGGATTCATTTGAGAAGGGTTGAGTTGCTCCCCACCCTTTGGGTCTTTTTGCTCATCCCAGGACACTGAGCAGCCCTGAGGGGAAAGTTTGACCAGCCCAGATGGAGCCCAGGCAGCCTTGCCTGGGTTGCACAGCTCCCTGCAACCCAGTCCTAAGGAGTTAATCCTGCAGGGCTGAGATTATCCTGAGATTTTAATTATTTCTGCCTGTGAATTATTAACAAAGAGGTAAAAAAAGCCCTCTTTGATTAATTGCAAATAGGTTTGAACCTGCAGACGTACTGCTGGAGCATCAGTGATGCTTTGCAGGACACGTGGTCATGCAGGGCAGGTGTTACCCACCAGGACTATCAAATGCCTTAACGAGAAAATGGGCTTCAGGTAGAGGTGAAGGGGGTCTCCTGGCTCTGGCTGGAGGCTCCAGGGTTCTCTCACTTGTGGATGAGTTGGTCTCCGTTGAGCCCTGCTCAGTGAACTCCATGTGTTGACCAGCTAAGCTTTCACCCCTGCTCGCACCAGGACTGCCGTAGAAGCTGCCTGTTGGGCGGCGATTTGGGGATGATTAGTCACATCTCAGAATTAAGAAGGTCCCCGTTGGCACTTATTTGCATGTTGTACTTACAAGAACAGGCTCCACCAGGCGGTTTCCAGCCCGAGGCCGTGTGGGTTTGGGGTGTGCAGGCACAGTGTCTGCAAGGCACACACCAGCGAGGTGCAGTAGGATGCTCCACGTTGAAAGGCGTTCAGTGGAAGGGAAGCATTGCACGGGACGCAAAGTGGTTGAGGGATGCAGTGAGCTTGAGCATCAAGAAAAGGAAGCCGTGGGCATCCACCACCACAGTTTGGGTTGTGGTTGGCTTGGGGTTGTGTTTTCAAGCCCCCACCACCCACTTCCCCCAGCTATTTAGCATCGCTGCAGGAGCCAAACCATGGGCAGAGGTTCAGTCCCCTGCCCCATCCTTCCACCGTGGGCTCCCACTGCGGCAGAGGGGCAAAGTCTGAAGGTTTTTGCCTTCAACTTCTTTTGAAACGATGCTTCGGATTAGTATTTTTTTTTCCTGGTTTTAATGTCACTCAGCTGGGAACTGAAGTAGGATGTTAATCCTGGGCAGGGGGCTGGATACAGGGGGTGAGATGGGGTAATCCTGGATGCTGCAAGGAATGGAAAGCAAGAAGAAGTGGGAGAGATGTGGCTGTGTGTAGGCAGCTTCTCCCTCTTGCCCTGGGGTGGGAGGTCCCAGCAAGGGACCAGTCCCAGGTGGAGACCACGGTGGGGGTCAGTCCCCGCTCCCTACAAGGACTGCACACCCAAACACCCATGAAACTGTCCCAAATGTACATCTGCCTCAACGCTTGTCCCCAGCAGATGGCCGTGCTCGCTCCTCCATCGCCATTTGGCTCCAAGAGTTCCAAGGCACAAGCCGGGAGGGCTGATTCAGGACTGTCACCTAGAGATGTGCTCCAAGGGGTGTGATCGCTTTTTGGGGCTTGGCTTTCCAGCCTGTGAAGCCCTCATGCACCCTGGGGGTGGCTGAGGTCTGTCAGAGCCAGGGAGGGCTGCAGGATGGTGCCACTGCGTTTGCGATGGTGGCAATACCCTGGTCTCTCCATCACCGAGATGCGCTTCACCTAATGGGAGAGGCTTGGGATGCTTGGGCATGTCCACCCTTTGGGCTCTGCTGCAACCAAGGGTCTGGGGGGTCCCGGGGCAGTGGTATGGGGGCGTCTGTCTGCCTGTGGGCACACGGGGGCTTCGTTCGCTGATGGCGGCGCTGTGTTTCTCCCCACAGGACATCATCCCTGCGATGGAACGCTGGCACCAAGGAGCGGATGCTGATCAAGGTGACCGACCGCGAGCCCAGCTTCCTCATGCACCAAGGCAATGGCTACGCGCCCGAAAACCAACCGGGTACCCGTTCGCGGCGACCCTCAGGGGGCCAACAGTCGCCCAACCTACAAACCTTCGCCCCCGACACCGACAACTCTGTTTTCTTCCCGGAGAGGAAGCAGTCGCCCTTCTTGAAGAGGGCTGAGCACGTGGGCAGCTGCTCGCCGCTGCTCGGCCGGGGGGACTCCTTCTGCTCCCCGCTCCAAGCCCAGCACCGCAAGCACTCGAGTGAGTCGCAACCCTCCTCGCCCCGCTATGCCTACGAGCCCCCCCTTTACGAGGAACCCCCCATGGAGTACCAGGCTCCCATCTACGACGAACCCCCCGTAGACATGCAGTACGAAGCCAGCGGGAGCTACAAAGCCGGCTCGCCGCAGAAATCGCCCATCCGTAAACCTCACCCCTTCCTGCAATCACCCAAGCAAGGCTCCAACTCTCCCTACCAGCAGTTGGTGCTCACCAAACAGAAGTGTCCCGACCGGTTCATGAGCCTGGAGTACAGCCCCGCCGGCAAGGAGTATGTCAGGCAACTGGTCTACGTTGAGCAGTCGGGCTCCAGCCCCAAGATGAAGACGGGGTTGAGGCATAAATATTCCCCCAACCCCATTGGCGGCTCCTACTCGCTGCAGCACAGCCCCTGCCTGGTCCGGGACCAACGCTTGGAGATCAAATCAGGTGACTACAGCAGCATGGAGGGACCCGACTTCTGCCCTGGTCCAACGGGTGGCCAGGTGGCCCAGGGTGAGGACTCCATGTCATGGTCCAGCCAACAGGACACCTTGTCCTCCACCGGCTACTCGCCCTCCACCAGAAAGAGGAAAAGCCGAAAGCCTTCCCTATCCCACGACCCCAACACCTCCTCCACGGATGGCTCGGGGGACCGGGAGGTGTTGGGCGAGCAGATGCTGGGTGAGGAACGAGCCACCCCGGGACCCAACAGGTCACCGATGAACCGTACGGAGAGTAAGGCGGCAGAGGCGGAGGCGGCGCGGGGCTTCCCCGAGCCCTTCCTGGCACAGGCACGCCTGGCTTGGGAAGCCCAGCAAGCCCACTACCACATGAAACAACGGAGCAGCTGGGATTCCCAAAAGGACGGTTCGGGCTACGAGAGTGATGGTGCCCTCCCTTTACCCATGCCGGGTCCGGTGGTGCGAGCCTTCAGCGAGGACGAGGCGTTGGCACAGCAGGAGAACAAGCACTGGAAGAGGAACACCTTCGAGAAGCTGGGCTTCCCCCAGATCCTGCTGGAGAAGAGCGTCTCCGTGCAGACCAACCTGGCCTCCCCCGAGCCCTACTTGCATCCATCTCAGGTAACGTCCTCGGGGATGTCCCCGCTGTTGGGGGGCTTTGGTGCATACCCCATGCTGCAAACCCTCGCCCGCCGCGCGGCACCTCCTCGGGTGCCGAGCCAGGTTAGGCCGGCCACACCGTGTGGCAGCGCGGTGTCCCTGCCACCCTCCCCATTAAAGCTCCTTCTTATAAAGCTGGTTTAAATCCCTACCTCTGCTGAAGATCCAGCAGGATGGTCCCCAGGCAATCCTGCACCTTTGTAGCCACCAAGCGCTGGTACAGGCACCTCTGCACCGTGGCAGACTCAGCCCTGCGCCACGGCTTCGGGTGCTGCGTGTCCTCCCGCAGTCTGGCTGCTGCTCAGTGGGAGCCAGCTCCTGGACCCCGAGCACCCACCCGGCTCCCAGGGGAGCGCCAAGTGCCCGTCCCCGGCTGTGCTCGGTGATCCCGGCACACGCACAGGGCTCGTATGCTTTGCATTAACTCATCTCCTTGCATTTCACGTCACGGCACCGTCGGACAGCAGCGGTGCAGATTTCCCTTAGCAATCTCGCGGTGGCTCAGCCCGGGCTTTGTATCGTCCTCCAAGAGCGCTGGATTCCGGGGACACCCAAAATGCCATCTCTAGCTGGGGGAGACACGTGAGCAGGGATGTCCCTTCTGCACAGCGAGGAGATATGGCCAGGGTGTGTAAACAGCAGTGAGAAAATCAGCCTCTCTCTGCTCTCTCCACCGGCTTCCATTTTCAAAGAGGTCCTCTGCCAAAAATGAGGGTTTGCTCCCCAGATTGTTCCCAGCTGTAGCGGTTCGAGGTGCTGGAGCAGCGCTGCTGGCCCTTGGCTTTTGCAGTGAGCAGGAACGGCCAGCACCACCTTTGAGTTTGAGTCTTGACCCACCACCCCAGCTCCAGCCATCCAAGTGGTGGCTGAACCCATCACCGGACCCACCAGTAACTCCGAGGCAATTTCCAGTTGTTTTCCCCAGGGAGAACTGAAAGTAAGTTGAGGAGCTTCGTCCCTCTGGTGCAGGCGGTGCCATCTGATCGCAGGCAGCGCCCCATGCAGGTCCTTTCTCCGTCTCCTCCCTGGCACATGGGGATCAACAGCGCTGCCGACCTGGCTGCCAGATTTGCGTTCTCAAAGACACTGCTCCTTAGCAAGCTGGTCCCTCAAAGAAGTTGGCCCTTAGCAAGCTGGTCCCTCAAAGAAGTTGCTCCTTAGTAACCTGGTCCCTCAAAGAAGTTGCTCCTTAGCAAGCTGGTCCCTCAAAGAAGTTGCTCCTTAGCAAGCTGGTCCCTCAAAGATGGCCCTTAGCAAGCTGGTCCCTCAAAGAAGTTGCTCCTTAGTAACCTGGTCCCTCAGAGAAGTTGCTCCTTAGTAACCTGGTCCCTCAAAGAAGTTGGTCCTTAGCAAGCTGGTCCCTCAGAGAAGTTGCTCCTTAGCAAGCTGGTCCCTCAAAGAAGTTGGTCCTTAGCAAGCTGGTCCCTCAGAGAAGTTGCTCCTTAGCAAGCTGGTCCCTCAAAGAAGTTGCTCCTTAGCAAACTGGTCCCTCAAAGTTGGTCCTTAGCAAGCTGGTCCCTCAAAGAAGTTGGTCCTTAGCAAGCTGGTCCCTCAGAGAAGTTGCTCCTTAGCAAGCTGGTCCCTCAAAGAAGTTGGTCCTTAGTAACCTGGTCCCTCAGAGAAGTTGCTCCTTAGCAAGCTGGTCCCTCAAAGAAGTTGGTCCTTAGCAAGCTGGTCCCTCAGAGAAGTTGCTCCTTAGCAAGCTGGTCCCTCAAAGAAGTTGGTCCTTAGCAAGCTGGTCCCTCAGAGAAGTTGCTCCTTAGCAAGCTGGTCCCTCAAAGAAGTTGGTCCTTAGCAAGCTGGTCCCTCAGAGAAGTTGCTCCTTAGCAAGCTGGTCCCTCAAAGAAGTTGGTCCTTAGCAAGCTGGTCCCTCAGAGAAGTTGCTCCTTAGCAAGCTGGTCCCTCAAAGAAGTTGGTCCTTAGTAACCTGGTCCCTCAGAGAAGTTGCTCCTTAGCAAGCTGGTCCCTCAAAGAAGTTGGTCCTTAGCAAGCTGGTCCCTCAGAGAAGTTGGTCCTTAGCAAGCTGGTCCCTCAGAGAAGTTGGTCCTTAGCAAGCTGGTCCCTCAAAATGTTGGGTTGAAACAGCCCCTAGCACATCAGCTTTCCAGGATCTGCGTCCCAGGGCTCTGAGCTGCCTGTTCCCTCCCTGGGACTGAGCTGCCCCGGTCCTGGAGACCCCTCCTGCCCCAAGCTCCCGTCCCAGAGGTGCTCCTGGGGCTGCCACAGTCCATTCTTGTGGCGGTGTAGCCCTCCTGCTGCTGACAGCCCCCCGTGGGCTCTGACCTGGACCTGCTGGTGCATCCCCTATGCCCATCTTCCAGCCCATCAGATGTTTCCCATCAGCAGCTTCTGGCTTTCCGCTCTCCTGCTTTTTCCCCTCCAGCATCCGACACCCAAAATCTGCCCCTCTGACCTGTGGTTCTCCCGCTGTGGGCAAGGGCAGTGACGCTGCCTGCGTCCCCGCAGCCAGAGGAACCTGGAGATGGGAGGTGGGGAGGTGAAGACAAGGGTGTCCGGAGGAAAACCACTTGAATTGCTTTTTGGATGCAACAAGAGCTGATAGAAGGACGCTAGGAAAAGCTATAACAGCTTTTTAAAAATGGATGATGACACTATGTGTGGGGATAGTTACCCTGGTGAGAGCAATCTGACATGGAAGACTGCCTGGAAGATGGAGTTTGGTATCAGCAAGGAGGAGAGAGACCCTGGACATGGACCTGGGAAACAGCAAATTGTTTGGAAAATGCCTTTTTTGCCCATGGGAATGTGTAAGGAAATCAGTGGGGTGTCACATCCAGAGGCAGCAGGAGAAAATTCCCTATGCACAAGCGTCCCCAAGCACTCGGTGCTGCACAAGGAGGTTCAAACCCAAAACTGGAGAGCTCCAAACCTGCATTGGATGCTCATGTTGGCCAGGAGGAATAGCTCCCACCATCAGCGATCCTGTGCCTTCTGCGTGGAGCTCAGGATGTGGTGGGGCTCCGCTGCCTGGGCCGTTCTGTCTGGTTGACCCTGTCTGATGTTGTCCTCAAGCTCTGGGACACCCGTTCCAGGAAGAGCAGATTTCCAGCCAAGGGGGTGGGACACTGGCCCAGGTTGTCCAGAGAACTTGTGGATGCTCCATCCCTGGAAACATTCAAGGCCAGGTTGGACGGGGCTCTGAGCAACCTCGTCTAGTGGGAAATGTCCCTGCCCATGGCAGGAGGGTTGGAGTGGATGATCTTTGAAGGTCCCTCCCAACCTAAACCATTTGATGATCATGTCTAACGTTGTCACATGGTTTTAGTTAGGTTTCCTCCACCCCCATCAGCTGAGCAACCTTCAACATTGGTTGAAGTAGAAGCCTCTTGCGGTGGGCATGGACCTGCGGCTGGTCCGGGCAGGAAGCTTTGGGTGGAGGGTGATCACGCTGTCCATGACAGCAAGATGCGGCAGAAACGGAGAAGAAAACCAGAGCAAAATGACGCTGGAGATGACACATGGGGAGATGTGGAGACCTGGCAGAAGAGAGAAGCGCACAGGAGATGTGAGAGGGTGGTGCAACCGATGGGGACATGCCCAGTGTCACCAACGGCGTGTCCCCACGTTGGCCCTGCACTGGGATACGTCCAAGTCCCATCCACGTGGGACCAGGGCTTCCTTCCCCCACAGAATGCTTGAGTTTGAGCGTTCCCCTAATCCCCGAGCTGAAAGGAAGGTCACCCCTTGCCAGGAGGTGACGGCCGGCTGCCGTTGACACCCGATTGCTTATCCCCTTGTAGGCCGAGGCTTCCCCCAAGTTCATTTAGGACTGTGCTAATTAGGGCTGACGCTAGTTTTACATTGGCACTAGCAGCAGAGGACCCATCACGTTCTGCTGCCTGTGTCGCTCCCCAGCTTGACCACGCTGTCCACTGGAGTGGACTTGGCTGGAGAAGGCTGACGTCCCCAGCCAACGTGGTCCTTTGCTTCTCCCTGGGTGCCCTGGATGAGCAGCGTGGCTGGCGGTGGCCCAGCTCGTGGCCCAGCTTTTGGAAGAGGCGCGGCAGCGATGGCTGCAGAGCGAGAAGCCTTGTGGCAAATGCTGCATCTCCTTCCACCCAGAAAGGCCCACATGCCTTCAGCTGACCAGCTGGAGGACACAGAAGGACCTTTCAGGTGATGTGGCCTCCACAGGAATGGCAGAGCTGGATCCCTCAGGGGTGAGGCTTCTGTGTCCCCATGGCCAGGTCCTTGCTGTCGTCACCGTGGTGCAAGGCTGGAGCTGAGCGACATCAGTGGAAAGAGGAGACCTCAACACTGGGAAGGGAGGAGCTGTTGAGCGAGGAGAAAAGAAACTTGACTTGTTTGAAGACACTGAGGCTCAGATGTCTACCAGCAGCTCTGGTGGCTCTTTGAGTGTCTTCCTTGTCCCCTTCTGGACTTGCCACCTCCACATGGCCCTGGCTCATTCCACCTTCATTTTGCCTCCTGCTTTTCTCCTTCTGTTCCTTGTCTAAAAGCCCAGCCCCAAACCCGTGGCACCACTGTGGTCACCTTGTGCACGGTCCCGGCTCAGGGCCACCAACACGGTTCCCCTGCGCATGGTGAGGACAGCAATGTCACCTCTGGATGGTGTGGCATGTCATTCCCTGCCAAGCCACGGGTCACATCCCCAGGGCCACCAAACCCAGGTGATGTTGGCCCGGATGTTGCACGTGCAGAAGAGGGAGCTGACAGACGATGAAGCCCTGCAAGACCAGGGAGTAGTCCATCCCAAGTGACCATTCTCCATGCTGGTCATCAGCTGTTTGGGTGTCCCTCCACCTCCTGGGGTGCTAGCCATAAGTTGTGCTGGTTCCAGTAGTAGAAGGATGGTGGTCTGCAGGGGTACCCTTTGCTCTGCAGAGGTCCTTCCCAGCTGGGTGCCCTGCAGGTGAGGATGGATCCTGGGCAGCTTGTGTCCCTCTGCACACGGGAGGTAAAGAAACAACATCCGTGTTGCTCATGGCTTGGAGGAGCCGCCAGCCTCCTCCTGTGGCCGCTGGAGAACCGTGCAACATGACTTTGGGGAGAGGGGATTATTTGGGGGCTGGTTACAGGTGAGTGTGTCCCCTCACCGAAAGACTGGTGGAGCCCGAAGCCACTTGTCCTTTGCTTCCCCCACATTACTAATAGCCACCAGCTGCTTCTATCCATGACTGCAAAGCCTGAGTGACCAGGGTGTCGGGTGCGAAGGGAGTCCAGCACGTCAGGCTTTGATATCCCCACTGGTCCCCTCCCTCCCGATGTCGACTGGTGCCACGAGCACCATTAGCCCCTGTCACCAGGCCAGCTGCACTTGCCCACAGTGGGATTGAGGAGCAGCTACTTGGAGAGGACGTAGCTTTTGGAGCGAGTGTGGGGTGACCTCTTGATGCAATGGTTGGTTTGTTGGTTTCATGGTTGGTTGGCTGGCTGGTTTCATGGTTGGTTGATTTGTTGCTTGTTTGGTTGATTTGTTGGTTGTTTTCATGGTTGGTTGGTTTGTTCGTTGGTTGGTTGGTTGGTTGGTTTGTTGGTTGTTTTCATGTTTGGTTTGTTGGTTGGTTGGTTGGTTGGTTTCATGGTTGGTTGAGTTGTTCGTTGGTTGATTTGGTTGTTTTCATGGTTGGTTTCATGGTTGGTTGGTTGGCTGGTTTCATGGTTGGTTGAGTCGTTGGTTGGTTGGTTGGTTGATTTGGTTGTTTTTATGGTTGGTTTCTTGGTCGGTTGGTTGGTTTCATGGTTGGTTGGTTTCGTGGTTGGTTGGTTTCGTGGTTGGTTGGTTGGTTGGTTTCATGTTTGGTTGGTTGGTTGGTTGGTTTCATGTTTGATTTGTTTCGTGGTTGGTTGGTTGGTTTCATGTTTGGTTTGTTGGTTGGTTGGCTGGTTGGTTTGGTGGTGTGGCCACGCTGTTTGTAACATGGACTTGTCTGGCTGCTGTCTCCTAGTCGGAGGATCTCGGTGCCTGCGCCCAGTTCGAGAGCAGCAGACAGACCAGGAACATGATGCCTAGCGCCAGCTGTGTCTTCCCCACCTTCAACCTGCGGAAGCCCTCCTCGGAGACGGACATTGAGAACTGGGCCTCCAAGCACTTCAACAAGCACACCCAAGGGCTCTTCCGCAGGAAGGTGTCCATCGCCAACATGCTGGCCTGGAGCAGCGAGTCCATCAAGAAACCCATGATCATGACCAACGACCGTAACGTCAAGAAAGAGGCATGTGAGATATTTAAACTGATTCAGATGTACATGGGGGACCGGCGGGCCAAGACGGACCAACTCAACGTGGCCTTGGAGATCGCCACCAAAGGCTGGAGCATGCAGGGTCTGAGAGACGAGCTCTACATCCAGCTGTGCCGGCAGACCACCGAGAACTTCCGTTACGAGAGCCTGGCCCGGGGCTGGGAGCTCATGGCCATTTGTTTGGCCTTTTTCCCACCCACACCCAAATTTCATTCCTACCTAGAAGGATATATTTACAGGCACATGGATCCGGTGAATGACACTAAAGGTAAGAGGGAAACCGTTGCCCGGTGGCTTTTGCCCCTGCTGATGTTGCAACCCATATATATATTACTATTTTATTCCTTTCCCCTTCGCATTCATGAGTTTCCTTGTTGAAAGGTGGGCGAGGAACTCATCCAACAGCCCTCCTGGAGGTACAGCGAGCGCGGTGGTGCCTTTACCGCCGGCCTTTCCTCGTCGGTGCACAGAAATCCAGCGTGAGACCCGGCACGAAATGAGCGTTGACACCTTTGCTGCAGGCTCGGCGTCACCTCCGCTGGGGGTGGCCGTAAGCGAGAGCTCCCAGGACTTCTCCTGGCCCACGAGGAGCCCTTTAGAGGTCCCTCCTAACCCAGACCAAATGATTCTCTGATATCACCATCTCCAGATGTTTCTCCTGGTTTCCTGAGTAGCTTTGGATCAAAAAAATTTAAAAACAAAAAAAACCTGGAAGGGGAGCCAGCTTGATTCCCGGCTCCCGAGGTGGTTTTTTTTCGGTCATGGCAGATTAGAAGAGACATAAATTTTGACTATTTGACCCCAAACGGGTGGGAATTGTAGGAGCTGCCCTCCAGTCCCGGGCTCGGCCGTCCCGGCTCCATCACCGCTGGTGCTCTCCGGCGGAGGGTGGGATCCGGTCCGGCCGGGGCGCGGGGATCGTCGGTGCCTGGCCCCGAGTCCGGCAGGAGGGGGTGCTGCCCGCTGGCCACCCACGGCCCGGCCGGAGGGTTGGGGATCCCCACAGCCCGTGGGCGCCGCCTCGCAGCGGGCGGTGCAGGGGGCAGAGATGGGGAGGGTCTGGGGGGACGCCGGTGTCACGCGGAGCCGGCTCGGGGGCAAGAGGGGCCGGACCCAGGCGGGGTGTCCCCGTGTGCGAGCGCCGGCTCCGGGGACGGGTCGGGGCGAGGCCCCCGCCGTGGCGGCACGGCCGGGGGCCGGGGGGTGGGGGGGGATGCCCGGGTCCCCCCCAGCCCCCCCGCAGCAGAGGTGTCAAACTCACTTCGCGGCCGTCGCCGCGCTCACGCTGGATTCGGCGCGCCGGCGGTGGAAACCCGGCGCTCCGCGGGGAGAGGGTCCCCCACGGCCCCGCCGGCCGCCCGACTGGGAGTCAGTCTGTGTCCTCATTTTCAGTTTTGTTCCATCCCGTTTCATGTGGTTTTGGGTTTGAGTTTCAGTTTTATTTTCATTTTACTTATTATCATTTTCATTTTCATTTATTTTTATTTTGATTTTCATTTCTATTTTATTTCTTTTTTATCTTCATTGTCATTAATTTTTTTATTTTGTTTTTATTTCCAGTTTTACTTTCATTTTTAATAATTTTTATTTTTATTCCTTTTTTAATTTTCCTTTTAAATTCACTTTTTAAATTTTCATTTGTCTTGCATTTCTTTTTCATTTTTCTTTTCATTTATTTTTTAAAATTTTTACTTTTATTCCCAGTTTTATTTTCATTTTCATTTTGTTTATTTTCATTTCCATTTGCCTTTCTTGTTTATTTTCATTATTTATTTTTATTTCCAGTTTTATTTTCATTTTCACTTTTATTTTTCTTAATTTTAATTTCCAGTTTTCACTTTCATTTTATTTATTTAAATTTGTTTCATTTCTTTTTTCATTTATTTAATGTTTACTTTTCTTTCCAGTTTTTATTTTCATTTTATTTATTTTCATTTCCATTTCTCTTTCATTTCTTTTTTATTTTCATTTTAACTTTAATTTCATTTTTATTTCCAGTCTTTATTTTCATTTTCAATTCTTTTTATTTTCATTTCTATTTAATTTCTTTTTAATTTTAATTTTCCTTTTAATTTTAATTTTTAAATTTTCATTTGTCTTCCATTTCTTTTTTCTTTTCTTTTCATTTATTATATTCAATTTTTACTTTTATTTCCAGGGGTTAGTTTTTCATTTTCATTTTCATTTTTATTTTTTTTACTTCATTTTAATTTCCAGTTTTCATTTTCGTTTTATTTATTTTCATTTCTGTTTCATTTCTTTCTTATTTCCATTTATTTCATTTAATTTTTACTTTTCTTTTTCATTTTATTTTCATGTCTTTCATTTCTGTTTTCATTTTCGTTCCATTTCTCTTTTATTTTCATTTGATTTTTTTTTACTTTTCCTTAGTTTCATCTCCTTTTTATTCCTTTGTTTTCTCCCTGCCAGCTTAATTTTCACGATTTCTTATTTGCATTTATTTCGTCCCCGTTCCGCTTTCGCTCCCATTCACGTGTTCGCTCCCAGGTTTATTTTCCTTCGCCCCCCCACCCCCACCCCTCCCCGTTCCATCCCCCTTGTCTTCATCGCTTTGTTTGTTTCCCAGTGACCCAGCACATTAAAGAGATCCTGGAAAGGACCAATAAGAAGAAATCCAAATTGAGAAAGAAACCCAAGCCCCATATCGAGGAGCACGATGGTAGGGGCCCCGCCGCGCTCCCTGGGCTGCCCCGGGAGCCCCCCCCCCGCCCCCCGAGGGGCGCGGGGGGCGCGGGGCGGCGGGAGGAGGGGGCGCCCCGGGGTGGCGGGTCCGGGTTTGCCGTCGCAGCGAGGCGAAGCCCGAGGGGCGGCGAGAGGCCTCGCGCGAAGGAAGGCGGTCTAGGCGCGGGCCGTGCCGCCTGCCCCGCGGCGGCGTTACCTGCCGGCACGCGGGAGTGCCTCCCGGATGCGAGATATATTTAGCTATAGCGTTACGCACAATATATGGGAATATGGTGTACAGAAAACGTTAGAAATTAAATATCTAGTCCTTAATAGTCCTTCAGTATTAACGCGACTAATGTAAATATAATATATAACTGATATAACTGTAGAATAGCGTGTAGACGGTTATAGATGAGTTTATATAACGCTACATATAACGTATATAGTATTTTATATGAACATAACATTGCATACTATTTCATAAATCGCATACATAATGTGTAAATCTGTATTACCTATAGCGTTAGAGATAAATATATAAAGTTATATATAAAGTTACCTATACATATATAATGTTATATATTATGCTATCCATAAATATATAATATTATATATCACGTTATCCATAAATATATATTATGCATAACGTTATCCATAAATATACAATATCGTATATCGCATTATCCGTGACTATATAATATTACGTGTAATATCCATAAATATAGAACATAATATAACGGCCGTAAATATATAATATTATTGATAACGTTATCCGTAAATATTCAATATTGTATATCACGTTATCCATAAATATATATTATGTATAATGTTTTCCATAAATATATAATACGTTAGCCATAAATACATATCATATATCATGTTACCCATACATATATAATATTATATATCATGTTATCCATAAATATATAATATTATATATGATATTACATATAAATATATATAAATGCAAACATTTAATCATAATTAACGTGGGGGGGAAGGTAGGAGTCCAGTAAAGCGGAGCCGCTTAGAAGACGCCGAGGGGTTTCTCGGCGTTTGACGGATCCCCCCTGCGTGGGGGAGGAGCACCCTCGGTGCCGTCACCGGTGGGGCGGGTGGGCAGGGGGGCGCGGGGGAGGAGCTGCCTTTCCCAGCATCCCCTGGGGTTTGGGGGCGGCGGGGGGCGGGGTTGGTTCGCTGGGAGCTCGCCGACGGGCGGAGGCTCGGCATCCCCGATGGAACCAAGAGGTTCTTGGCGCAAGTTGAGGGACCTCAACCTCAACCCGGCGATGGCGGGGCTGGGACCTGGAGCTCTGGGGGGGGGGGGGGGGGGGGGCAGGGGGTGGAGGCACCCCAAGAAACGGCTTCGGCAGCATCCCCAAATTAAGGCCGCTGTTTAATATCCTCGTCAACGATGTATGGAAACATAGAATCATGAAGGTTCGAAAAGACCTCGAGGATCATCAAGTCCAACCATCAACCCAACTCGACCATGTCTCCTAAACCGTGGCCCCAAGGGCCACATCTGCACATTTTTTGAACCCCCCCCGCCAGGGACGGTGACTCCCCCACCTCTCTGGGCAGCCTGTGCCAGGGCCTGACCACTCTGTCAGGAAAGACATTTTCCCTCATCTCCAACCTAAACCTCCCCTGATGCAGCTTGAGGCCGTTCCCTCTCGTCCTGTCACTGGTGACTTGGGAGCAGAGACCAGCCCCCCCCTCACTCCAGCCCCTCTCAGGCAGCTGCAGAGAGCGAGAAGGGCTCCCCTCAGCCCCCTCTTCTCCAGGCTAAACCCCCCCAGCCCCCTCAGCCGCCCCCCAGCACACTTGTGCTCCAGACCCTGCCCCAGCCCCGCTGCCCTTCTCTGGACACGCGGACGGTGGGACGCCGCGCGCCCGCGGCACGTTGTGAGGTGGTACCAAGCTGAGTGATGGGGCTGAGCCTCCTGAGGATGAGCTGGAGAAGTGGGACCCATGGGAACCTCTTGAGGTTCAACCAGGCCCAGGGCAAGGTCCTTCCCCTGGGGGAGGGGGATGCAGCCCCCAGTATCCACCCAGGGGTGAAGAGAGGAGGACTTGGGGACGCTGCGGGGGTGACAAACAGGACACGAGCCGGCAACGTGCTCTCGCAGCCCGGGAAGCCAGTCATCTCCTGGGCTGGATCCAAGGAAGCAACCTGATCTGGGTGAAGACTGGATGACCTTCAAAGGTCCCTCCCAACCCAAACCATTCAATGAGTCGATGAGTCAGCACCAGATTTGAGTTCACCCAGTCCTGGACATCCCCCAAACCCCCTCCCTCAGGGTGGCTTCAGGCTCCCCCACACATCCATCACCCCCCCGCCCAGAGCTTTTACTGCACCCCCAAAACCATCGAAGAAGCCCTTTGAAGACGACAACATCTGGGACGGAGGGAAAAGTCGATCTTCCCGATTCCCCAAATCTGGTTTTAACCAAAAAAAACTCCCATCGGAGCGGTCGGGACAGCGAGCGGCTGCCGGCCACTGGCTCTTCTCCAGGAGCCCTTTTTTTCCCCTCTTCTGCACCAATATTACATAGGAAAAAAGCACATTTTTAGCTCAAGGATCGTTCTCACCAGCACAACGCATTCAGGATGCGCCGGGACACGTGGCTCCGGCAGCGCAAAAACCACACCGGCACCAGGACCGGTGCTGACGCCGTGGTTTCAAAGCTACCAAAGGAGAGGATGTCCCATGATGATGGAATATATTTTTTTTTTTGGTCCAATTTGCCTATTTTTAGGCTCTTGGAAGAATTTATGGGGCTGCCAATGTCTTCTGGGGTGGTCCAGAAGGTACCGCTGGGTCTCCAGGGTTCTCGGCTGCGGGATGTCAGAGCATCTCCCTTGGGATGAGCCCGTTGGCAGCTTGGGGTTGCTCCAAGGGTTGGGGCTGCCATCGCCTTGTTGAAGGACATCAGGAGAGGCTGAGGGGTGCGGAGAGGGATGAGGGTGGAAGCGGTGGCATCAGGAGGAGAAGATGGATGGTGTCGGGGGGGTTTGGGGGTGCCAGTGGAAGCAATGGCTGCGGGGTGAAAAACTCAGCCCCCAAGAGCCAGAGGACAGAGCCAAAGGGGGCTCCGAGGCTCAACGTTAGGTGGGTACAAGGATGTGGCTTCTCCAAGGTCTGAGGTTCTTGGGGAGCGGGTTAATTTATGGGGGCACCCCCTGCAAGGTGAGGTGAATGCTGTCCGGCGGAGCTGGGGTTGGGGGGAGACCTCGGTCTCCCCAAACCGCCCCCCCCGCCCAGCCCTAGCAGTGGTGATGGAGCAGCACCAGCACTGCCCCACATCCCAGGGGGACCCTGACACCCTCCTGGAGCTGGGAGGAGCTTCACCCCACCCGGCATGGGACAGACACCCCCCCCATGACCCCCATGACACACACCCCCCCGACCCGGAGCTGACACCCCCCCTCTGCTCTCTGTTTTCTCTTGCAGGGGTGGCAATAAGCACTTACGCCAAGTACTGCTACAACAAGCTGCAGAAGGCAGCTCTGACGGGAGCCAAGAAGGTATCGTCCAACCATTGGGCATGGGCAGGGCAGCGGTGGTGGGCAGCTCCCCACCCCCGGCCCCAGCTGGGACCACCAAAGGGCCTCCTGGGGTTTGGGGATGGGGGTCTTGAGGAGGGATGAAGGTGGAGAGTGTTGGGAACAACGCGGCAGCTTGTGGTGGACACGCTCTGGGCATCTCCAGCGTGGGTTGTCCATCACTGCATCCCTTCTGGGGACCCTCTGGAGACCACCAGGTCCTTCCCAAACCAACCCATCCCCAAGGGGCCAAACAGGGATGAAGGAAACAGTTCTGGGAGCAAAACTCCAGAGTAAAAGCATGCCAAGGATTAAAAAGGGTGCTCCAGCAGCTCCCATCTCCCCGGCTTTCAGGGGGCTGCCCTGCTGGAGACCCGCTCGTCCCAGCTCTCCATCAGCGCAGCAGCTCACCAAGCCGGACCCACCCCCAGATCCATCACTGCCATCAGGGCGGCGGCTGATTTATTTAATAAAACACCCAGGATAGGGATTCATTTACAACCTGGGGTGCTCTTCACGGCCTCACCACCATCACGGCTGCCTCAGTTTCCCCCTCCTCATTTCGTGGGGACAGAGAAGAGTCAGCGGGACCCCTCCTCAGTCCACGGCAGCTCGGCTCCTCCCGGCCACGTCTCCCAAGACAAGGTCCCAAGGTTGGAGGGGACGCGTCGCTCACCGGGCTCACCAAGGGCTCACTGATGGCTGTATCCTGCAAAGACAGGAGCAACTGAGGTCCTGGACCCCACCAGTGGCTCGAGGCATGGACGGGGTGGCTCCTTCTGCCGTTGGCTCTGTCCAAAGGGGAGATGCTGGACCAGATCCAGCTGGATCCTCTTCTACATCCCACCACACACACATCCATCGCATCCATCTTCTGCATCCCACCATGCATGTGTGATGCATCTGACTCTTCTCCATCCCACCACTTGCACAATGGCCGCATCCATCCCTTCATCCCCCCACGCCCACGTTGGCCGCATCCATCCCTTCATCCCGCCACGCCCACAATGGCCGCATCCATCCCTTCATCCCGCCACGCCCACAATGGCCGCATCCATCCCTTCATCCCCCCACGCCCACGTTGGCCGCATCCATCCCTTCATCCCGCCACGCCCACGTTGGCCGCATCCATCCCTTCATCCCCCCACGCCCACGTTGGCCGCATCCATCCCTTCATCCCCCCACGCCCACGTTGGCCGCATCCATCCCTTCATCCCGCCACGCCCACGTTGGCCGCATCCATCCCTTCATCCCCCCACGCCCACGTTGGCCGCATCCATCCCTTCATCCCGCCACACCCACGTTGGCCGCATCCATCCCTTCATCCCCCCACGCCCACGTTGGCCGCATCCATCCCTTCATCCCCCCACGCCCACGTTGGCCGCATCCATCCCTTCATCCCCCCACGCCCACGTTGGCCGCATCCATCCCTTCATCCCCCCACACCCACGTTGGCCGCATCCATCCCTTCATCCCGCCACGCCCACGTTGGCCGCATCCATCCCTTCATCCCCCCATGCCCACGTTGGCCGCATCCATCCCTTCATCCCGCCACGCCCACGTTGGCCGCATCCATCCCTTCATCCCGCCACACCCACGTTGGCCGCATCCATCCCTTCATCCCGCCACGCCCACAATGGCCGCATCCATCCCTTCATCCCGCCACGCCCACGTTGGCCGCATCCATCCCTTCATCCCGCCACGCCCACGTTGGCCGCATCCATCCCTTCATCCCGCCACGCCCACGTTGGCCGCATCCATCCCTTCATCCCCCCACGCCCACGTTGGCCGCATCCATCCCTTCATCCCGCCACGCCCACGTTGGCCGCATCCATCCCTTCATCCCCCCACGCCCACGTTGGCCGCATCCATCCCTTCATCCCGCCACACCCACGTTGGCCGCATCCATCCCTTCATCCCCCCACGCCCACGTTGGCCGCATCCATCCCTTCATCCCCCCACGCCCACGTTGGCCGCATCCATCCCTTCATCCCCCCATGCCCACGTTGGCCGCATCCATCCCTTCATCCCGCCACGCCCACGTTGGCCGCATCCATCCCTTCATCCCGCCACGCCCACGTTGGCCGCATCCATCCCTTCATCCCGCCACGCCCACGTTGGCCGCATCCATCCCTTCATCCCGCCACGCCCACGTTGGCCGCATCCATCCCTTCATCCCCCCACACCCACGTTGGCCGCATCCATCCCTTCATCCCGCCACGCCCACGTTGGCCGCATCCATCCCTTCATCCCCCCACGGACGCGTCCGCACCATCCGTCTCCTCTCCTGCATCCCACCACACCCACGCCCGCCCCGTCCATCCCACCATGCGCACGTCTCCTACGGGATGGTCAGCAGCGTCCCTCTGGGACCGAACCGCCAGCCCCGCCGGAGAGGGAGCCCGGAGGTTCCCCCTCGCCCCACACCGCACAGGATCCGGCGCCGGCCCCGGTGCCGGTGCACCCGCTTCAAGCAGGCAGGGATAAACCAACCACGGTGCCGGTGCTCTGCATTCCGGAAGCATCCCAGAGCCGTGGCTCATCCTCATCCCGACACGGCTCATCGGTGTAGATGCTCCGGCGTGGCCGTGACCCCGCGGCAGAGCGTGTGGGGTCCCACCGAGCACCATGGGGAGAGTCCCCGGGGCTGGATTTGCTTTCACATCAAGATGGTGGGTGGAGGCACCTGCCCGCCGGCCGCACTCCTGGCACGTGGTGCCGCTGGAAACCTTGGCCGAGCTGGCTGGAGTTGATCCACGGCTCCAACGCGATGGGCTCTGGACGTATCGCAACCAGCCCTGGCGCTCGGCCGTGGGGTGCTGGCGTTGAGCGGGACGCGGCTGCAGGGACACCGACCGCAGCGCCTGATCGCGCCGGTGGCCTCTCTTGTCTCTCGCAGGGCCTGAAGAAGCCAAACATCGAGGAGATCCGCCACGCCAAGAACGCCGTCTTCAACCCTTCCATGTTCGGCAGCTCCCTGCAGGACATCATCAACATGCAGAAGGAGCGGTACCCCGACCGGCAGCTGCCCTGGGTGCAGACCCGCCTCTCCGAGGAGGTCCTGGCGCTCAACGGGGACCAAACCGAGGGCATCTTCAGGTAAAACCCCCGACCGATGCAGGGAGACCCCCAGGATGGTGGTAGCCTTGACCTTCTCATGGAGGAAACCACGATGAGTCACCTCGTTACAGGACAGCTGTCCCCTTCCCTGTGTCCCCATGGGTGCCTTTCTCCTCCCATGGGGCAGAGAGCAGCCCCCCAACTTCTCCTTGCTCCAAGGCCGTTGGGATTGCTCCACAGCAGGGCCGTGCCCCTTCTTTGGTGCCCACCAGAGTCACGGCGGGGTCTCCCTGCAGCCGGGGTCTCCACACAGGTTGCTACATCCCTACGGGGCAGCAACCAGGCCCCAAAATGGCTCCACCCACAGCTGATGTCCTGTCTTGGCTCTCCTTGAGCCCCACATCCACCCAGGGGGCCCCCCAAAGCCTGAAGGGGGTGTTAGGCTGGTGGGTCCCCATCTTTTGTTTGAGGACCAACGGCTCTTCCCCCTGCAGAGTCCCCGGTGACATCGACGAGGTCAACGCGCTCAAGCTGCAGGTGGACCAGTGGAAGATCCCTACTGGCTTGGAGGACCCCCACGTTCCTGGTAGGACCCCAGGGCATTATGTGGGGTGCAGAATCAGGCCCCCCCACCCACCAGGTCTCACATCTCTCCATCTTCTCCACTCCCACCCCCAACCCCAGCCTCCCTGCTGAAGCTCTGGTACCGGGAGCTGGAGGAGCCGCTGATCCCCCACGAGTTTTACGAGCAGTGCATCACCCACTACGAGAACCCCGAGGCGGCCATCGCCGTCGTCCACTCTCTGCCCAGGATCAACAAAATGGTGCTGTGCTACCTCATCCGCTTCCTACAGGTACGGCCGGGACCCCTCTGCGCCCCCCCACCCCGCCCCGGGGCTACCTGGTTGTCTCTCTTGAGGTGGCTCTGGGTTCCCCAAGTTGCCGTGGGGGTCACCCGCGTGGTGACCCCCCCATCTCATCCAAGAACCAGGAGGTCCACGCGGTCCCTCCGCCCATGTCCCGCCACCCCCGTCACCGTCATCTTCCTCTTCCCACGCCAGGTGTTCGTGCAGCCGGCCAACGTGGCCGTCACCAAGATGGACGTCAATAACCTGGCCATGGTGATGGCCCCCAACTGCCTGCGCTGCCAGTCGGACGACCCGCGGATCATCTTCGAGAACACCCGCAAGGAGATGTCCTTCATCCGGGTGCTCATCCAGCACCTCGACACCAGCTTCATGGAGGGCGTCCTATAGCAGCCGCCACCGAGTCCCCCCGCCGTGAGCCCCCTCCCCTCCGACCCCACTCGGCCGAGGAGCACAAGCCGGACCCCGCAGAAGGAGGGTGCTGGGTGGCTCACGTCCCCCCCCTCTCCGCGCCGCAACACCCTGCCCGTCTCCATTCCCCCTCCGCCCGTCCTACCACGGGGCACGGCACCGTTCCCCACGCCCCACCCCGACCCTCCGGCCATCTCACTGCCCACCTCTTCGCCGGCCAGTGGGATCGGCCGCTCTTGGGGGGGGTCCCCAGGGACGGCAGCACCCACAGAGCCGGCGAGGAGCATCCCTGCTCCCCGGGGACGGGCGGCGTGGCCGTGGGTGACAGCAGGCAGCGGGTGACAACAGCGTGGGGGACAGGGGAGGCTGGGCAGGGAGTCAAACAGGTCCCCCCTCACATCTCCATTGGGGTTGGGCAGAGAGCAGAGCTGTGGGGCAGCCATGGGGCAGGGAGCGCCTCCAGGGCCGGTGCTGAGCTGAGCAGGCATCGAGCACCAGGAGAATGTGGCACATCGGGAACCAGAGCGACAAGTGTCCCGGTGCCAGGAGAGTCCCGGCCCGCAGGGAAGGAGGCCACAGGCGCAACCGGGACGCGTCTCGCGGCAGAGCTGGGTGCACCCACGGGTGGGTGCTGGGGGTCCCTTTGGGAGCTGCTGTGCCCCGGGTGGCTCGTTGCGGCCGGTTGACCATCCTGGGGTGCTGGAGGAGGTGGGCAGGCAGGTCGCTGCCCGCGCACGGCACGGCGCCCATCCTGGGCAGCGCACCAGACCCATCTCACCGCACGTCGGCACCACCGGGACCCGAAGGACCTGTCTTGGCACCCACTATGTCTGCTTGGCCCTGCTGGACCCATCACAGGGCCCACCATCTGCTCCTGGCTTTGAAAGACCCATCCTGGCACCTCTGCCTGGCCCTGCCCATCTCTTGGCACCCGCAATCTCTGCTTGGTCCTTCTGGGCCCATCTTGGTGCCCACCATAACCTCTTGCTCCTTCTGGACCCATCTTGGTGCCCACCATCACCTCCTCCTCCTGCTGGACCCATCTTGATGCCCACCATCACCTCCTCCTCCTGCTGGACCCATCTTAGTGCCCACCATAACCTCTTGCTCCTTCTGGACCCATCTTGGTGCCCACCATCACCTCCTCCTCCTGCTGGACCCATCTTGGTGCCCACCATCTCCTCCTCCTCCTGCTGGACCCATCTTGGTGCCCACCATCACCTCCTCCTCCTGCTGGACCCATCTTGGTGCCCACCATCACCTCCTCCTCCTGCTGGACCCATCTTGGTGCCCATCATCACCTCCTCCTCCTGCTGGACTCATCTTGGTGCCCCTCATCTCTGCTTGGTTTTCCTGGACCCATCATGGCATCTGTCATGTTCTTCTGGTGCTGCTGGAACCACCTTGGCACTCATCATGTCCTCCTGGTTCTCCTGGAACCACCTTGGTGCCCATCACCTCTGCATGGTTCCATCCAAAACATCTTGGTACCCATCATCTCCTGCTCCTGCTGGACCCATCTTGGTCCCCAACATCTTCTCCTGGACCCATCTTGGCATCCATCATCTCCTTCCACTCCTGCTGGACCTATCTTGGTTCCCATCACCTCTGCTTTGCCCTGCTGGACACATCTTGTCATCTGGCATGTCCTACTGGTCCTCCTGGACCCACCTTGGAGCCCATCATCTCCTCCTGGTCCTGCTCAAACCATCTTGACACGCATCATCTCTGCTTGGCCCTGCTGGACACATCTTGGCACCCACCATCTCCTCCTAGTCGTGCCCAACTCATCTTGGTGCCCATCATCTCTGCTTGACCCTACTGGACCCATCTTGGTGCCCCTCAGTTCTTCCTGCTCCTGGCCAACCCATCCTGACACCCATCATCTCCTCCTTCTGCTGGAGCCATCTTGGCACGCATCTCCTCCAGGTCCTGCGGGGCCCACCTTGGCACCCACCGTCTCCTCCAGGTCCTGCGGGGCCCATTTTGGCACCCACCATCTCCTCCAGGTCCTGCTGGGCCCACCTTGGCACCCAACATCTCCTCCAGGTCCTGCGGGGCCCATTTTGGCACCCACCGTCTCCTCCAGGTCCTGCAGGGCCCATTTTGGCACCCACCATCTCCTCCAGGTCCTGCGGGGCCCACCTTGGCACCCAACATCTCCTCCAGGTCCTGCTGGGCCCATTTTGGCACCCACCATCTCCTCCAGGTCCTGTGGGGCCCACCTTGGCACCCACCGTCTCCTCCAGGTCCTGCAGGGCCCATTTTGGCACCCACCATCTCCTCCAGGTCCTGCGGGGCCCACCTTGGCACCCACCATCTCCTCCAGGTCCTGCTGGGCCCACCTTGGCACCCACCATCTCCTCCAGGTCCTGCGGGGCCCACCTTGGCACCCACCATCTCCTCCAGGTCCTCCTGGGCCCACCTTGGCACCCACCATCTCCTCCAGGTCCTGCGGGGCCCATTTTGGCACCCACCATCTCCTCCAGGTCCTGCTGGGCCCACCTTGGCACCCACCATCTCCTCCAGGTCCTCCTGGGCCCACCTTGGCACCCACCATCTCCTCCAGGTCCTCCTGGGCCCACCTTGGCACCCACCATCTCCTCCAGGTCCTGCGGGGCCCACCCTGACCCCCACCCTCTCCTCCCAGACCCACCCCAGCACCCCCCTCCGCCCCATCCCCACCGCTGGAGCTGAAGGGTCCCCCTGGCAGCAGGAGGTGCCCCCCCCCCCCCCACGGCCACCCCCAAGTGCCTTCTGGGGGGGCACCCAAGGGGCACCCACCGTCAGGGGAGGGGCACCCACTGGGTGGGGGGGCGCACCCAGCAGAGGCTATAGATCTAGAGAGTTCTTCATTTAAACCCCCTAATTTTCAAGGCAGATGCTGTTTTCTCGGGGGGGGGGGGGTGTCCCCAAAATGAGGGTCCCCTGGGTGGGGGGTCCTTGGCGGGGGGGTCCCGGGAGGGGGGGCACCCAGCGCTACCTCCCAGCTCTGCTCACTGCCAGGCACGGGGGGGACCCGGGGGAGGGGGCTCCGGGGGGACCCCCATTTCCTCAACTTCTGTTTAATTAATTATTCCCCCCCCCCTCCAGATTTTAATTTTTTTCTTTATTTTTTCTCCTCTTTTCCCCCTTTTTTTTTTTTAGACTCAAGGTTTTATTTATTATTAAAA
Organism: Phalacrocorax aristotelis; assembly: GCF_949628215.1. Classification (NCBI taxonomy): domain Eukaryota; kingdom Metazoa; phylum Chordata; class Aves; order Suliformes; family Phalacrocoracidae; genus Phalacrocorax; species Phalacrocorax aristotelis. The sequence continues at coordinate 167,738,423 of NC_134277.1, forward strand.
ATATGAAAAATTATTAAAAAAAACAAAATTTAAATAACTACAAGGGACAAACCCGCCCCAGCCGCTGCGGGCCCCTCCCCCGCAGCGTGTGGGGGAGGGGGGGCAGGATCGGGCCCCCCCCCCGGGGCGGGGGGTGGGGTGAGAGGGGGGTGGGGGAGGGGTTGTCCCGCCAGCTGCCGAACTCTGTAACTGGGGGCGCGGGGACGTATAGAGGCGCCGCCCCGGCGTGTGAATAAAGCTACGTATGGATGGCGTTTCCTTGCTGCTCGTTCACTCTGGAGCGGATCAAGGGCACCGGGGCCCTGTAAGGCCTTATAGGGGCCATAGGGGCAGCCGCAAGGGCCTGGCTGCACCCCATGGGGGCTGCAGGGCCGTATAGGGGCCATGCAAGCTGTATAGGGACTGTACAAGCCCCGCCCATACCATACGGCCCCTATAGGGTGTATATGGTCATGTCCCACCGCGCAGGCTGTATAGGGACACCCCACCCGTGCCATAGGGCCTCTGTAGGGTGTATATGGTCGTGTCTCCCACCATACAGGCTGTATAGGGGCACCCCACCTGTGCCATATGGCCTCTATAGGGTGTATATGGTCATGTCCCCCGCTATACAGGCTGTGTAGAGTGCGTATAGGGCTCCCCCTGCAAGCAGTATAGGGTGTACCAGGCAGTATAGGGTCTATGCATACCGCCCAGGGGGGATGCACACAGGGCATATGGGGGTGTATAGGGGGTGCTGGGAGGTGTATAGGGGCAAAGAGGGTGTGTTTAGGAAGAGATGGGGAAGCACGGTGGTATATAGGGGTGCGTAGGCTGTGGCTGGCGTGTATATAGGGTATATAAAGGTCCCCAGGGGTACCTAAAGCTACACAGGGATGTATATAGGGGGATGTAAAGGTGCACAGGGGAGCTCGGGGAGTATAGAGGGTTTCTATAGGGGAGCACAGGGGTGAATGGGTGTATGTAGGTGTATATAGGGGTGTATAGGGGACACATAGGCAGTGCATGGGTGTCTGTAGGGGCAGGTGGGTCTATATAGGGGTTTATGGATGTCTATGGGGCACATAGGTAAGTATGGGGGTGGATGGGGCACATGGGTCTATATAGGCATGTGGGTGTGTCTATAGGGGTGTGTGGGTGTGTATAGTGGTGTAAGGGGTGTGTATAGGGGCACATGGGGGGTTATGGGTGTCCACAGAGACCAGTGAGTGTCCATAGGGGTGTGCAGGTGCATATGGGGCAGATGGGTGTCTGCAGGGGGCATGGGTATTTATGGGAGGGTCTGTAGGGGGTATGGGTGTCTATAGGGGAGAGGGTTGTATACAGGAGTGCAGAGGTGTGGGGGGGTGTATAGGGGTGCATGGGTGTCTATAGGTGTGGGCAGGTGCATATAGGGAGGACAGGTATCTACAGCGCAGGAGGGTGTCTCTAGGAGCAGGTGGGTGTGTATAGACAGTATGGGTGCCTATAGGACTGAATGGGTGTCTGTAGGGAATATGGGTGTCTATACGGTTGTATAGGTGTCTGTAGGGCTGGGTGGGTGCCTATAGGGGCTGTGAGTATCACTGGGGCAGGTGTCTATAGGGGCAAGTGGGTGTCCGTCTATAGGGCCTCGGGGTGTCTGTAGGGGCTCGGGATGCCTATAGGGGGTCCAGGAGTGGCTACAAGGGCTCAGAGTGTCTGTCTGTAGGGGCTTGGGGTGTCTGTAGGGTGTGCAGGGGTGTCCGTAGGGGCTCAGGGTGTCTGTAGGGGCTCGGAGGGGGGGTGTCTGTCTGTAGGGGTTCGGGGTGTCTATAGGGGCTCGGGGTGTCTGTAGGGTGTGCAGGGGTGTCTGTAGGGGCTTGGGGGGGTCTGTCTGTAGGGGTTCGGGGTGTCTATAGGGGCTGGGGGTGTCTGTAGGGTGTGCAGGGGTGTCCGTAGGGGCTCAGGGTGTCTGTAGGGGCTCGGAGGGGGGGTGTCTGTCTGTAGGGGTTCGGGGTGTCTATAGGGGCTCGGGGTGTCTGTAGGGTGTGCAGGGGTGTCTGTAGGGGCTTGGGGGGGTCTGTCTGTAGGGGTTCGGGGTGTCTATAGGGGCTGGGGGTGTCTGTAGGGTGTGCAGGGGTGTCTGTAGGGGCTTGGGGGGGGTCTGTCTGTAGGGGTTCGGGGTGTCTATAGGGGCTGGGGGTGTCTGTAGGGTGTGCGGGGGTGTCTGTAGGGGCTTGGGGGGGTCTGTCTGTAGGGGTTCGGGGTGTCTATAGGGGCTGGGGGTGTCTGTAGGGTGTGCAGGGGTGTCTGTAGGGGCTCGGGGGCGGTCTGTCTGTAGGGGTTCGGGGTGCCTGTAGGGTGTTCCGGGGTGTCTGTAGGGGTTCAGGGTGTTGTAGGGTGTGCAGGGGTGTTTATAGGGGCTTGGGGTGTCTGTAGGGTGTTCAGGGGTGTCTGTAGGGGCTCAGGGTGTCTGTAGGGGTTCGGGGTGTCTGTAGGGTGTGCACGGGTGTCTATAGGGACTGGGGGTGTCTGTAGGGTGTGCAGCGGTGTCCGTAGGGGCTCGGGGGGGTCCGTCTATAGGGGCGGGTCCCGCCCCCCCCGCGCTCCCCGGGGCCGGTTCCGCCCGGAGCGGTGCAACCGACGGACCGGCCCGGGCCGCTTCCGGTGTCCGCGTCCGCCGCCGCGTCCGGGCAGGTGCCGGGGCCGGGGCCGGGGGTGCCGCTGTCGGGGCCGGGGCCGGGGCCGGGGCCGGGGGTGCCGCTGTCGGGGCCGGGATGCGGCTGCTGCCGGCGCTGCGGGCGGGGCTGCGGGCCGGGGCGGGCGGGGCGGCGGGGCCCGGGCCCGGCTACCGGCAGGGGCAGCGCCCGGAGCCCCGCACCCGCGAGTACTTCTACTACATCGACCACCAGGGGCAGGTACGGGGGGGCCGGGGGATCCAGGGGAGCCGGGGGGATCCCGGGGATCCCCCCCCCCGCCCTTGGTCGGGCAGGGATGGGGAATCCCTGGCACCGGGGGTGGAGTGGGAGCAGCAGATCCCGGGGGAGATCCCAGATGGATCCAAAAAAAAGGGCCTAAATGGACTCGGGGCAGATCCTGACAGAGTCCAAACGGATCCCCGGTGGATCCTGGATGGATCCCAGGCAGATCCTGGACAGATCCCGGACAAACACAGGACAGACCTTGGGTGGATCCTGGACGGATCCCAGACAGATCCAGGGCAGACCCCAAAAGTAGCCCAGATGGACCCAGGACAGACCCCAGACAGACGCCAAACAGATCCTGGGGAGACCTCAGGTGGATCCTGGATGGATCTCTGGCAGACCCAGGAGAGACCCCCAAAAGATCCCAGATGGACCCAAGACAGATCCTGGGTAGATCCACCAAAACGACCCCAGACACACCCCAAACAGATCCCACATGGACCCCAGGAAGATCCCAGACAGATCCCAGAGGGATCCCAAACAAAACCAAGACAGATCCCCCAGGCAGATCCCTCAAAAAAACCCACAGATGGACTCAGGACAGATCCTGACGGACCCCGGACAGATCCCAGAGAGATCCCAAACATACCCCAGGTGGACCCTGGACAGATCCCAGAGAGATCCCAAACAGATCCCAGGCGGATCTCTGACAGATCCCAAATAAAACCCATGTGGATCCAAGACAGATCCTAGACAGATCCCGGACAGACCCAGGATGGCTCCTGGATGGACCCTGGGTGGATCCCAAAGGGATCCCGGACAGACCCTGGATCCTGCCGGGGGCTTCGGGATTTTGAGGCGCTTTTCCCCCCCCACCCCCACTTTTCCACAGCTTTTCCTGGATGACACCAAAGTCAAGAACTTCATCACCTGCTTCAAAGGTACCTGGAGCCCCCGGCTCTTCCCATCACGCTTAATCGGGATCAAATCATTAACTGGGACCCGATCCTTACAGGGGGCTGAGCCCTCGGCCGCGGGGTCGGGGCCAGCGGACACCCCTCAGCTCCGGCGCCTCTGTAGGTGACACAGCAGCCGCCAGGCGCCATTTGCATATTAATTACCTTATTAATTAAGCACCCCCCGCTATAAATAGCCCCCATTTGCGCTTCCTGGCGTGGAATTCCTCCCCAGGCGGCTGCTCCTCCCTCCGCCAGCCCCCTAAAAATGAGATCCCGCTAACGAACAGCCCCCCTCCCCGCTGCTAATTACCCCCCCGGCGGGTTAATTACCGGGGGGAGCAGCGAGCTGATCGTCCGTCCGTCCATCCGTCCCGGCAGACGTCGGGTTCCTCGCTTTCTTCTTCAAGCAGCTGGAACCGAACCGGAGCGGGCGTTACGAAGCCGAATTCCCTTTCCTTTCGCCTTGCGGTCGGGAACGGAATTTCCTCCGTTGCGACGATCGGCCCATCGTTTTCACCCAGCTCCTGCCGGGTTCCGGCGAAAACCACCGGCTCCTCTCCTACTGCGGCGGCGGCGAGCGCCTGGCCGTGCCCTTCCAGCCGGAGCTTTTGGTGGTTTTACCGGAAAACGGGCGGCTTTATCACCCGGCACCGGCGAAAGCGGGCGGCGTGGGGTTGGTACGTTCGGCTTTGGCGTTCGAGTGGAGCCCCTGTTTCGAGTACAGTCGGGGTCCGGCGCAACCCCCGACACATTTTATCTGGGAAGGGCGGCGTTACCGGCTCACCGAGGAATTATTGCCGCTGCTTCGCGCCGGCGGAACGGGCTGCGTCGTCACGGCGTGACGGCGATGAGCCGGCGACACCCCGCCACCCCCGCGCAACGGGGAAAACGGGTGGGGGAGCCCGATGGCAGCTCACCACGGAGCGGCCGGGACCCCCTCGTTAGTCCACGGGGAAAAAAAAAAAAAATGTATTAAAAGATCATAAACGGCGCGGCCGCGTTGTGCTGTTTGGTCACGCCGAGGTGCCGGGATTTGGGGGCGGAGCACGGGGTCTGCCGGTAAACGGCACCGCGGTTACGGTTCCTGCCGGGACGCCCCTCCCTCGGCACCTGCCAAACGGCAGCGATTTATTAATGGGTCTCCCGGTGTTAATTAAGCGGCACGGCCTGGAGGCCGAGGCGACCGTAGCCGGTGCGCTGTCCCGGTGACACAAGGCGCTGCCGGGTGTTATCGGTGGCACCGCGTTCTCCCAGTTGCAGCTGGTGCCGGTGGCACGGCGACACCAACAGGGAGACGCGCCGGGATGAGGAGGAAACACCAAATTTTGGGAGGAAAGAGGGGTTGGGGGACGGCGGCGAGGCGAGAGTGCCGAGCTTCGCCCGAGCTACAAGGCGAAGTAGTCGAGGGCGCCGTGCTGGGAGAGGCTGGCGGTCCAGACGGCATCGGCTCTGCCAGAGCTCGCCAGCATCCGGCACAGCTCGGCGCTGACGGCGGCGAAACGTTCCTCGTCTATGGCGTCCTCGAAGAGCCGGGCGGAGGTGGAGGGCGGCCAGGGCGGCTCCTGGCTGTAGCAATCCACGGGGTAAGGGTAAACGACGAGGCGTAAATCCGGGAGAACCACAGTTTTCCGTAACAAGACCTTGAGTCCCGGCGTGGAAAGGGGATTGCCGAAAAGTCCCAGGCAACGGAGGCGGCAGCAACGGCAGAGCGCCGGCAGCAGAGCCTCCAGCCGGGCATCTGTCAGCCGGCATTCCATGAGGTCCAGGTGGAGGAGCGAGGCCGAGGTCTCCTCCAGGAGAAGCCGGAGGGGTTGGAGAAGGTTTTCAGAGAAATCGTGGCCGCTCAGGTCCAATTTCCTCAGCGCCGAAACGTGGAAGCTTTGGGAAAGGAAGGCGAAGTCGCCAGGAAGGAGGGAGCAGAAGGCCAGCTCCAGGCTTTCCAGGGGAGCCTGCAGGTCGCTGCCGGGGTGGGGAGAGCGAACCGTGAGCCCCCCAAAGCCGTCACCGCGCGGGGCGTGAGCCGGGAGGGAGCCGGTGCCGGACTAAACCTCCTGGTAAAGCTTTAAGGCTAGGGATGGCTCCCCTATTCCCAAAGGAACCGCGGTGAACCCGCCCAGATCCCAAACCCTGCCCCGGCACAAGCTGGGACCCGTAAATTCCACCGCTGGGCATGAAAAGATCCGGTTGGGGACCGGCTCCACCGGGGAACTTACCCGAGAAGTTGCCTCAGCTTCCCCGAAAGCCTGGAGGAATCCAAGTTGAGCTCCTTGAGGCAGGGCAGCTTCCCCAGCTGCGCGGCAAGGCACCGGAGGCCGGCATCCGTCCCCGGCACGAGCCGCCGCACGTCGACGTTACTGTAGGGCAGCTTGAGGCTGAGGAGATCGGTGAATCTGGCGAGATGCGGCAAAACGGCGCAGAGACCGGCCAAGCCCAGGTTGTTGAAGCGCAGATCCACCCGCCGCACGCCGGCGGGTTCCAGCGACTCCAGCAAACTGACGGTGCCGGCGACGGAGAGCTCCTCGGCGTGGAAATCCCGGCATTTGAGGCGCAGGGGGCCGGCGGCGCCGGCGCGCAGGGCGTCCCGCAGGACGCCGAAGGACGTGCCGTTGACAAAGAGATCGGCGCGGACCTCGACACCGAGGGGTTGCGGCGGCGCCGAAGCGCCCGAGGGACCTTTACGCCGCTTTGAGCAGCGTTTCAGGCACTCGCTTTGGTGTTTGGAAACCTCGATGCAGGCTTTGGCCAATGCCACCGTGCCGGACCACAGGCTCATCCCCTCCGGGCCACGGTCGGTGTCATCGTCCTGGAGACCCGTCAAGTCCAGCACCCGCAGGCGGCAGCGTCTCTCGCTGGGTGAAAAAATGAGAATTTGGTGAATAAATGAGCAGGGAAATTGGGGAACCGAAACAACGGGGCGAGGGCCACGGTCACGTTTTCCTCCCGTGTCGCCGGCGCACCAAACGAGCCTGGCATGGCTTCCTCCTCTGCCGTGGCTGGAACTCGCAGCCACAGGGGGAGCGTCGTCGCCTCCGTCTGCCTGAGGAGGGTGAGGGAAGGGCTGTGGATGTGTCTGCCTGGGCTTCAGCAAAGCCTTTGACCCTGTCTCCCACAGCATCCTCCTAGAGCAGCTGGAGGCTCATGGCTTAGACAGGTGGTCTCTTCACTGGGTAAAAAAGTGTCTGGATGGCCGAGCCCAGAGAGTTGTGGTGAATGGAACTGAATCCAGTTGGCGTCCAGTCACGAGCAGGGTTCCCCAGGGCTCAGTGTTGGGGCCAGGCTTGTTTAATATCTTTATCAGTGATTTGGTTGAGAGGATTGCGTACGCCCTCAGTGAGTTTGCAGACGACACCAAGTTGGGCGGGAGTGTTGATCTGTTTGAGGGTGGGAAGGCTCTGCAGAGGATTCTGGACAGGCTGGATCAATGGGCTGAGGCCAGTTGCGTGAGGTTTAACAAAGCCAAGTGCCGGGTCCTGCCCTTGGGTCGCACCAACCCCAGGCAGCGCCCCAGGCCTGGGGCAGAGGGGCTGGGAAGTGCCCGGCGGAGAAGGCCCTGGGGGTGCTGGCTGACAGCCGGCTGGGCATGAGCCAGCAGTGCCCAGGTGGCCAAGGAGGCCACCAGCCCCCGGGCTTGTGTCAGCACTGGTGTGGCCAGCAGGAGCCGGGCAGGGATGGGGCCCCTGTGCTCGGCCCTGGGGAGGCCCCACCTCGAATGCTGGGCTCAGGTTTGGGCCCCTTGGGACAAGAAGGCCCTTGAGGGGCTGGAGCGTGTCCAGAGAAGGGCAGTGGGGCTGGGGCAGGGTCTGGAGCACAAGTGTGCTGGGGGGCGGCTGAGGGAGCTGGGGGGGTTTAGCCTGGAGAAGAAGAGGCTGAGAGGAGACCTTCTCGCTCTCTTGATGACTTGATGATCTTAGAGGTCTTTTCCAACCTTAATAATTCTATTCTATGACCCTCTGATTCGGCTCCCGCCCGTCCCAGGGGGGTTTGGCATCCCGGCACCCACCTGGTGCCGCGGCAGGGCTCCTCCAGCGCCCGGCAGAGATGTGCCACGACGGCCAGGATGACAGCCTGGACACACACCTTGCTGGGTTTCTCCCCGAGGAGCGGGTGACGATCGCGGTGACGGTTCCGGTGACCCAACAACCGCTGGAGGCTGAGGACGGGGAAGGGCCACGTCCCCACCAGATCCCGCAACGCCAGTGTCCGTCCGTCCAGGAAGGCGGCTTGGAAGAGGACGGGGTAGAGCTCGGCGGGGAGGAGGGCCATGGCGCGGCGGGCGGCGGGGCGGTGGCTCACCAGCCGGCGGGCGCAGAGGAAGACGAGGGAGTGCATGGCGCCCGGCGCCGAAGGGCTGCGGGGGGACAGACGGACACACGGACAGGCGGGAGGTGAGGGTGGGGCAGAGCGCTGGGGCACCTGTGGTTGGCCCCACAGCACAGGCTCCCTAATGCAGCACCCCCATCGCAGGAGCCCCCCATAGCCCCTCTAGATCCCCCCCAATAGACCCCCAAAACCCACCCACCCCCAAAGCCCCCCCACAGCTCCCCAGACCAAAAGGCCCCCCCAAACCCAAGCCCCCCATCACAGCTCCTCCAAAGCCTCCCCAAGACCCCCAACACAAGCCCCACAAAACCAAGCTCCCCCACGGTCCCCCCCAAACCCAGCCCCCCAAACCCAAGCCCCCCCATCACAGGGACATCGCCAAAGCCCTCCCAAACCTAAGCCCCCCCACAGCGCCCCCCAAGCCCCATCCCCCACAGTCCCTCCTAAAGCCCCCCCCAAACCCAAACCCCCCTCAAAGTCCCCCAAGCCCAAGCCCTCCCCATCACAGGGACACCCCCACAGCCCCCCAAACCCAAACTCCACCCAGACCCCCCAAAAGCCCCCCCTTTACCCCAAGCCCCCCGACCAGGGCGGCCCCTGCCGGCTCCGCCCACTCACCGCGCGCCCGTAGCCCCCCACTCTCCGCTGTGTCCGCTCCCGCCGCGCTTCCGGGCATGCGCGCTAACGCCCGGTCCCGCACCAATCAGAGAGCGCGACCCACCAGGGAAGGCGTGCCCAAAGCCGCACCTCCCCTACGCCAGCGCTTCTCACCCCGTCTATTGGTTTCTGGTGCTGTCCGTCACTGCTCCCTCCCTTCCCATTGGGCGAGGCGCGGCGGGAGCGGGAGGTTCGCTCTCCCGCCGCTCTGAGGTCCGGACGCCAGGGTCCCCCCGCGGGGGGCGGCCGGAGCCTATGGAGCAACCTTCTCCGGTCCTTATGGAGCGACAGCGGGAGCTGAAAGTCCTGCTGAAGCGGTGGGAGGCGGCCTTCCTCCGGGAGCGGCGGAGGAAGCCCAGCCAGGTGCGCAGGGTGGGGGCGAGGCCTGTGGGATCGGGCCCCTTTTCCCTCAAGATCGGGCCCCTTTTCCCTCAAGATCGGGCCCCTTTTCCCTCAGGATCGGGCCCAATTCCCCGGGACCGGGGTCTTCTGCCTCAGGATCGGGCCCCTTTTTCCCCGAAACCACGCCCCTCCCGCCCCCCAAACCTCACCTCTTCATCCCTTTTTCTATCGGTAAAGCCGAGAGAGGCTCCCCCTTGGTAGGGCCCGGCCGTATTTGCATAAGCTCCATCTTATCCCTAAGGAAATCACGGCAGAACAGACACCCCGCAGCCAGGAGCAAGCTCAGCGCTGCCCCGACCGCAGTTTTCCTTAAAAAAACCCCTAAACCAGCAAAAAAAACCCCAGCCCTCTTGCTCTACAGCATCAAAAAACGACAATAATTCGCTCCGTATCCTGAAATAACGATTTCTGATGCGTTTGCCTTGCAGGCCGACATCCAAGCAGCTCCGGAGGAGACCAGACGTGAGTGCCACCCCTGCCTGGGGGGGTATTTTAGGTCCTACCCCCACCCCAGGGGGTTATTTTAGGTCCCACCCCCACCCTGGAGGGGTATTTTAGATCCTACCCGCACCCCAGGGGGTCATTTTAGGTCCCACGCCCAACCTGAGGAGGTATTTTAGGTATATTAGGGGGTATATTAGGGTCCAACCTGCACCCTGGGGGGGATATTTTAGGTCCTATCCCCACCCCAGAGGGGGTATTTCAGGTCTCCCCACACCCCGCGGGGGTATTTGGGTGCTGCCGGGATGGTTTTACATTGGGGTAGGGGGTCTTTGGTGGCGTGTGTGGATGGTTCCTAGTGTGGGAATCACTGGGGTTTTCCGGTAAGTACCAGATACGCCAAAACCCAGCCTTGGCAATGTGTCACAGGGCTCTACAAGGAGTACAAGATGCTCAAGCAGCAAAGCGAGGGGTCGGATCCCTCCCAGCTGAGCCCCTCCTGCCATCCAGCAGCCCAGGAGACCCCAACCACGGAGCAGGTACCGGAGAAACCCCCCCTTCTGCCTTGGGTTTTCTCTGGGGGAGCCTTAAACCCCCCAAGATTTGCCCTCGCTGCAAGCACTTTCTGCTTTGTCCTTTGCTTCAGACAAAGCCCTGTTCCCCCCACCTGTTTATAAGGGGGTTTATTTGATTTTTGCGGGGAAACCTGTTTAATTAGCACCATAAAACGCCTGTTTTTGGCTTTGTGGATGAATAACACGCCCCAAACGGGGTGGATAAGGAAGCTGAGGGGGTTCAGCAGCAGCGGGGGTGATGAAAGCACTGGCTTATTTTAAACCAACCTCTTAACGAGGTCGAGCCAACCCCTGCGCTTGGGGTGAGGCGGTAAATACCCCAGGACTGCGTTTTTCACCCCAAAACGCGCAGGTTGCGCCGAAAGACGCTGCAGTGCGATAACATCGTGCTTCTTTTCCACCTCCTTTTTCCTCTTGGAGATACCGTAGCTCGCCTTCGTGATAGGATTTGCGGGTTTTTGATTTAAAAGTTTGGATTTAGGAGGGTTTGGGGATTCAACGGTTTGGATTTAATGGTTTGCGGTGTCGTTACAGGTGCCGGACTCCGGTTGTTGGGGAGCGCATTTGAACCGGCAACCGAAAACCCCCGGGTTGAGCCACCGCGGCCACGCCGTGCCAAAAGCCTCGGCTCAGTACTATGGCATGAAGCTGAAATCCAACCTGGGATCTGCCGGCAAGGTCGGGGCTGGCCGGGGATTGGTGCTGCGGCGCGAAACTTCTTTTATTCACCTTTTTATTCCCCGCTCTGGCCACTCCAAAATGGCAGATGGAGCCCCCCGAAATGTCGGCCGCCTCCTGCCGGAGCCCCCCACCCTGTTCGCAGAGTGGGGGAGCTGGGCGCGGGGAGCACCCGCAGCCGCTGGCCCCGATCGATTCGGAAGCAGGGTGCAGAGTTTCGGAGGATGATCTGACCCCAGTCTGTCCTTCTCCCTGTCCGCAGGAGACACCCCTGACCCCACGGAGGACCCCGATTTCCAGGAAAACCCTGGCTCTCCCCAAATTTCAGGCAAATTTGGAAAGCGGTGACAAATCCGTGGCGCCAGCAGAGGCTTTGCAGAGTGAGGGAGGCGAGGCGGGAGATCTCCTCCTTCCTCCCTCGGTGTCAGGAATAGCCCCCATCATCCTCTCTTCGGGGTTGAAGCCCCCCCTGCCACCGCCGAATAAATTCCAGCGTCTGAAGCGGACAGTGGCGCAGAGACTGGGCTCGCTGGATCCTGCCTGGCTGCGGCGGTGCCAGGGGACGCCGGGGGACGAAGGGACGACGCCGGATGCCGGGGGAGAGATCGGACGGACCCTTCTGGAGCGGGAGGATGGCAGTGGGGGACTGTCGGTGGGAGATTCCGGGAGGAAAAGGCCACGTGGTGACGGAGACAGTGGAGATGGAGATGGTGGAGGCAGCGTGGCAGCTCCTGCGAAGCTCAGACGGTGCCGCCGAGACTCGGCCAAGGGAGCGTTTGGCGCTGCCAGCGGGCTGAAGCAGAGCGAGGAGGAGGAGGAAGAGCATGTGGCAGCCCAAAAGGAGAGCAAGAAGGTGTCAGATCCCTCAGAAAACCTCCTGGGGGAGGTGGAGGAGGAGGAGGAGAAGCCCAGATCCACCCGCAGAGCTGTTGCGGCCAGGTAGGTCCTGCCGGTGTGCCGGCAGTGCTGCCGGCCGCTCTGCCGGGCTCCCGGCGAGGGAGTTGCTGCAGCCCTTCGGGTCCCGGCCCTCACTGGCGTTTCCTCTTGGAAACAAACCCGGTAATTAAACAGAAGCAAACGCAGGCTGTGGCAATGCCTCGCGGTGCTCGAAAACACCAGAATGTGGTTGGAAAAGGACTCTGGAGGAGCCAAGGGGGCTTTTTCTTATCGGTTTCTATAAATAATGAGCTGCTTTTTCCCTGATTCCTCCTTTTTTGCATTAAGCTGGGAGTTTTTGGTGGGGAAGGAATAAGTTTTGGGGGTTTTTAGCCTGGTTTTCTTATATAATTACACCCCGCATGCTTTCCACTTCCCCCCGAGCGTCTGCGTCACTTTTGGTCACGTTCAAGGGGTGAAAGATTTAGAGATGATTTCCCTCCAAGCCGTTTTGAGGGGCTCTGCCCACTCTGACAGGATCACAGAATCCCAGCTTGGAAGGGACCTCAGGGATCATCTAGTCCAACCTTTCTAGGAAGAGCCCAGTCTAGACAAGACGGCCCAGCGCCCTGTCCAGATGACTCTTGAAGGTGTCCAACGTGGCCGAGCCAACCCCTTCCCTGGGGAGATTATTCCAGTGGTGACTGTCCTCACTGTGAAAAATTTCCCTCTGGTGTCCGATCGGAATCTCCCCAAGAGCAACTTGTGTCCTTTCCCCCTTGTCCTCGCCATGGGACTCCATGTAAAAAGGGAGTCTCCATCTCCTTTGTAGCTGCCCCTTAAGTGCTGGTACACGGGGCTGAGATCCCCTCTGAGCCTCCTTTTCTCAAGGCTGAACAAACCCAGTTCTCCCAGCCCATCCTCGTACGGCAGCTTCCCAGTCCTCTGATCATCCTGGTGGCCCTTCTCTGGACCCCTTCCAGCCTGGCCACATCCTTTTTGTACAGCGGGGACCAGAACTGTGCACAGCACTCCAGGTGTGGCCTGACAAGCACTGAGTAGAGTGGGATAATGACTTCTTTCTCTCTGCTGGCGATGCCCTTTTTGATGCAACCCAGCATCCTGTTGGCCTTCTTGGCCGCAGCAGCCACTGTTCGCTCATGTTGAGCTTTCTGTCCACCAGGACCCCCAGGTCCCTTCCCACAGAGCTGCTCCCCAGCCAGGTGGGTCCCAGTCTGTGCTGCACTCCCGGATTATGTTTTCCCATGTGCAAGATCTTACGCTTGTCCTTGTTGAAGTTCATAAGGTTCTTGCTGGCCCACTCCTCCAGCCTATCCAGATCTCCCTGCAAAGCAGCTCTCCCTTCTGGAGTGTCTGCTCCCCCACTCAACTTGGTGTCATCTGCAAACTTCACCAGGCTGCACTGGATGCCGTTATCCAGATCACTTATAAAGATGTTGAATAGCATTGGGCCCAGTATCTCTCTCCACCCTCTCTCCCCCCCTCAGAGCACCTCCGCAGAGAGGCGGCAACTTCGTCAGGCTTAACCTGAAGAAGAAATCTCACGTCCGAGGACACGCCCTGCGGGGAAATGGCCTTCGCAAGCAGGTAACGGCCGGCCCGCCGCTGCCTCGGCGCTGCTGAGCCGCGCCGGTTCTTTCAGTTTCCGTATTTTACCTTTTAGTTAATTTATTTGGGGGAGGGGGGTTGAGTCCCCGCGCAGGAGAGCGGTGCGGGCTCAGCTCCCCGCCCTTCCCGCTCCCGCCTGACTCCTCAGCCTTTCAGCCTCAGCTCTGCACCAAAAACCCAGGATTTTTTAGATATCTCCCCTTTAATTAATGTGAAATCCTTTGGGATCATTCCCGGTGGAGGCAACCATCAGCTGGGAAAAAATCACCTTTATTTTTTTAAAGCTTGGCGTGTTTACCCAGCGCTTTGGCAAAAGCCCCCGTGCCGGGGTGAAGTAAAACGCGCTTTTATACACTTTTATTTCTAATAAAAGTATGAAAAGAACCGGGGACGGTCCCACTTCGCAGGTGCGGAAGCAAAAGTGGCAGAAAAAAGCGGAGTGGTTCGGAGGAGGCGGCGGATCCACCAACCGAAGCTCGGACGTCTGCTTCAGGTGCGGCGGGACGGGGCACTGGGCGTCGGCGTGCCAGGGCCGAGGTAAGGATCCCGTGCGCCGGATTACGGAGTTTTCGGCAAAGCCGTGAGACGGGTTCGGATCCAGCCGTGCTGGGGGTGGGGGGAAGCCTGGGAATTTCCCACCTCCCCGGGGCTTCTCTCCGCTGTCGGCTTGAGGATTTTCAGGGTTCATAACTTGTGGGAAGAGGGTGAAAAGATGAGGCGGTTTCTTTATGATGGGACCTGCTTTTCGCCTGCAGAGCCGGCTGCCGGCCTGCTGCCGGAGGAGAGCGGCCACGCCAGTGAAGAGGAGGAGGCTCCCCTGCCCACGCTGGAAGAAGTGGCTCGCAGGACCAACACCGTCTACCGAGAGCTCTGCGGTGAGGCCCTGCGGCTTGCCGGGCAGCCGGCTTGCCTCGCTCTCCACTGACACGCTGTGGCTGGCTCCGGGATGAACTCCTGGAGACGTGGAATCGTTTCCTTTTCCCCGTGGGAAGTTTGTTTGCGCTCCCGGGAGGGTTCGCCGGGGATCCAAAGGCGCTTTTGGATGCGTCTCCTCTGGGAACGCCGGCCTAAAATACCGGCAGGCTCTCACCGCGCTCACTCCCGCGTGGGGGTGGGTGGGCGTGCAGGTGGGCAGGAGAAGCAGCCCGCGGGTCCCGACGGCTGCCTTCATCCCCAGCAGAGAGCGGAGGCGGCAACCAGGCAAGATCGGAGAAGCTTTCGGAAGCGACAACTTACCTGGATGTGCAGAGGCCGGCGTACGAGCCGCCCACTCCCCCAGCGCCCGTGGAGCCCCTCTACAGCCCGGGGCCGGAGGGGAAGGTGCGAGGTACGCTCCGAGCGGGGCCGGGTGGCTTCGACTCCTCTGCGTTCCCCCTAATTCCGTGTCCTTCCTGCTGCAGAGACCCCGGAGGAGGTGTTTGAGGCTCTGAAGGCGTTGGGCTACAGCTCCTTCCGCCCGGGCCAGGAGGTGGCCGTCATGAGGATCCTCTCTGGTGGGTTTGTTCCCCGCCCTGCCCCCCAACATCCCTTCCTCGGCGGGGTTTGTGGTCCCCGTGATCCCCTCCCATGCCGGGTGGCCAGATTGTCCCCAATCCGAGTCCCCAACCCCTCCTTCTGCCAGGTCTGTCCACGCTGGTGGTGTTATCGACGGGGATGGGGAAGTCCCTCTGCTACCAGCTCCCCGCTTACCTCTACCACAAGCGCTCCAAGTGCATCACCTTGGTCATTTCCCCGCTGGTGTCCCTGATGGATGACCAGGTACGGAGCGGATATCCCAGTTTTTCACCCCAAATCCCTGCAGGGACGCCACGGGGTGCTGCAGTTAAAGGCTCGCCTGCAGCCGAAACGCGGAGGTGGGTAACCAAGGGGGTTCCCCCCCTCCAAACTACCGGAGGGGTGATGGGCTTCGCTTCTAGGTCTCGGGGCTGCCACCGTGCCTGAAGGCCGTCTGCATCCACTCCAACATGAGCAAAGCCCAGCGGGAAGCGGTGATGGAGAAGGTGAGAGAGTGCGGGCTCCGAAATCTCCAGGGAAAACCGTGTACACGGGCGTCCCGGCGCTACCGATCCCGGTGAGGCCGGTGCTGGTGCCGTTCCCCTGGGAGAGCGGATAAAATCCCCCCCCTTGTGCCGCTCTCCTCCCTGATCCGGTGCTCCCGGATCCGGTGTTCCCGCTGCAGGTGAGGCAGGGCGAGGTACAGGTGCTGCTTCTATCCCCCGAAGCCCTGGTCGGCGGAAACGGATTCGGATCTGGCTGCCTGCCCTCCGCCGATCGCCTGCCGGCCGTGGCCTTCGCCTGCATCGACGAAGCTCACTGCGTCTCCGAGTGGTCCCACAATTTCCGTCCCTGCTACCTGCGGCTCTGCCAGGTGTGAGGGAGGAAGGCGGGGAACGCATCCCGAGGGGGAAACAGACATATATTTTGCCCCCCACCCCCCTCACCCCGTTTTCTCGGCAGGTGCTCCGGGATCGCCTGGGCGTGCGTTGCTTCCTGGGGCTGACGGCCACCGCCACCCTGACCACGGCGCGGGACGTGGCCCAACACCTCGGCGTCCCGGCGGAGGAAGGGATAGCGGTTCGCTCCGCCGCCGTGCCCCCGAACCTGCGCCTCTCCGTCTCGATGGAGCGCAACAGGGATGAGGTAGGGACGAGGATGGGCCTGGAGAGATGGGATTTGGTGCTGTGATGCTGGATTCGGGGTGGATCCTGTAGGAGGGAAGATCCCCCAGCCCTTTTGGGGGGATCCTCACCCCCTTCTCTGCCCGCAGGCCCTCATCTCCCTGCTGCGGGGCGAGCGTTTCGGGTGCTTGGACTCCATCATCATCTACTGCACGCGGCGGGAGGAGACGGCTCGCATCGCGGCACTCGTCCGCACCTGCCTCCAAGGAATGCCGCTCAGGGAACCCGCCGGAGCCACGGAGCCGGAGCCGGGCGCTGCCAGGAGGAAGAAAGGCAAAGGTAGGTGGCAACGGCATCGCTCTCCGGAAGGAGCGCGAGCCCGAAACGTCCACGGCGGGATGGAGAATCCCTGGGGAACGCGCTGCGCTTGCGGGGCTCTCCACGGATTGTTTCTGCCTCTATCGGTCGCTTCGCCCCGGCGGCGGCGAAGCGTTTTTCTGCCCCCGCCTGCTTTAAAGCCGGGCTTTTGATTTTTCTAGCGACGGCCGATAACAACGGCTACTTATTAGCTGTTGTTAATCAAGGCTTGACGCCGGGTTTAGCCCGCGGGGAGCCTTCATTGAACAGCTCTGTGTGATTTTCACTCCCAATAAAGACTCGGAGTCTTTATTTTTCCCTTCAAAACCCGCAACGGTGGGTCCGTGGGCGAGCGCTGGAAGCGTTTGGCCCCGGGGATCCTCTCCCTCGCCTGCTTTGTTTGCCGAAGCCGGCTGAGCTCGTGTCACCCTGTTTTTCCAAACCAGCCAGGGCTTGATGACTTCTGGCAGCTAACGAGGAGCGCGCGGCCCTTTGAGGAGCAGCAGCCCTGCTCCGGCCTGCAGCACCCCCTCCCCGGGGCTGATCTCTGCCCACGCAGGGTTTCCTGCCGTTTGCCGCTCATTTCCATCCCCGATTTAATTATCTGTGCTCCCACCGACCAAAATCACTGATTAAATACCATCAAAGCCTCTCTCCCCGCTTTCTTTCAGCAAAAAAAAGCGCCCGCCCCCCGCTGAAGTGGATCGCGGACGCTTACCACGCCGGCCTGTCGGCTGCCGAACGCCGCCGCGTCCAGACCAGCTTCATGAGCGGTCAGTTACGCGTGGTGGTGGCCACGGTGGCTTTCGGCATGGGGCTGAATAAATCGGACGTCCGCGGCGTCGTGCATTACAACATGCCCAAGAATTTTGAGAGTTACGTGCAGGAGATCGGCCGAGCAGGGCGAGACGGTGAGCCGGCTCACTGCCATCTCTTCTTGGACCCCGAGGTAGGGCCTGCCGGCGGGGTCATGGCGGGTTTTCTCCTAGATTTTGGAGCTTTTCCCCTAAATTCTTGGGATTTTCCTCTTAATTCTGAGGGGGTTTCTCCTAAATTTGAGGGTTTTCTCCTAATTTGGGGGATTTTCCTCTTAAATTTGGGGATTTTCCTCTTAAATTTGGGTCTTTTCCCCTGAATTTGGGGGCTTTTCCCCTAAATTTGGGGATTTTCCCCTAAATTTGGGGGTTTTCATCTTAATTCTGGGGGATTTTCCTCTTAATTCTGGGGAGTTTTCTCCTAAATTTGGGGGTTTTCCCCCTAAATTTGGGGGCTTTTCCCTTAAATGTGGGGATTTTCTCCTAAATTTGGGATTTTCTAAATTTGGGACTTTTCCCCTAAATTTGGGGCCTTTTCCTCTTAATTTGAGAGTTTTCCCTCTTAATTTTGGGGGTTTTTCCCCTAAATTTTGGGGCTTTTCCCCGAGGCTCACCACTGCCTCCCCAGGGCCAGGATCTCCACGAGCTGCGGCGCCACATTTATGGCGACACGGTGGATTTTTACACTGTGAAGAAGCTGGTGCAGAAGGTTTTCTCTCCCTGCAAGTGCCTGGAGCTGCATCAGAAACACCAGGATGTCGTCAGGGTGAGGAAGGGACCGAGGGCCCCGCTCCCGTGGCCTTCCCAGCTTCTTGACTCATTAAGTAACGAGCTTAACGTGGTAGAAAATTGTTGGGTGGCCGCGTCGGGGAGCTAAATGGGTCGGGGGAACCCCAGAGCTGGGGCGAGGTGAGTGGCGGTGTCGGAGCCGGGCAGGAGAGCGGTTGGGATGTCCCAAAAGGAAGGCAGGAACCCGCTCGTCCTCTAACCGGTGCCGCCGTGCGGCGTGACGTGGCCCTCGCAGGTCGGGGAGGTGGACGACGCCGAAATGGCCGAGCTTTTGGAGGAGGAAGAGGAAGACAGCGGCGGCGGCGGCGTGACGAAGCAGAGCAGGCAGCGGGTGTGCTACAAGCACGAGCGGGCCATCCCCATCCAACAAACCGTGGAGTCCTTGGACATACGGGAGGAAGGTGAGGGGGTGGAATCGGCCTTGAGCGAGGCCGACGGAGGTCCCGAAGGGGATTGGGATGCCTCGGCAGCTCCCCGCTCTCCTCCCTTGCAGGGATCGAGACCCTCCTGTGCTACCTGGAGCTGCACCCGCGGCGCTGGCTGGAGCTGCTGCCTCCCACCTACTCCTCCTGCCGCCTGCTGTGCTACGGGGGACCCCGGCAGCTCCGCGCTGCGGCACGGAGGTTAGAACGGCACCGCCGTGAACGCCACGGCCTTCCCCGTGCCAGGGGAGAGCCCCCGCGGTGTGCTCTGTGCCGGGTGGGAGCTGCTCCGTAACCCCCCTCCGGGCTCTGTCGGGAGGTGAAAAGCGGGCTCCGAACCACGGCGGCAGCGGGTTTCTGGGCATCTCCTGCCCTCAGCTCTCCCGCCATCGCCGTCTTCCTGGCCCGGGAGCGCCTGGCAGGGAGGGACCACAGCAATGCCAGCTCCTTGGAGTTCGACGTGGTCTCGCTGAGCGACTCCATGGGTTGGGAGGTGACGCTGGTGAAACGCGCCCTGCGCCAGCTCCAGTGGGATCCGCGCTTACGGCAAGGTACCGCCATCCCCTCGTAGGTTTTTAGCAGGGGCAAGAGGGAAACCCCTCCTGCACCGCCGGCAGCGGCGGGGTGCCAGGACAACCAGCTTTTTTGGTGCCTTCAGACGGCCGCGGTGAGGGGAAAAGCGGGATCCT
The DNA here is from genome assembly GCF_949628215.1 of Phalacrocorax aristotelis. NCBI lineage: Eukaryota > Metazoa > Chordata > Aves > Suliformes > Phalacrocoracidae > Phalacrocorax > Phalacrocorax aristotelis. The sequence continues at coordinate 167,757,535 of NC_134277.1, forward strand.
GGTGGAGTTTGGAGAACTGTCCTTCCACCTACGTGCCTACGGTGACCTCACCGACCTGGAGCTGGACTCCGTCTGCGACTTCCTCCACCAGAGGGTGGTGGCCAGGGAGAAGGCGGCTCTTGGCCAGCTCCGCGCCTGCTTCCAGGCTTTCCGGAGGTGAGCATGGGTGCAAAAGACCACCCCAACCCCTGTAGCCCCCTCTGTGCGGTGGCCCCATGGTTGCCCACCCTCCCTCCCAGTTTGGGAGCAGTTGTGATAATGGGAAGGGAGGAGGTTGACGCTGGGGCGCAGCGTGGCCTTCCAGACCTGCGGCCCTCACCCTGCGGATGAGGAAGAGGAGAGGAGCTCCTCCCTGAAGGCTCTGCTCAGCAACTACTTTGAGGAGGAGCCCACTGGCGAGCAGGCTGAGCGCAGCCACGAGGAGGAGGAGGAGGAAGAGGAAGATCTCAGCGATGCTAAAGTGAGAAAATCCACTTTTAATGTGAGCTGCTTCAGGCTCTGACCCTCGGCCGGGATTTCCGATACCCAGCAGCTCCAGGGACGGGTTTGGGGTGAGGAAGAGGACGGATGCAGCTCACGCCCGGCCCCACCATGTCCTTTCCTTCGCAGCTGCGGGACTGCGAGAGCCAGATCCGCGCCGACATCCGCCATTTCCTCGCCATCCGCCAGGACGAGAAGTTCTCTGGCAGAGCCGTCGCCAGGATATTTCACGGCATCGGTAGGAGAAGAGATGGGGGCGACCGGGTGCCGGATTGGGTTTATTCCACCCGGTTTCCACCGCCTTCCCCCTCCCCTCTTAATCGGGGGCTTCTCTCCCCGCAGGCAGCCCCTGTTTCCCCGCCCAAATTTACGGCCGCGATCGCCGGTTCTGGAGGAAATATCTCCCCTTTGACTTCCACCGCCTCGCCCGCCTGGCCGCCGAGGAGATCCTGGCCAGCAGGTGAGGGCGGGACGTCACCGTGACCCCCAGCGGTCATGTCACCCCCCTGCCAGCTGTTGTCACCCCACCGAGGACCAGCTTGGGCCAAGTGTCGCCTCCGGCGGTGCTGCCGGCGCTGTGCCTTTCCCCATGCCGGCAGGGATTTTTATCTGGACTTTATAAAGAATTAATAAAGGCCGCTGACCTTTAACCCCCCGCCCCTGCCTACACTTTGCTGCCTGCGCCTGGGGAACCAATCGGCTGTGGGTGACCCCTCCTCCGCAGTGTTGTTACCACGGCAACGTCGGGGCGGGGGTCTGTTGCCATGGGGATGGGCAGGGGGCTGTCGCTGGCAAAGGTGAGGGTGTCGCGGTGGTGATGGGGGGTCCATCGCCATGCCAATACGGGGGTTGTCACCGTGGGGAGGTAGGAGGTGGGTCACCATGGCGAGGGCAGGGGTAGGATGACCATCGCTGCGGCACCCCGAGGGTGCCGCCGGCCCGTCCCTGTCCTCACCGCGCCCAGGACAGCCGGGCGCCACCGCGGCTCTGGCGCCCTGCCCGCACCCTGCCCGCGCCGCCCCGGCGAGCAGCCGCACAGGGCGCCGGCGAGGAGCCAGAGCAGCCGGCCCCGGCGCTGCCATCCTCCTTTCCAGCCAAAACTGGGCGCTCTTCCCCCGGCACCCAGCTCCTGGGGGCGCCCCAGGGAGGATGAAGCCCTTCCTCCTACCAAAACCAGTTTGATTTTCACCACCGGCAGCGCTCGGATAACCGAAACCATCCCAGTAGGGTTGCGAGGTGGAAACTGGTTTCCAACCGAAGAACTTCACGCCCCAGTCTCCTCCTGGCACTGGGCTCCCACGGGACGTGCTGTCTCCCTCCCCAGCGCGGCGGCGGCCGCTGTTCGGGCACGTCACGCCGCAGCGGCACCCGACCGGCGTTGCCAAAACCTTTTATAAAGGGTGGAGCTGGGGGCTGAGCCGGTGCCACCCCCGAGGGCCTCCTCCATCCCTCTGCCGCCGGCTCCAGAGGAAACCCTGGCCGGTAAAAGCCGAGGGTTGGCCGCTCTGCCGGAGTTTTCCTCCTCATCCTCTTCCCTTTAGGTTTTCCTGGCGCCGCGCCGGAGCAGGGAGGCGGTGAGGGTGTGCCGGCGGCCGGAGCATCGGGGAAAGCCCCGCGGGGACTCTCAGGCTTCCCCTCACCAGCGCGTCTCGTGGTAAGCGCTGACGGCGAGACCCACGGGAGCCGGTGGGCTCGGGGTACACCCAGGGAGCGGGTGGGGACCCTCTCCCCGTGGCAGGACCCTCTCCCCGGGGCTCAGGGTGCTCCCCGCCTGCCGCAGCCCCCACGCCATGGCCCTGCCCTGGGCTCTGCTGCTGCTCGGCGAGGTCCTGGCGCAGGACGCGGCCGCCCAGGGCTGCCTCCTCCCGCCGGCCGGTGAGTCCCAACCTTTCACCTTTCCTCGCCGGTGGGAGCATCCACGAGGTCGCTCCCGGTGGGGCGAAGCCTCACCGGGACGCCGCGGTGATGGGCTAACCCCCTCCCCCTCCAACTTTTGGCAGCTTATAACGCGGCACTGGGGCGTCCGGCCAGCCAGTCGTCCATCTTTCCCAACATCAGCATCGCCGCCAACGCGGTGGACGGGAACCGGGACGGCGTGTGGCAGCACGGCTCCTGTGCCCGCACGCTGACGGAGCGGGAGCCGTGGTGGAGCGTGGACCTGGGCGGCCGCCGTGCCGTGGCGGCCGTGGTGGTGAAGAACCGGCAGGATTGCTGCTGGCACCGGCTGCGGGGGGCGCAGGTCCACGTCGGGGACGCGCCGGCCGAGCGCGGCAGGGACAACCCCATGTGAGCCAAAAAACGGGGTGTTTTTGGGGGGGCCGAAGTGGGGTGCATTGCCGCGCCGCTGCCGCCAGCGTCTCCTGAGCCCTGTTTCTTCCTCCCTGGCAGCTGCGGCGTCATCACGGACGCCGGCCCCGGGTCGCTCAGCACCATCTGCTGCCACGGGCTGCCCGGTCGCTACGTCTCCATCCTCATCCCCGGCCGGGTGGACACGCTGGTGCTGTGCGAGGTGGAGGTGGTGCTGCAGGGCTGCCTCCCCCTGCCCGGAGGTGAGGGGCTCGCGGTGGGGAGCCAGCGGGTCGGCAACCGGAGCCGGCAGCCTCGTGCCACGCTCTCTCCGGTAATTCCAGCCCCCAACGTGGCTCGGGGCCGCGCCGTTGCCCAGTCGTCCACGTTGAACGTCATCAGCTTGGCCGCCAACGCCGTGGACGGGAACGGCGATGCCGACTGGGAGCGTGGCTCCTGCGCCCACACCGAGAAGGAGCCGGAGCCGTGGTGGCGCGTGGACCTGGGCCGTCGGCACGCTGTCTACGCCGTCGCCGTCACCAACCGGCGCGACTGCTGCTGGGAGAGCCTCCTCGGCGCCCAGGTCCATGTCGGGGACTCCCTGGCTGACCACGGCAAGCGCAACCCCGTGTGAGTGGGTGCCCCTACCCCGGCACGGCACTCCCCCGCCGGCCGTAGCCGTGACGGTTCCCTCCCGGCAGCTGCGGGACCATCTTGGACACCGGCCCCGGCTCCACCAGCACCGTCTGCTGTAACGGGCTGCCAGGGCGCTACGTCACCGTCATCATCCCCGGCCGGGAGGATTTCCTCGTGCTTTGCGAAGTGGAGGTGACGGTACAGAGCTGCGTCCCCCCGCCCGGCGGTAAGGGCCAAAAGGACCCCCACCGGCAGGAAGCCGGCACGTGCCGGGTGGCCACCGGGAAGCACCGATCTCCCCGAGCCCTGCGGAGGGGTGATTCGGTCCCTGCAGCGCTGGGGGAAATGGGGGTCCCAGGGATGTCACAGGTGTCCCTGAGCTGGTGGCACGTCGGTGTGCCAGGGTGCGGCGTGGGAGAGCCCGGAGGGTGGGGGGTGGACAGTCCCCAGCTCTGTGCCCGTGGGGCGATGCCCAACCGCGGGGTCACAGCGCCTGGAGCCGGCGTCACCATCCCACGGCGTTCCCCAGCCCAAAACCTGGCCCTGCGGCGCCCGGCGGCACAGTCCTCCACAGCCGGCCGCGCCGGCAGTGCCATCAACGCCGTGGACGGGAACCGGGACGGAAACTGGCAGCACGGCTCCTGCTCTCAAACCGAGAGGGAGCCAGAGCCGTGGTGGACAGTGGACCTGGGCCGGCGCCACGCCGTGGCGGCCGTGGTGGTGAGGAACCGCCTGGACTGCTGCTGGCACCGGCTGAAGGGCGCCCGCGTCCACGTCGGGGACTCCCTCGCCGGCCACGGCACCAATAACCCCGTGTGAGTGCCGCCGCGCTGGCCCCACGGTGCGCGGCTGCTTTGGCGCTTGCCCGCCCTCACCCCCGTCCCCCCGTCCCTGCAGCTGCGGCACCGTCACGGACACCGGCCCCGGCTCCGCCAGCACCGTCTGCTGCCGCGGGCTGCGCGGCCGCTACGTCACCGTCGCCGTCGCCGGCCGGGAGGAGCGGCTGAGCCTGTGCGAGGTGGAGGTGGTGGAGCAGGGCTGTGCCGCGCCGCCCGGGGGTGAGTGAGCCGAGGGCGGACACTGGGAGGGGTGTTTTGGGGACGCGTCACCCCCGGCCCGGTTGTCTCCGCAGCCCAGAACGTGGCGCTGGGCCGCCCGGCCGCCCAGTCCTCCGTGCTGGACCCCAGCAGCAGCGCCGCCAACGCCGTCGATGGGAACCGGGACGGCAACTGGGAGCAGGGCTCCTGCGCCCACACCGCGGAGGAGCCGGAGCCATGGTGGCGCGTGGATCTGGGCCGTCGGCACGCCGTCTACGCCGTGGTGGTGAAGAACCGCCACGACTGTTGCTGGGAGAGCCTGAAGGGCGCCGAGGTCCGTGTCGGGGACTCCCTGGTCGACCGTGGCCGCCGCAACCCCGTGTGAGCCTCAAACCCGTCACCACCGCCGGGACTACGCTGGTTCATCCTCCTCCTCCCTCTCCTGGCACGTCCTGAACCCCGTTTCTTCGTCCCCGGCAGCTGCGGCGTCATCACGGACGCCAGCCCCGGTTCGCTCAGCACCGTCTGCTGCCACGGCCTTCGCGGTCGCTACGTCTCCATCCTCATCCCCAACCGGGAGGACGCGCTGGTGCTGTGCGAGGTGGAGGTGATCCGGCAAGGCTGCTCCCCGCTGCCCGGAGGTGAGCCGCCGGCAACCCCCCCACCACCACCCCCCCAGCACCCACCCACACCCACCCCGTGGTCTTCATAGCCCCCAATGTGGCGCGGGAGCAACGGGCGACGCAATCCTCCACCTCCAACGATTCCGGCGTCGCGTCGAAGGCGGTGGACGGGAACCGGGACGGCGTGTGGCAGCGCGGCTCCTGCAGCCACACGCGGCGAGAGCGGGAGCCGTGGTGGAGCGTGGACCTGGGCGGCCGCCGCGCCGTGGCGGCCGTGGTGGTGAAGAACCGGCAGGATTGCTGCTGGCACCGGCTGCGGGGGGCGCAGGTCCACGTCGGGGATGCGCCGGCCGAGCGCGGCAGGGACAACCCCATGTGAGCCAAAAAACGGGGTGTTTTTGGGGGGGCCGAAGTGGGGTGCATCGCCGCGCCGCTGCCGCCAGCGTCTCCTGAGCCCTGTTTCTTCCTCCCTGGCAGCTGCGGCGTCATCACAGACGCCGGCCCCGGGTCGCTCAGCACCATCTGCTGCCACGGGCTGCCCGGTCGCTACGTCACCGTCACCGTCCCCGGCCGGGAGGAGCAGCTGGCTCTCTGTGAGGTCGAGGTTTACACCGTCCTCCCCGAACTCTGAGGGGGTTTCGGGTGGGGGGAGAGCGGCACTGTGGTAGGGTGTGTGCCCCCTTCCCGGGCCAAGGGGACTCTGTGGGGTGTCTGGCCGGATCCGGCCCCACCGGCCACCCCTCGGGCCCCCCCGGTGTCGCAGTCACCCCAGTAAACGTTGCCGTGGGTCACCCCCCGACCCGTTTGCCGTTTGGGCCTTTCCTTGGGTGCCCACCAGGGCAGTGGGGTGACGGGGACAGGGGACACGGGACAAGGCGAGGAGGCATCTCCCTTCACCCCAGCACCCCAGTCCCCCCCAGCACCCCACTCCCCCCCACCCCTGGGTGGTGGGGCGCCCGAAGTCGCTCCCCGGGGCCGGCGCCACCCCAGCCACTGCTGGCAGAAGGGGACAGGGGGCTGCAGGGCTGGGGGGACAAGGGAGGGGACGGTCACCCTGTGCTGTGGGGGTCCCATGTCTCCAGGGCGCCCCAAGCCCCATGGTGCCCCACGAGGGACCCCGTGTCCCCTGTCCTCCCAGGGTCCCGTCTCCCCAGGACCCCTCTTGACCCCAGGACTCCCCATACCACAGGCTGCCCCACATGTCCCTGGGGTGGCTCCTGTCCCCAGGGTGCCCCAGTGCCCCATGTCCCCAAGATGCCCCATAGTCCCATGTCCCTGGGATGGCCCCTGTCCCCAGCTCGCCCCACTCCCTGGGGGCCTGCACCCCTGGGGTCCCCCCGTTCCCACCTCCCCGTCCCCTGGGCGCTCACCGGGGCCCAGCGCAGGTTCCTGGGGGCACCCACAGGCTCTCCTGGGGCACCCCATGGCAGCGAGCACCCCAGGGATCATGGGGGCACCCATATGGGCTCTCCTGGGACACCCTAAAACCCACCCAGGCCCCCCCCAAACACCCTATAAGCTATGCCAAGGGTGACGCCAAGCTCACCGCGGTGCCCCGTGTCACCCGTGCCACGTGGCAGGAGTTGGGCGCAGGGGGACAGACAGGGACAGGAGGGCATGCCGCGCTCTGCCGAGTCCCTAACCATTAACCCAGGTCCCCTCCCTGTCCCGGGGCCGCGCTCGCCCGCGGCTCTGGCTCCTGCCCCCGCCATGGCGGCGGATGGCTCCTCGGGGGGCACCGGCCTCCCCCCGTCTCCGGTGAATCCCGGCAGCCGGCACACGCCGCCGTCCCCACTGCAGCTGCTGCTTGAGCGGGCTACTGCCATCGAGGAGGAGCTGGCCCAGGTGAGGGACCTGCGGGTCCCCACGGCCACCGAGGGATCCCCATGGCCACCGAGGGATCCCCACGGCCACCCAGAGCCCCACGGGTCCCCACGGCTACCCAGGGACCCCATGGCCACCGAGGGATCCCCACAGCCACCCAGAGCCTGGCAGGTTCCCATGGCCACCCGAGGACCCCCACGGCCACCCAGAGCCCCACGGGTTCCCACAGCCACTGAGGGATCCCCACGGCCACCCAGAGACCCATGGATCCCCACGGATCCCCACGACCACCCAGAGCCCCACGGGTCCCCACAGCTACCCAGGGACCCCCATGGCCACGGAGGGATCCCCACGGCCACCCAGAGCCCCACAGGTCCCCACAGCTACCCAGGGACCCCCATGGCCACCGAGGGATCCCCACGGCCACCCAGAGCCCCACGGGTCCCCACGGCCACTGAGGGATCCCCACGGCCACACAGAGCCCCATGGATCCCCACAGCCACCCAGATCTCCATGAGTCCCCACAGCCACCCATGGATCCCATGGCCATTCAGGGACCCCCACGGCCACCCAGAGCCCCACAGGTCCCCATGGCCACTGAGGGATCCCCACAGCCCCCCACAGGCTCAAATCCCCATGGATCCCCACAGGCCCCCCAGGCCCCATGTCCCCACAGATCTCCATGAGTCCCCAAGGGTCCCCACAGACCCCCCAGGTCCCACGTCCCCGAGGGTCCCCACAGGTCCCACGTCCCCATGGGTCCTCACAGGCCCCCACAGGTCCTATGTCCCCAAGGGTGCCCACAGGTCCCACGTCCCCATGGGTCTCCACAGCCCCCTCCAGGTCCCATGTCCCCAAGGGTCCCCACAGGCCCCATGCCCCCATGGGTCCCCACAGCCCCCCCCAGGCCCCACGTCCCCACGGGTCCCCACAGCCCCCCACAGGTCCCACGTCCCCACGGGTCCCCACAGCCCCCCCCAGGACCCATGTCCCCACAGGATGGTTCCTACGCTGGGGTCCCCCCTCTATCAGGGTGCCCTGGGATGCTCTGGAGTGCCCTCCCCCCCCCCAGCCATGTCCCCTGGGATTCAAGGGTGGGGGACAATGCGGGGGGGGGGACGACGGACACAGGACGGTGTCCCCGCTGAGCCAGCTCCTGTCCCCAAGGGCAAGAAGAAGCCCTTCACCGAGGTGACCCGCTGCCATTCGGGGGACGCGGTTGCCGCCGGCCGCCAGCCCCTCACCTTCCTCCGGCAGGTAACAGGGAGCCCTGCGGGTGCCGGCACTTTGGGGGGTGCCCCCCCAGCTTGGACCCCACCCCACAGCCATGGGGGGTCACTGACCATCAATCCAGGTGCCACCAAACCAGATGTGGGGCACAGCTGGAGCCATGACCCTCAGCATCCCCCGCCCCCCCCCGACCCCCAGCACGCAGGGGTTGGGTTTGGGGGGGGGGGGGGCCAGATCCTGACCCTGGGTGCGGGGGGGTGGTGGCGGGGTGGGGGTGGGGGGCGATCCCCACAGGTGGCCGCCGTCTGCGCGTACCCCGAGCTTCTGGGTGCCGAGTGTGTGCCGGCGGACGCCAAGCGGCGCGCGGGCCTGATCCTGCGGCACCTGCAGGGCGGCAGCCCAGGTACGGCGGGGGACGGGCCCGCTGTGATGGCGGCGGTGGGAGGGGGGGGTCCCCAACCTCACGGATGGGGAGAGGGACACGGAGGGTTTGCCGGATTCGGTGACGCCGGCTCTGTCCCCAGGGGCGTACAACCTGGAGTACGTCATGGACACGGTGACCGAAAAGGTGGCGCGTTACCTGGAGCAGAGGGACGGCGGCATCCCCAGCGACCCCCGCTGCGTCGTCCCCTGCGGTGGCACCGCGGCGGCCGTGGTGGTGAGCGCGGCGCGGGGCCCAACGGCGGCACCTCCGCGGCCGCGGGGGCACCGAGGAGCCTCCAGCCGCGACGACGGCTCTTCCCGGCAGGACGCGGTGTCGCTGGTGGTGGACGAGTTGGCGGCGTGGCCGACGGGCGTGCTGGTGCCGACGCCGGGGCCCCGGCTCCACGTGGCGGCGGCGGCGTTGGCGGGCGCCGTGGCCGTGCCGTACCCGCTGGACGAGGAGCAGGGCTGGGCCGTGGCCGGCGGTGCGGTGCGGCGGGTGCTGCGGCAGGCGAGGGCGACGTGCCACCCCAAGGTGCTCTGCGTCATCAACCCCGGGGACCCCACGGGTGAGTTTTTTGGTGTCCCCGTGCTGCGGGTTCCCCACGTGGCAGGACACGAGTGGGGTCCCCCCGGCAGGGCACGTGCTGAGCCGGCAGAACATGGAGGACATCATCCGGCTGGCGGCCGAGGAGAACCTCCTGCTGCTGGCGGATGAGGTGGGTGCCATTTGGGGCTGGGGGTGGCCGCACCCCGGCTCCCCTTGAGCCCGTGGGTGCCGCAGGTGCTGCAGGAGCAAGCCTTCCTCCCCGGCCGCCCCTTCCTCTCCTTCAAGCGGGTGCTGTGGGAGATGGGTGCCCCACTCGCCTCCACCGTCCAGCTCATCTCCTTCTACTCTCTCTCCAAGGGCACTGGGGGGTGAGTACCGACCCCCAAACCCCCCCGACTCCCCCCAAAAACCCCCCTTTTCCCACCCCCTCCACCCTGCTGCTCCCCCAGGGGCGGTTACCGGGCGGGTTTCTTCGAGCTGCACAACATCGACCCGAGCGTCCTCAAGTGTTTCTACACGTGGGGGATGTCGGTGTATCCCCCCATCCTGGGGCAGGTGATGCTGGACGCAGCCATGGACCCCCCGCTGCCCAAGGAGCCCTCGGAGACGGCTTCTGAGGAGGTGGGTAACGCCGGGTGCCCCCCACCACGCTCCGGCCGGAAGAGAGACGGGTGCTGGGCACCCAATCCCCATCCCCACCCCAGCACGGGCAGGGGCTGCGCCGTGACCTGGCCCGCAATGCCCGGCTGGTGCAAGAAGCGCTGGGTGGAGCCCCCGGTATCCGCTGCCAGCCCGTGCAGAGCGGCCCCCGCGCCTTCCCCCGCGTCCAGCTCCCGCCCCGCGCCCTGCGCCGGGCCCGGGTGAGCGCCCGGGGCACGGGGAGCGGGGCACGGGGGGACCCCAGGGGTGCGGGGCCCCAGGGGGTGGGGCGTGCTAGGGACAGGAGCCGTCCCAGGGACGTGGGGCAGCGTGGGAGTGTGGGGGACCCTGTGGCGTGGGGTGTCCTGGGGATACGGGCTGTCCTGGGGACATGGGGTCTCCTGGAGACTTGGGGTGTCCCGGGGACTTGGGGTATCCTGGGGACATGGGGTCTCCTTGAGACTTGGGGTGTCCTGGGGACACGGGGTCTCCTGGAGACTTGGGGTGTCCTGGGGACATGGGGTGTCCTGAGGACATGGGATCCTGGAGACTTGGGGTGTCCTGGGGACTTGGGGTGTCCTGGGGACATGGGGTATCCTGGGGACATGGGGTCTCCTGGGGACTTGGGGTATCCTGGGGACTTCGGTGTCCTGGGGACGTGGGGTATCCTGGGGACATGGGGTGTCCTGGGGACATGGGGTCTCCTGGGGACTTGGGGTATCCTGGGGACTTCGGTGTCCTGGGGACGTGGGGTATCCTGGGGACATGGGGTGTCCTGGGGACTTGGGGTATCCTGGGGACATGGGGTATCCTGGGGACATGGGGTCTCCTGGGGACTTGGGGTATCCTGGGGACTTCGGTGTCCTGGGGACGTGGGGTATCCTGGGGACATGGGGTGTCCTGGGGACATGGGGTCTCCTGGGGACTTGGGGTATCCTGGGGACTTCGGTGTCCTGGGGACGTGGGGTATCCTGGGGACATGGGGTGTCCTGGGGACTTGGGGTCTCCTGGGGACTTGGGGTATCCTGGGGACTTCGGTGTCCTGGGGACGTGGGGTATCCTGGGGACATGGGGTGTCCTGGGGACATGGGGTGTCCTGGGGACTTGGGGTCTCCTGGGGACTTGGGGTATCCTGGGGACTTCGGTGTCCTGGGGACGTGGGGTATCCTGGGGACATGGGGTGTCCTGGGGACTTGGGGTGTCCTGGGGACGTGGGATCCTGGAGACTTGGGGTCTCCTGGGGACATGGGGTGTCCTGGGGACATGGGGTATCCTGGGGACATGGGGTGTCCTGGGGACTTGAGGTGTCCTGGGGACATGGGGCATCCTGGGGACATGGGGTGTCCTGGGGACATGGGGTGTCCTGGGGTCTTGGGGTATCCTGGGGACATGGGGTATCCTGGGGACATGGGGTCTCCTGGGGACTTGGGGTATCCTGGGGACTTCGGTGTCCTGGGTACGTGGGGTATCCTGGGGACATGGGGTATCCTGGGGACATGGGGTGTCCTGGGGACGTGGGGTATCCTGGGGACATGGGGTCTCCTGGGGACATGGGGTGTCCTGGGGACATGGGGTATCCTGGGGACGTGGGGTATCCTGGGGACATGGGGTCTCCTGGGGACATGGGGTGTCCTGGGGACTTGGGGTGTCCTGGGGACATGGGGTATCCTGGGGACATGGGGTCTCCTGGGGACTTGGGGTCTCCTGGGGACATGGGGTGTCCTGGGGACTTGGGGTATCCTGGGGACATGGGGCATCCTGGGGACACGGGGTCTCCTGGAGACTTGGGGTATCCTGGGGACATGGGGTGTCCTGGGGACTTGGGGTGTCCTGGGGACATGGGGTGTTCTGAGGAGATGGGATCCTGGAGACTTGGGGTCTCCTGGGGACATGGGGTGTCCTGGGGACATGGGGTCTCCTGGAGACTTGGGGTGTCCTGGGGACTTGGGGTATCCTGGGGACATGGGGTCTCCTGGGGACTTGGGGTCTCCTGGGGACATGGGGTCTCCTGGGGACGTGGGGTATCCTGGGACTTGGGTGTCCTGGGGACTTGGGGTCTCCTGGGGACTTGGGGTATCCTGGGGACTTCGGTGTCCTGGGTACGTGGGGTATCCTGGGGACATGGGGTCTCCTGGGGACTTGGGGTATCCTGGGGACTTGGGGTGTCCTGGGGACATGGGGTATCCTGGGGACTTGGGGTATCCTGGGGACTTGGGGTCTCCTGGGGACATGGGGTGTCCTGGGGACGTGGGGTATCCTGGGGACATGGGGTGTCCTGGGGACATGGGGTGTCCTGGGGACTTGGGGTATCCTGGGGACATGGGGTCTCCTGGGGACTTGGGGTCTTCTGGGGACATGGGGTGTCCTGGGGACAAGAGGTGTCCTGGGGAGCTGAGACACCGTGGGAGAAGACAGGGGACATGGGACCCCCTTGTGGGGCACTTTGGGGTTTGGGGTGCACTGGGGACACGGGGGCCCCCACAGCACAGGGTGACCGTCCCCTCCCTTGTCCCCAGGCCTGGGCCTGCAGCCCGATGTCTTCTTCTGCCAGCAGCTGCTGGAGGCGACAGGGGTGCTGCTGGCCCCAGGGAGCGAGTTTGGGCAGCCCGAGGTCACCCACCATGTGGGGTACCCCGGGGTGGGGGCGGGCAGGGTTGGGTGGGGGGGTTGGACGATGGGGGGTGGTGGGATGGCGGGTGGGGGGTCACTCGGGGTTGATGTTTTGGGGCTGGGTGGTGGGTGGCAACGTTGGGGGCTCATGGGATGCAAGGGGAGATGGTTTGGGGTGATGGGAGATGCTGGGAGGGGGGTGGGGGTCTGGGTGGGGCTGGGAGGCTGGGGTTGGGTGCTGGGGGTTGACTGGGGTTGGGGTTGGGACTGGTGGGGTTGGGGATGGGGACTGGTTGCACTGGGAGGTTGGGCAGTGGGGGCTGGTTGGGGCTAAGGTGGGGGTGGGTGTTGGGGGCTGGTTTGGGGTTGGGGGCTGGTGTGGGTTGGGAGATTGAGGCCGGTTGGCACTGGTTGGCACTGGTTGGCACTGGCTGGGTGATGGAGGCTGCTCAGGCGGGTTGGGTGTTGGGGGCTGGTTGGCACTGGGAGATTGGGGTTGAGTGTTGGGGGCTGGTTTGGGTGTTGGGGAGGCTGCAGTTCGGGGTCAGAGGAGGCTGGTTTGGGTTGGGAGGTTAAGGTTGGGTGTTGGGGGATGGTTTGAGTTGGGAAATTGAGGCTGGTTGGCACTGGGTTGTGTGTTGGAGCTGCTCAGGGGCGTTGGGGGCTGGTTGGCACTGGAAGGTTGAGGTGTTGGGGTGGGGTTTGGTTTGGGTGTTTGGGGTTGGGTGTTGGGGGCTGGTTTCAGTGTTGGGGTTGGCTTTGGGGCTGGTGGCAGCAGAGCTTTGGGGTCGGGTTCCAGCGGCACCAGTTGAGGTGGGACAACAGGGGCATCATGGATGACGGGGCAGGAGGGACGGGTGGCCTGGGGTGAGGGTGGGGGTTGCTGGTTGAGCACCACCGGGTTGGGACACCGAGGAGGTTGTTGGGGGGGACAACAGGGCTGGGGGCAGGGTGAACCACCCACGTCCCACCATGTGTGTCGTCCCCCCCACCCAGGCTGTCCCTTGCTGCGCCGGCCGAGACGCTGGAGCGGGTGCTGCTCGCCCTCACCCGCTTCCACGCCGCCTTCCTGCGAGACTTCTCCTGACGTGGGGCGACCCTGGCCTGTGTATGTGTCCCCCCCAAATCCATGACCCCCATTAAATCCCCCGCAGATCACAACTCTCCTCCGCCTGCCCCCCACAACCCCACAGCGAGCCCCGAGGGACCCACGTCATGAGTGCCGGGGGGGGGGTGAGTGCTGGGGGATGGGGGCACCCATGGGTGCCCGGTTGTAGGTGATGCACGGCTCGACCTGGCTGGTCACTACCCGTTATTAGTGGGGTTTCTGAGGGAAGAGCTGGCCCTGCCCGCTGTCCCTGTGTCACACCCCCCCCCAGGGGACACGAGGACAGCGATGGGTGGGGGCGGGACCAGCCTCGGGACACGGGGTGCCCTCGTGTCCCCCCCCCCCCCGCCCCAGAGAAGGCACGAAGAGGTTGAAGGCACCTAAAGACCACCCGGGGCAGGGTCCCGGCCCGCGGCACCCGGGGGTTGGCGAGAGGAGTGTGGGGTGGTGGGCAATGGTTGGGGGGGGGGGGGACGGGCAGCGGGGGGGGGCGGGGGTCCCGGGGTTGGGGAGGGGGTCGCTGGCGTTAGGAGTATTCCTTGACGAACTTGGCGTAGAAACCGCTGAGCTTCTCCAGCAGGACCTGCAGCTTCTCGGTGGGCGGCAGGATGGTCATCCTGGGGTACATGGGGGGCTGGTATCAGGGATGGCGTGCTGACACCCCACAGCATCCCCCTGAACCCCCAAACTCCACATCTGCCCACAACGACCCCTTCTTCACCCTGCACCCAACCCAAGACCCCCCTTCTCCTTCCGTCCTGCACCCCCAGGCCTTGCACCCACCTTCCCTGCCAACCCCAATTGGGGCAGGGGTCTTGGGTGGGGGGGGGTTCCCTACCCTATGACCCGCCCCCCCCCACCTCCAGCCCCAGCGCCCTCCCCAGCACCCATCCCCCGAGCACCCACCGAAAGTGGAAGGTGCCTTCCCGCTGCCCGAACCCGCTGCCCGCACCACGCAGATCCCGTCTCCTCCAGCAGCTTCATGCAGAAGAACATGTCGGGGGCCTGACCCTGCGCCTGCGGGACAGGGCAGGCTCAGCACCACGTGTGGGGCACGGGGGGCTCGGACCCACGGACAAGGCAGGCTCAGCAACACGTGTGGGGCACGGGGGGGCTCAGACCCACGGACGGGGCAGGTCTCAGCACCACATGTTGCAAAAGGCCTCAGTTGCTGCCTGGACCGATCCAACCCAGCCCCACAGTGCCCAGGATCAATCCAGCCCAGCCCCACGGCACCTCGGCGGCGGCCAGGGCGCGGGGCGGCAGCTCGATGCGGGGGAAGGAGTACATGGCGCCCTGGACAGGGTTGCAGTGGATGCCGGGCGCCTGGTTGAAGATCTCCTGGGTCAGCCGGGCCTTGTGCGCCAGGGTGCTGAGCACCGCGTGCTTCTCCTGCCGGGGCAGCCGGGCTGGGGATGTCCCTTCCCCTCCCCTCCCCATCCCCATCCCATCCCCATCCCCATCCCCACCCACCCCATCCCCACCCCAACCCCACCCCCAACCCCAACCCCAACCCCATCCCCACCCCAACCCCACCCCACCCCACCCACCCCACCACCCCCACCCCACCCCACCCACCCACCCCCATCCCCACCCCCACCACCCCATCCCCACCCCATCCCCAACCCCACACCCCCACCCCACCCCCACCCCACCCCACCCCCACCCCACCCCACCCCACCCACCCATCCCCACCCCACCCCCACCCACCCCACCCCACCCCCACCCCACCCCATCCCACCCCACCCACCATCCCACCCCCATCACCCACCCCACCCCACCCCATCCCCATCCCCATCCCCACCCACCCCATCCCCACCCCACCCCATCCCCACCCATCCCCATCCCCACCCCATCCCACCCCACCCCACCCCATCCCCATCCCCTCCCCACCCCATCCCCATCCCACCCACCCCACCCCACCCATCCCCATCCCCACCCCATCCCCACCCCACCCCATCCCCACCCCACCCCATCCCCATCCCCACCCCATCCCACACCCACCCCATCCCCATCCCCACCCCATCCCCCCATCCCCACCCCCCACCCCATCCCCATCCCCATCCCCATCCCCACCCCATCCCCCATCCCACCCCATCCCCAACCCCATCCCCATCCCCACCCCATCCCCATCCCCATCCCCATCCCCATCCCATCCCCCATCCCATCCCCATCCCATCCCCATCCCACCACCCCATCCCCCATCCCCATCCCCATCCCCCATCCCCCATCCCATCCCCATCCCCATCTCCCCATCCCCATCCCATCCCCATCCCATCCCATCCCCATCCCCATCCCCATCCCCATCCCCATCCCATCCCCATCCCCATCCCATCCCATCCCCATCCCCATCCCCATCCCATCCCCATCCCCATCCCCATCCCCATCCCATCCCATCCCATCCCCATCCCCATCCCCATCCCCATCCCATCCCCATCCCCATCCCCATCCCCATCCCATCCCCATCCCCATCCCCATCCCATCCCCATCCCATCCCCATCCCCATCCCCCCATCCCCATCCCCATCCCATCCCCATCCCATCCCATCCCCATCCCATCCCCATCCCCATCCCCATCCCCATCCCCATCCCCATCCCCATCCCATCCCATCCCCATCCCATCCCCATCCCATCCCCATCCCCATCCCCATCCCATCCCATCCCCATCCCCATCCCATCCCATCCCATCCCCATCCCATCCCCATCCCCATCCCCATCCCATCCCATCCCCATCCCATCCCCATCCCCATCCCATCCCCATCCCATCCCCATCCCATCCCCATCCCATCCCCATCCCCATCCCCATCCCCATCCCATCCCCATCCCCATCCCCATCCCCATCCCCATCCCCATCCCATCCCCATCCCCATCCCATCCCCATCCCCATCCCCATCCCCATCCCCATCCCATCCCCATCCCATCCCCATCCCCATCCCCATCCCCCATCCCATCCCCATCCCCATCCCATCCCCATCCCCATCCCCATCCCCATCCCCATCCCCATCCCATCCCCATCCCCATCCCCATCCCCATCCCCATCCCATCCCCATCCCCATCCCATCCCCATCCCCATCCCATCCCATCCCCATCCCCATCCCCATCCCCATCCCCATCCCATCCCCATCCCCATCCCCATCCCATCCCCATCCCCATCCCCATCCCATCCCATCCCCGATCCCCATCCCATCCCCATCCCCATCCCATCCCCATCCCATCCCCATCCCCATCCCATCCCATCCCCATCCCATCCCCATCCCCATCCCATCCCCATCCCCATCCCATCCCCATCCCCATCCCCATCCCATCCCCATCCCCATCCCCATCCCATCCCATCCCATCCCCATCCCCATCCCCATCCCCATCCCATCCCCATCATCCCCATCCCCATCCCCATCCCATCCCCATCCCCATCCCATCCCATCCCCATCCCCATCCCCATCCCATCCCCATCCCCATCCCCATCCCATCCCCATCCCCATCCCCATCCCATCCCCATCCCCATCCCCCATCCCATCCCCATCCCATCCCATCCCATCCCCATCCCCATCCCCATCCCATCCCATCCCCATCCCCATCCCATCCCCATCCCATCCCCATCCCCATCCCATCCCCATCCCCATCCCCATCCCCATCCCCATCCCCATCCCCATCCCCATCCCATCCCCATCCCCATCCCCATCCCCATCCCCATCCCCATCCCCATCCCATCCCATCCCCATCCCCATCCCCATCCCCATCCCCATCCCCATCCCATCCCCATCCCCATCCCCATCCCCATCCCCATCCCCATCCCCCATCCCCCCATCCCCATCCCCATCCCCATCCCCATCCCATCCCATCCCCATCCCATCCCCATCCCCATCCCCATCCCCATCCCCATCCCATCCCCATCCCCATCCCCATCCCATCCCCATCCCATCCCCATCCCCATCCCATCCCCATCCCCATCCCCATCCCCATCCCCATCCCATCCCCATCCCATCCCCATCCCCCCACGCCCCCCCGTACCGCCATGAACAGCTCATAGGACGGCTCCCCGGGCTGGGGCGGGGCCACCACGGCATCCAGGAGGATCTGCCCGGGGACAGGGGGGCAGAGCCGCACCGACACCAGCTTGGCCAACTGCTGCTGCAACCTCGGGATCCATGTTCACCACCTCCACGTACCCGCTGC